>NC_135497.1:13384501-13984501 GCF_052857255.1 Amblyomma americanum | reverse complement strand
CCCTTTCTGCTGAAAAAGAAGTTATAACTGTGGGCTAAATGGCCGCACATTCATATTCTGCTTGTTATGCTCGCATTCAACATATCGAACTTCCTGAAAAAGACTGCAAACTGTTAGCGTAACCTGCTATCCGATATTCGAGCACTAGAGGTTATTCCGGTTGAAACAGCAAGCTGAGGCTCGAGTTACTCCATCTGTGCGATACAAATTATCTTAAAATTTCCTGTCACAAAAACTTCTCTTCTCTTTCGATACCTTCTTCAATCCTAAATAATTTTCAAGTTTAGAAAAAAAAAATATGCCGCCACCGTCTGGAAAACGGTGAAGTAAGGAGCGTTAGCTGTTTGGTGGCGTCATCTATCGTCCATGCGCTGTATTACCACGTGATTAGGCTACTTTTCTAGGCCTCACGGCATAGAGTTTCTTACTCTTAACTGGAGGGAAAGCTGGCGGTGCTGCACCTCAGCCTCCATAGGCGCTCAAAGCATCATGGGGCGATGACTACTTGGTGCAAGACAGTCGGTTTTTTTTCGGTAACCCAGAGTGGCGTTACTGAGGTGTCCCATTCAGTCCACGGCATGCCCCGCGCGCAGACGACATTGACGCGAACGTAGTGTACAAAAGCCATAGTAGCGAAAACGAAACAGCACACGACGTCAACAAAAGGTATTTGTTTTCCGAAATGCCACGAAAAAACCTCTTAAAGTGTTGAGCGACAACGCTTTTTTTTGAAAATTTCTTTCCAAAAGTGCGCCTGTTGAGCACGAAATATTAGCTTTTGTGGTCTGCAATACTTCGCCAACAGGAGAGCAATCCACCGCTTATTTTGGGAAAACTACATTTACATGCTTTTCTGCTCGTTTGTTGAAATTTACAGACAGGATATTCAATGTTAGGGCATTCTTGATTATCAAACCAACGCTTGTTTTTAATTATTTTTTTGCCAAAAGTTGTGGTTCTGCAGTCGGTATCTCTCCACCCCATGATGCTTAAAGCGCCCATGGTGGCTGAGGTGGTCTCAAGGAAGCTCCATGCAAGCTCCCATAGGCGGGGCGCCAGCTTTCCTTCTAGTTAATTGTATAAAAAACTGCCTCACAGTGAGCGGGCGCCTACCGCCTTGATGTCGGATATTTTTGACGAATTTGGGCCGAAAAAGTTTTCAGACACCTTGGAGGGCAATTTTACTTTACCTCAAGGCGGTAGATGCCCTGTCGCCATGAGGTATGAAATTGTGAGCTCCCGAGTGTGACGTCCATGCCGCCATGGTAAGCCTAACCATAACACAATATTAACTAATTAGGGAATATTTGTGTCTAACATGTGCTTCTCATCGAGCTTGTTACGAGTATGTTATTATTTAGATCATGACGTATGAGTTAAATATAAGCAATTAAGTATAAGCCTAACCATAACTAAATAATAAGCTCATTAGTTAATTTTGGTGTCTAATGTGTTGTATTCATCTAGAGGATGCCAAACGTCTAATTCTCTTTATGATGGCCTAAATAATTACTGAGTTATAATCGATTAAACTTAGTGACATAACTAGTTAATTATGACGCCACAAAATCAGTGACGTAATCAATCACCAATTGCGTACCACTATCGATTTACAAAGCGGGCCGGCATCTTGAAATCCTCGGACTTAGAAAATTTCACGACGAAGGGAGGCGGTAGCAGACGCCAAGAAATCGAGAAGCGTGATCAATAAGAGCTCACGCTCTTAAAAGCCCCAAATACCGACACAGGATTAACCGGAGAGCCGACTGCTCCAAAATGATCAGCATGTCCGTTTAATGTAGCCCGAGGATGAGAGGAAAAAGAAAAGATAAATCCAAAATGTGGCAATAAATAAATCAAAAGAGAATTAACTGGTTCATTGTAAGTGGACACCTGAACGGTGTGTCAAGGTGTTGTGCACCATTTTTATCCTCTTTTCGTGGCTGTCGAGCCCGAACTTTGTGCTTGACATGGAGCGGCAGACACTTCACTGGGCCTCGCAGTAGGTCCAGCTGGAACCTGCCACGCCTAGGCTAGGCTAGTCCGAAACTCACAGTGCGCACATGGCTTCACCAAACGCCAAGCCTGCCTGCAGCAGCAGGGTATACCAAGTCGGCGGAGAAGCAATCTCGTCTGAAGAATTCGCCAGGGATCCTGAATGGACCAGGGCCCCCACAGCTCGTAAACATGCGCACCCAGCACCGCTCCAGGAGCCCGCCACCTCGAGCTCGCCTCTCAAGCCACCGGACGGACCCACCACACCGACCAAGCCCAAGCAAGGCAAGTCTCCGCCGCCAACTATAAAGCTTCAGGCTCCGCTACTCAAGCCACCCGCCTTAGTCCTGAAAATTGTCTACCACCCGAGTGGGGGTCTATATCTCCACAAAAAAAAAATGAGGGCTATATCCTATTCCTCGTATGGGCCACCCTGAAACTCCCCCTAGAGTAGTATGTAACAAGGCGCCATAAGCATGAATCCTCAAAACAACTTATTCACCATCAGCACCCCACTAGAGAACAGAGCGGAACACTACGTGAGGCTACAGTCTCTTCAGATCTCCAACATGACCAAGCCATGTTGGAGGCCTACATCGTGCAACAAGACAACGCCATCCGAGGCGTTCTCTACAACGCTATCTACGACCCCAGTCGAAGAAAACACCAGCCCGCTTCTGGTGTTTACACCAAACCGGCTTTTCAGACACGGGTTGTGGTGTGACCAGATGTAGTGTTTTTTGTGTGACCATGTCTGGTGACCGACCAGACCGGGATTTCAGACACGGGTCCTGATGTGGCATAGTGTGGTGTGTTCCTTTCTGGTGTTCTGTGCAGTGTCCCGGTCGTCTGATAGCGGCTCTGGTGTGCTATGGTATAGTGTTTCCTAGTGCGGTCGGTGTACCATTTGATTTGGTGTGGTTGGTGTACCGTACAAAGTCTTGATAGAGATGCTGTGAGTTTGGACATACTATCGTGAGCAAAATTAAGAGATCCCTGCGAGCGCACGCCAAATGGTGTAAAACGGCAAGCACTCCTGATATCGAGACAGGTGGACTAACTACACCGATCTCGCTGCGCCGGTCTTGACGGCACGAGCATTTCATCACGTGGCACCTGCACGCAGATAGGCATAGTGTGGCACACACTCGCAGTGTCATTTTTCACATGATTGTACACTTGAGCATGCACATAAGCGTCATCGTATTTGTACCTCTTCGTGAGGCATTCTGGGGCATGGTTGCGCGAGAAGTGGAATGGCATTCCAACTCCGGCGCTCAGCTGTTTGGTTGAAATCGGCGCCAATGTTTTGCGGTCTGTCACTTTTCTCCGATGACGCCTAGGTGTATGGTAAGCCATTGGGCCAGTTTTGGACCCAAAGGCATGCCTGGTGTAGTAGATGAGAGGCGAGTGGTGCGACGGCCCGTGTTCCGATGGTCAAGTCGATGATGGCACCTCGCGGCATATAAATGTAACTAAAGCTTATGGACAGTTGTAATGCATTTTTTCTCAAGCTTCGCAATGACGATCATTAAAAACGCGTTTCCAACAGTTCGCACATTTTTTTCCACAGTAATTGTACCCGCGAATCAGACTTGTAATAGCGCCTATCGGTCAGTCTACTTGCAGCACGTTCGGTAGTGTCCGCTCTCCGAAGACGACGCTAAAAGACATATGCCATTACTTTTTTTATTATTGACGCTATTGTTGTTGTCCTCAAGAGCATAATGCTCCTCGAACGTGCTCGTTCAGACGACCCTGTAAACATAAAAAGGAAAATGAAAGTCTGTAAACACTAAATTAATATGCGCGAAAGGTGATACGGCAACAAAAAAACGCATGCGTGTCATTAAACCAGTTGTCTGCCGTACGTGGGACCTGGCGGCGGCGAAAAACTTAAATACAGCAGCGAGCTTTAATCCTGCACAGACAAATCAATTCGCAACATGCCGGTGTGTTTGTTCTCAGACTGTAGGGGTAAAAAAGAATGTGCACGAAAGTGTTGATGCAGCTAATATAGCAACAGAAAAACAGATTTGTAAACCGTTACGCCAGCCGTCTTAACGCCGGCGATGAACCCAACGACAGCGACGAGCTTTAAATCATAAAATGAAGAGCTAAGAGCCGGCATCGTCAGATTATAAACAGACCATGTAAACTGACCTAGAGCGTCCGCTGCTGTTGCAAATCTCTCAACCGCACGATTATCTCCTGCGTGAATCACTGATAAAAATCGCACGTCTACGAAGACTGCTTAATAAGCCACTAGTTCGCGTACCAATTTCCTTAAAGGAATGAGGCACTCTTGAAGGACGGTGCCTATCTATACCCGGCTACAGTCTGACGCCCGCGAAGAGCACGACTCGCTCCGCATACGTCAGCTCCGCCAGCTTTAGGCAGGAAGTCAGCCTGCATCTATGTTGATTTCAGCGAAGCAGTCATCTTGGACAGCTTCGCGAGAAATGGAACGCGTCCAAAGACGGCGGCTGTCCGGCTAGACGTCTAAGTAGCCGTCTACTTGGCGGTATTGGAACGCACCAGCAGAAGCAACCATTGAACTCCACTTCTTGGACGATCAACACTTCCGAGGTCGTCCTCCAGGCAGCGTGGGAAAAGACGGCTTGCCTCGCCAGCCGTCGCCGTTCTCCGGCAAGGGAAGTAGTAGAGGTGGTTTATTTAATAAAAAAACTTTTATGAGAGATGTGAGAGTTGTTTCTTGCTGCCGGCCCAAATACAAATAGGAATGGACATTAGAAACACATTAGTAATCAAAATGGTGACAAAAAAATGTGACACGATATACCTTTTGAAACATCGCTTTCAAGGCATAAACGTTTCGGTCAGGCACGAACAAGTTTTTGCTCTTCTTTTGAGACACAGACATCTTCCGAGGCAACGGCAATGTATATTTGCAGCTAATAAAAAATGCGCTGAAGAGGTGAGTGGTCATGAAAACTAATCAGCCGACGTGGAATGTATGTAAATCATGAAAGCAGATCGTTCTAAATATGATGTCGAGCAATGTCATCTGCTCTCTTGGAAGGCCGTCGCCTCCAAATTGTGCTAAGAGGCATGAGTTAACTTAGCGCTCTGCTGCAAATGGAACGCAGCAAAATTAATGACACTTAAGGTTTCTGTTTATTCCATGAGATTTGAATAAGCAACCAGGACATATGCATTTACGACGGGCAATTTATGATGTTTGAATACGAAAGAGCGACAGGTTACATTGGGTGATAAGGAAAGCGGAAAAGTGGCTTTCTTCCTTAAGAAAAAGGAAGTAGAATTCCTCTGTTAGGCTCTCATATTTAGAGAAAATTCTGTGAGGAAATTAGAGTTAGATCACGAAAAGCTGTAATTCGAGAGCCGCTTTCTGGACGAAATGTGACCGCATTCAGATTTTTTCGCGGTCTATTTTTTTACTAAAATACCTCTAGCAAGCTGTATTCGCTGCATGACACCACCTGGGCGCAGCGCTGCCAAAGAAGCCAGTGAGCATCACGCTGGATAATTGACCCTCCCGGCACTCGGAGGGTTACCGAGTCGCGCGAGGACAGCTCTGGTACTTTAATCCCATTTCTGTCCATCGGCGCCGTCTCGCTGAAGCCACCACAGGCGCCCGTCCCCGTGTTTCTCTGGAACCTGCAACAACGGCGTCAGTCCGGCTGCCTCCGTAGTCTTCGCTGGCCCAGGCAGATAGCCCTCCCTGTGCAGCGTCGCCCGGTGCAGGATTGTTCTCCGAACCCGCTTTCCGCCACCGCGTACTTGCCGACTCGCCGTACGCTAGACGAAGCGTTCATTGTTCACTACGTTGAGCTTGCAGCAGGGCTGGTTTCAGAGAGCCGCGAAAGAGAGACGAGCGCGGAGCAACAAAGATAGTACGGAAGCATCAGCTAGCGATGTTCGGCGCCATGGCACCGTCAGTACAATGCACAGCTGCCGGAAGAAGGAACGTTGGGAAGAAGCTCCTCGAGGAGCATCAATTGCGGATGGAATTACCGTGGAGCATGGTTGACAGGAGTCAGTTGGCTTTGGCCAACCGTTTACTGGAACGTGGAAAAAGGGTGTAGGCGCAGAGCCGGCAGAGCGTGCTCGGCAAGTATAAAAAGAATTTCGTTTTTCTGTGCCTTATTCTTCGGCCACATCGTCCAGGGTAATCGCGTTTTCGAAATTCTGAAAACTGATATGGCTTTTACTAACAACTGGCTAGCAATCTATATTTCAACCGAATGCCTTGCTCTAATAGCTAAAAGATATATTACCCCCCCTCCCCCCGCCCCCCTGGTTCCGGAGTCGCTGCTCCTATACAGGAGCCCAACGTTGCGGACCGAGTTGTTCAAGGTCAGCACAATTCGCGGCGCGACCGCGCGAGTAGTAAACCGGGACCGGCTTCTATTCTTCCCTGCAGAAGAACCTTACCACAAAGCGTGAAAGAGGATTAAGTGTAATCTGCGGAGTGGGCTGCGAGTCAATACCCACCTTCTGCAGTTGGCCCGACTCGACGGTCGCTTAGCTTGGCCCCCTAGCGGATACTTGAGAGCCAGACAGCCGATTTTCTGCACAACCGCTTACTCGAGCCGACTTTTGTCCTGCTTAAGTGTATGCCCAAACAGTTGAGTGCCTTTTTCTAGCTCCAACTTGGGAGGCAGTAAATGGCTAAAGAGAGGGAGCGGAAGATTCAGGGTCGTGGCAGCACATGGAAATAGTATTCCTAATTAAGCCGGTACGGTTGGTATGGCCTGCCATTTATACTACCTACACTCTCTTAGCTGACAAGCCCCCCCCCCCCCATATCATCATCATCAGCCTTACTACACCCACTGCAGGGCAAAGGCCTCTCCCATGTCTCTCCAATTAACCCTATCCTTTGCCAGCTGCATCCACCCTTTGCCTGCAAACTTCTTAATCTCATCCGCCCATCTAACCTTCTGCCGCCCCCTGCTACGCTTACTTTCTCTTGGAACCCACTCCGTTACCCTTAAAGACCAGCGGTTATCTTGCCTTCGCATTACATGCCCTGCCCAAGCCCATTTCTTTCTCTTGATTTCGACTAGGATGTCATTAACCCGTGTTTGTTCCCTCACCCACTCTGCCCGCTTCCGATCTCTTAACGTTACACCTATCATTTTTCTTTCTATGGCTCGCTGCGTTGTCCTTAACTTAAGCTGAACTCTTTTCGTTAGCCTCCACGTTTCTGCCCCGTAGGTGAGTACCGGTAAGATTATGCTGTTGTACACTTTCCTCTTGAGGGAAATTGGTAAACTGCCACTCATGATCTGCGAGAATTTGCCATATGCGCTCCACCCCATTCTTATCCTTCTAGTTATCTCCCTCTCATGATCCGGATCAGCTGTCACTACCTGCCCTAAGTAGACGTATTCCGGCACAATTTCTAGGCTCTCGCTGCCAACTGTGAACTGCCCCCCCCCCATATAGTAAAAAGAAAAAATTCGCCCCGACCAGAACAAAATGTACCACACTTTGGCAATTTATCTACGCGCTGGACAATAAAAAAAAATGCAGCCCGTGACGTCACGTGAACACCCTAGGGGGCGGGGCCAGGCAAGCGAGGTGTATAAAAAGGCACCGCAATTTCACTTATAAATGCGGCCCTTAACCATGGCAGAAATTTTGAAAACCCGTAAAGGTGGCGAAAGACTAGTCTATGTGGGCTACTCCTGCCGCCTAGTGCGAATAAACCATAATCGAAATTCATGGCGCTGCTGCACTGCCGGGAGTCGAGGGAGGTGCACTTCATGTTGAAAAGGTAAGAGCTACATTATTTCAAGGGTGTCACGAAACACGTTTGATTTTGGGATTTTGTGAAAATAGGAATGTAAACTCAACCAACCTTAAATACACAAAACAAATTCTTGTTTACTTCATTAAGCACGAAAATACTTGAAAAATATGTAAGGAATAACTGACCGAATATCTAGAATCCATCTCGAAGAGCTACATTATGTTTTTTGTTTTTTTTCCGCAGGCAACGCCCCTACAGGTAGGCCAGCTTCCCAACCCTAAGCGTTGCATCGCGGTTTCAACAATGGAGAAAATGAAGCAACAAGCGACAGGATCTCGAGACTGGACCACAAAACCCATCTCAGAGGCAACTGCTTCATTGAATGGTTAACTTCATATGCTTGCCATAGCCGAAAAAATTTGAAAAGTAGCTTCACACGCCGTGCATCCAAAAAAGTTTAGTTCCTTCACTTGTGGAGCTGGACATGGGCAGCTGCAGCGGCACAGAAAAGGCGCATCTTCGACACTGCTCGTGTACTTGCAGGTCGCACTTCTTGGCCGGATTGTGATAAGCTGGGCTTTCCTGCTGCTTCCGTCACACCCAGCTGTCCTGGACCTGCGCAAATCGGCCACCGCCGGAAGTTCTGCGCTCCGCCCCTGCCGCTGTAAAAGAAGCTATCATCGACTCGCCTGGACACATGGGCAGCAGCAGCGGCACAGAAAAGGCGCATCTCTGACTGCTCGTGTACTTGCAGGTTTGTTACTAGACACTTGAACCAGTCATACATCCGTTACCCTGTGCTGCTGCAGTACTGCCCTGTAGATTGCAAAGATGGGTGATGAGCGGGACGATAGATGCTTTGAGTGAGGCAAATCAGTTGAACCTGATGATGACTGCACGGTGTGTAATGAGTGCTTTTGCTCGTATCACTTGGGTTCTTGTTCAGGTATCTCAGAAATAACCTACAAATCAAGGGGGGAATCTGCTCGAAAAGAGTGGCGTTGTCCAACCTGTCGAGGGGTTAAAATTGTTGTGATTTCAGAAGTTCAAGAAAGATGTGAAAAAGCGGATTGAACAGTCTGTGGATAACCAAAGCAATGGACAGATTGAGGGGATCAAGAAAGAAATCAACGAACTAGAGAGACATAACAGGATGCTAAATATAGAAAATTACGGCATACAAAAAACAGATCCTGAAGATCTTCTTGTCAAAGTGAACGCCTGTGCGGCTTCCCTTCAGCTTCCGCAGTTTACGACTAGCGACGTCACAGCAATTCACCGGTTGCCATGCAAACCTTAAAAGACGCCTGGAATCATTGTTCGCTTCGCTCGGTAGGCTGTTCGTGATGACTGCTTCAAAAACCGAAAGAAACTGAAGCATGCATATGAAGACGAAAATGTGTGCATCCAAGATAATCTGACTATAAACAAACCCGAGCACTTCTCTGGGAGGCAAAGCAATGGGCACGTGACAAGAACAATCGCTTCGTTTGGCAGAGTGGAGGCAAAGTTCTCGTCAGACAGAAAGAATGTCACACAGCCATTGCTATCAAGTCTAAAAATCACTTGATGACGCTTTGAAAATATGGACAAATGAATGGGACAGCACTAATGTCAGCAATGAATTTAATCGGACGGACTTGAATGCCAAAGATATCACTGGAGCTAGTAGTTCTTAATTTCATGATAATATAGAAAACTTCAGTTTCCGAAACTGGACTCAAAGAAAATTTCTCAAGACAACTGCAAGTCAAGTGTTTGGTGCAGTCTCCTGATGGTGCAGAATACTTCAAGATTACTAGATAGTAGTCGAAAACATTAGCTAGATGAGTTCCTGAAATTGTTGTGCCATTCACAACCATTTCACTAATTCCTTTTCAAGCCTGCACGTTTTGAAATATTGAGTTTAGTTTTTTCCATCTCATGGCCGCGTTTTTCGATGATCCTATAAAAGATCATTGAAATAACTATCTCTTGCATAGAAAGCTTATTTCGTAATTGGTTCTTAACTATTTAAAAAGATATCAAAAGATATGTTTGCATCAGATGAATAAAGCACGATCTCCCAAGATACATTTGATAGATTTGGACAAAAATTTTCCGCTTTTCTGGATGAAACATTTCCTGAAGGGATCGAAAGGCTAGTCTCTTTTTCTTGATATGAGATGACTACACATATAGGTAAGTGATCGCTAAGATCGCAAGCTATGACTCCAGATGCAAAATTTTTGATGGAAGAGCTGAGGAGAAAGAAATCTATTAGTCTCGAAGACGTACTAGTAATTCTAGTTGGAGAAGAAATAACATTATTTAGGCCATAGCTCTAGTATAACAATATAATTTCTTTTTACTCACAAGTATTAGAAATCAAGTCAATGTTAAAATCCCCCGCCACAAATTAAGTTAAGCTTATTAGTTATGCAGTATTGAAACCGATGTTCTACGGAAGCATAGAATGTAGCGTGATCACCATTAGGGGGTCGGTACACGACAGAAGAGACATTGTTACACATTGCTATTGTCAACATTCCGCATTAACATTTCGAAGAGGTAAAATCAGGCAAGAGGTCCCATCTGAGATTTTCTTTCACTAACAAGGCAACGCTGCCACCACGGCGTAAAGAGTGATTCAGGGAGAACACACCATATCCAAGTATTGAAAAAATATTGTCAGCAATAGTATACGAGGTTTCTGAGAGCATAATGACATTAAAAAAAGCCGATAATATAAAAAAATCTAAAGATTGATGTTTATTTCTGGCAGACTGAATATTCAAATGAAAAACCTTTAAACCTCTGAGACACCTATTACCAAGATGTGACTTTAGTTTGTCTCTTACAACGGGCCTTTTTATTAATGTTCGCCAGAATATATGTGCGGCAGTTGCACTAATTGTTCTAGCGGCATGTCGTCCACGCGCAATGTCGTTCTGAATTCGTAACAAGCTGCTGCCTGAAGACATAAGGCGGTTGTTTGGAGGGTTTGGACCATCAGGTGGCCACGGCACAATGGTGTGAAAACTTGCAAAATCAGTATGGTACAGGCAAGCCCGGCTCTACAGACAGTACCTCGAAACTCGAGGTCTCTCGGAAAGTGAAAGCCAGGCGACAAGGCGAACTCTTCGTGAATGCCAGCGCATCACTGCTCAGACCAGTGAATTTATCTGTGCTCACCACCTGATACAACTACGGGGAGACCTTGCAAGGGAACCGCCGGCAGCCCGGAGCACCGTCTGTACCATGGAGACTCTGGATCTTCCGGATGACGTGACAAGGGTTCTCTCGTTGGAACCAAAGTTTGCCATGGAACCGAAGCCGTCAGCACCTCAACTGTTTTCTATGGTATGCCAAGTGTCGCAGCGTGCAACGCAGCTGGAACAAGACCACTGCAATTCTGAAGGAGCCAGCATATTGCTCTGCACAAAGCCAGGGTCGTCCAAGCTGCCCTGAAGTGCGTCGAGACCTTTCATCAAGGAACATGGTTTGTCTGCTTCCTGAAAACAAAAAAAGGTGGATTTGCTGTTCTCTCCTTTCAGCTATATAAGGCTGAAGAACCCGTGTACTGAGTTTTTGACTGCCATGACGACATAATCATGTCAAAAGGTACAGCTAAAGCCAAAACGGTATGTAACAAGTTGTAGCAAGGTGTAGGTATGTAGCAAGGTGGCTAAAGAAATTGGTCACGCACAAAAAGATTTTTAGACTTGTTTTTCAGTGCTAAAACCTATAAACTCGAAAAACCGTTCAGATCAATTAATTCGGAAACCGGCACGTGACAGAAAGAAGTTTCTCTATACTTGCAAAGCTATCTTAACCTTTTACGAGTTCACAACACTATTACCCTTAAGAATTCTGAAGAAATCATAGAGTTTGTACGAACACACTCTGGTGACAGTTGTGCTTTCTCAGTGAAAACTAAGGATCTTTATTGCTCGTTGCCGATTGACAAAGTGCTACGCTGAGTAGGGGAGTGCATTGGTGAGTTCGGGTGTGTTGCTTTCAAGAACGTGGCTGGCATTTCAGCGAGCAGCTTTGTAGAACTGTTAGCCATGTACTTACGGTAAACTCTTATTAACTGGAATGGAAAACCCTACCTTCGAAAGGAAGGTGTATGCATCGGGTCATGCATAGCACTAATTTTATGTAACCTCTGTTTGTCTGAATTGGACAAGGCTGTTGTCAGTTGCCTAGAAGTCCTGGTCGTAATCAAGATCTTTAGATTTGTTGATGATTTTTTTAATCCTTGTTAATTGCGACTCCGGCTTCCTAGAGCCAGAGGCTCATAGCACTCTAACGACTATGACAGACTGTTTTAATCCACATGTTTTAACAAGTGAACTTCCCATTCGTAACTCCATCATGTTTTTAGACATTGACTTCACCTTTCATGCCGATCGCATTTGCTTTGCCTATCAGCCGCGAAGTAATAACCTGTGCTGCCATATCACTCCTCCCACTCGAAACTCGTAAACAGAACCATCACCAATCTTTGTTTTCAGAATGCCCTCGTAAATCATTTATGCATATGATGAATGAAAGTTTTCAAGAGCAGTCCAAGAGGCTGATTAAACCTGGTTACTGGGCGCATGTACAAGTATATGTTCCAGAAGAGCTTCTGAAGGAGCTGAAACCCGAAGGTCAATGTCACCCTCGTCCGGGTCTCGACAGACGGAGGCATCTTGTTATACTGCCTGATCTACACAAGATTTCCCCCCCCCCCAAAAAAGAAAAAGATTAGGTCAAAGTGCGAATACAACCGTGGTCTTCTCGGCCCCTTAAAAACTTGCTGCCTTGTGAAAACTTGGGGAAACTAACAGCTAGCCACGTGGATGCACAGTTAAGTACCAGAAACCGTACGTAGCGTACGATGAAGGGGTCGTGTATCAAATTCCCTTATCTTGCAGTAACAAATATATAGGGCAGACGGGAAGGTGCCTCAATGAGCCCCTAATGGATTATGCAACATCAAGAACATGAATGGAGGGAAGCTCGTTGAACATGCTCGCTCGTGAGAGACAAAAACGCGCTGAGCTTGTCCGGATAAATGTGTTGTCATAGCAAAAAGCAGAGATAGGTTAACAAGAGAAATCATTGAAGCTGAGAAGATAAATAGTTCAGGTCACACATGTGCTAGCACGCCCTCGCTCTTATAAAGAACTCTCTTTTTTGGGAATGTGACACTGCTGTGCAAAACTGAGTATCTGTTTTTTCTGGCGCATAAATGTGCTGCTTGAGAACAATAAAGTTTGTCGGAAGTTAGCGCTCGTGGCGTTCCTTGTGTTCTTTTTTGTCCTAGTCTTTGGTTGCGCTACAGTGTTTTGAACACATTCTTGAATGAAGTAGTGGTGGTAGCACATAATGATTACGTTGCGCCAGCCGCCACTTGACACAACAGGGCGTTTCAGCTTCCTAATATGACATTGGAAAATCATAGAAGGCGATTTTGGACCTGAGAACAACATTAAACGAAAAAAAACAATCTAAGCGAGGCGGATAGATTATTGCTGTGGTACACTGCCGACATTTTTCTCTGCGTGCAATGGTTTCTGTATTGCCTTGAAAACAGCAAATGAAAGTCCCGAAACCCTCACACATTTAAGCCGGCTGAGAAAAATGAGCACGGTTACTTAATTGCTATGACGCAGTCGCAATAAAGCCATCCGACCAGCGAGAGGCGCCACTTCCGAAGACCGGAAGCGCCGCTAGAAACCGAAAACCGAATTTTAACAAATGAGTGGTCACAGGGCTGACAGGGGGGTGAAACTTTGTACACCTCCCAGCGGCCACGAATTACACTGTACAGCGAATTCTTCCTCCATTTACGTTCATAACGGTTGGCGGCACAGTTACGGCGTATTAATCGCCATGACAACGAACGACCGAAGCACGCTTGCGCGGCGGTGCTCGCATGGCATTACTTCACGCGCGGGTTGGTCCAAAATTGGGCCCGCTAGGGGAGGTGGCTGTATGTATCGCTGTCCGCCTGCTCTGCGCGCGTCCGCGCGCCGCGCTTTATTTGGGTTTTCGTACTCCCTTTCTTTGTTGCTGTGGCTTGTTAAAATTGGTTGCGCTGCTGGTCAGCAATGGTAACCCCAGTGCTGCACCAATGTACTAAGAACAGAGAACATATTTTCCATGGTTTTAGTGATATGTATATATCCTTCCCGTTACTTAGACTAAAAGATATTTCTCGAATACACGATATGTCTATGCTAGAGCATTCCGTACACTACAGATAATGTGTGTCGACGGACCAGAGGTGTTAAGCTTATTTCGAATGGCGCAGCTGACATTTTCAGTACATGCACTTCTTGTACCATTCGCGCAAAACATGTGCGATCATTCCGCGCCTACTGTCCACGCAGTACAGAAGGATTATTCTGCGCACTGTGCGTGCATGCAAGTTAAAGCTAGCAGGATGTGCTTTGCAATCGTAGATAACTGCAAAGATAATATGAAGTATTTATTTAAACGCCTGAAAGCAAGCCACTTTCACCCAGTGGCCTTCACTGTCCATGCAAAAAAACGCGACGCCAATAGATTTCAGTCAACACAAATTTCCATAACCGGTCCTCACGATGTGCGGACTTCTGCGGACCAAACACGATGAATGTTTCGTCAACAGCAATGAATAATTTATAGTTCATTATCCACAGCACCGAAATTAGCTATGGCTGCAGACAAAGCGAGCGCACGCAGCGGTTCCCACTGTATCCGTGAGGGTCTCGCTGCAGTCTTCACAAATTCGAAGGTCACGAGCACAAAACCATACACGGCAGCAGTTGTTGTAGCACCGACATCAAAAACACACAAAGGAACACGACGCCAAAGTGCCTGTGACCGGCTGCGCAAAGCAGGCCACAGCGCCCGAGATAACGCGAGGGACGCAGTTGCCGAAACACGCCAGTACGCGCGACGGTCGCCACTGGTTGCAGCAACCGTGCCGGGCGGAAATTCAAAAGGGTGAGAGAGAGATCTTTTCTCCTTTCAGTACCTCCTTGCGGTTAGATCTTTACTAGAGACGCTAACGCCAACTCGTCCTTCAGTTACGTTCAAAGCGGTAGGCGGACCAGTTAATGCTTCGACAGAGGTTTCTCCAATTAGCCGGGACGGAAGTTGCTCTCGCTTTCCTCCCCCAGGTGGTGAGGTGCAAGTTCAGGACGTTTCAGCCGCGAGCCCTCCCATCCCTATCTAAAAAGCAAAATACTCTTCACAGGCGCCATGGATGCGAAAGAAACTAAGTGAAGTTGTCCCAGGCCGTTTCAGCCGCGAGCCCTCCGATCCCTATCTAAAAAGCAAAATACCCTTCATAGGCGCTATGGGTGCGAAAGAAACTAAGTGAAGTTGTCGAGAGCAGCCGCAGACAGCATAACGAACTGCTTGCTACATGGATTATTGCTTTCTTCATTTAGTTACATACTCACGAGGCCCGTGGGTATTATAGAAAGCAGTGGATCAGGTGAACAAATTATTAAGACCAAATCATCTACAGCATTCTCGAAGGCGATATTATCGCTGGTAGCACCGAAGGAGGCAAGACGGGGAATCCAATCGTTGCTTGTTTGGAGCAAAAATGAGTGAAACATGAGGGATCACTGACTTCAAACATGTGGTCAATACATGATGAAATGTGGGATGGATGAACAATAACTGGTGAAGACTAGGACCGATGTGAATAATTTTATGCAAAAAAAACAAAACAAACCGAAGCACTTGCGGCGAGAATCCAAGTCAGGTTATCTGAGGGAACGTTTCAAAGATGAAGTCCTTGAGTAGCGATGAATAATAATAAAAAATTGGAGGACACTTCAGCGTTGCCTTTAAGAGTGGAACGCGACACCGTGTTGCAGCGCTGCCAGGGAGTCCACGGAACGCCATCGCCCGTTCGGCTCGACGCCTTGCCCGTTGGACAAATCGCTCGGGCTTTCAAAAATCCCATCCGCGGCCCGAAGAGATCATGAACTGGCTGGAGTGACGCTGCTTCCTGAACTGGCCGTCTTCGTTGTGATTGTGAGTTTAGAGGAAAGGGAAGGCGCAGTAACTGTCTCATGTATCGGTGGACACCTCAACCACGCCGTGTGGAAAGGAAGGAAGTTTGCAGTGAAAGAGAAAAGACAAAGAGAGGCCGTAACGTAGGTCTGCGTCTCCGTTGGCGTCGCATTCGTTGACCACAACAGCACACAGACGCGTACATAACAGGCGCTCGGGCGGTACGGGTTCCGTGACATCGCAGTGGCTGACAGCCGCAGAAAACATGACGCGCACAGGTGCGGTCACCGCCCGTCTGAAGACCGAAGTGTTGCGAAGGGTTGCAACCACGCTGCCGCCCGCAGAGGCCAAACCATTCCGCGTTCGGACCAGTTGACGTCTTCAAAGGTTTCGCCTGCCGGTCCACGAAATTCAAATCCACAACCCCTGTGTGATGTCTGTGCACGTTGAAGAACCCCAGGTCACCGAAATTACCGAAGCCCTCCAGTACGGCGTCCTCCATAGCATGAGGCGCTTTGCAACGTTAAACTTCATTAAACCAAACTCAAACCTAACGCGGTCATAATACCGCCCAAGGTACCTCCGCGCAAGATATTCGCATTTACTTTTCTCTCTACAACATAGATGGCGGTGCGTTCCACAGCTCATGGCAGTCAATTGAAGTGCTTTATAAAGTGAAAGGCGATTTTTATCGGGTCCTCTTTCAAAATTTCCATTCTCGTAATTACTCATGTACGCATCAGTACACAAGAACCGTTCGCAAAGTCAAAGACCACAGTGCATTCACTAGGTCTATTTTTTATTCAATTCGAACCAACCAGTCTTCGCAGCGTTTTGAAAACAGACAGTAAAGACAAAAAAAGAGTCTTCGTAGCATGTTTTGCGCGTGCGCGTCTCGCAATATAAAAGACAGCGGTTCGATTCGACAGCGGTTCGATTCCTCGCATTTCAACGATATTTTGTCTCGTGTTTCGGTAAACAACGGTCAATGCCAACGGACCACAGCACCGACACCGGCTATTTTGCGACACGAGCTCCCTAACGCTATCGCGTTAAAAATGCTGAAAAGGGATTGAAAGTATCCCTAAATAAATAAATAAATAAATAAGACAGAGGAAGCTAGAAATATTTTTATACCAAGTGGATGACGCATAGTCCGGTTGTGCTGTTTCCGCGATGTTTTTGAAGTACTCTAGCCAGTGCGAGGATCGGAGTCGCGACTATCATATCGCAGCAAATTTTGCTGTATTCCCTTGGAGGACATGCGCTGTAAGAGCGGTTCCCACGTTTTTCCTAACTGGGAGGAGGTGTGCCGAATGTTAGCCGGCGTTCATCGAGCCCGCGGCGGAGGCGCGCGCCCCCGCTCGGCGCCGGCGTCTGCGAAGCGGCGGCGGCCCGCGGCCGCCCTCAGAGTGCGTCTTGCATGCCGGGGGCTGGGCTGGCAGAGCCGGGCGCTCTGCGCTGGCTGGGTGCCGCGGTCGCCGCGCTCGTGCTCCTGGCCGCGCTCCTGGGCAACCTTCTCGTGCTGGCCGTCGTGTGCCGTTTCCGGCGCATGCGGTCGCCCACCAACGTGCTCCTGGCTAGCCTGGCGACCGCCGACGTGGCCGTGGCGCTGCTCGTGATGCCACCGCGACTCGCCTACGACCTGGTGCGCGCCTGGCGCCTGGGCCTGCTCGCCTGCCGCCTGTGGATCTCGTGCGATGTCATGTGCTGCACGGCCTCCATCCTGCACCTGCTGGCCGTGGCGCTGGACCGATTCTGGGCCATCACGCGACCCCTGCGATACAGGGTGTCGCGCCGGCGACTGGCGCTCGCCGTGGCCGCCATCTGGCTCTGTTCGGCCGCCATCTCCTTCGTACCCGTGCTGCTGGGCTGGCACTCGGACGGCAGCGCGCCCGATGCCTCCGACTGCGGCCTGCGCGTCAACGCCGTGTACGCGCTCGTCTCGTCGCTCACCTCTTTCTATCTTCCTCTGCCGGTCATGCTGTACGTGTACCTACGCATACTGCTGGTTGCCGGCCGCCAGGCTCGCCAGATACGGCTCCTGGAGCGCTCGCTGGCCGGACCAGCTTCGCCGGGGCTGCGGCATAGTCTGCGCCGCCGCTCGAGGCAGCTTCTTCACGACACCAAGGCGGTGCGCTCGCTGGGCATCGTGCTGGGCGTGTTCTGCGCCTGCTGGCTGCCCTTCTTCCTCATGTACCTCATCACGGCCTGCTGCCCGGCCTGCGACCTTGGCTACGACTGGAGCTGCGCCATCACGTGGCTCGGTTACTCAAACTCGGCGTTCAATCCGTGCATCTACGCCTTCCTGAACCGAGACTTTCGGGCGGCCTTCGGGCGGCTGCTGGGTTGTGGCTCTCGTCGTCGCACCGCCGACGCCGCACTGGGTCCGGCACGTCGGCATTCTCTCGTCAGACCAAGCGCCAACACGGGACGCGCCGCAATCCAGGACTCTTCTGAAGGGGCCGAGCGTCGCTAGAGCGCGTGCAACAGCGGACTCAGCAGCCTTGCCAGGGATTCCAGCTGGGAATGTTTCCAAAGCGTCGGAGGTGGCTGCTGGTGTGTAGATCGGTTGGTGTCTGTGTGTTTGTGTAGTGGGTGACAAACAAAATCGCGGATCTGCGCAGAGCGCCGGCACCCAGCATTCACATTTTGCACCGGGTCCCATGGAAAACCCGACGTGGCTTCCGTCACTGTAATGTGCTTCTCACTCGTTACTCCTTGCATTGCATGGACCACAACATTGGCATTTTACTGGTCGTGTTCGGAACTATCCGTTACCACTCCTCATCGTTGAGACTGCCATTCATAGACTGCCGTAGAAGTGGCACGCGGGCGCGTGTGAGGAAAAGTGCTTTGAAACAAAGCATGGGTATGAACACATCAAGCCGAAGTCACATCGTGGCTGAGATTTTGCTCAGGAACCAAAGGGAGGAAAAAAACTGGTGACATAAATACTGCAGCAAGATTTTCTTCAATTCGCTGTCGCAAAATTTGTATCCTTTTCGTTGCTTGTTGACTCCAGCACTTCGCAACTCTTGAAAACAAATTCGACGGTCGTGACTGTTGCTCTCAAAGTGGAATATGTCATGAAGAACTCGTAACCTGTTTTGACTTGCACCAAGCAAAGGGAACTGTTTTGTGCACGTCCAAACGGCGCGCTCTCGTGTTTGGGTAAGCATCGGTATTCGCCTGTTCAGCGCTATACTTTACACAGATAAAAGAAAACATAAAAAAGAGACTGGAAGGCCTGGTTGGGTTTTGTGGTTAGTGGAAGTGTATTTGCGTAGTTCACAATAAAAGGGTAACTTCCAGAGGCGGCGTCGTAGACCTCAGCGCATTTTTTTTCTCGTTTATTCCTTCCTGGTAGGAAGCTCTTATTAGCCCGTGGTGAATGCTTGTAGACGTAAAACTGGTAACTAAATGTAAACTGCAAAATGCATCTCAGTGAAAAACATCGTCATACTGTCTGATAAGTTTGAACCTTCTCGCACCATCGTGCCGCTTGTAGTTAAAGTGCTCAGAAATGAGAGGGCGATTACAGGATATATTATTCTTGTTTCTGAGTTCCAACAGATATGGTAACGTACAATACTGTAAGCTAACAAAGTAAATGCTTCTATAAGTAGGCGATCGTCTGCTAAAAATGTGTTGGAGACAAAGAACACATAGAAGTCGCTCTGTCCAAGCGCTTTGTTTTTGTAGGGCAATTAGAGCTATTCACTTTTCCTGAGCTGTGCAGCTTAATGGCCGAAACTAGTTCAGGAATAGTATTGTTTCCCTAGTCTGTTGAGCCTTACTTAGTTTTGTAATCTTAAGGAACATTACATGTTCTAATCATTTGATCTTGACTAAAACTCATCATATTAAAGTCGATAATGGACAGAAAGAGAGCGGAAACATGCCAGCATAAATTAATCAACGTTTCAAAAATGACACCAGAATAAGTTGCGAAAGTATTAACCATTTTATTTCAGCTGCTACAGTATTCTGTTTTCGTGCAGAAAATGTTCTTCGTGACACCTACAAATGATTCGATTGAGTTTGTGCACCTAGCGCCTGGAAGGCAATTTTTAATTACCTACCATTTATCTTTCAGGTTTATACTGGCGCTCGGATCTGTCCCAAATTGCCTTCGTTTCCAATGAAAAATTAAAGCTAATTCCGGTGGAGTTACCAATGGCCTATGGTGTGGTTTGTATCATTCAGACAAGTTCATGTTGAGTTCACAGCGCGAAACAGACAAGGACGAAATACACGAAACGATAGGGACAGGCGCAGTTAATCGTTCCGCAATCCTGGTCACGGCACCAGTTAAGTTTTCCAAACCCTCTCTCTGATGGCTGGATTGGGTTGGTCGGTTGCTCGTCCCGAGCGATGAATGACGATGGCACGTTTGGCAGTGATCGAATATACACGGCGGTTAGCAGTACGAAGAGCACTTCCGGTCTACGTCCGCTCGACCGGCGACACGTTGCCGGTTGGGGTAGAAACTCCAACTTCTTACAAACAAAACTTATTTATTAAAGACGGGATCGAAATACAAGACAGGTGAGAATAAGGCAGTTAAAAAAGGGGGCTGTTTAAAAGCGACCGAGACTCAGACTCGGCGCGCTCCTGTAAAATATTTGTTTGCAGCGGGTTTTAACCCCATTCGATAATTGGGCGGAGCTTTACTAAGCCAGCTCTCGCCCAGTTCGAACCAATAGCAGTGCAATGGCACCGTACATACAAGTGGGCGCAACCCAGGGCTCACCAGAGCCCGACCCAGTAGACCCCGCACCTCCTGGAACGTGCAGGGCGCGCGGTTTCGCGTACGTAGCTCGCTGAAGGTGCAATACATCGAGGCGCCATATATAGAGGCGCCCACGCACCAGCTCTGCTGTCTGCGCTGACAGTAAAAAGGAATGCCTGACAAGGTCGCTCGCGGTCCCCATTTCGCACGGCCTTGGCCGGTCAACAGGGGACGAGACGCCAGCGGCGAGCGGGGGCAGTGATAAACCATCTGCACTGCGGTGGCGGCCGGTGCACCGCGACGATTCGGCGCCAGAGCCGAAAGGATTAGCGCGGTCATTGCGCCGCTCAGTGAACCGCCTCTACTTCCCACGGAGACGACCTCTCCCGGAAAAAGGGGGGAAACGATCCACCGGTGTCATGGGCTTCTACCAGCTGATTTTATTGACGGACGGTGATTTCAATCGAATGAAAATTAACCGACCAGCCAGTGTCAAAAATATATCGGTACGTAGACGACTTCCTGGTCGCCTTAGAAGACATTCCATCGGACCAGTGGGATTGGGTCGCCACCAACATCATCGAGGTGTTCACTTCGTATTCTGGAAGGGTGAGGTGATTCACCCACGTGTTTCCAAGTTGCAACTAAATTCAGTTTTTGGATCTACATTTTTCTGAACCCTAATTATGCAGGATGTACAACCCTATACTCCCGTTCAACAGTGTTCATTCGAAGCTGATAAAGAGAGCCGTCGCATACACCACACTTGAGGCGGCACTCGTAAAAAGTTGCGATCGTCTGATAGGAGCAAGTTTCCAGCAGCATATAACTCGCCTCTGCTGCTCTGGATATCCCCAGCATCTAGTTTCAGGTGTTTCCGAAAGCTTACTGCAAAAGATGAACACCGGAAAAAAGCAACTTCTCCAGGGCGCTGAAAAGAAAAGGTACCCGTCCATGCCACCCCTTATATCCATAAGATTTCGCACAACGTGACGAAGGTGGCTTCAAGATACGATGTTAACGAAATTTTCTCTGCTCCCTGCATTCTTGCTAAATTGTGTCCGATGATTCATCAGCGGAACCGGCCGGCATGTTAAGTTTCTTTATTCTACCACAGTCAAAATTTTACATGATAGAAACATACGAGAAAAACGCTGTACAGCAAACTTAAACTGGTCATATGATTAGAAAAGTGATACACTCAAATAAACAGCAGTTGCAGTTGCCTGATGCGATCACAGCGACAAACTCCTTTTTTTGTAATGTACGCAGCTTTTCTGCAGTGAGATGCCGTTTATTTAAGGCTTGGGGGAGACTGAAGCAAATATTCTGCATGCCGTCATTGGTGTGAGGTGTCTGTAGGAAAAATTCCGGATGTCAGTAGGGCGAGACGAAGTGTTTTCTATTAATTTTGCTATTTTTTGCAGGGTTGTACGTCTTTTATGCATTTCTGATTTGAGAGTTAACAGAAGCTTGAACACATAGAGCATATTGGCTTAAATTACTTGATTTGTTGCGAAAAGTGAATGAGTGTGGGCATGACTAGGTTGATTTGCAACTGCGCGCAGGGCATTCTTCTGTATGACAACCAGCTTTTGGAGAGCTATTTTTGTGCCGTTTCCCCAGACTAGATGGTAATACCGCAGCTGTGAGTCAGAAAGTGCATTGTACAGTAAGGGCATGAGATGTGGTGGAAGCAAATGTCGACATTTTCTTAGCATACCTCAAACCCAAGAATGTTTAGTGCGCAGAAAATCACTATGATGGTCCCACAGCATGAACTTATGGAAAAAAAATTCCAAGTTATTGAACAGTGGAAGAAAATTCGATTACGGAATGATTTATGTGCAGGACAGTAGAGCATTAAATGACGTTGATTTCGCACGGAAAAGGACCGCTTTGGTATAGGCATTATTGATTAGTAATGAATTTTCAGGTTACCATGAATATAATTTACTAAGTGTTTGGTTTCCTGCTTTCACGAGGTCGTCTGCATCGGTTCCTGTAAAAAAGGCTAGTGTCAGCTGCGTACATTATGTATTTGTCTGTATCATCAATGTTTACAATGGCGTTAATGCAGATAATAAATAGCAGAGGCCCTAAAATACTGCCTTGAGGCACACCGCATTTAATCACCTTCGAGCTTGATAGTTCTTGATTTATACAGACAGACCATAATCCATCCCTCAAATAGCTATTAATAATTCGGCTGCAACGCCACCAACACCGTAAAAAAAGAGCTTTTCTTGGAATGTATTACGGTTTAGCCTGTTAAAGGCCTTCGAAAAATCAACGAAAACCTTCAGTGTTAATTTTTGGCCTCTATATTTTGCAAATTAATTCTTTTTGACAGAGTAAGGTGGTTTTAGGGAACGGAATTGGCCTAAAACCGTGTTGTGAATCGGTGAGCAGCGAGTGATAATCAAAAAATGTGGACATCCTGGGCAACAATTATTTTTTCGGGTTCTTTTGAAAACAGCGGTAATATTGAAATTGGTCTGTAGATGCCTAGGTTATTTTTCTCATTTTTGTGCAATGAATAAATGAACTTTATTTCCGTCATCATGGGGCCTCACGGTAGGGGCGCAGCAATTAGGAGGGGGTGCCTCCCGGCCGGCTCTCAGCACCGGAGACCGCGGAGAGGGTCTTGTAGTAAGCTGTCTCAGCATGACGGATGAGGAGTCATTGCTGATCCGGGTCGTGGCTCCGGATCAGCTCTTCCCAGGTGGCAAGGTCTGGTATGCTTTGTGATTTAATCCCAGGAGAATCCTGACACTCCCAAATTAAGTGATTTTGCGAAGTCATTCTGTGGCAGCTACTGCAGAGCTCAGGCTCCCCAGTGTCTTCATCGTGTAGTATAGAGTACGGAAAGAATCTGTCGACCTGAAGCCTCCTCCAGGCTTTGCACTTCTCTGGAGTAAGTGACCTATCCGGAAGTCAGAGTGTTTTCCTATCCTGTCTTGGTGTTTCGTATTTCTTTATACGTTATGAGAGGGTCTTTGTTCCCACTCAGGGGCACTTCCAGAGCAGCTCGGATGTATAATTTTCGAGCAAGGCTGCAGTGTGAGCAGCCTCATTCCTAGGAATGCCGTCACGAGCAGGAACCCATATTAGGGAGACCTCTCTGCTTGAGAGGTACCTTTTTAGTAATTTGGCGGCTTGACTGGAGACCACCCCCTTACAAAAGCTGTAAACACCTGCCTTACTGTCAGACAAGATGATCTTAGCTTTGGTACTGACGCACGCTAGGGCAATAGCAGCCTCGTCTGCCACTAACGCATTCCTAGTGTTAATCGATCCTACAGTCACTTTCTCCCCATTCCCATCAACGGCGGCATTGACGGAGGCGCCATCGGACCCACAGGCTGCGTCGCCGAAGGCTATGTTGCCCGGCGGGTTTCGGGCAAGATTGTTCATTATTATTCGAGGTCTATGTCTTCTCCTTTCTTTATCATGCTCCGGGTGCATGTCCATTTTTGGGCAACACAATTACCTTAGCACGGTTCATATTTTGCAGGCATACGCCCGTGCTTAGAACGAGACTATAAAGGTAGCTTATACATGGTGTGATAAGGTCGAGAACAAATCTCACTGGCTGCATTTTTTAGCCACAGATCTCCTCGCACTTTGTATTTTAACCTTCATGATCACATTTAAAACCTAATTCTCGTCGTTTGGATTAAGAAATATGGATGACTGTAACTGCGGCCTCAGATGACGCAGTGCTTTATTGTTACAACTGCTATGAATAAGAGACGCGAAGTGTTTCTTAAATTTATCAGCCAACATTTTGCCAATAAGCTGCTCATTATTTATTTATTACTAGCTCTTTAGTATCAGAGGTGTACCTATGGCGAGAATAATTGAAGAGAGTTTACTCCAAACGTGTTTCAGGTCGACTATGCCATCAAACATATATTGAAAGTAGTCGCGTTTTGTTTGTCTTAAGGTACTAGTTAGACTGTTTCTGCATCGCCTGAATGCTTGCAGTGAATCCTGGTTTCTGTTTTTCAAGAACCTTTGAAACAGTTTTTGCGTTTTCCTTATCATTTTGAGTAGTTTGCTAGTTAGCCATTCCTTTGGGTTTTCGTAACTCATTATAGTGGAAATGCTTTTTATAGACACAACAAAATGTGTCTAGAAAATAATCATAAGCCTTATCAGAGTGTGTGGATTAAAGGGAAGCTGAAGCCCTTTTCGAAAGAAAAATGAGTTTCCTGCGGCGTTTTATAGTTTTAAGTCTGCTGAAAAAGGGTATCTCATTCAAAAATAGTGGAAATACACGCAAAAAAATTGATGATAACCAAGCTCTGTTAGGCCACTTATATACGTAGCGTAAGCGCGGCTACATATGGTTCGGAAGAATTCATATATGAAAGGCGCGCATTCACTGCATGAGCCTTTATTCACGGTTAAACATTGAGCCGTCTTGGCGGAGCCGTCGACGAAGGCAACATCGTCGAAGGCAACATCAGTTACGGCATCTTTTAAACAAATGGGGTGTGAGTGTGACAGCCATCCAGGAAACCAAGCTGCCCTCTGATGAGGAGACTGAAGCTGCTGTCGAGCCTTTTTTGTCAGAATTCAATGTTATGGTTAGTCACTCGAGAGGCTTATCAGGTGGGTGCATGCTATCCCTCGCCAACACACTAGCCCTGTTTACATGAACCCGACAGGACCGGGTAGAGTCAGCTTCGGGCTAGGTGACTCGCCTCTGACTCGCCCCGATTGGTGTCTACATGAACTCTGTTCAAGCGCGTAAGTATCGCAGCGGCGATGGTAGGAGTGGGCTACCTCATGCAGCAACTCTGCTCATACTAAACTTTCTTAGAATTTTCTGCTGAACAAGTTAGACTGAACCCGCACCGTCGCGCCAACTTCCTCCCTTCACCCCTCCACACCCCTAGCCCGAACAATGAACAGCGGTACAGCCCCCCGCCACATCGCGACGACAAAGACAAGTCTCCCCCTTTTCGTGCGCCACGCTGTGTGATGACACATTCGACTCACATGGTTTTTGGAAAGGCGGGTCAGGCAAGTTAACCTACCCCCTGCAGGCGAGTTAACTCGACTCGCTCTGCAGCTTATTTTACTCGACCCGAAAGCGTTTAAATGAAGCCGGGAACTGGTTTTTTACCCGGCAAGCAAACTCTACTCGACTCTATCGGGTTCATGTAGACAGGACTACTGGGAATTACTGCCGTGTCGCATAGCACAGATGATGACGGGCGAATTATCTGCTGTGACCTCGCAATTTCGGGTGTGCAGTGGCGAATTGCTTGTGTTTATGCCCCTATAAAGCAGAGTGATAGAAGGCTATTTTTCCTGTCATTAGTAGACCATTTGTCTACGGATCGTAAAATTATGCTGTTGGGTGATTTCAACTGTGTTTGTAGGGATGAGGACCGAGCAGTGTTAAGTAAGCGATATTACCCTAGTGCTGCTTTACTCACTGATTTGGCATGCGAATACAACCTGGTGGATGTTGGGCAAGATAAGGGACATAATATCCATTTCTCATTTTCAGTGCTCCTCTAGTGCTCGGCTTGTCAGGATTTACGTTTCAGCAGACATGTTATCCAGCGTTTTTGGTTACTGGGTGCGGCCCATATTCTTCAGTGATCACTGCATGGTGTCTCTTTAGATAGGGAGGTACAGTCGGCGCATACTCCATCCTCGACGGGAGCTGTGGAAGCTGAATAGCTGCCTGCTCTCAGATCAAATCTTCAAATGTGCTGTATCTAATTGCTTGAAGGACACGTGGTCACGCGGTGACCTCTCAGTTTTGCAAAAATGGGACTTATTTAAACAAGAAACAAAAACATTGCTATTGAAGTCTCAGCAAGAATCGCGTTTCTGAAGAGACATCACCTTCGAGAGCTCGGCCGTACTTTAGTTGAGCTGCATGAGTTAGAGAGGATTAGCCCAGGTGCCTACGTAGAAGATATCACTGCTGTAAAAGCAGAGCTTCAGCAGTTTGAAACCGAAAGATACAAAGGGGCCTTGATAAGATCTAGGACCCGTAGATTTCTGGATGAGCAACCATCTCGTCAGGCCCTGAATGATGAAAGGCAGACTGCTCTAGCTAAAGAAATATTGGAAATTCAGTATGGTGGTTGGACATACAGCGATGGTCCTGGCATTATTGAAGCTTTCTTTGACTATTATCGGAAGCTGTTTGGTGGTTGTGCGGGCACAAACGTGACATCAGATTACAGTCACTTATTCGAAGCCTTGCCCCGACTTGGCAATGAGCAGCGTGCTGCAGTGGAGAGGCCTATCACCTTGGACGAAATTAAATCTGCCATTTCTCACCTGACGGCTCAGAAGTCTCCTGGCCAGATGGCATTACTGGCGAGTTCTATAAAACATTTTCCACTTGCCTATCGCCTGTCTTGATGGAGGTTTTCCAGGCTTCTTACGATGTTAGTTTTTTGCCTTTCTATTCTGGGCATACTATATTAATTCCAAAAAGCACAGACTAAAATCGGTTGAAAACAGTTAAGGGATATCGTCCAATTTCCCTCTGTAATTTAGATTACAAACTTTTTGCAAAGGTTCTTTGCAATCGTATGCAGCTAGTTGTCGCTGACTTAATAGGCACTCATCAGGTTTGCGGTATAAGAGGCCGCAGCATCCAAACCCATATTCATATTGCACGTTCAGTAGTGGAGACAGTATCAGATGAGATCGGACAAGTAGCTCTAATTCAGATTGACCTTGCCAAGGCCTTTGATAAAGTTTGTCATGGTTTCTTGTTTGCGGCCTTAGAGCATGCAAATATTTCAGATGTCTTACATAGGGCCATAAGACTGTGCTATAAGGAGTCGTATACAAGGCTAATTGTTAACCAAGAACTAACCAAACCTATTCCGTTGAAATTATCTGTTCGCCAAGGCTGTCCCTTATCGCCTTTGTTGTTTGCCCTATATCCTGAACTCCTTTCCCTCAATATTATTAACGGCACATCTATCCGTGGTTTCTCCTTGGCGCAGTGTGAAATTAAGATTTTAGCCTATGCAGGTGGAGTCGCCTCTTTTGTTGTGACAAAAAGAGTGTGCTTGAGGCATTGCATTTGACTGCACAGTTTTGCGACGTATCAGGTGCGGCTTTTAATATAGATAAATCCAAGGGGTTTCGGTTGGGCCATTTGGGTACAACGCCAAGTCATTATGGTGGCATAAGCTGGGACTGAGGGCCCTTTCACTACCTAGGAGTTCCTCTTCACCAAATTCGCCACAGTGGCGCCTACTGGGATTCTCAGATAGTCTCCATGACGCGACAAACCCAGGCTTGGATGGCTAGGGAACTATCAGTGTTTGCTCGGGCTCGTCTGCAACATTTTTTTTCTTTGCAAAACTTGCTTATGTGCTGCAGGTTCTCCATTGTGCGAGGAAGAAAGTGCACGTGATGCACAGAATATTTGCTACATTCGTATGGCGTTCCCGATGGGAACCCATGCATCGCGATAACCTAGAGTCTGGTGGAATCGGGCTTGTTCACTTATTCGTGCATCAGCTTGTCTCGCGTTTTTTTTTCTTTTTCAAATCTTCAAACCACCCTTTTTTAGTAGCCGTGCTTATAAGGCGTCTCAGTGCTCATTTGCCTTTCCTATTCGCACCGACGGGACACACTCGTCAGGGGCCTTTATGGGGATTCCTTAAGGAAGTTGCTGACACCTTCAAGTTCCTCACTGTGCGCTTTTCTTTAGACTACCTGTATAGTCTCTCCAGAAGGCAGATGACTGAGACACTTACAGAGTATTTGTTCCCTGTACCGTAGTATCGGCAGCCTTTTCTGGAGTTCCTTGACACCACTATTTTAAAACGTGGTAGGCGAATGTGCATTTCATGTGCCGCGAAAACATTCTTTTTTAAGCTGCACACGTCAACGCTGCCTGTGAAGGCATGGCTTCATGCTAAGGAGATGCTTGCGCCATGGACGGTGAACTGTCGCCTGTGCATTACACCAGAGACAAATGACCATTGTTTTGTTCTGTGCATTGATGCTATCTTCTGGGACACTTTACAATGGAGAATTACGAAGGACATTGAAACACACCCAACAGTACTCGTTTTTTGCCCGCGGAGAAAAACAGTGCTCTGCCATATGATCTATTTATGTTGCTGGGACTATTTAGTCTCTGGAAGAGCCGCATGATGTACCGCCACGCCGAATCACTACGGTTGTCAAAATCTTTGTTTCGTGAACAATGCGCTTTGGTGCGGGGTGTATATGCTGCCCTGTAAGAGCTGCCTAGCTGGCTGCCCTATCTGAATGCGTGTGTGGGCCGCCCAGAGTTTTGATATTTTGGAAGGAGGGTTTATGCAGGGCTAAGGTGGCCTGGTGTTTTGTGGCGTAAGCGTGCTTAGACTTTTATTTTCAGCACTATTTCCATGCAATAAAAAAAAAGAGCCGTCGTGGCAGAGTGGTAGCGTCTCCGCCTCAAATGCCAAAGGCCCTGGTTCGATTTGCAGCCTCGACACAGTTGTTTTTTTATTCAGTGAGGGTGCGGGGGGGGGGGGTTGACCACGTGGTTGGCCACGTGGTGCGGAGCAGCTGCCGGCGGTGCGGCGCCGTGGCTGGTCACGCGGTTCGTCACGCGGTTGGCCATGTGACTGGTCACGTGACCGGTCACGTGGTGCGGTTTCCAGAGGATGCGCAGACCGCCGAGGCGCGCGCGCGCGGCGGCGGCGGCTCCGGCGCGCCAGCTGTGCGCCGCGTGACGTCACTGCTCCTCGCGCATGCGCAGCACGGCTCTCCAGGAGCCACGCCAAACTGCTCAACATCGGCCAGCGTAGCTTACGCTACAAAATTAGCAGTGGCTTAGCTCGGCTATGCCAGGATATACGTAGCTCACTACGCTGAGCCGCTGAGCAGAAATTTCGCTCTCCTCCATGGCTATACCACACTGGCAAACGCCCCGCTATATGTATACTCCCACTAATACCTCTGTGCATGCGCACAAAATGAGATGCGCTATCGAGAGGCTCCGGCGCAGCGTCAGACTTGACTACTGCGCAACGGAGGCGCACAGATGGGCCCGGATTACGGAACTCGCTCTGACCGCTTTACCATTGAGAGCGCTCTAAAATGCCCGCTCCTATTGGTCGCCGGCGCCATTTTGAAAAGTTGCGTCACGGGAAGCTGCAATGGCGTTACGGACGAGAGAAAACACATGACGTTGCACACCTAATTATGCCCGAGGTTTTAGACTGTATTTTGCGAGCGCGAAGAGTCGGTCTACAGAGTTTAATAGGGAAAATGGCGGCGGCGTCTGCTATCTATTGGTGGCGAAGGCTGCAAAGTCGGCGCCAGCAACGACGAAGGGTGGTGTACGAGGACGCGGATGACTTGCCGGACGAGCTGTTCCGTCGCTTATTTTGACTGGATAAGGAGAAAGCGGAGTGGTTGTGCGGCGAACTTGCCGACGAACTGCGAGGCGTACGGACGAGCGCTTTGTCGGTGCGACGGCAGGTGCTGTGCGCTCTCCGTTTTTTGTTTTGCCTCCGGGCGCTTTATAGTGTGTGTCGGCAACGAGCAGACCGTCAGGTTCGCACAACCGACGGTCAGCAAGTGCGTGCGGCGTGTGGCTGAGGCCATATTGCCACAGTGTTAGCCATTTAATGGCGCCGCCATGCGGTGGGATAGCACCCGCTGGTCTTGATTGTCTTCCCCGGCTCGTGCGTTCGTGCGCTGAATGTGTCTGCCTGGCTAGTCCTGGTGTGCCCCTCTGCCCTTCCTGCCGGATTTCGGTGACATTTTGGTGGAGGTGCGGGGTCATTTGCCAATGCAGGAAGAGCTCCCGGGAGCCTCCGACGACGCCCAGCTACACCTAGTGGACACGACACCTGTCCACAAGACAAGCCGCAGCTTACGAGGCTTAAATCCTGAGTTCCGACCCCAGACGGCACGACCCCGCGCAATGACGTCCACTTCGACAAGTCAGACCACCCAGAATGCCACCAGTTCCCCACCGCTGCTTCTTCATGCGCCTCGCACTCCCACGTCGTTTCATGGCGACAAGTTCAAAGACGTGGAAGGCTGGTTGGCCAGCTACGACAGAGTCGCTGCGTTTAACCTGTGGGACGAGGACCGCAAGCTACGCAATGTCTGTTTTGCCCTGGAAGACTCCGCCAAGACGTGGTTTGAAAACAACGAATCGGCTATCTCCACCTGGTGAGACTTCCGGCGACAGTTTCTCGACACCTTTGGCAGCAACGAACGGAAGGAGCGAGCTGAAGTCGCCCTGCAGTCCTGAGCGGAGCGGCCAAATGAGAACGTCACCATCTTCGTAGAAGACTGGACGCGGCTCTTCAACCGCGCAGATCCTACCATGTCGGAAACGAAGGTGCGTCATCTTATGCGAGGAGTGAAAGAGCAGCTTTTCGTAGGACTTGTGCGCCACCCTCCTAGCACATTGGCTGACTTTGCTCGGGAGGCGACGAGCACGGAGCGCGCCTTGCAGCAGAGGTTCGCGCATTACGGCTTTCCGGCGAATATAACTGCTATTGACGCCAACATGCCGCAGCTTGGAACCGAGAGTGAGGCCCTCTGTGAGCTTGTCAGGAGCTTTGTGCGCGAGGAACTACAGAAGCTTCGCCCTGTCGAGACACCCGGGTGTCAGAGTCATCTCGGATGTCAGTCGCGACAAAGTCCGCCGAGTGGTGCAGCCAATGTCCTGTCCCCAGCCGCTGCCTGAGCCGTATGTCATGACGTACAGTGAAGCGTTGCGCAGCTCTGCGCCAGCGCCACCGGCGTGTTACTGCCCTGCTCCTTCTGCACCGCATCAACGCTTTTCGACTTCGCCTGCCCCCTCCGACACACGACGACCCCTCAGCAAAGGCCACGCGTGGCGCACATCGAACAACCGGCCCCTGTGCTTCCACTGCGGTGAAGCCAGCCACATATTGCGCCACTGCCCGTATCGTCGGATGGGCCTGCGAGGGTTTTCGCCAGACGCACCCCGGCCACGCTTTGGTGAACGACCCCGTGAGATCGAGCAGTACCTGTCGGCCAGCGTCCCCCCTGCGCCAGAAGGCAGTCCCGTAGTCCACGCCGGCAAAACTGAAGGCAGCGACCTCAGGGGGGGGGGGGGGGGGGTAGGGCCCCCGTTGCTCCGAAATTCGAACACGATCCTGCGCTCGCCGACTTGACCCTTCAACCCGATCTTCCAGCTGCTCCGACCCCCTTCCGACGCACAGAACAGCCTCTGCTCGACGCCCCATTTCTACGAACACCTCGACCCTCCTCTCCGGAACCTTCCACTGCGCACGTTCCAGAAAATGAGGTTGTTACAGCCGAAATACGAGTCCTCGCTGACAACCACAATGTGACTGCCCTCGTCGATACCTGCGCAGATTTCTCAGTTATGAGTCGTGGTCTTGGTACCCCCTTGCGAAAAGTGCTGACAGCCTGGCACGGAACACATATTCGGGCCGCTGGCGGTCATGTGGTAATGCCGCCCGGCGTCTGCACCGCTAGGATTGAGATTCGCGGTATCATCTTCCCTGGTTGCTTCGCTGTGCTGGCTGCGTGCTCCAAGGACCTAATCCTCGGTCTCGATTTTCTTCGCGAAAATGGGGCTGTCATTGATCTCCGCGAACTAATGGTGACATTCTCCGCCCCATGCACCGTAGCCGACTACAGTGCGCCAGGAAGAGCCGTTTTTCGCGTGTCCAGCGATCACGTCACTTACCACCGCGTGCCAGCTTATTTGTTACGGTGAACAGCGACAACCACCGCGCGTCCAACGGCATCGCAGAAGCAAACTTGTCTTTACTGCTGAGCCAACAAGTCTGCATCGCACGGGGTGTCGATGCCTTGCAGAACCAGTTAACTGAGCTTCTGGTTACGAACTTTAGCGCCGAATACCGCCACTTGGCGAAAAATATAGCCATCGCCTATTTCGAAGAAATTAGCGAGCCGGCCCCCATTGCGCGTTGTCAACTTCCAGGGACACCCTTCCAGGAGGACCTAGTCGGACAGTTAAGGCTGACGTGAAACCTGATTTGAACACTGATCAGCATCGCCGCTTGCAAACCATCCTTGACTCTTTTCATGACTGCTTTGCGACCACCTCTAAGGTCAGGCAGACGTCCATAACGAAACATCGCATCATAGTTGACAGTGAGCGGCCTATTCGTCAACACCCCTATCGAGTGTCGGCGAGAGAACGTGAGGCGATACGACTGCAGGTGGACGAAATGCTCCAGGATGATGTCATACAGCCGTCTACAAGCCCATGGGCTTCGCCCATTGTGCTCGTCGCCAAAAAGGACGGGACACTGAGATTTTCTGTCGACTATCGAAGGCTTAACAAAATTACCAAAAATGACGTTTACCCGGTACCTCGAATCGATTACTCTTTCGACCGGCTGCGTCATGCCCGCTACTTTTCTTCTCTTGACCTCCGCAGTGGGTACTGGCAGATTGAGGTAGATGAACGGGACCGCGAGAAGACAGCGTTCGTTACTCCTGACGGGTTGTACGAGTTCAACGTTCTCACCTTCGGCTTGTGTTTCACTCCTGCCACCTTTCAAAGAATGATGGACACTGTCCTCGTTGGTCTCAAATGGCAGTCCTGCCTCGTCTACCTTGATAATGTCATTTTTTCTGCCACCTACGACGAGCATCTCAAGCGCTTGAGTGCAGTACTGGAGGCCATACGACCGGGCGGCCTCTCGCTCAAACCAGAGAAATGTCACTTTGCGTTCCAACGGCAGAAGTTCCTGGGCCATATCGTGAGCGCTGAAGGTGTTAGCCCTGACCCCGACAAGACGGCTGCCGTCTCTGCGTTTCCGACCCCCACTGATAAGCGTGCTGTGCGACGTTTGTTGGGTCTCTGCGCCTATTACCGACGTTTTGTGCAAGATTCCTCCCGACTAGCCGAGCCTCTAACTCTCTTGTCAAAGGACGGCCAACCTTTCATCTCGGCCCAAGAACAGCAGACGGCCTTCGACGAGCGCAAGAACCGCCTCCAAACTACGCCCATTCTTGGCCACTTCGACTAGGAGGCGGACACGGAACTACACACCGATGCCAGCAACGTTGGTCTGGGTGCCATCCTCGTTCAGTGGCAAGATGGTGTTGAGCGCGTGATTGCTTATGCAAGCCGCATTCTGTCGCGATCTGAAGCGAATTATTCTACCACGGAAAAGGACTGCCTTTCTGTCGTTTGGGCGCTAACGAAATTTCCCCCATACTTCCCCCATTTCGAGTCGTGAGCGATCACCACTCCCTTTATTGGCTCGCGAACCTTAAAGACCCATCGGGGAGGCTGGCGCGTTGGAGTCTCCGCTTGCAAGAATTCGATGTTACCATCGTGTACAAGTCTGGCAACAAACACAGCGACGCAGACTGTCTGTCCCGTGCTCCTCTCCCGTATACAATTGCTGACACGGAAGACGATCCCGCTTTTCTTGGCGCTTAAACCACGTCCGTCCTTGCTCAACGACAGCGAGATAACGCCGAGGTAAGAACCCTCATACAGTACCTCGAAGGTCGCACCTCGTCGCCGCCCCGCTTCTTCACACTGTAAGGATTCTGGCGACAGCCCGTCTGATTTAGCTGCGTAGTCGGCCCGGGACACCTGCAGCCGGGGTCTCTGCACGGCGATAGGCATCTTCGTTCCCACGGCTTGTCCCCGCTTGGGTTATTGGAATCGAGACGGAGGACACTGCCGTCGTTAATAAACAACATTGTTCCCGGCAGATCAAACCGTGCGATACGGGGGCAGTTAGCGACCGCCAACCCGCGCAGGAGTGGCTCACCCATTCAACTGTGCCGGCTCACCGGCGCCTCGCCCATTCGGACTTCCCGGAAGACGTGTCCGGCTTGACAGCGTGAGAAGTCTCGTTCGGACGCGAAGACAACGCTCTCTCTGAGGGGGTGAGGGTCCAGCGGCACCATCTCTCTCCCCGGCGAGACATGTGACGGGGGCGTGTCCCTATGTGAAGTGGTGTGTGCATGACAGCGCAAGTTTTAGGCCACGCCCAACCTCGCGAAGACCTCTTCGAACCCGGGGAATCCTAGGGACCGGACCCGTTTAAAACCGGACGACGAGTGCCGTGAGCAAGGAATCCTCGATCATCCTCAGATCTTCTCAGATCCTCCGACCTTCCCCCATCACCCTCCAATGGGTTCCTAAATATTGTAAATAGTGTAAATAAACCCCTGTACAGTTTCCTTCATAACCAAGTCGGACAACGTTATTCGTAGAAGGGACCTGCGGCGCTGAAAGAGTCCGCTCACTCAAGTGCCCCGCAATCTCTAACAACTGGTGGCAGCCATGGGATGGACCGTGCGACATCCTGATTTCTCACCCGGTAAGCGTTTCGGCATTTTGCTATAGGATTCGCCAGGCTTCAGATTTTGGCAGAATAATCTAGAATCACTGGGAAGTGTATGCCAATTGAGAAAGAGTAATCGCACGACTTTTTGAAGATAGCATTGCCAAAGCGGAGAAAGCGTTCTCATGGGCCTTATGAAATTGTCAAAGCCGGGCTTGCTGTTGTTATGCGAGGAACTGTCAATAGAAGTACAGAGCAAAATTACAAAACCTGAAATATGCAAGACAATTAAAAAACACGTAGAGGACGATCAGCTGGCAGATAACGTGGATTTTGGTGCGGGAAGAAAAAGCACGTAAAGAGAAAGCCGATCAGGAGGAAAAAAGAAAAAGGGAAGCGGAATGGGAAAAAGAGAAGGAACGGCAAAAGTGGGAAGATAAAAAAGAGGAACGAAATCTAAAGCGATTGCAGCTTGAAAACGAAAATCGGAAAAAGGCGATAGTACAAGAGCCGAGTCTCGTGAAGGAGCCAGCGATGTACATTTATATGGAATGAATAATTCATGCAGCCCTATGAAAGTGGAAGGGACATACAATTGTACCTGGGAAACTTTGAGATAACTTGCGAAAGGGAGAACTTTGCTCGTAGAACATGGCCGCAACGGCTTCTGACACTCTTGCCATGTGAAGTAGCTGAAGTCATTGCGAGACTTAGCACACAAGACGCAGCTCACTACGAAAAATCAACGCCAGCCTGCAAAAAAAAAAAAACGTACCGGCTGTAGGCCGAAGCTTTCCGACTGAGCTTCAGGAGCACAATGAAAAACGATAACGAGGGTTATCCGGATTTCGCGTATGGCCTAAAGACGAATCTGCTAGAGTGGCTATAAGGACACAAGGTTTACGAAAGCCGAGACAAAATCGTCGAGTGTTTTAGCCTTGAGCAATTTTAGCGAAGCATTCCCCAAGTGGTGAAACTGTGTGTTCAAGACTGGGAAAAAGTCGACACAGTTCAAAGGGCCGCTGAGCTAGCAGAGGAGTACGTTTCGCGCAGAAGGTTGAGCACTGAACAGAGCGCGTCACACGCTCGAAACGCGATGCAAGGTAAAGGGCCTAGCAGAAAGACGCAAAGTGCTAGAAGTTCGGAGCAATCGGAGGCAACGAAGGTAGCGCCAGAAAAGCGTGAAGAACAGGCAAAGAGACAGGGAGCAGACAAAGCCGCGAAAAAAGTTTGAGGCTAGTAGGCCATTTCGTTGCTACAACTGCAATGGTGTCGGGCACTTTGCAGCCAACTGTACAAAGCAACGTTTGGTGTTCTTGTGCGTCGAGGATAACGCCGTGAATCTAGAGCTCCTTAAGCCATACCTGCACGAGCTGCACGTTAACGGGAAGCCGTGCAGAGTGGTTCGTGATAGCCCCGCGACGATGGACGTTGTCCATCCGTCTTACGTTTCAGTGGACGATTTTACGGGAGAAGTCTCGTGGATAAAACAGGCAGTAGAAGAACACAGTGTATGCCTTCCCATAGCTAGAGTGAGAATTTGTGGGCCGTTTGGAGAGCTAATCACTGAGGCCGCAGTTTCAAAGGCCGTGTCACTTCAATATATTTACCTCTTCTCGAATCGATCCGACCAATTAATACGCGAGAGAGGCCAGAAGCTCAGTAACTGGGTGATACAGGCTTTGAAAAGGTCGAAAACTCGCCAGCTCGCATCTAAACTAAGTCAGATTCCCGAACCTCAGGTAGCCCGTGCGATACGGGGGCAGTTAGCGACCGCCAACCCGCGCAGGAGTGGCTAACCCATTCAACAGTGCCGGCTCACCAGCGCCTCGCCCATTCGGACTTCCCGGAAGACGTGTCCGGCTTGACAGTGTGAGAAGTCTCGTTCGGACGCGGAGACAACGCTCTCTCCGAGGGGGCGATGGTCCAGCGGCACCCTCTCTCTCTCCGGCGAGACATGTGACGGGGGCGTGTCCCCATGTGAGGTGGTGCGTGTACGACAGCTCAAGTTTAGGCCACGCCCAACCTGGCGAGGACCTCCTCGAACCTGGGGAATCCTAAGGACCGGACCCTTTTAAAACCGGACGACGAGTGCCGTGAGCCATGAATCCTCGATCATCCTCACATCTTCTGAGATCCTCCGACCTTCCCCCATCACCCTAGAATGGGTTCCTAAATCTTGTAATAATGTAAATAAATCCCCTGTACAGTTTCCTTCATAACCAAGTCCGACAACGTTATTCGTAGAAGGGACCTGCGGCGCTGAAAAGTCAGCTCACTCAAGGGCCCCGCAATCTCTAACACCGCCAACACCGCGCAAACGTCGGACGGCGGAACGTGATGTCGAAGGTTCGATGCGACACCGCGCAGAGGCGGAGCATGCTTGGCCGCCGACACCAGGGAGAAGATAGCTCCAGTGCCGTCAAAAGTTGGTAACTCCGCCGCTGCGCCAGCTTGAGACTGTCCGCCGTCCTTGGCGGCCGCTTCCGCAGCCTGTTTCCGAGCGCGGGTGGGCGCCATCCCACTTCTGACACCAAAATATGCAACGAGACGACGGTCCCGCCCAAAGAAAGCCACGCCTGGTCGGATAGAGCCCCAGGAACACCGCCCGGCGGAGCCCAATTCTTTTCGTTCGTCTGCACGCGCTCGCTCCTCCGCGCGCTCCCCTCGCCTCCTCTTCTTCCGCCCAGGGCACGTGGTCGGCTTACGCTGTGCCGTGGGCGTTTATTTCCGCAACAATATTGATGCCCTTTAAAGCTCCAGGAAGTGGCTCTAGACAAGAATGCCGTCCTTCCCCTCTTCAGTTTTTTCCTGATTTACGACATTATAATGAAACCACTGTTTCGTTTTTGGTGACGGTGATGGAAGTGGACGCGGTTGAACTTTAGTCCACTCAGTCAGCCGCTGCCGCCAAGAGGAAACGTCTTGGCCTCCAGAATGATGCAAGCAGCCAGGCCACCGTGATGTACTCGGTCACCAGTGGTGACTCTTCGGCTGCCGACGTCTTCATCAGAGTCCTAAGCAAGAAGGCCAAATGGAGGCTGCGCAAAGGTGAGGACTTGTCGTCGTCGAGTACGTCCGCGATCACTACGGAGCGACGATCATCGGCACATACTGTCCTATTTGTGCCAGAGACTCCCACCGACAATCTCAACCACATCAATAGGCAAGCCACGTCTGCGTTCCTGGAGGCCCGCGTCCCGGGAGCTATTAAAGATGTAAGGGTGAATCATTTTAGGAATGTCGTTGCTATTGATGTCATGGACCGGAACGCGCTTGAGAGTTTGAGCAACATCAGAACTCTCGGCGGCATCAGCGTTCGTTACCATGTCCATTTAGGGTGCGGCACTATGGCAGGCGTCATTTACGACGTCGACGTAGCCATCCGCGCCTCTGATCTGCTAATTTTGATTCAACCAGCTAGCGACAGTGTAGCCATTCTGCAAGCTCAGCGTCTTGGAAGGACAAAGTGCACCAAGCTGACCTTCAAGGGGAATGCATTCCAACGTACGTGAAGGTTGGACACTTTCGGCATGCAGTTAGGTCTTTCGTCCCGAAGCCTCTCCAGTGCCGGAAATGCATGAAAATAGGACACGTGAGTAGGGTGTGCAATTTCCCTATCGTGTGCCCACGGTGTACTCAGCCACACAGCAGCCATTCTTGCAGGGCAACATTCCTTACGTGTGTCAATATCCGCGGCCCTCATGACGCTGCCTCAAAAGATTGTACTCGTCAGAAAAGGGAAAGGGCGATACTCAAACAAATGACAAGAGACAATTCCACTCACATAGAAGTAGCCGCTAAGGTGCGACAACGTCGTCGCTTTCGTCAAAGAAATTCTAAAAGTGCAGCGAGCATTGGAACGGATCGTCCAAGAATTCCCGAACTTGTCCTCCCCCTCCGCATACTACTCTAAGGATTGGGAGCAAATGACTGGCAAGGCACAGACGGTTGTCGCAGACGGGCCTTGGCCATCCCTGTCTGAGCTACACACGCCCGCAGTGGCCAAGCAGGTATTGCGTACTCAGAGTCCCGAGCCCATTGCTAATCAAGCACAAGTCACAACTCCGGTCCAAGACCGGGACCAGCCAGTGACTTGGCCATCTCTCCCGAAGCACCCTGCACCCACCCCAGCACTGCGCACCCAGTGTGTTGAGCCTACTGCTGGTCGGGTAGTAGGTCAGAAACCGGACCAGGTCGCCGACGAGCAAGTGTTTGTACTGCTAAAGCCAATCGTGAATGCCATGCGTGTGCTGCTTTCCGGCATGCACATGCCAGCTGCACAGAATGCACTGCAGATGCTGGATTTGTTCAATTCAGTGCTTGCAGCTGTCCAATAACTGGCAGAACACATCCTCCACCCTCAACCTTCCGAGAAGAAGTCCGATCCTTACGGTGTCATCAGCATTATCATCCTCAACGGCAAGCAGCCTTTCTCGACACTGAAACGTCTGCGCTGCCTTGTGATCGAGGGCCCTCGATCTGTTCCACTCAGGTCGCAGCAGTCGGCAGCCCTCAAGGTGTGCAGGCTACAGCTGCGGCGGCCTGTGACTTATAGTGCTTGTGTCATTGCCTGTCGTGCTTGCTACGGACCGCATTTCTCTACTTCTTATTCTTTTACGCCCCCTCAACCCTCTCCCCCAGTGCAGAGCAGCGAACCGGAACATTTTACTGGTTAACGTCCCTGCCTTTCCTCTACCACTTTTCTCTCTATATATAAAGCTGCATGCTCCGAACTACATCGAAAGCCTGAATCTGTGCAAATCTCAATGAAAAAATTGTGAAGTGACTTCTAATAATAATAATTGGTTTTGGGGGGAAAGGAAATGGCGCAGTATCTGTCTCATATATCGTTGGACACCTGAACCGCGCCGTAAGGGAAGGGTAAAGAAGAGAGTGAAAGAAGAAAGGAAGAGAGGTGCCGTAGTGGAGGGCTCCGGAATAATTTCGACCACCTGGGGGATCTTTAACGTGCACTGACATCGCACAGCACGCGGGCGCCTTATGCTGTGCGATGTCAGTGCACGTTAAAGATCCCCAGGTGGACGAAATTAAATTTCAATTTTATATTGCCTGGTTTCTCGCTCTTTCTAAATATTTAAACTGCCGTCAACTCACGAATAATTTTTTTCTGCAGAAATATTTACGGCTTTTATTATGCACATTAGGATAAGCTTTCGTGAACTATTTGTGACGTTTGGCGTGAATGACCCATTGACATTCAAAAGTATACATGAACCTCACCGTGAATGGATATTGAATATAACGAGGGATAGAGCCGTCTATTCGGCAGTTATTAACTGCATGTGTTCATATGCAGCGCAGAAAGATATAGCGACAAAGTTAGGATACCTTACAGGTTTATTCACAGCATTCGAGGTGATTTTTTTTCTTCATTTTCATCATTGGAGCTCCCCTACGTTCCACCAAACTGTTAATTGAAACGAATGTTTAAGCTCAAAACGTAATGAGAAATTATGGAGACCCCTAAGCAATTTTTATGAGCAAATGCGAGCGCAAGCATTACTTGCTCACTGCGACAGTGGACACCTCAATTGCGCTGCGACTATGCGACAGTGGAACTAGAGGCAGTTATGCGCCTTTCCTATTCTTAAAATCATCAGAACGTTAATACTCTGCACGATTTGATGAAAACAAATAATAATTGGTTTTGTGGGGAAAGGAATTGCCGCTGTATCTATCTAAAATGTCGGCGGAGAACACCTGCTCCTTCACTGTGCCGCGTTCGCCGATGCTCGTCGAGATATGCTCGCGGCCTATAGGGCGCAAGGCATACTACCAGACTCCATCAAGATGCTATTGTGGCCGCAGGGCAGTGCGCGCACTCGTGAGCGAACTTTGTGAGCCTCTGTGCATTCCTCGAACACAGGGGCTCGACGTCCCGTCTGTTCTCCGTCAGGTAGTTGCACGCAGTGACCGAACGCTCGCGATTTCTACCTTGAACGATTAATAACTGGACGCCCCACTCCAGTTGTAACCATCACAGTGCTGTGCGCGTGTGTGATTTAATTCCTCTGAAATGAACGAATCACGCGCACAACCTGGACACATTTCTTATTGTGTAAATAGTTTGTATGTACATATTACTTCTCCCCCTATCCTCTCTCCCTGTCCCCTCACCTCTTTCATTTCATTTCTCCATTCTGCCTGCTATCCTTTATTTCCGCTGCCCCAGCTCAGGTGCTTCAGTATCGATGGCAGATGCAGGGGCTAGCAAAATTCTTTTCCTTCCTTTTTACTAGCCCCGCCGCGGTGGCTCAGTGGTTAGGGCGCTCGACTACTGATCCGGAGTTACCGGGTTCGAACCCGACCGCGGCGGCTGCGTTTTTATGGAGGAAAAACGTTAAGGCGCCCGTGTGCTGTGCGATGTCAGTGCACGTTAAAGATCCCCAGGTGGTCGAAATTATTCCGGAGCCCTCCACTACGGAACCTATTCTTCCTTTCGTCTTTCACTATCTCCTTTATCCCTTCCCTTACGGCGCGGTTCAGGTGTCCAAAGATATATGAGACAGATACTGCGCCATTTCCTTTCCCCAAAAACCAATTATTATTATTATTATTCCTTTTTACTATTATTTTTAATAAAACCACTACCACCACCACACCTGAACCGCGCCGTAAAGGAAAAGATAAAGGAGGGAGTGAAAGAAGAAACGAAGAAAGAGGTGCCGTAGTGGAGGGCTCCGGAATAATTTCGACCACCTCGGGATCTTTAACATCGCACACCACACGGGCGCCTTACCGTTTCGCCTCCATCGAAACACGGCCGCCGCTGTCGGGTTCGAACCCGGCTACTCCGGGCCTGTAGGCGAGCGCCCTAACCACTGAGCCACCACGGCGGGTATTTTTACTTCTATCCCTAACCAGTGCTTTCACCGCTGGCAGTCCGAAGCCTGGTCCGGGCAGTCTAAAACCTCTCAAATGTGTGTTGTGTGTTTGTTGGGTTTCAAAGCCCATAGGCAACTGCGGCCATCATAGGCCAAGACCATCAAGACCAGCACACCACGAACGCCGAATAAGAGCTGGGCATCTTTGCGTTTTCTTTTCAGAGTTCGTGGCCCGCTTGAGGAGTCCAATGACGTGAACCAGCTATGCTCCTTTCTTTTCCTTAAAATCGAGAGGGGTTAAAATGAAAATTGCTTTTTGGGGAAAGGAATTGGCGCTGTATCTGTCTCGAATATCGGCGGACACCTGAACCGCGCCGCAAGGGAAGGGATAAAGGAGGGAGTGAAAGGAAGAAAGAGGTCACTTTTAGAGTTTTATATTAATGCCACTTTTATCAAGTTTGACAACCGAAGGTTTTTACAACGTCAGGGCACCTGCATAGGATCATGTGTCGCTCCTGTTTTGTGCAACATTTTTCTTTCATCAATTGACAAAATTTTGGCTCCTTTTATTGACGATGGAACATAATAATAAAAATAATTGGTTTTTGGTGGAAAGGAAATGGCGCAGTATCTGTCTCATATATCGTTGGGCACCTGAACCGCGCCGTAAGGGAAGGGATAAAGGAGGGAGTGAAAGAAGAGAGGAACAAATAGGTCCGTAGTGGAGGGCTCCGGAATAATTTCGACCACCTGGGGATCTTTAACGTGCACTGACATCGCACAGCACACGGGCGCCTTAGCGTTTTTCCTCCATAAAAACGCAGCCGCCGCGGTCGGATTCGAACCCGGGAACTCCGGGTCAGTAGTCGAGCGCCCTAACCACTGAGCCACCGCGGCGGGACAGCCCTAAAGATTTTTAGACATGTTGATGACTTTTTAGTGATTTCAAAGAGACGTAATACAGGTGGTTACCAGAAAGTTGCAAATGAGATTTTAGATACGTTCCAACAATACGGCAAAGGGCTCTCTTTCACGTACGAGGTTGCTGAAGGAAGTAACCTTCAATTTTTATTCCTCAACATCAAGCTTGGAGACAGATGTGTTCGCTAGTGTTACCGCCCTAGAGCCAGAAAAGATTTCTTACCTTTTGATTCGGCACAGTCTAAACCGGTCAAGAGGGCTATTGCGACCCTTTCCCTGGAATCCGCTCTCCTCAAGTCGTGCCCTCACATGATGCAGCCGAGCTTTCAGTGCGAGGTAGCTAGACTGCGTAAAGCAGGATACCTTGACTACATATTGACGGCGGTCACTGAGGCACTATTGCAGAAAGTCAAAGGGAGACCAAAGAAAGCAAGGAGACCACAACGTAGCAGCGCCAAACCAGTGGTTATCCCCTATATACATAGGGTGTCCCACAACCTGAAAAGGGTTGGCAACAAGTACGGCGTGCCACTGGTCTTCTCTGCGCCAAATAAATTGGCCAAGAAGTGTCCCAAGGTCAGCAGCAACAGCCCTGGCAGTTCCGGCTGCGGCACGATGCACGCACAGCCGTACGTGCAGTGTGCCACGGGTGTGGTATATGAAATCCCCCTTAAATGTGGCAAAGTATATGTCGGGCAGACCAGCCGCTGTGTGAACGAACGTGTCAGGGAACATGAGTGTTCACTTAGTAACGTTTCCGAATCGTTTGAAAATCCACCCGCCCACTGCAACACGTGCAAAGATGAGAACGACCGAAACTGTGAGCCACGACTTCAGCGTATCAAAATTCTAAGCAGAAGTAAGGATAGATTAGCACGCGAATTGGCCGAAGCGTTTTTTATAAAACAAAGGTGCGACACGTGCGTCAGCACCACATCAGTTTCCGTGCGAGATAGCGAATACAGATTATTAAATAGACGATAGCATGCACTCTGCGCTCCCTAATCTACCAGACATATTTCACCCGCATGCGCTCTGGTCCTTCGTTGTGTATAAATGCAGGTTGTGGAAGCCCCACTGAAGTTAGTTGCAGTCAGCGCCCGTCCTGTGTATTTCTTCCTGTGTCCTTGTTTTTTATTTTTGTAGCGCTATAAAGATCTTCGAGAAACTATGCTTCGCGAACTAGCCCCACAACGTGTTTTGTTAAGTGAACTTCCATCTATCGCTCAAGAGTTCTTTCACTTCGCCGTACTCAGCGAACGCCCGCCTCAGAGTTTCGTTTCTCACGTTGAAGGCGCACCACCATTGCACCTTCAGCCGCACTTCGTGCCTTTCAGGGTCAAACATTACGCAAGTCTTCCCTTCAACAGTGATATGCCAGGCGTCGAGCAGCTTTTTCTTGGCCTCTTCGCTGCGGAAGTTTACTAACCAGACGTACGACATCTGGTATGCTCCGATACCGCCCACCTGTTCGATGACGCGGGCTTCTTTCATCGGCTGGCGGAAATCTTCAATCCTGTAAGGCCTTCCAGCGGTGTCGCAGTGAAGAACAACCGTTCTTTTCATCCTTCTCCGGTAGGAGGGGCGGGAGAACAATCCTGTAGTCTTCCAAGTCGTCCAAAAACGATGTTCCCCGGCCAGCATCGGCCGTTATCACAGCTCACCAAGAGCCAGCCATCCTGCGTCCTTTCACGATCGCGGCCGGAAAGAGAATGACCACTCCGCCATGACGGCTCTTTTTTTTCTTTATATCATGGAAATAGTGCCGAAAAGAAACGTCTAAATCCGCCATGATGGTTGAGGGTTCCATCATGAATAAAGGCGCATCTAGTGAATGGACGGGTTTAATATAAACTCTTTCGATCCAGAAGTCACCGCGCTTTCGCTACGTATATCCTGGCCTAAAAGAGCTAGGTCATCAGCAATTTTTTTTACTTGGGTCACCTCAGCTCAAAACGCCCTTCTTGCAACTTTACATTTTTTTTACTTTGATGTACGCAGTTTCATCACCTGTAACATTTGTGATGGGTACTAGTCGACATGTAGAGCAACAAAAACGGCCATTTTCCAATTTGGGAGAACAAGTTAACATTGAAAAAAATTGGAGGACGCTTCAGCTTCGTATTCAAGAGTGAGAAGCGACAGCGTGTTGCAGCGTTGCCAAGGAGCGCACGCAACGCCATCGCCCGTTCGGCGCAACGCGTGGCCCGTTGGACAATTTAAGGAAAGGACACCTGTCTCACATATCTCGGTGGACACCCGAACCAGGCCGTAAGGGAAGAAATAATAATAATAATAATAATAATAATAATTGGTTTTGGGGGGGAAGGAAATGGCGCAGTATCTGTCTCATTTATCGCTGGACACCTGAACCGCGCCGTAAGGGAAGGGTAAAGGAGGGAGTGAAAAAAGAAAGGAAGAGAGAGGTGCCGTAGTGGAGGGCTCCGGAATAATTTCGACCACCTGGGGATCTTTAACGTGCACTGACATCGCACAGCACACGGGCGCCTTAGCGTTTTTCCTCCATAAAAACGGAGCCGCCGCGGTCGGGTTCGAACCCGGGAACTCCGGATCAGTAGTCGAGCGCCCTAACCACTGAGCCACCACGGCGGGGCGAAGAAAAATGAAATGAAAATTCGTTTTAAAAAAAAGGAAATGACGCCTGTCTCAAAATTCCCGCTGGACACCCGTACCGCGCCGGAAGGGAAGGAAAACCCCTTCCCTTACGGCGCTATTCAGGTGTCCACCGAGATGAGACATTTCTCGCTGACGGCCACCGGCGCCGACGCCGACGACACCGGCTTTTCTGCGACACGAGCTCCTTAAATTTGTCCCGTTAAAACGACCAAAATGGCAAATTTTCATACTTTTTATTTTCTTTAAATATTGCAACGAGACGACGGTCCCGCCCAAAGAAAACCACGCCTGCTCGGAGAGAGCCCCAGGAACACCGCCTGGCGGGCCCCAATCTTTTTCGATCGTTCCCCCCAGGGCACGTGGTCGGCTTACGCCGTGCACTGGGCGTTTAATCCCGTAACAACTTTTCACCGTGTGGGGGGGGGGGGGGAAGAAAGGGAAGAGAGGAAGTCTAGCGCGACGCAGTGCGACGGTTCAGATTGTTCGAGTCCAGGGAGGGCAACCGGAAATTACGGCAGCCTCAAGTGATGCCGTCCCACGCCAATGGCCGCCCACTCCAGTGCATCGGGGCGTCGACACTTTGAGCTGCACTCCTTGGGAAAGGCATCGAGCATTTCCAGATGAGCCACTCGGCATTCCGGACAAAAGTTGTCAAGGGCATAGCTTGATTCGCGGTAGGCATCACCGCGCGGTGATGGTGTTCAGGTCCCGTTTGATACCAAACTGTCCAGGTAGTTGGCGGAGATGCTGGTAAGTGGTTCTTCCCCGTACGGCAATGGTGAGTGCTTCTGCTCGCCTCCAGACAGTGGTTCCATGAAGCCGTTCACCCCCAGCTTAGCCCTACTTTCGGTTCCAACGTCATAGTCGGGAGACGGCGCTTGTATTTCCTTATGCGGCTGCGTGTCAGCTTTTGGAAGCACATCGCCGCGCTTGCCCTTGTATAGTTTGCCTGTCGGTGACGGGGTTGCTTCTACGGGCGCAGTCTGGACGCACAGACCTCAGAACTTTTGAGTGCGCCCATGACACGGCGGTCCATTTATGGGGCGGCATTCTGGGAGGGAGGCCTTGAGCGAGCAGGCGACGCCGGCACTGGTGAGGACGCGGGAGCCAATAAACCGGATCCAGGAGCCAAGTCGAGATCACCGCGGGAGCCGGAGACATATCTGTTCATGTCCGAAACATGTTCTGGAAAAATGTGGGGCACACCGCATTGGCGATGCTCAGGCAGATTATCTAGTCGGTACGTCACGGGGCCGAGCAGGGAAACAACACGGTAAGGCGCGCGGTTCCCGGGCAAGAACTTTGCGGCAGCGCGGATTGTGCGGCGAACGAGGACCAAGTCGTCGATTCGGAAGGAGGGGGAAGCGTAGCTGCCTCCTTGGCCGCTTCCACACGCTCATGGGCCCGGAGAAGGTTGCGCTTGGCGTCGAGGCGAGCGCGCCGAAGTCGTTGGGCGGAGTCCGCTGGTGACACCATAGGATGGGGCAGGTCCAACTGCGTATCGAGGGGAATCAAGAGCGTTCTGCCATACACGACCGATAACGGCGTCGCATGCGTTGTTTCCTGCATCGCAGTGTTGACGGCAAAAACTGCGGCAGGAACAAAACGGTCCTACTTTGTGTGGGATGGAGCAACGTAGGACGCAAGCATATCCGTCAGTGTCCGTTTAAGACGCTCCACGAGACCATTGCACTGGGAGTGGTTGATGGATATCGTTGAGTGCACAATCCCAAAAGAGCGGAGGGCTCGCTCAAATTCATGCGACGTAACGCAGCTCCCTCGGTCCGTAATAAGTCGTCGGGGCACACCGCGCCGAAGAACGAGATGCTGTCCCACAAACGAGACGGCATAGGCAGACGACGTGTCAGGAACGGGCAGTGCTTCGACATACTTCGAGAAGTGATAAATCGCAAACAGAACATATCGATTGCCGCCGCTCGTCTTCGGAAACGGGCACAAATGGTCCAGGCCAACCAGCTCGAAGGTGCACTCGGTGGCGAGAAGGCTTGCAAGGGTGGCTTGGGTGCCGAGTGGACGGCTTCCGGTACTGACACGTCTCGCAGGACGCCACGTCAACGCTTTTCGACTTCGCCTGCCCTCTCCGACGCACGACCACCCCTCAGCAAAGCACACGCGTGGCGAACATCGAACAACCGGCCCCTGTGCTTCCACTGCGGTGAAGCCGGCTACATATTGCGCCACTGCCCGTATCGTCGGATGGGCCACGAGGGTTTTCACCAGACGCACCCCGGCCACGCTTTGGTGAACGACCCGGTGACGTCGAGCAGTACCTGTCGGCCAGCGTCCCCCTGCGCCTTGGCCACAGAGCCCGTCCAGGTCGCCGTCGCCCCGTCGGTTCTGTTCCCCAGGTCGCCAGTCGTCCATCCGGCAGTCCCGTAGTCCACGCCGGGAAAACTGAAGACGGCGACCTCTGAGGGTAGGGCCGCCGTTGCTCCGCAATTCGAACAAGATCCTTCGCTCGCCGACTTGGCCCTTCAACCCGATCTTCCAGCTGCTCCGACCCCCTTTCGACGCCCAGAACAGCCTCTGCTCGATGCCCCATTTCTACGAACACATCGACCCTCTACTCCGGAACCTTCCGCTGCGCGCGTTCCAGAAAATGAGGCTCTTTCAGCCGAAATACCATAATTCGGACCGCTGGCGGTCACGTGGTGATGCCGCTCGGCGTCTGCACCGCTAGGATTGAGATTCGCGGTTGTCATCTTCACTGGTTGCTTCGCTGTGCTGGCTGAGTGCTCCAAGGACCTGATCCATGGTCTCAATTTTCTTCGCGAAAATGGGGCTGTCATCGACCTCCGAAAACTCATGGTGACATTCTCCGCCCCATGCACCGTAGCCGACTACAGTGCGCCAGGAAGAGCCGTTTTGGGCATGTCCAGCGACCACCTCACTCTACCACCGCGTTCCGGCTTATTTGTTACGGTGGACTGGGACAACCCCCGCGCGTCCAACGGCATCGCAGAAGCAAACTTGTCTTTACTGCTGAGCCAACAAGTCTGCATTGCACGGGGTGTCGATGCCTTGCAGAACCAGTTAACTGAGCTTCTGGTTACGAACTTTAGCGCCGAATACCGCCACTTGGCGAAAAATATAGCCATCGCCTATTTCGAAGAAATTAGCGAGCCCGCCACCCATTGCGCGTTGTCAACGTCCAGGGACACCCCTCCAGGAGGACCTAGTCGGACAGTTAAGGCTGACGTGAAACCTGATTTGAACACTGATCAGCATCGCCGCTTGCAAACCATCCTTGACTCTTTTCATGACTGCTTTGCGACCACCTCTAAGGTCAGGCAGACGTCCATAACGAAACATCGCATCATAGTTAATGACAGTGAGCGGCCTATTCGTCAACACCCCTATCGAGTGTCGGCGAGAGAACGTGAGGCGATACGACTGCAGGTGGGCGAAATGCTCCAGGATGATGTCATACAGCCGTCTAGAAGCCCATGGGCTTCGCCCGTTGGGCTGATCGCCAAAATTACGGGACACAGATTTTGTGTCGACTATCGAAGTCGACAAAATTACCAAGAAGGACGTTTACCCGTTACCTGGAATCGATGAATCTTTCGACCGGCTGCGTCATGCCCGCTACTTTTCTTCTCTTGACCTCCGCAGTGGGTACTGGCAGATTGAGGTAGATGAACGGGACCGCGAGAAGACAGCGTTCGTTACTCCTGACAGGTTGTACGAGTTCAAGGTGCTCCCCTTCGGCTTGTGTTCCGCTCCTGCCACCTTTCAAAGAATGATGGACGCTGTCGTCGTTGGTCTCAAATGGCAGTCCTGCCTCGTCTACCTTGATGATGTCATTTTTTCTGCCACCTACGAAGAGCATCTCAAGCGCTTGAGTGCAGTACTGGAGGCCATACGACCGGGCGGCTTCTCGCTCAAACCAGAGAAATGTCACTTTGCGTTCCAACGGCTGAAGTTCCTGGGCCATATCGTGAGCACTGAAGGTGTTAGCCCTGACCCCGACAAGACGGCTGCCGTCTCTGCGTTTCCGACCCCCACTGATAGGTGTGCTGTGCGCCGTTTTTGGGGTCTCTGCGCCTATTACCGACGTTTTGTGCGAGATTTCTCCCGACTAGCCGAGCCTCTAACTCTCTTGTCAAAGGACGGCCAACCTTTCATCTCGGCCCAAGAACAGCAGACGGCCTTCGACGACCGCAAGAACCGCCTCCAAACTACGCCCATTCTTGGCCACATCGACTAGGAGGCGGACACGGAACTACACTAAGATGCCAGCAACGTTGGTCTGGGTGCCATCCTTGTTCAGTGGCAAGATGGTGTTGAGCGCGTGATTGCTTATGCAAGCGGAACTCTGTCGCGATCTGAAGCGAATTATTCTACCACGGAAAAGGAGTGCCTTTCTGTCGTTTGGGCGGTAACGAAATTTCGCCCATAGTTGTATGGTCGCCCATTTCTAGTCGTGAGCGATCACCACTCGCTTTATTGGCTCGCGAACCTTAAAGACCCATCGGGGAGGCTGGCGCGTTGGAGTCTCCGCTTGCAAGAATTCGATGTTACCATCGTGTACAAATCTGTCAACAAACACAGCGACGCAGACTGCCTGTCCCGTGCTCCTCTCCCGTACACAATTGCTGACACCGAAGACGATCCTGCTTTTCTTGGCGCTTTAACCACGTCCGTCCTTGCTCAACGACAGCGAGATAACGCCGAGGTAAGAACCCTCATACAGTACCTCGATTGTCGCACCTCGCCGCCGCCCCGCTTCTTCACACTGAAAGGATTCTGGCGACAGCCCGTCTGGTTTAGCTGTTTAGTCGGCCCGGGTCACCGGCAGCCGGGGTCCCTGCACGGCGATAGGCATCTTCGTTCCCACGGCCTGTCCCCGCTTGGGTTATTGCAATCGAGGCGGAGGACACTGCCGCCGTTAATAAACAACATTGTTCCCGGCAGATCAAACCGTGCGATACGGGGGCAGTTAGCGACCGCCAACCCGCGCAGGAGTGGCTCACCCATTCAACTGTGCCGGCTCACCGGCGCCTCGCCCATTCGGACTTCCCAGAAGACGTGTCCGGCTTGACAGCGTGAGAAGTCTCGTTCGGACGCGAAGACAACGCTCTCTCTGAGGGGGCGAGGGCCCAGCGGCACCATCTCTCTCCCCGGCGAGACATGTGACGGGGGCGTGTCCCTATGTGAAGTGGTGTGCGTGCGTGCGTGCGTGTGTGTGTGTGTGTGTGTGTGTGTGTGCGTGCGTGCGTGCGTGTGTGTGTGTGTGTGTGTGTGTGTGTGTGTGTGTGTGTGGGACAGCGCAAGTTTTAGGCCACGCCCAACCTGGCGAAGACCTCCTCAAACCTGGGGAATCCTAGGGACCGGACCCGTTTAAAATCGGACGACGAGTGCCGTGAGCAAGGAATCCTCGATCATCCTCAGATCTTCTCAGATCCTCCGACCTTCCCCCATCACCCTCCAATGGGTTCCTAAATATTGTAAATAGTGTAAATAAACCCCTGTACAGTTTCCTTCATAACCAAGTCGGACAACGTTATTCGTAGAAGGGACCTGCGGCGCTGAAAGAGTCCGTTCACTCAAGTGCCCCGCAATCTCTAACAACTGGTGGCAGCCGTGGGATGGACCGTGCGACATCCTGATTTCTCACCCGGTAAGCGTTTCGGCATTTTGCTATAGGATTCGCCAGGCTTCAGATTTTGGCAGAATAATCTAGAATCACTGGGAAGTGTATGCCAATTGAGAAAGAGTAATCTCACGACATTTTGAAGATAGCATTGCCAAAGCGGAGAAAGCGCTGTCATGGGCCTTATGAAATTGTCAAAGCCGGGCTTGCTGTTGTTATGCGAGGAACTGTCAATAGAAGTACAGGGCAAAATTACAAAACCTGAAATATGCAAGACAATTAAAAAAACACGTAGAGGACGATCAGCTGGCAGATAACGTGTATTTTGGTGCGGGAAGAAAAAGCACGTAAAGAGAAAGCCGATCAGGAGGAAAAAAGAAAAAGGGAAGCGGAATGGGAAAAAGAGAAGGAACGGCAAAAGTGGGAAGCTGAAAAAGAAGAAATCTAAAGCGATTGCAGCTTGAAAACGAAAATCGGAAAAAAAGGCGACAGTACAAGAGCCGAGTCTCGTGAAGGAGCAAGCGATGCACTATCATATAGAAAGAACAGTTTCATGCAGCCCTATGAAAGTGGAAGGGACATAGGATTGTACCTGGGAAACTTTGAGAGAACTTGCGAAAGGGAGAACTTTGCTCGCAGTACACGGCCGCAACGGCTTCTGACACTCTTGCGATGTGAAGCAGCTGAAGTCATTGCGAGACTTAGCACACAAGACGCAGCTCACTACGAAAGAGTCAAAGCCAGCCTGCAAAAAACGTACCGGCTGTCAGCCGAACCTTTTCGACAGTGCTTCAGGAGCACAATGAAAAACGATAGCGAGGGCTATCCGGATTTCGCGTATGGCCTAAAGACGAATCTGCTAGAGTGGCTATAAGGAGACAAGGTTTACGAAAGCCGAGACAAAATCATCGAGTGTTTTAGCCTTGAGCAATTTTATCGAAGCATTCCCCAAGTGGTGAAACTGTGGGTTCAAGACTGGGAAAAAGTCGACACAGTTCAAAGGGCCGCTGAGCTAGCAGAGGAGTACGTTTCGCGCAGAAGGTTGAGCACTGAACAGAGCGCGTCACACGATCGAAACGCGAGGCAAGGTAAAGGGCGTAGCAGAAAGACGCAAAGTGCTAGAAGTTCGGAGCAATCGGAGGCAACGAAGGTAGCGCCAGAAAAGCGTGAAGAACAGGCAAAGAGACAGGGAGCAGACAAAGCCGCGAAAAAAGTTTGAGGCTAGTAGGCCATTTCGTTGCTAAAACTGCAATGGTGTCGGGCACTTTGCAGCCAAGTGTACAAAGCAACGTTTGGTGTTCTCGTGCGTCGAGGATAACGCCGAGAATCTAGAGCTCCATAAGCCATACCTGCATGAGCTGCAAGTTAACGGGAAACCGTGCAGAGTGCTTCGTGATAGCGCCGCGACGATGGACGTTGTCCATCCGTCTTACGTTTCCGCGGGCAATTATACGGGAGAAGTCTCGTGGATAAAACAGGCAGTAGAAGAACACAGTGTATGCCTTCCCATAGCTAGAGTGATAATTTGTGGACTATTTGGAGAGCTAATCACTGAGGTCGCAGTTTCGAAGGCCGTGTCACTTCAATATCCTTGTCTCTTCTCGAATCGATCAGACCAATTGCTACGCGAGAGAGGCCAGAAGCTCGGAAGCGGGATGATACAGGCTTTGACAAGGTCGAAAACTCGCCAGCTTGCATCTAAACTAAATCAGATTCCCGCACCTTAGGTAGCCAGAGACGCACCAGCCAGCATATTGTTGCTAACAAATGAAGAGGGAAGAGAACCAACGAGGAATGAAAGCCAGACAGCTGACCGAGCAGATGAGCGATCAGGGACTGCAACCACTAAGTCGGTAGAGGAAGCAGAAAACGCTGAAGGATCCGTTTTATCTCCAACATCGCGTAGTTTTGATCACCTTCTGCAGGTGAACAGGGAGTCCCTAACAAAAGAACAAAAGCAGGACCCTACTTTCCAAAGACTGCACCGTACAGCTAAAGAGGGCATCGCGAGACGGAACATAACGATGCGTGAGAAGGGAGGCTTACTATACCGACACTACGAGGACAGAAAAGGCAAAACATTTGATCAGCTGGTCGTGTCCGAAAAATACAGAGCGGACATTGAGTCTCTGCCACGGAAATGGCTGGGCAGGACATCTGGGAATCAATAAAACAAAGGAGCGGCTATTAATGGAATATTATTGCCCGGGTAGTTTCAAAGATGCCGAACGCTGCGTGAAATCATGCGGTGCATGCCAGCGCGTGGGCAAGCCGGGAGCGACATGGAAGGCTCCACTGAAAATTGTTCCATTGATCTCAAAACCCTGCCGCCGGCTTGTAATAGACACAGTAGGCCCTTGCCTAAAACGAAATCAGGCTATAAATAATTGCTTCCTATGCTATTGTATTTGAGACTGACCATTGCCCTTTAACGTGGATGCGACAGATGTCCGTCAAAAATGGTCGCTTGCTCAGATGGAGTCTGGCTCTCCAACAGTACAATTTCTCGGTGCGTTATAAGAAGGGGAGACTGCACGGAAATGCTGATGGCTTGAGCAGACTGATGTAAGCGCGATAACTTAGAGGAATCTCCTCCTGTTTCAGTGTTTTTTTAACCACTTTTCGAGTAGTCTGGCTGAAGCAGTTTCAAAACGAGATGTTTCGCGCTCTGTCGGCACAAAATTAACTCAAATTTAAACACATTTTTTTAAGTGTGTTGTTGTCAATGGAAGAAGCCTGGTGATTCTTTGGCGAATTCCGAGCGCTTGTGGGTGGGGCAGTGCTTTGCTGTTTGGAACGTCCCACCCGCGCTTTCCTTTGTTGGTGGTGCTTTGGGTTTTGCCTTGGGGGCGCTGATATTGCAATCCAGGGGACCAACACGGACGAGATGTAAGGATTCTGGCGACAGCCCGTCTGGTTTAGCTGCGTAGTCGGCCCGGGACACCTGCAGCCGGGGTCAATGCACGGCGATAGGGATCTTTGTTCCTACGGCTTGTCACTGCTTGGGTTATTGGAATCGAGATGGAGGACTCTGCCGCCGTTTGTAAACAACATTGTTCCCGGCTGATCAACCCGTGCGATACGGGGGCAGTTAGCGACCGCCAACCCGCGCAGGAGTGGCTCACCCATTCAACTGTGCCGGCTCACCGGCTCCTAGCCCATTCGGACTTCCCGGAAGACGTGTCCGGCTTGACAGCGTGAGAAGTCTCGTTCGGACGAGAAGACAACGCTCTCTCTGGTGGGGGGGGGGGTGTAGGGCGAGGGTCCAGCGGCACCCTCTCTCTCTCCGGCGAGACATGTGACGGGGACGTGTCCCTATCTGAAGTGGTGCGTGTACGGCAGCTCAAGTTTTAGGCCACGCCCAACCTGGCGAAGACCTCCTCAAACCTGGGGAATCCTAGGGACCAGACCCTTTTAAAACCGGACGACGAGTGCCGTGAGCCACGAATCCTCGATCATCCTCACATCTTCTCAGATCCTCCGACCTTCCCCCATCCCCCTCAAATGGGTTCCTAAATCTTGTAATAATGTAAATAAACACCCTGTACAGTTTCCTTCATAACCAAGTGCGATAACATTATTCGTAGAAGGGACCTGCGGCGCTGAAAAGTCAGCTCACTCAAGGGCCCCGCAATCTCTAACACCGCCAACACTGCGCAAACGTCGGACGGCGGAACGTGACGTCGAAGGTTCGATGCGACGCCGTGCAGAGAGGTGGAGGCACGCTTGGCCGCCGACACCAGGGAGACGATAGCTCCGCACCGTAGTAAAAATCCGACGAGCCCAGCCTTGAGACGGGGAGGCCGGTACGCCTTATCTCGCGAGGTCGCGAAGTCGACAACGACCCCAGCTTGCTGGCACCAGCAACACCCGAGAACCACCGGCCAAATTGGGCTGTCGACGACCACAAACTCGGTCGCGAAGGTCGTGCTGAAAGCTCGCACATCCACAGCGACACGTCCGAGTTCGTGCACCAAGGTGCCATTGAATGTCAAAAGCTGGGTCTCAGGGGCCGGCAGAAGCATGTGGGGCTAGCCGCTCACAAGTGACTTGCCCAGGATGTTCACAACAGCCCCCATGTCGACTAGGGCGGCGTTCACATGCTGGCCGAATATAGCCACGTCCGCAAATACTAGGGCGCTGCACGAGAGCTTAGAAGCGACGAGCGGGAGGAATCGAGACTTAGAAGCGTGGGGACTGATTCGGCGGACTTGCGGCCCCGGAGTCTTGGCGGAGCGTTGCCCGACGGCGAAGGGTCAACGCAGTCCCTCAAATAGTGGCCCCACTGGCCGCAACGAAACCAGGTCTGAGAGAAGTTGGTGCGCCCTCTGCGGGAGGAAGCCGTCAGCCCACTCCGTGGGTGGGTACGAACAGCCGCTTGCTCCGCGCGCGTGGTCCTCAAGATCATATCAGCCTCGACAGGGAGGTCCACAGTTGCGCGGGCGGACTCGGGACGCCCGAGGCGGACCTGGCGCTGGACTTCCGGGACCCGAATGGCGTCGAAAAAAGATTCCGTGCTCACCAAGCTCACGGTGGTCGGTGGTGCACCCGGCAGCGACTGCGACGCAAACCACTGAATAGCCGCGGAAAGGTCCAGGAAGCATTCCCCAGGCTCCTGCTGGCGAGCATGCAGGCGCTGGTATTGGAGCAGGCCTGGGAAATCGCCTTTATATCTGAAAAATCAAAGGATATTTGTCGCTTGAAACTTTATGCGAGAGTAAGAATGGGCAAATCGAAGGCGAATACAACAGTTTAGAACACGATATCACGTCGCGGGATTAGCGACGAAGCTGATATCGGTGTGAAGCGGCGGGCAGGGCGCCGCCATGTTTGTCAACGCTACGTACGCAAGCAACGCAAAGACCGCAACGTAAAAATCTGAACCTCACGTACGTACGTGAGGCTAGTGCATACCCTTTGCGTTCTGCGCATGCGCACTGGTTACCCGTAAGAGCTCTACGTACGTAAAGATTATACGTACGTGAAACTGGTCGTGCTCGAGCAGCTTTTCTTGCTCCGCGACGACGAATTTGAGTTGCACTGGTCGACCTGGACCAACCGCCCCTATTCCGCTGGTCGTTTGCAGCAACTCCGTTCCTTACGGAGCGCACTAGGTTGATCCGCCAACCAGCGGCGGATCTCACCGGAACTTGTAGTTGGCGATGGCGTCACTTCCGAAACACACGTGTGATTTTTCGTTATTTTTAGCGCGTGCAGGAATGTCAGCAGGGTACTCTGAGTGCCATTTCGCGTGCGTATAGCTGCGTTCCAATACTCTAGACGTCTAACAAGACGTCTAGTGTGACGTCTAGGAGCCGTCTACATGTCCATGTATTGGAACTTGTCTACTGCTCACGCCGCCTCGCGGCATATTACTGTAACTAGAGCTTATAAACAATTGCAGTATAATTTTTTTTCAAACTGAGCAATAACGATCATTAAAAACGTGTTTTCAACAAGTTTGCACATTTTTCCTGCAATGAATTTGCGCGTAAACCGAACTGGTGGATGTGCCTATCGGTCAGTCTACTTGTAGCAGACGGGGCCGCTCTCCGAAGACGACGCTAAAGAGATATGCGATTATTCTTTTATTATTTATGCTAAACTGTACATGCTCCTCGAACGTGCTCGTCCAGGCGGTCCTGTAAACATAAGAAAGAATACGAAAGACTGTAATCAATATGCACGAAATGCGATACGGCTAATATACACTGCAACAGGAAAGCACATGCGTGCCATTAAACCTGCTGTCTGCCGTACGTGGTACACGGAGACGGCGAGAAACTTAAAGACAGCAGCGAGCTTTAACCCTGCAAAGACTAAAATCAATTCGCAACATGTTGGTGTGTTTGTTCTGAGACTATAGAGATAAAAAAGAATGTACGCGAATGAGTTGATGCAACTAATACAGCAATTACAAACACATATTTGTTAACCGTCACGCCAGCCGTCCTAACGCCCGTCGAGGAACCCAACGACAGCGACGAGTATTCTCTAAAATCAAGGTGCTAATTAAGATCCGGCATCGTCAGATGCCGGATCACGTAAACTGAACTACAGCGTCCGCTGCTGTAGCAAAGCTCTCGACTGCACGATTTTCTCCTGCGTGATTCACTGCTAGGAATCGCACGTCCACGAACATTAATTAGCCGCTAGTTTGCGTACCAAATAACATAATGAAATGATTCACATTTTTCCTTTCCTATACTCCGTGTACAGTCCAACGCCCGCAAGAGCACGACTCGCTCATCCGCGTACATCAGCTCCGCCATCTTTAGACAGCAAGTTAGCCTGCATCGATGTGGACTTCGGCGAAGCAGTATTAGACTGTATGGAATGGCAATAGCCCTCGCGTGGTCTGGTGAGAGCTCGCCGGAATCTGAGTCCGCGCACTCAGACAGCAGCAGCGACAACGAAAAGTGCCTCTTCGGAGCATTTTTCGAGAAACATTTCGCAGATGCTCCTGCGGATGGCAATTTCCTCGTTGGAAATTGCCACGTAAGCACTCTGCAGACAGGCTATATATATATATATATATATATATATATATATATATATATATATATATATATATATATATATATATATATATATATATATATATATATATATATATATATATATATTTATGAACTTACATAGAGCATAACTGTGCTCCTCATTGCCTGTGAGGTTCACCAAAATGCGGTGCACCTGAGGCCTGACATCAAGAAAGTGACTGGTAGGTTCCATCGCGAAAGAAGTGCCTGCTCACCGCCTCTCGTCGTCTGCTTGCGCGTATTTTGGAGCCAGAATTGCCAGACCTCAACTTACGGAACCAGTACTTCCGCTGTGCGCTTTACATGTTCCGCTTGTCGACAACGGTAGCTGTGCCCCGAGGCGGTTTGGGGCGCTCTTTTGCGATTCGAGCACCTCGCTTCGGATCCACCAGTGGAATTCGTCATTAAACTCTCTATTATGAACCATATAGCGCTGGCTGCCACTTATTTGAGTGGAAGCGAGGCATCCGGAATATAATTGATGAATGTCGCGGTGCTTGCTTGTCAAACAAAGAAACTGTGTGCACTCGAAGGGCTCCGAAATGTTTCTTTTACACGAATTACGCAAGGACGCGCGACCTTACCCAGGCTGAAAAGAAAAGCTACCGCGGTTATGATGCCCCATGCTCTACGTTCTACTTGCCTAAAAATTAACATGCAGAAAACCAAGGTAATGTTCAACAGCCTTGCACAGAAGCAACAGTTCACAACTGGCAGCGAGAGCCTGGAAGTTGTGACGGAATACGTCTACTTAGGGCAGGTAGTGACAGCTGATCCGGATCATGAGAGGGAGATAACTAGAAGGATAAGAATTGGGTGGAGCGCATATGGCAAGATCTCGGAGATCATGAGTTTCAGTTTACCAATTACCCTCAAGAGAAAAGTGTACAACAGCTTTATCTTACCGGTACTCACCTACGGGGCAGAAACGTGGAGGCTAACGAAAAGAGTTCAGCTTCAGTTAAGGACAACGCAGCGAGCCATGGAAAGAAAAATGATAGGTGTAACGTTAAGAGACCGTAAGCGGGCAGAGTGGGTGAGGGAACAAACACGGGTTAATGACATCCTAGTCGAAATCAAGAGAAAGAAATGGGCTTGGGCAGGGCATGTAATGCGAAGGCAAAATAACCGCTGGTCCTTAAGGGTAACGGAGTGGATTCCAAGAGAAAGTAAGCGTAGCAGGGGGCGGCAGAAGGTTAGGTGGGCGGATGAGATCAAGAAGTTTGCAGGCAAAGGGTGGATGCAGCTGGCAAAGGACAGGGTTAATTGGAGAGACATGGGAGAGGCCTTTGCCCTGCAGTGGGTTTAGTAAGGCTGATGATGATGATGATGATGATGATGATGATGATGATGATGATGATGACACGCCGCGTTGGCTCAGTGCTAAGGGCGCTCGGCTACTGATCCGGTGGATGTATGGATGGAAACAACTTCTATTAGACGGAAAAAAAATCTTTCAAGGTGGTCTCCTACTGGTCCTGGAGTGCATGGGCTTGAGCTTCACATAAAGCCCGGTCCATCAGCTATTGCTGGCCGGCGGGCTGAGTGGTTCGTAAAGCAGCCTCCCAGGAAGAATGAGTGGGATTGGGGATGGGGTACTGCCTGTGGGGAAGGACATTCCCAAACGTAGTGGAAAAGTGGATCTGGGCACGCCACAGTTTTACAATGAGGAGAATGAGAAGGAAAGGTGGGATGAAAGCATAAGAGACGGTAGGGTGAAATAAAATAGCCCGTATGTAATCGTCGCCATGTGGCGCTGGATAAGGGCTACAAAGTACTGTGGGGTGGTGGTAATGTCATGCGGCTGAGTTTGTAGAATGTGGTGATTAGATTATATGTATAAAGGACCAATGGGGCCTCTTGCGCAGCGTTGGGTGCCTGATCGTCCGGGGTCCGGGAGAAGAGTTCTCGGGCCAGCGCATGAACGCGCTCATTACCGGGGATCGAGGCATGCCCAGGTATCTACGACATAGTAACCGTCCGGTCGAGAGAGGTGGTTGTGGCAAGAATACGGTGTATAGCCGGCTTCGCCACGCCCTTTAGGTAGTGGCGGTATGCGGCCTGGGAATCTGCAAATTTCGGTTATGTTTTTGTCAATGGTGGAGTGGGCCAGCGCAAGTGTGATGGCGGCTCCTTCCAATACCACCTAGATAGCTTCACAAGGCCCCCGCATGACCTCCTCGCCAAGCGTCTACGTCACTGCTAAGAGATGCAGCGCGCAGCAGGTTGACGTGGCGCCATCTGGGAGAAAACTGACTAAGCGGAAAAATTCTGTTCCCTCGATCGGATTTGGAATTATCCTGGCTCGGCTTGAACTTGGCTATTTTCTTGTCGCTTCAAATAAAACTCAAGAAAGCTCTTTTCTTATTTTTGCCACGCTTATATTAACGAGTTTATAGTTTGAAATATTGCAAAAGTAAATGTCGTGTTAAGCCTTGCATCCTTGCTGTCAACTGCGGCTTTAACAATGTTTAATATCAAACTCTACTTGCGCTTGAAAGCTAATGCCAGTCCGCATCCTAAGTTGGTTGGGAACACTGAGACAACCAGTACGCACATGGTCATGATGCTAGCTGACGTGAATGTGTCGCGTTTTCACGGAAGAGCTCAAGAACTGTGCAAGCTTTTTCATCTGCAGAGGCTTCGTTTGCGTGTTTGAACCTGCGTAGCCTCAGTTCTGAAATGCCTGGCTGCTGCTGCGCCCCAGGCTGCAGATCAAATTATGATGGTGGGCCGAGTGTCCGCGTCTACAAGTTTCGTGCCGACGAGACGCAAAGGGCAGCATGGACAAAGGCTATTTCTCGCGAAGATTTTGTGCCAACCAAGCACACTGTGGTAAGCGTCGCTTTTGGTGCTGTTTTTCAGGATGCTTGCCTTAAACTTTTTGCTTCAGTAAAACTTCTTTTTAGCCTAGTTAGTGCATTTTGAACCAAGGAAAAGGAGCAGCGCAAAAGCATGCAACCACGCAAGAAAAGACAAGACACGAGCGCTGTTTTCGCGTTTTGTGCCGTGTCTTGTCCTTTCTTCTCTTGTGGTTGCATGCTTTTGCGCTGCTCCTTTTCCTTGGTTTTGTGCTTCACACATTTTTTTTATGGCTTGCTTCGGAGAGGGGACTTTTTCTTCACTTTCTTATTACTTCGCTTGCGGAGTTTTATTTCCCAGTTATTTCGCTTGCCGAATTTTATAAGCCTGTCGCCCAAACCTAATGGACTTGTGGTTTTACTTTGTTTTTAGGTGTGTGAAAAACACTTTCAAACGAGTGACTTCGTCAGGTTTGCAACGTACACGGACGAGAACACTGGAAACGTTATCGAAGTTCCGCTGCAGCGTGTCCGCCTGAAGCCAGCTGCTGTCCCGAGTGTGTTTCCCGGCTGCCCGAAATATCTCTCTCCGCCACCATCTTCGCGAGAAGCTCCTGCAGAAAAGAAGGCCCGACTCGAGGCAGCGTCACTGCGAAAAGCGATAGAGCTTTCTGTTGCTGCTCAAGAGGAAGAAGATCGCAGGAACAAAATTTGCAGTTTTGGGGAGCTGTGTTCTGCCCTTCCGAAGCTTAAGACTTCTGACTTCTGGACTGTGGTCACTACGCAGGCAAAGGTTTTGTTTCTGGAGCTCTCCCTCGACCAAGCTCCCGCAGTGCGTTCATCAGTGGTGGTTTTAGACGACCTGTCTGTTCAGGTGTTTCTCGGAGGGTCCCGTCTCCACAATCTTGGAGACGAATGTGTGCCGTCACAAATGAAGGATTTAAGGGAGCTTGATAAAGTGCTGCAGTCTGTTGAAAAGCTGCAGAGTTGTGCTAGTGGCAGCGAAAAGGAACACCAGCTTCTCGCAACTGTGCTAATGCTCCTGGATGAGGTGAACAAGGATTATGAGCTCCAAGAACATCATGGATGGAACTTACAGGTACTGAAATTTGTACGAAGCCAAGTCGAGCTTGTTTTGAAAAATGTGCCTCGATATCCACCAGATGTACTCGTGTTTTCAGGTCTGCTGTATACCATTTCTCCACATGCATACAGGTTCATCAGAAGCTCGCTTAAAATTAAGCTGCCGCACCCAGACACTATTCGACGACTGTGTTCGTCATATCACATGAATCCAGCACTTGAACAGCAAGATCCTTGTTTCTTGAACTATGCTAAAACTGTATTGCAAGCAAATGGCCGAGCATGAGCGCACTGTGACATTAATGATGGATGAGATCCATCTTCAAACCTATTTTGAGTACAAAGCAGGCTTCGTTACAGGTGCCGCAGCCAATAGTTCCGATCCGGCTAAAACAGTATATGTGTTCATGCTACAAAGCCTTTTGTCAAGCAACAAGGATGTTCACATTTTGCCAGTCGCACAGCTAGATGCAAAAGCACTGCATCTATTTTTGCACAAGCTCATTACTGACCTTGAGTCACTTGGATTTAAGGTACTAGCTGGTGTTTCAGGTGGGCTCGGTGGCTGTGCCACAACACTGCCAGCTAACCCTATGGTTTTCGCCATGCAGGTGCTCATCGCCGCATTCACTTGCGTGTTGCCTGCTCTGCTGACTTCGCACTGGAGTGTGCCGTCGAGGCATGCGCCGGAGTGGAAAAAAAGCAGATTGGACACCGACTTCGTGACTGTCATCGCCGCTGCAACACGTGCTCAAGCAACATCCGTGGATGCCTGGGAACTCGACCGACGTTGGGCGGCCCAAGCGACAGGAACAGCAATCCACCAGCAGCATATAAAAGAACAGCGACCTTCAGCAACACTCTGTGGGCTCGGTGGCTGTGCCACAACACTGCCAGCTAACCCTATGGTTTTCGCCATGCAGGTGCTCATCGCCGCATTCACTTGCATGTTGCCTGCTCTGCTGACTTCGCACTGGAGTGTGCCGTCGAGGCATGCGCCGGAGTGGAAAAAAAGCAGATTGGACACCGGCTTCGTGACTGTCATCGCCGCTGCAACACGTGCTCAAGCAACATCCGTGGATGCCTGGGAACTCGACCGACGTTGGGCGGCCCAAGCGACAGGAACAGCAATCCGCCAGCAGCATATAAAAGAACAGCGACCTTCAGCAACACTCTGTGGGCTCGGTGGCTGTGCCACAACACTGCCAGCTAACCCTGTGGTTTTTGCCATGCAGGTTAGTAAAACGGAATCCTTTTCTAAAAAATCTAGCAATTACGCTTTGATACAGCTACCGAGCCCTCAGATCTGTCTTGCCATTATAACTGAATGCGTATCCGTGATTCGTTCATTGCTGTTATTGTCGGGGGATATTGAAACCAACCCCGGCCCTAATGACAATGCCGCCGTACGAATTGAACTACAGAAATTAAATGCCGGCCAGGACACTCTAATCGCGGAAATGCAAGATTTGAAGCACCAACTCATAGCTACAGATAAGAAACTACTTGATCTGAGCCAAAGGATGGCTCAAGTAGAAAGTCAGTACGAAAACCTAATGGCTCTGCAAACATAAATTCACAGCGTCAAAGGTGATACAGCTCAAACTACCCAGCTCATATGCCGTTTAGAAAACCGTATTGATGATTTAGAAAACAGATCCCGACGAAACAACCTAATATTTTACGGCATACGCGATACAACCCCATCTGAAACCTCGGCGCAATCGGAACAACTAATCATTGATCAATGCAGTAGCCTTTTAAACATAAATTTAGACACAAAAGAAATCGAACGCGCTCATCGAATCGGCCGCCACTCGTACAGTACAGACCGCCCAATCATCGTAAAGCTCACATACCACAAAACCAAAAAGCTTATCCTGGCTAATGGACGCAAGTTGAAGGGTACCAATGTTAGTATCGGTGAAGATTTTTCATGGCCTGTTAGAACTGCTCGCAAACACCTTGTTGCGTTTGCAAAAGCCAAAAAAGTAGCTTTCACCCTTCCCTTCAAAACTTTCTTCATTGGCCCCAAGCGCTATTACTACGATGCATCATCAGAAACTGTCAAAGAAATCTCGTAGCCATCATCTCGTGATACCAGAGTAAGAAACTGTTCTCATCCCCCGCCTCAGCATAAGCTTTCATTTTCCGTTACCTTTACTAACATTCGTAGCTTTCTTCCGAAACGCGATACCGTATTCAACCTCATGTCATCATCCGATAGCAACCTGCTTATCCTACAGAAACTTGGTTGACCAACGATGTTAGCGGCCATGAAATACAGACAGACTTTCCTGGTTTTGATATTTATCGCAAAGATCGTAAGGAAACACGAGATGGGGGGGGGGGGGTTTAATAGCAGCAAGCCAACAGTTGTCATGTACGCCAATTAGCCTTGCCTCAGATCTGGAAATTCTTTGGCTTCTCATTCGAGCCTCGCCCGAAACAGTATTGCTTGGCGTCTGCTACCGCCCTCCAAACAGCAATCCTGATTTCTGCACAAAATTAAATAAAATACTGTGTGACGTTGCTACATCTCACCCTAACGCACATATTCTATTATTCGGTGACTTTAACTTTCCAAACGTTGATTGGTGTACCCAAATGGCTGCTAACACTGAATCAAATTATTTTCTTGACGTGTGTCTTAATTTTAACCTTACGCAACTCATTACGGAACCGACACGTGTAGAAAAAAACTCCGCCAGTATTTTAGATCTGATACTAACAAACCATCCGGAAAACCTAACGTCTATTTGCTTCCTACCAGAGATCAGTGATCACAAGGTTATCCATGCCACATTTTCCTTTGTTCCAACACCACGTGTCACTCACAAAAAAACTATTGTTCTGTACGACAAAGGGAACTATGAGGCCATAGATAATGAACTAACTGCCTTTCTTCCATCCTTTGCAGCATCATTTCATAACAGATCTCCTGAAGACAACTGGCTTATCTTTAAAACTAAGGTACACGAACTAACAAACAAATTCATTCCGAAAACCACTTTTCGTGAAAATCGCCACAAACCATGGTTCACAAGGTCCATAAAACGAATACAAAATAAGAAAAAAAGACTTTTCCGCGTCGCCAAGCATAGGCCGAGCACTTCAGCATGGAATAAATACTACGCAGCCGAAAAAGCTTATCTAGGAGCCACCCGCGACGCAAAACACTCCTTTTTCCGAAATGATTTGCCGAACATCCTACGTCACAGCCCAGAAAAATTTTGGAAAATAATACACCCGCAACAACCCCGTGAAGTTATTCTCACTAACGAATGTGATGAAATAATCGCAGATGCTGACAGTGCTGCCGTATTCAATCGCGCATTTGCATCTGTATTCACTAAGGATACCGGCATACTTTCTGCGTCTACCCTTCCCAGAAACATTACGAATAACATGCCGGCCATAACCTTCTCTGTAGGTGGTATTGTTTCCCAAATTGAAAATATTAAACTCTCATCATCGGCCGGCATCGACGAAATCAACTCGAAAGTGTTAAAGAATATCAAACATACCTCTGCAAAATTTTTGTGCCTCATATTTTTGCAGTCATTGTCTACAGGTATTTTGCCTCACGACTGGAAGGTGGGAAAGGTCGTTCCCGTCTACAAATCAGGTAATAAAAATTCCCCTTTGAATTATCGTCCCATCTCACTAACCAGCGTGCCGTGCAAGATCATGGAACATGTCATATACTCACAAATCATGAACTTCTTAGATACTAGCAACTTCTTTCATCATTCACAACATGGATTTAGAAAAGGATTTTCATGTGAAACACAGTTGGCACTTTTTCTACATGACCTGCATGCAAACCTTGACTGTAAAATCCAGACTGACGCTGTATTTTTAGATTATGCTAAAGCATTCGACACTGTATCCCACCGACTCTTGCTGCTAAAACTCTCCCTCCTAAATTTACACCCTCATGTCTTAAGATGGTTAGAACAGTTTCTTACTAATCGTACTCAATCTGTGCTCATAAACAGCCAGTCGTCTAGCCCCCTACCCGTAACCTCAGGCGTTCCACAAGGATCCGTCCTGGGTCCCCTTCTTTTCTTAATATACATTAACGATTTACCCTTGCATGTATCTTCCTCAATCCGCTTGTTTGCTGACGACTGTGTCATTTATCGTACAGTAACTAACATCCCAGACCAACACGCTCTTCAGACTGACCTTAACAGTGTACAAGAATGGTGCGATCAGTGGTTAATGACTCTTAACCCTAACAAATGCAAGCTCATGTCCTTCACCCGAAGTCCTAGACCTTTTCGTTCTACTTACACAATAGACAACCTACCAATAGAATCTGTGCTAACATTTAGGTACCTAGGCATGACACTATCAACTAACCTATCCTGGAATGCGCACATTGTCAACATCATTTCATCGGCCAACAAAAAACTAGGTTTCCTCAAACGCCACATCCGTGATGCACCAAAAGACTTGAAATCACTAGCATATACGTCACTGATAAGGCCTAAACTTGAATATGCATCAGCCATCTGGTATCCCCATCAAAACTATCTGAAGGCTAACCTCGAAAGAGTTCAAAATCGCGCTGTTAGATTCATTCATTGCGCATACTCATACGACATCAGTGTATCGTCTTTGAAAGCTGAAATTAACTTGTCGCTTCTTTCCCATCGCCGGCGCATTGCTAGCCTCTGCCTTTTTCACAAATTCTTCAACGGTTCATAGCACGAAGCACCCTACATCGTACATCGCCGCATGCACATCTCTCAGCGCACTGGTCATCCGCTCCAAGTTGTCCGTCCACGCTCCCGTACTACTACATTCTCGGCCTCATTTTTTGCCCGAGCAGCATCTGACTGGAACGGCCTTCCCCACCAAGTCGCCGCCATTACCTGTCCATCAAGATTCCACCAGGAGATAACGCAGATGATGTTAGACTAGAACCTCATGTCATATCCGTAGCCCCACCCCTTATGTAATACCCCTGAATTGGCGTCTTTAAGGAAATAAACTGAACTGAACTGAACAACAATGCTATCAATCGGAAAGCCCCCCCAAAACCAGTATAGTTTACACACACCCAGCTGATTCCTCTCGTCCACTGTTTTTCATTTTGGACCCTGTGCACCTTTTGAAGTCAATTAGGAACAATTGGCTAAACCAGAGAAACAGTGGAAAGTGTATATATTACCCTGATCCAAGCAGCAATGACCCAAAGCCACCTATTCCTACGGCATCATTTAAATCTTTGTGTGATCTGCATGAGGCTGAGCAAAATAACCTTTTAAAGCTGGCACCAACACTCTCACTGAAAGCACTGAACCCATCAACTATGGAGCGCCAGAACGTGAAGCTTGATCTCTGGATTTTTTAATGAATCGACAGCAGCTGCACTGCAATGTTCCGCTGTACAACATGCTAAAGGAACAGCAGATTTCATAAACACCATTTTGACATGGTGGCGAATAGTGAATGTAAAGACGCCAAGAAAAGGTGAACGCCTGCGTGATGAAATGCAGTCTCCGATTGCGTCAACAACATGTCCACAGCTTGAATTTTTGAGGAAAATACCAGAGTGGCTAGACTACTGGGCTAGCCTCAGACACGATGCTGGCCACCTGACGAAAGAAACTCACATGGCTTTTGGCCACACGAGCCACGCTCTGCATGAGATAGCTTTATACTGCCTGGAAGAGCTGGGATTTCGGTATGTGCTCCTTGGAAAATTTCAAACAGATTGCCTTGAGGATAGATTCGGGAAGTATCGCCAGCTATCCGGAGCCCAATACCATGTCTCGATCAGGCAGATTTATGAATCTGAGAACAAGCTAAGGCTTCAAAAAGTACTGGGCATGCCTGATCTTGACATTATTGCAGAACCGATCTCCGTCATAAGTGTCGAATCACTTTGTGCACAGTTCAGTATAGCAGTGACCAATGCTGATGTAGCAAAAAAATCGTCGATGATTCCCGCTGTTACGTATGTTGCGGGATACTGTGCCCATGCAACACTGAAAAAGCTCATGTGTATGTCGTGCAAGGACAATCTCGTCCTGGATAACACCAGTTTGGACCATGATAACACACTGCTCATTTCAGGCATGACAAGAGGAGGATTAAAGTTTCCACGAGATGTCGTAGTGAACGCTGTACTTTATACAGAAATAATCCTTGACAAATTGAGGAGTGAGCAGTATGCATCCAAATTTCTGGCTCTTCCAAATCAGAAGGAGGCCCTTGTTTCTCTTGTGTCAACCATTCTCCACGATTCTGGAGACCTTGATACGTGTGATTCTGGTCATTCGCCAGAAGAAGTCATGCACCATATTTTCAGTGCTGCTGCCAACACGTTGTTAAATAATCTGTGCAAAACGAAAAACAACACAACAGTGTCGAAGGGGCAGCGAAAAATGCAAACTCTAAAGAGTTGAGGATTGATGACTGTATCGTTTAATGGCAAGTGTTTCTGAGATAGCGGACCTTTCTTGCACACCTGATTACATTATAAAGATAGCTTTGTATTAAGGCATTTTATAATCTATACATGTTCTTTTCATACTTAGCAACTGCAGCTATAGAACATTTGATAGAACTGTAGTGAGTGGTAACTTGTGTACCAAATTTTTTTCCCTTCTGTATGATGGACATGTAAATGCAAATGGGTATGTTTGTTCCTGTTTCATACAGTATGGCACTGAACAAATTGTACTGGATTCTTGTGTGCGCATCTCACCAAATCACACAACTTGGTGACAGCTATATTCTTTGTGTATGTGTGTGTGAGTGTGAAGTGCTTAAATAAACTCTTTATTCACTGCATTCGTTGCAATTTTTTTTAGAAATCTTGCTGGTTTGTTGTGAAACATCCGTGCAACGTGAAGTAGTATAGAATAACATATGAAGGAAGCTGACAGTCAATGCAACCAAGGAAAGCATAGGGAATGTTCGATTTTTACTGAAGTGGTTATGAGTGGGAAGTGAATAGTGTAATCATTTTATGGATGCAAGACAACTGACTAGGAAGAATTAAAAAAAAAAGTCAAAGGACCTACAACTGGGGCTAGTTGGAAATGCATTCTTGAAGGGGATGATGAGCGCTGTCAAAATACGAGAAGGGACGAACAAACAGGACAAAGCGCTTTCTAGCAACGGTTTATTCTATGAAGAAACATGAATATATATACACATGTTAACGTCAAATCATGCGCAGAAGAGGGAAGACCACACCGCACTGACAAGAGCGATATGAAGAAAGAAATAGAATAGAAACGAACAACGCGTGCCTTTACAACAGCCGAAGATTACTTATCTTGAGGTAGTTTAATTCAGTTCTCCCTAACAGCACCGAAGCGGAGTTGACGCATTGCTTATCTGGAGCAACATGCATAGCGAAGGCGTCGATTATTTCGCGTTCCCGCCTGTTCTTGAAGAATACATATTGTAATCAGAAACCGTTAAATACTAATATTACGCTGGCACAAAACACGCAGTATTTTGAGAAATGGGTGCCCGACGGGCAACCGAAAAAACCGCGTGGGGTGAAGCTGACTTCCAGGCCCATCTGCTGTGTGTGACGTCACGGACGCGTGCGGAGGCCTTGAGCTAGTCTAGGTGGTATTGCTCCTTCCGCCTCTGCAGGTGAATTAGTTCGGATAGTGGCGGTGGCCCCCACAGTGCTGTCTTCATAGGATGAGACTACCGTGAAGAATCCTACTTTAGAATTTTCTGCCACGTCGACACAAAGGATATCGGAGCGGTTGCCGTATGTTTTGGTGTAATAGCTCGCTCGTGCCTGCAGCCTACCCGGATGGAAGCTAGCGCTCATATTGCGTGGTAGGGGCTTCTATATGTGATCCAGTGTGCGCATAGAAATCATGTAAGGTGTAGAATTTGTGGGGTGGGAAAGGGTGGATTGAGACAGAGCTGCCGCAGTAGGCATTGTCTTGTTTCCGTGCGACTCAGGCGTACTAATTGGTTGGTGCGTTGAACCTCTATTAATTTTTTATAGCGAAATTTATTGCCGCAGGGCATCAATAATGGATGAAAGTGTGATGAATTATGTAGTATTGATTAAATATATGGAAAAAGGCTAGATGATTTGATGAACTCCAGTAGAGAACGATGGTACGGTCCCTGCGTCAAGGCAATGTATGAAGCAGGGTTGCTTGGTTAAGGACCCCCTACATTCAAGTGCCGGATCCTTGTAGGCTTGAGAGCTGGGTAGTCCCACAACAAGTGATGAATGTCGGCTTCAATGTCCTCGTGTTTGCATATCGGACACCCTGGCCGAGGAAAAATATCTCGGTACTGGGGCCACTTCCGAGGTTTGAGGGCAACACCGACCCGGATCCTCTTAAGCGCAACATCCTCTGCATGGGTAAGACCCCGGGGGAGGGTTACCGAACACGGAGGGATGAGAGCACGTGTGCGGCGCCGGAGGAGTTCCCTTCTTGATGAAAGGAGGGTAAAATTGTCCAAATGAAGGAGCCGAGGCAGTGATGAGTCTGGATTCGCAAAGCGGGTCGCTAAATCTGCCTGGCTTTGAGCGGTCAGCAGATGCCGTGGGACCCACTCAATATGTACTGGCTGTGGGATGCGTGCCGCGAGCCAGCGGATGTCCTAACATATCGTTGGACAGCGGCTAACATGTCGTAGCAACCGGAAAACTTGAAGGGCGTCAGTGCTGATGACAACACGAGCCGCAGGGAGCATAGATATGTCGGCCACGGAGCAGAGTGCTTCTTGAACTGCAACGAACTCAGCACAAAAGAACGAAGGGGGTTCCGTAATGAAACCAATAGGTTTGATTCAGGGAAATTCTGCATGGGCAGTAGATAGCTGTTGTTGCTTTGCAGTCTTGTATGCTTGCGTCTACGTAGACAACAATGGATCCTTCAGGCAGGCAAGCATCTTGTTCCTCAAATTTCTGGCGAAGCAACGATGCCGAATTAGCAGATGTTGGCCGGCGATTATCTGTCAGGTTGTTGTCGCTGAGCTGTACAAACTTCCATGGGGGAAGAACTGGCGTTGGCGGCTGAAGAATGGAGCGTGACGTTGCATAAATCCTCATTGCATGCGTGGAGTGTGATAGACTGGTTTTAAGGCTGCGCGCATCACGGCGCTGCTGCACCAGCTCATCAATAGTATTAAGCTGCGCATTCTATTGTAAAGCTATGACCGGTGTGATGCGTGGAAGGCACGTGATAGTCCTCATAGCCTCTCGGTTCACGGCTCCAAGGCGATCCCATTGGGCTCTTGTAAGATGTTAAAGCTGGGCTTGATAAACAATATGTGGCTGCAGAACTGCCCTCACCAATTGCCGTGCAACGAACGAGCCTGCGCCACCCGTTTTAGGAGCAATTTTTCTGATCAAACCCAAAGTCTGAATAGTTTGCCTTCTTGCCTGAGAAAGCCATGCAGTCTCTGATCCTGATTGGTGAGTCATTAAGCCAAGGATTTATACACTCGGAGTTTCCTGTAGTGGGGTGCCTGATAGACAAAGACGGATTGGACTTGCAGCAAGTTTACGGCGTCCCCAGCGGTTGGCGACTAACGTGTATGTTGTTTTATGCCCGGATAGCTGAAGTCCGATGGATGATGCGTAATTGGACACCTGAACCGCGCCGTAAGGAAGGGATAAAGGAGGGAGTGAAAGAAGAAAGGAAGAGAGAGGTGTCGTAGTCGAAGGCACCGGATTATTTTCGACCACCTGGGGATCTTTAACGTGCACTGACATCGCTCAGCACACGGGTGCCTTAGCGTTTTTCCTCCGTAAAAACACAGCCGCCGCGGTCGGGCTCGAACCTGGGTGCTCCGTCTCAGTAGCCGAGCGCTCTGACCACTGAGGCACCGCGGCGGGTGCGTTAAAGATCCCCAGGTGGTCGAAATTATTCCGGAGCCCTCCACTACGGCCCCTCTTTCTTCCTTTCTTCTTTCAGTCCCTCCTTTATCCATTCTCTTAGGACGCGGTTCAGGTGTCCGCCGAGATATTATACAGATACTGCACCATTTTCTTTCCATAACAACCAATTTAAAATTAAAACATCGTAATGTCGCCGTCACCTCATTTGTTTGGTTTTTGGGGAATGGAAATGGCGCAGTAAATGTCACATCTTGGTATATTCCCGAATATACCAAGATGTGACATTTACTGCGCCATTTCCATTCCCCAAAAACCAAACAAATGAGTATATTCCCGAGTTCTACCTTGAACGATTAATAACTGGACGCCCCACTCCAGTTGTAACCTACACAGTGCTGTGCGCGTGTGTGATTTAATTCCTCTAAAATGAACTAATCACGTGCACAACCTGGACACATTACTTATTGTGTAAATAGTTTGTACATATTACTTCTCTCCCTGTCCTCTATTCCTGTCCCCTCACCTCTTTCATTTCATTTCTCCATTCTGCCTGCTGTCCCTTATTTCCGCTGCCCCAGCTCAGGTGCTTCAGTATCGATGGCAGATGCCGGGGCTAGCAAAAATCTTTTCCTTCCTTTTTACTATTATTTTTAATAAAACCACTACCACCACCACCACCATTCCCGAACAGCGTCCCAATAGAATAGATAAAGGAGGGAGGGAAAGAAGAAATTAACGAAGAAAGAGGAAACTGAAAATTCAAAATTAGTTTTTGAGTTGTGCAGTATCTGTCTCACATCGCTGTGACACCTCAACCGCGCCTTAAGGGGAGGGGTAAAGGAAGGTATGAGAGGAGATATACACGCGGCGGCGGCGTTGCCAAGGTTAATAATAATTGGTTTTGGGGGGAAAAGAAATGGCGCAGTATCTGTCTCATATCGTTGGACACCTTAACCGCGCCGTAAGGGAAGGGATAAAGGAGGGAGTGAAAGAAGAAAGGAAGAAGACGTGCCGTAGTGGAGGCCTCCGGTATAATTTCGAACACCTGGGGATCTTTAACGTGCACTGACATCGCACAGCACACGGGCGCCTTAGCCTTTTTCCTCCATAAAAATGCTGCCGCCGCAGTCGGGTTCGGCGCCGCTGCGGTTAAATTGTCAATCTGCAGCCCACGAAGAAATCGGCGCCGCTAGGCCATTAAAATCTTTCGGTTTAAAAACCGGCCGCAAAGCGCAAGAACAGCACCTAAAGAAATGGCCGGTCTTTCGGCTGCAGTCGACTGCCAAATGATGCGGTGATGTTGGCTTCTCTGCAATGCATGAATGCTTTATAGTCACGTGGTCGCGAACGTGCGCACGGAAAGCAAACGTGGAACTCAGGCTCGTGACCAGTGCTGCGCGGCGCGGGTGAGAAGGGAAGCGCTGTTATGAGCGCGTAGAGGAAAGCTACAGAAGCTGACAAACAAAACAAACTGAAAGATGATGTTATTTTACAGTTTGAGCTTGAAACAGATTTGTATTAACTAACAATTTGGTGCAAAATGCAATGAAGTTGCAATGACGGCCATGCTGAAACTGCACCGCCATGCTGTGAATACAGCAGTGAAGTATACTAGCTGTGCCGCCAGTATAGTTTTGTGCGCTGAATATGAAGACACGGTGATTATATGCTCATCAGTCGGCTCAGGTTTTGCGGTTTGCACTTTATGCCACTGGTATGATGTTTAAAAAGCTGTAAGGTGTATTATACTTTACTGTGTACCCAGCTCAGTAACCATGGACGGAAACAACTTTTATTAAACGAAAAAAAAAGAAAATTGCTGATGGCCTAGCTCTGTTCAGCCGAGATATACGTAGCGAAAGAGCGGAGACTTCGGCATCGGAACAGTGCATTCACTAGATGCGCCCCTATTCACGGTTCAAGGTTGAGCCGTCGTGGCGGAGTGTTAGCGTCTCCGCCTCAAACGCTAAAGGCCCTGGTTCGATTCCGAGCCTCGGCACAGGTTTTTTCTTTTCTTTATTAAGTGAGTGAAACCGAATACGTTGGTTACCGGTTAAGCGCAGGCTCTGTTAAGGCGCATTTATACTCCGACGTAACGCGCGCTGCACGGCGACGTCACGTCAACCAAAGAGAGACCCTATACTCCAACTGCGCTCGACCGCCCACGCGTTCGGCGGCTTCGGCGCACTCTGGCCGCACTGGCGGAGACTTGAAGCACGCGTCTGTCGTCTATCTCGCGCCGAGTGCGCCAAAAGCCATCGGCCCGGCCAGACCGGTTGGGCTCCGCGGCGAGGCGCGCGTTGTGACGTCATGTGCCTCCTCGAAACACCACCACGGCAAAACCTCAAGTTCTTGGCCAGTAAAGCTTTCGCCTTAAAAGCTGATGTGAGTAAAAAATTATAGCAGGGGTAATACGCAGTGGTAGCGCAGCCACTTCGTTAACGCATATCGGCTGTAAATTTTCTTCCTCCCATAAACCGAAAACGAACTATTGACGATATAGATAACGCAGACGTCTGGAACGGCACGCTTCACCTTCACGTTATGCTATTTGACACGCGTAACGGCCCAACGTTCTCTCGCAAGTTTTATCGAATAAATTCTTTACCCTAGCGAAAGCATCGCAGGACGAAGTATAACTTAAATTGCACGCTGACTTCTAATGTTTGTTATCAGTCCTGCATTGAGACTACCAATAAATCTGCAAAACCTGTTTGGCGCCCAAAAATCTTTATGCTTCGGTAGTTTTTCTTTTCAGGTTGGGAGAGGATGGAAGGTTGCAGGCTGTCAAAAGAGGAATGGCGCAGCAGGTCTGTCATTGAGAGGGGGGTGACAGAGATGGAAAAAAAATTGACTGTGGTTTAGCTCTGGTTAACCCTAGTTGAATTGCGAAAGCTTCGTTTCCTCGGCACGTCGTCTACGCAGCGTCTCATTCCGACGCTCTCGAGAATTCAAACCGGTCTCTTCCACAGTTGGAGAGTCACTCTGGCACATGGTACGACTTCTAGCCGCATCTTCAATACGACGCTTCTCGAGTCGTGCGGTGCGTTCTTCTGGCGTCTCTTGAGCGCGTTGTCTCTTCCGTGCTTCGTTCTGTCGCTGTTGCGTCTCTTTCGCGCTCTCCATAACGACTACAATACACTCACTGACTGATATTGCTGACAGGAAGAAGGAAAAGGAAAGTGCACGGGCCTGCCTAGTGGCTCAAGCCGAGCCACGCTCGCTGCCGTTTGCTGAAGGTAGGAGAGTTAATGGATAGGAGAGGAAGGATAGAAAGAAGAGGCAGAGCTAATATGCCCCGGGCCGATCCCGGAGGCAGTGCAACCCCGAGCCGACCCATGCCGGAGTGCTTCAAGCCAAGCACTCCGCCATATTCCAAAAATAAGTCCAATATCTTAGGTCCAAGGACCCGCTGCAGATATTAAATCAAGCATCTGAGGCGAAGCGCATATATATATATATATATATATATATATATATATATATATATATATATATATATATATATATATATATATATATATATATATATATATATATATATATATTCAAAGTTGAAAACGCTTCAGTTAGCCATAGATTTATTTTGAGTCGACGTTTCGGACAGAGCCTGTCCTTTCTCAAGACTGAGGTTACAGGGGTCTTCTTCCTCTTCTTAAGGAGTTGGCACTGGCCCACATGTACGACACATGAACAAAAGAAACAAACGGAGGCAAAGAATACCAGAAAAGATACAGATAGAAAGGGAAAAGGGGGGAACAAATAAAAAAGAAAAACGTGTTGTCCCCCGCCGCCCACCCCGCAGCCGCGGGAAGCCGACACCGGAAGAGGAGAAAAAAAAAAGGAAAACACGGAGCGGGAGCGAGCGGCGCCAGTACACCAGCAAGCCCAGGCGGAGCATCAGGCCATTCTAGTGCAGCGCAGCGTCAACTGACTTCCACGGTGGAGGGCCAGGTTGATACGATATCCAGCCGCAAAGAAGAGCTTCCCAGCACCCCTCTATCACGCTACGATCTTCGAAAGCGCTGCGGTTCGGCACAACGGGTTCGTCAACAGTGACATTCAGGCCGCGTGAGTACGCCGACTCTCTCTCGCTCATCCTTCCGACAGCCTTCCTCAAATAACTCTAAATTGTTAAAATTAAGAAAAATTGTGGATAAACGAATTAGGCATGAACTCCATATTCATAGCCTAAAGGCCTATCTTGAATCAAAAATCGTACCAAAAGGTTTACAAGTCTCGCTAACACCATCAATGGGTGACCTGTGTGAAGAGGAGAAGGCTAATTGGAATCGTATACTACAATCTGCCTCTTTAAACTTGCTTGTAGTTACCATTGACCACTTTGAGAAGGCGTTGGTGGCTCTGAGAATGGAAGAGAATCGTGCTCATCAACAAATTACCCTTACCGCGCTGGAGGCCACCGAGCTTATGCTCTTTCAGGAAAAGAGAGCGACTCAGGTACGGGAGACCAAACGCAAAAAATTCATTCGAGACGGGGTTCCACAACATGCGTGGTCAAATTCAATAACAAGCGAAAAAGAATCAAGAATGGAGGCAGCTACAAATACTAACCCCACTATTATAATTAACTCCAACAACAAATTCAGTAGAACGACACAAACATCAACAGTTCAAGAAACACGCGCAGAACGATCTGAAATGACAGCATCTACTAATAATAATCCTGCGGTTCCAAGCGCCGACTTTGCTTTCCAGCACAATATTATTAATCTATCAACCAGGGCCTTAACGACAGAGGAAAGATCCATCCTTTCTCGAGGCCTTACATTCTGCCCTACCACCGGTAAATACAGCGAATTCTCGGTGTTAAAAGATTTGGACAACTTTGCACGAATGTTGCGACTCCGGGAATACTTCTTCGATCGGGCGCGGGTTACCGCGGATAGCAGAGAACTCGTCGTTACTAACCACCACTGGACTCCTAGTATAGGAAGGGACAAACACTTGGACATGTACATTAACGCCGTCCAGAAAGACATTATTTACGCCTACAAGAACCACACTCCAGGGAGGCAGAACTTGTCTAAAAACGAGCGGGATGCATTGAATTCTCTGAGCAGAAGGACAGTTATAATCATAAAGCCAGCAGATAAGGGAGGTGGTATAGTTGTCATGGACAGCGAAAAATACATTGAAGAAGGCTTGAGACAACTCTCTAACATTAGTTTCTATCAACGTCTTGAAGCAGACCCAACTGCGCAATACCAACATTTTGTAGCGGAGACCCTAGGTCAACTTGCGAAGAATGGGGACATATCCCTACGGTTATCTAAAGCCCTCACCGCACCACACCCGTCGCCGGGCCGATTCTACATGTTACCGAAAATCCACAAAAAGAATAATCCTGGCCGCCCTATAGTATCCGTCATCGGCACGATTACAGAACCAATTTCCAGTTACATTGACACACTAATTAGACATATTCCAACAACACACGCATCATACATACGCGACACAAACCATTTCCTTCGCGCAATAGCAGGTCTCAAACTCCCGGAAGGAGCCTTCCTGGCAACACTAGATGTAGTCTCTCTCTACACGAACATTCCTCATTCCGACGGCATTAAATCGCTGATCGAAGCGTATGAACAAAACAGAAAGGAGGAAACCCCTACCCCACGTGTTTTAGAAATGCTGGCAAAAATCGTACTCGATTATAACAACTTCGAATTTAACAATGAACACTATTTGCAAATTAATGGCACAGCCATGGGTACAAGGATGGCACCAACCTACGCCAATACCTTCATGCATAGTATTGAATCCAAATTTCTGAAAGATTGCCCCATTAAGCCCACCCTATACAAACGCTACTTGGATGACATCTTTTTAATATGGACTGACACAGAGCAAGAACTCATACGTTTTATTGAAAACTTCAACCTCGTCCACCCCAACATATCTTTCACTTACACGTACTCCAACACCACAATTAACTTTCTAGATGTTGAGATTTCGGTAAACAAAGGCTCACTTACCACCGGTGTATATAGAAAACCGACGGACCGCCAACAATACCTACACTTCCAAAGCTGCCATCCTCGTCACTCTAAAACAAGCATCCCATACTCTCAGGCACATCGATTTAAAAGAATATGTTCCCAAGACGAGGACTTCGTAAAAAATTCCAAACGCACGCGAGAAGTCCTCATTAAGCAACGATACCCCCCCCCCCCCCCCGCCATTGTCGACGATGCCATTGAAAAGGCATCTAAACTCAACCGAGAGCAAATACTGGAGGGATGTCGCTACAACGAGGAAACAGACCACCGGGCAAATCTCGTACTTACGTTCACCAGTAACCCGCCTAACGTAAACAAAATCCTCAGAAAACATTTCAACATCCTCGAACAAAGCGAGCGCCTCACCAAAATTTTCACTGCTCCCCTCACGTGGTCTACAGACGACCAAAAAACATTAAAAATATTCTAGTACACTCAAAAACAAATAACCAGCCGGTTTTGGGGTGCCGGCCCTGTGGAAAATGTAGATGCCAGATCTGCAAACACATACAAACATCAAGCTGTGCAGTAAGCACAGCTTCAGGCTTCAAATTGGAAATTAATGGCAATTTTGATTGTGATTCCTGCAACGTAATATACCTCCTAGAATGCAGTGTGTGCAGTATGCAGTACATTGGACAGACCGTCAACCCTCTACGAATTCGCTTTAATAACCACCGCGCGCATATCTTATCCCTACCCAACCTTCCCTTGTCAAAACACATTAATGAGCGAAACCACCCATTTGATGCAATTAAGTTAACAGTACTACAGGGTGGGTTTCATAACAACCGGGAAAGAGAACAACGCGAGTCGTACTTCATTTACAAATTTGAAACAATTCCTCACGGCATTAATGAAAGTCCAGGTGTATTGTCCTCCATCCGCCCCTTGCAGGGCCGTTGCTGACATTACGATAGCCAGCTTGACATACCTCGGTCGTTTCTTGCCAGCGACATCTTTTTCAAGCTCACACAAATTTCTTCCTTCCCTACCCCATCCCGCCCCTATCTTCCCAGTTCGATTACCTTGCCGACGGTGTGCAATTGAAGAACCCTTGCCTAAATGCTCACGCCATTCACATTTACCTCCCACACCACACTTCACCGAACTGGGATGTTTTTCCACTTTTTTTTTCTTTTGTGGGTGTTTCAGGCACAGTGCACGTGTGTGTAGTTAAACTCACGGCGCCGCTGATTCTACCTTGACTCGGGCTGCCGAAATGGTTCCAGATGACGGAAGTCTCCTGTCCTGTCTGCATTTTATTCTGTTTATTTGTTTATTTTTTCTGGCCAGGTCACGCGAGTGCAAGCATCTCCAATTTATATATGTTGGACAATTCCGCCACCGTCTGTTTCTGTACACCTTACTCGCTTAAATGCTCCCGCCATTGTCATTTAGCCGCCACACGACACTGGCATGAGCTCGGATATTTTACTGTTGGGTGTCTGGGTGTTTTCATGCACAGTGCACGTGTGTCTAGTTAAGCACACGGCGCCGCTGATTCGGCCTTGGCTCGGGCTGCCGAAGTGGTTCCAGATGACGGAAGCTCCGGCCCTGCCTGCATTTTATTCTGTTTATTTGTTTACTCTTTATGGTCGGGGCACGCGAGTGCAAGCGTCTTTAACTTTTGTGTGTAGGGCGATCCCGCCACCGTCTGCTCCTGTGCACCTTACACGCCGCCGCTCTGTCGCCTTGATGGGTAGCCATTATCCCATCCCGCTCCGTGTTTCCCTTTTATTTTTCTCCTCTTCCCGGGTCGGCTCCCCGCGGCTGCGGGGTGGGCGGCGGGGGACAACACGTTTTTCTTTTTTCTTTTTTATTTCTTTCCCTTTTTTTCCCTTCCTATCTGTATCTTTTCTAGTATTCTTTGCCTCCGTTTGTTTCTTTTGTTCATGTGTCGTACATGTGGGCCAGTGCCAACTCCTTAAGAAGAGGAAGAAGACCCCTGTAACCTCAGTCTTGAGAAAGGACAGGCTCTGTCCGAAACGTCGACTCAAAATAAATCTATGGCTAAATGAAGCGTTTTCAACTTTGAATATATATATATATATATATATATATATATATATATATATATATATATATATATATATATATATATATAAAGGGATAAAGGAGGGAGTGAAAGAAGAAAGGAAGAGAGAGGTGCCGTAGTGGATTGGATTGGAAAACATTTAATTCGTCAGAAAGGGCAGAATGCAGACGATCCGTGCTAGGTGGCTATCAGTCCACGGCTGACAGCAACCTGGGTAGCCCATTCAATGACCCGGGTTTGAACTCCCAAGTCTGAGCTGACCAACACGGCCTCCCACTGCTCGAGAGTAGGAACCTGTATTAGAGATTTCGGGGGCGGCTCCTCTTTACAATTCCACAATAGGTGATCATAAGTGGCCAAATCATCACATAATGTACATGCAGGGTCGTATTCACCGGGGTAGAATTTTGACAACAGGTAAGGCGTCATGAAGGATCGCGTCTGGAGTCGCCTCCAAGTGGTCTCCTGCTCCTTATTAAAGGCTTTGTCTGGAGGAGGGAATATCCTCCTTTCAAGTTTAAAATGATTAGTAATATCGTGAAAAGATGATAGGCCGTCCTTCGAAAAACTCTCAGCAACGACAGCGTTCCCTGCTCGGCTGACGAATCCTCGAGCTGTTATGTGGGCCGCTTCGTTACCAGGGTTCCCCGAGTGAGCCGGGACCCATATCAATTCAATAATTCTGTGTAAGTCTTTGGTTTGACCCAATATGCTCATTGCTGCCTGAGAAATTCTGCCCCTCGCATAATTGCGTATGGCAAATTTAGAGTCGCTGAGTGTGGTAGTAGCTTCTGTGTTAATGATAGCAAGGGCGATTGTCGCCTCTTCTGCCGTTTCCGAGGATTTCGTTATGGTAGTGCCGGAGACTATCAGTCTACCTTGCGTATCCACCGCCGTTAGTGCGAACGCTTGTTTCTGGGGATATTATGCGGCATCTACATATACTGCATGTTCATCTTGGTTGTATATGTTGTGTAGAGCTTTTGCCCTAGCCCTTCTTCTCCCCTCGTGGTGAGCAGGATGCATATTCTTAGCTAGTGGCTTAACTCTTATTACCTTAGCGATGCGTTTAGGTATCTGTGTTTTGGTATCTTGGGGTGGCAACTGTATGCCTAGTCCTAAACGATCAAGTATGGTTCTTCCTGCTTTGGTGCGGGAAAGCCGGCCTCTCGGCATTGTTAAGTGGGCCTCTGTAAGCTCGTCTAAGGTGTTATGTACTCCCAAGCCCAGAAACCTTTCGGTGGAGGTACAGTTCGGTAGCCCTAATGCTACCTTGTATGCTGTTCTAATCATAGACTCTACTTTGGCTTTTTCACTACTGTCTAATTTTAAGTATGGGAGTGCGTAGACAAGCCTGCTTATTACAAATGCTTGTACTATTTTGCAAAGTTCTGTCTCCTTCACTCCCTTCCTTTTGCTTGCAATTCGTCTAATTAGTCTTACCGTCATATTGACGGTTGTCTGGAGTTTTTCTAGTGTTTCCTTGTTCTTCCGGTTCGACTGAAGGAAGAGTCCTAGGATTCTTATAGTTTGAACTTCCTTTACAGGGAGCCCTTCCACCCAGATTTTCAGTGGAGGCGGAGGTTTGTAAGTTTTTGCTCGAGGGCCCCTTGGTTTGTATCTGATTAGAAATAATTCGGACTTGGAGGGCGAGCAGGTTAGCCCTGCTTTACCCGCCAGGTCTTGTATTATGTCTACAGCTTGTTGCAGGGTATCCTCTATCTGACCATCGCTGCCAGTTGTGGTCCATAAAGTGATATCATCTGCGTAGAATGTGTGTTTCAGCCCCGGGATGGCTGCTAATTTAGAAGGAATTTTAATTAGTTAGAGATTAAAAAGGAAGGGGGACAGGAATGAGCCCTGTGGCGTTCCTTTACCTCCAAGTGAGATAGAGTCTGATTTAATCTCTCCCACTGCTATCTCTGCCGTTCTGTTACTGAGAAATGACGATGTACTGGAAAGTTCTTTCCCCTGGGTTGATGTCCGAGAGATTCCTTAAGATAGTATCGTGCGTGACATTATCAAACGCATTGTTCAAATCCAAGCCTAATATGGCTTTAGTTCCTCTGCTGCGTTCCATGTCTATTATGTCTGCCTTGAGTTGCAGCATAACATCTTGGGTAGAAAGATTAGCCCTGAAGCCTAGCATGGAGTTAGAGAGTAAGTTATTGTCCTCAGCGTATTCTTGTAGCCGATTGAGAATTATATGTTCCATTAACTTTCCTAAGCAGGATGTTAAAGAGATTGGGCGTAAATTCTCTATACACAATTTCTTGTCTGGCTTTGGAATGAATGTAATCTTTGCACTTTCCGTGTGCTGTGCGATGTCAGTGCACGTTAAAGATCCCCAGGTGGTCGAAATTATTCCGGAGCCCTCCACTACGGCACCTCCTTCTTCCTTTCCTCTTTCACTTCCTCCCTTATCCCTTCCTTTACGGCGCGGTTCAGGTGTCCAACGATATATGAGACAGATACTGCGCCATTTCCTTCCCCCAAAAAACCAATTATTATTATTATGTTTCCATTCTTGTGGAATGTTTCCGTCTGTCCAGTATTTGTTCATGAGATCAGTGAGTGCTGTCACTGACCCTGCGTCCAAGTTTCTAAGTGCTTTGTTAGTAACACCGTCAGGCCCGGCTGCAGACGTGGTGCGTAGTTGCCCCATGGCAAGCCACACTTCCGACTCCGTAATCTCAGCGTCCAAGTCCTCGTTTGGTGTTCCCTGATAGTTTGGCAGCGGTCCATCTGGGGTTGTGTTTAAGTATCGATCGCGTAGTTCCGTTAAGAACTCCTCTGTGGTGCCTTGATACTGATGCACTAATCTCATAAATTGACCTCGTTTAGTTGATTTAGCCTCTGTGGGGTCAAGAAGGTGCCTTAGCAGATGACAAGTTTTCCGGCACTCGAGCTTGCCATTCATGCGGTCGCAAATTTGCTCCCATTGTTTGTGTTGAAGCTCTAGAGTATATTTTTCAATTAGTCTCTGCAACTGTGCAATTCTCTTTTTAAGATTTTTGTTGTGTTTGTTCCTCTTCCAGCAGTTTTGCAAGCTGAAATGTGCTTCCCACATATGCAATAACCTAGAGTCAGTTACTTGTCCTTCTCCCATGCCGATTTCGGCTGTGGTAGCCTTAATGTCCATTTTTAGTGATTCCACCCAGTCACTGAGATGTTCAATTACTGGGTCTGTGCTTTCATCTTTTTGTCTTTGTTCTCTTATTACCCTGAACTTGTCCCAGTCCGTAATTTTTACTTTGTTGAAGACTGATATATGCTTTGCTGTCTCAAAGCTGGTAGATATAATATAATGGTCACTACCTAGCGTGTGTCCTGTGTTAGTCCATGTTGGGTTTTGTATGTTCTTTGACAGGGTTAGGTCTGGCGACGTGTCTTTACATATACTGTTGCCTATTTTGAAACAGCGCAACAAAGACGGGACGTGGAAACTGAGGTGTAAAGACAAACATGCGCTTACTAACAACTGGGTTTATTGAAAAAACACACAAAATATATACAGAGTTAGGAAAGATTAATCGCCACCATAGTCAACTCATGCCACATGTGACGCCAGATATCCAATCTCCCCTTCGGAAAGGGCGACCGATGGGCAACTAATGCACGTTGCGCCTTTCTCACGTATAAGAAAAGCTTCAAACACTTCTCGCGTCATCTTATCACAATGGCGAAACACGATATTGGTGTTCTTATAGTCGGCGGTACATTTGCATTTCTTGCAACGGAATGCACCTTTAGTGAGAGGGTCTCCTTCTGTTTTTCTTTTTTCGTACTCTTTTTCGTGTTTGCATTTGCACCTTCTGCAGTGGACCGCCACGTGTGACAGGGGGTCTTTTTTTCTGGTGTTCTCATGTTCCATGAGTCGCTTGTTGATGCATCTTCCTGTTTGGCCAATATATGTGGCGCCACACGAGAAGGGAATTTGGTATACTACCCCTACCTCGCAAGGTACATAAGGGGAAACATGGCGCACCTGACAAGCCCTTTTGTTTCCCTCCTGCCTCTGCCTTACCTGTCTACACATTCTGCCTAATTTCTTCGGGGCAGAAAATACGACGTCAACGCCATATCTGCCTGCCACTTTTTTGAGCCCATGGGACATGCTGTGCGCATATGGAACCACTGCCGGCCTTTTACTTTTATTTTTATTTTCATTTCTTGCACTCGGCCGAGCCCCGTCGTATTTTCTGCCCCGAAGAAATTAGGCAGAATGTGTAGACAGGTAAGGCAGAGGCAGGAGGGAAACAAAAGGGCATGTCAGGTGCGCCATGTTTCCCCTTATGTACCTTGCGAGGTAGGGGTAGTATACCAAATTCCCTTCTCGTGTGGCGCCACATATATTGGCCAAACAGGAAGATGCATCAACAAGCGACTCATGGAACATGAGAACACCAGAAAAAAAGACCCCCTGTCACACGTGGCGGTCCACTGCAGAAGGTGCAAATGCAAACACAAAAAAAGAGTACGAAAAAAGAAAAACAGAAGGAGACCCTCTCACTAAAGGTGCATTCCGTTGCAAGAAATGCAAATGTACCCCCGACTATAAGAACACCAATATCGTGTTTCGCCATTGTGATAAGATGACGCGAGAAGTGTTTGAAGCTTTTCGTATATGTGAGAAAGGCGCAACGTGCATTAGTTGCCCATCGGTCGCCCTTTCCGAAGGGGAGATTGGATATCTGGCGTCACATGTGGCATGAGTTGACTATGGTGGCGATTAATCTTTCCTAACTCTGTATATATTTTGTGTGTTTTTTCAATAAACCCAGTTGTTAGTCAGCGCATGTTGGTCTTTACACCTCAGTTTCCACGTCCCGTCTTTGTTGCGCTGTTTCAAAATGGATACTTACCAACTTGCCCAAATTTCTGCTTTACTGTTGCCTAGTCTCGTGATTTCTTTGCGGTTGTTCAGGACAGTTAGGCCTAGACTTTGGACCACTTGCCATACCCTGTTGCCTTTGGGACCGGCTCTAGTGTATCCCCATTCCGGGTGTGGTGCGTTAAAGTCCCCTACTATTAATAGCTGGGCTTTAGTCGCTAGTTTCAGAGTCTTGATAAGTAATTCCGGTATACCGGTACCCTTATCTTTGGGTGGGCTATATACATTAAGCAGAAACAAATTTGTATCTCCTCGTTTCTTGGGTAAAATCTCAAGGAGGACGTAGTCTTCCTTTGAACTTTCTATGGAGTGCTGTAGAGCAGTAATATTGCGTTGCAATAATACGGCGGTGGACACGCCCGTAATTGAGCCGGAATCATATCCTGGCGGAAGAAACGCCTTATAGCCCGATAATTTGACCGCGCCAATAGCTTCTTGTAGAGCAATAATGTCTGGTGGACGTTGTTGTGCTTGAATGTGAAACTGCAGATTCCCCCGTTTGCGCCGGAAGCCTCTGCAATTCCACTGCCATACCTCAATTTGTTGCGACGGGGCCATATTGGTGATCCACTCTTTGCTGTAATGATGTTAAGCTGTTCTCCAATGCGGTCAGCTTCTCCATCACTTGTTGGAACATAGACATTACTTGAGTTTGGAACGGTCTGAATTCCATTGCTAAGGCATCTACCTTAGCCTCTAAGTTTCCTACTCTAACCTCTAGGCTGTCTACCTTGTTCTGAATGCTATCCACTCTTGTAGTGATTGCATTAGGGTCAGCTCTTAATGGAGCGGGCGTAGCCGGCTGCGGTACATCGCCTGCAGAGGCTTCGGCAGCTCGTTTGTTTTGGGTATTCTCCGCGGGGGGAGGGGGTCTTTTAACTGCGGTGCGTTTGTCTGTTTCCATAGCCTCGCATGCGGGAATGGGTGCTTTAAGAGGGGCTTGCACAGGTGTTTCCTGTGACTGGGCTCTTTGCTCTCTCGAGGCCATGACAAGTCGACGAAGCTCCGCCATTTCTTTCTTTAGTCTGGCGTTTTCCTCGTCACGCGCCTTAAGCTCTTTGTGGAATTGTTCTATAAGTTCCTTCTCCCGAGCGCTCATCTGTTGGGAGGCCGGATTTGGCCAGCTCACCTTTTGTCGGTTCGGCTGCTGCTTCTGCCTCGGTCTGAACTTGTGCTCTTCTCTCCATCAGCCGCCCCACGCAGCGGCGGGAAGGAACTGGATCTATCTCTGCCCTGGTGTCATGTTTGGTTCCTCGCCCGGCTCGAAGATCGGTGCCTGGATCTCGGGTGATGCTCCACGTGATGTTGGGCCGCACCTTCCACGTGATGCTGGGCCGCATCCTCGTTAAGCCTATGTGGTTGTTGTCTCCGGACCACGAGGCGGTGCTTGCAATTCCGGCTCCCGGTGTGGTGTGCCCCATGGCACACGATGCAGTCGGGTTTACATGTGAGTGGCTCCCTATCAGGAGGTGCAGGATGGTTCCCGCCACATCGGTGGCACAGGTTGGCTTTGGGTCTGTAGCAGACGTCGGCTTTATGTCCGACTCTCCTGCAGTTGTAGCAGGTTTCGACTTGTTCCCGGTAAGGGTGCACATGGAATACGGATCCCCAATAGTAGATCTGGCTCGGAACTTTGTTCCCTTGGAATGTTATCTGGATCGCTTTTGAACGACCCAGCTGACGAGCGTCGAGGATCACGACACCCGGGTTGCGATTAATGAAGCCTTGTCGGACTTCCTCCGGCGAGCTTCCGTCGTGGCTTGATAAATGACAACTCTGACTGAGTCGTCTGGCGCTGCTACATACGTCGCCACTTCATAGGTGTGATCTTCAAGCTGGAACGCTTTGACTTCGGAGTACATTGCAGCTCGCTGGCGTGCCGGGGTGCTTAGAGTGAGCGTGTTGTTATTAGGATTAACACGCATGGTGTCTTCAGTTAGTGCGGCCTGAAGAGGAACCTTGGCTGCCGCGCACATGGCGAGTTCGAGTTGGCGTGGCGCAAAGTCGTTTAAGTTCCAGCCTCGCGGACGGCAGACTATATTGTAGTCGCTCTTTGGGAGTTGCGGTAGCGGCACTCGCCTTTTGATAGCGGGCGGCTTCCGTTTCTTCTTGGCAGGAACGCTGGAGTCATCGTTGGCGGCGTCTTGCTGCAGGCGCCGGGCGCGGTCTTGTAGGCGAAGAACGGTTTCCCATTCTCCGGACGCCAGCTCCGCGGGCGAAATGTCATCCCCCACGACGGTGTAGTTCATAGTTGAGGTCGTGTGAGCGGCCGGCTGGCTCGAACAAGCGAGCGCAGGGCCCAGGGCCCTGAGGGCACGGCAGCGTGTAGAGAAGTCCGTGAGGCACACAGAAAAGGGCGTTGACTTGCCAGAACTGCTGTTCGCGGGTACGGGGCAATGCTCCGAAGATTTCCCAAAAACGGCAGCTCAGAGAATGCAGTATTTCCGCCAAAAGTTGGCTGTGAAGCGAGAGCCCATGTAGAATACGTCCACACAGCTCGGTGTCTTCGTCTTCTTCTCGTGCCGTAGTGGAGGTCTCCGGAAAAATTTCGACCACCTGGGGATCTTTAACGTGCACTGACATCGCACAGCACACGGGCGCCTTAGCGTTTTTCCTCCACAAAAACGCAGCCACCGCGGTCGGGTTCGAACCCGGGAACTAGTGGGCACTTCTACAAAGACATTTATTTATGAACGTTTCGACCGCGGTGCGGTCTTCTTCAGGACTGTCCTGAAGAAGACCGCACCGCGGTCGAAACGTTGATAAATAAAAGTGTCTTTGTAGAAGTGCCCACTTCTCTTAAGGGCACAGGGTAAGGTAAAATTAGAAAAAAAAATCGTTTTTTTTCTTTTGGAATTTTAGAAGTTAAATTCTTTCTACACATGTTCCATGATCGCACTTTCCTCAGAAAGCCATATTTACGGCTGAAGAACGCTTTTTCCGAAACCAAGCAGTGAGCGGCCACGCCCCCTTTCAGGATTAAAGTCAATTTTTTCAACCAAAAAGTCCACCACCTGATTTCAAAACTTGTCTAAAATCAGCTACATATAAAAAATTGTCTGGCAACTATTGTACAGCTCCTCTTTTTTAGCCAAGACAATCCTAAGACGCTTTGCACGTTTTTTCCGCGTTTCTGCAACCTTCATGCAGCTGCGTCCGAGTGCTATCCCTTTCGATCAGTATTGTAAATTGTGCCGGTGTTGGTTGCTGCTGATAAGTTGAGATGCCCAGGGCAAAGAAGGCCTTCGTCAGGCGTGAATTTCACGGCAACCGCTACGCTCATCGTGAAAAAGCAAAAGGATGTCCACGACCGAATGATATCCCGAACGCCGAACGCGCCAGCTCCTCGACACCGAAGCTTTCAAGATTTTCTCTGTGCTTCCAGTAAGAGGATGTGCTACAGAGCAGCAGCCAATATGCCTTAATGGACATGGACGGCATTTGTGCCGCAATTACACAGATTTGTGTGTGCAGAGAGTGCGGTGGAAGTGTTCAACCATGTTGTTTGGGAACGCGCGCCAAAGAATGTGTTTGTTAGGCTTCGGACCCTACGGATGGCAACACTGGATGCTGTTCTTTCATTTAATGATGGTAGCATCGCACGGGCCAACGTTTTGAAGGCGTGTGGATTGAACCCAGGGAGCAACACCATCAAGTGGCTGAGGGAAGCTGACCATAAGCGCATGTACTTTGCGGACCGAGCAACACGACAGCTTACAAAAGAGGCCCGACAGTCAAAACGACAAGCCGAAAAGCAAAAAAATGACGGCGACAGTGACTACGAAGCAGGGGGCTATTAAACCAATTACTATGGAGGCGTTTCTGCGAATAAAAAATGGTTTTTCACATCTTTTTTCTCTTTACGCACTATTATCTCAAAACAGTGTTTTTTCTTACAAAGGTACCATTATTTCCAATGGCTTTCAAGACAGACGGCTGATTTTTTTTTTGCAATCATCTACATAAGTGTTGCCAACTACTGAACTAGAATTAAGCACTTTCACTGAGCAGTTATTCTGTTATGAATTTTGAAATGCGCAAAGAAAGGCCAGATTTGTGTACTACCGAAAAAAATTTTATTAAAAATCGAATTTTCAACACATTTCAAATATTCTAGTTCAGTAAAAAGAGCACAAAATTTGGCAAACAATGATATATGTATTATTAGGCTACTGTTATTAGTTAGTGAGAAACATGTACGTACCTCAACATGGCCTAAAATGCATGGGAAGTATAGGGCTTACCCTGTGCCCTTAAATCTTTATTCTGCGGAGCCAACGCAACCTACGTTCGTAACACACACACACGCACGCACGCACGCACGCACACACACACACACACACACACACACACACACACACACACACACACACACACACACACACATATATATATATATATATATATATATATATATATATATATATATATATATATAGAGAGAGAGAGAGAGAGAGAGAGAGATAGATAGATAGATAGATAGATAGATAGATAGATAGATAGATAGATAGATAGATAGATAGATAGATAGATAGATAGATAGATAGATAGACAGACAGACAGACAGACAGACAGACAGACAGACAGACAGACAGACAGACAGATAGATAGATAGATAGATAGATAGATAGATAGATAGATAGATAGATAGATAGACAGACAGACAGACAGACAGACAGACAGACAGACAGACAGACAGACAGACAGACAGACAGACAGACAGACAGACAGACAGACAGACAGACAGACAGATAGATAGATAGATAGATAGATAGATAGATAGATAGATAGATAGATAGATAGATAGATAGATAGATAGATAGATAGATAGATAGATAGATAGATAGATAGATAGATAGATAGATAGATAGATAGATAGATAGATAGATAGATAGATAGATAGATAGATAGATAGATAGATAGATAGATAGATAGATAGATAGATAGATAGATAGATAGATAGATAGATAGATAGATAGATAGATAGATAGATAGATAGATAGATAGATAGATAGATAGATAGATAGATAGATAGATAGATAGATAGATAGATAGATAGATAGATAGATAGATAGATAGATAGATAGATAGATAGATAGATAGATAGATAGATAGATAGATAGATAGATAGATAGATAGATAGATAGATAGATAGATAGATAGATAGATAGATAGATAGATAGATAGATAGATAGATAGATAGATAGATAGATAGATAGATAGATAGATAGATAGATAGATAGATAGATAGATAGATAGATAGATAGATAGATAGATAGATAGATAGATAGATAGATAGATAGATAGATAGATAGATAGATAGATAGATAGATAGATAGATAGATAGATAGATAGATAGATAGATAGATAGATAGATAGATAGATAGATAGATAGATAGATAGATAGATAGATAGATAGATAGATAGATAGATAGATAGATAGATAGATAGATAGATAGATAGATAGATAGATAGATAGATAGATAGATAGATAGATAGATAGATAGATAGATAGATAGATAGATAGATAGATAGATAGATAGATAGATAGATAGATAGATAGATAGATAGATAGATAGATAGATAGATAGATAGATAGATAGATAGATAGATAGATAGATAGATAGATAGATAGATAGATAGATAGATAGATAGATAGATAGATAGATAGATAGATAGATAGATAGATAGATAGATAGATAGATAGATAGATAGATAGATAGATAGATAGATAGATAGATAGATAGATAGATAGATAGATTTAGATATATATATCCGCAGTTTCCGCCCTCGCCGTTACATGACGTTCCACGTCACACTCGCGGTATTACAGGACGTGCTACGTCCGCCGCTATGGACGGGGGTGGCGCTGGTTGACACTCTCAAGTTTCGCTTACACCCAATAAACATAAATACCCACGAGAGCAGCAGATTGGACAGCCATCGCCGTAGCTTAGTTGGTAGAGCACCGGACGCGATATTCGGAGGTCATGGGTTCGGATCCCACAGGCGGCATGGTTGTTTTTTTCTGCTGCTTTATATGTAATTTTCTTTAAGCGAAAAATTAATCGAAGTATTATTATCCCAATGATAAGCACAACACATTAACAAGAAAAATGAACATTCCCCTATGCACCTTAGTTTCGGATACTGTAGGCTCCCTTCATAAGTTTTTTTTCAAACGGGCCCCTCATTTCCTTTACCTTGTCTGCTAATGGCTTAACGAAGGTCTCGGTTCTGGCAGTCTTGATGCCATAGGTAGCATAAGAGGGCCCTCGCCGTTAGATGACGGTCCACGTCACACTCGCGGTATTACAGGACATGCTACGTCTGCCGCTATGGACGGGGGTGGCGATGGTGAACACTCTTAAGGTTCGCTTACACCCCATAAACATAAATACCCACGAGAGCAGCAGATTGGACAGCCGTCGCCGTAGCTCAGTTGGTAGAGCACCGGACGCGATATTCGGAGGTCGTCGGTTCGGATCCCACCGGCGGCATGGTTTTTTCCGCTGCTTTATAAGTAATTTTCTTTAAGCGATAGATTAATTGAAGTATTATTATCCCAATGATAAGTACAACACATTAACAAAAAAATGAACATTCCCCTATGCACCTTGGTTTCGGAGACTGTTGGCTCCCTTCATAAGTTTTTCAAACGGGCCCCTCATTTCCTTTACCTTGTCTGTTAATGGCTTAACGAGGGTCTCGGTTCTGGCAGTCTTGATGCCATAGGTAGCATAAGAGGGCTTTCGCACAGTATCCGCCCTCGCCATTAGATCACGTTCCACGTCACACTCGCGGTATTACAGGACGTGCTACGTCCGCCGCTATGGACGGGGGTGGCGCTGGTGAACACTCTTAAGGTTCGCTTACACCCAATAAACATAAATACCCACGAGAGCAGCAGATTGGACAGCCGCCGCCGTAGGTCAGTTGGTAGAGCACCGGACGCGATATTCGGAGGTCGTTTGTTCTAATCCCACCGGCGGCATGGTTGTTTTTTTTCTGCTGCTTTATAAGCAATTTTCTTTAAGCGATAGATTAATTGAAGTATTATTATCCCAATGATAAGCACAACACATTAACAAAAAAAATGAACGTTCCCCAATGCACCTTGGTTTCGGAGACTATTGGCTCCCTTCCTAAGTTTTTCAAACGGGCCCTTAATTTCCTTTACCTTGTCTGCTATATATATAAAACCCCTGCGAGGCGACACTTCCTCTCCCTCTACCCCAGCGGAGCGCATCTGGGCACACGCCGGCGCCAGTGCGTCTGCCGAGCTATGACGTCCCTTCTCTGGAATGCGCACACCGGCGAGGCGCGAGCGGCGGCGGCAGAGCGCGCCAGCTGTGCGTCGTGTGACATTACTCTTCCTCGCGCATGCGCAGCACGGCTCTGTAGGAGCCACGCGAAACTGCTGAACCTCGGCCAAAGCTGTTTTTCGCCGCTGTTGTTCGCGATTGGCCGGTACCGTCGTGATGTCATCCACTCGGATCTCCGGCCAGCACCGCGGCGTTGCCGTTAGCGCGTTGCTTCAGCTGGATAAGAACTATGTTTTGAAAATTATGGATAATTCAAGCAGTGTGGAACAGTTTGGACACTCACCATATATGTTCGGGTTATCAGCAGCTTCAGAAAACAGCGGAACCAACGAGCGAAAGTCAGGTCGAGACACGTCTTGGAAATCTCGATGTGTTTTGATTTATGGGGGTTTAACGTCCCAAAGCGACTCATGTTATGAGAGACGCCGTAGTGAAAGGCTCCGAGAATTCCGGCCACCTGGGGTTCTTTAACGTGCACTAACATCGCATAGTACACAGGCCTCCAGAATTCCGCCTTCATGGAAATTCGACCGCCGCGGCCGGGATCGAACCCGTGTCTTTCGGGTCAGCGGACGGGCACAATGAGCACTGAGCCACCGCGGCGCTCGATTGATACATATGTTTTGCGTAGGAGCATGAGCGTGCATATCTTTTATGTAGGTGCATGTGCAAATAGCAATTTAAAAAAAACGGAAATTGCGTCGAAACGTTGTTGTGTACCGCTTTTGCATAAAATCCTGGCCACCAACTTCTTGTAACGCCTGTTAACATAATCGAATTCAGACCACCGGCATGCTTACACAAGTCGCGCAAGGTAAAGCATTTGTTTGTTCATTTAATTATACGTGGCTAATTACACCCGAAGGTCTTTACAACTAGAAAATAATGCCAAACGGGATGAGTTGGTGTGGGTTCACTGCTGTATACTGCAGCGCGAAGAGACGAGACGACGGAGGAAGCTCTCGTCTGCACTATTCCTTTTGTCGCATGTTCGGGCTACGGTTAAACCATGAAACTTCAGAACTTGTTGTTGTTGCCTCACTCTAGCACGTTGTTTTCTTTTTCGCAGGCTGAACACGGTTTTGAACCGAAATTATGGCTGCGTTTCGGAGCTCGCAGCGATGCGAGATATAGTTTCTGCTGTTGCGTATCGAGATAATCAGCAGAATTACTTGTGACAGATATATGCGTACTGCGGCTCGACAGCTTTGCCGTTCTGACTCAAGGGCAAATTTGCATGAATTCTGGCGCCATTGTCGGCCGTCTGCCATAGCCAAGCGTCCATGAATGCAAATGTTTGCTGTCTTCAAGTATACTAGGCTGATATAACAGGTTCTTGTTCAATTAGGTGCAGATGCATCTGCTGCGCACTGATAAAAGATTAAGAGCGTTGCTTGTGCTGCCAGGAGGTGCAAGAAATGAGGAAAAAGGAAAAAGGCACACCGTGCGTAACGAGCTCAGAAGAGTTCAAGACTGTGTGCCTCAGTAAAGCATTGCTGGAAGTGGCTTTAGCTCGGCATGTATGTGAACCAGCCGGAAAAAGGCAAAAAGTTTACCCACTTGTAAGGAAGTAATAGTACGAAAAAAGAGGAATATTGCCCGCCGCGGTGGCTCAGTGGTTAGGGCGCTCGACTACTGATCCGGAGTTCTCGGGTTCGAACCCGACCGCGGCGGCTGCGTTTTTATGGAGGAAAAACGCTAAGGCGCCCCTGTGCTGTGCGATGTCAGTGCACGTTAAAGATCCCCAGGTGGTCGAAAGTATTCCGGAGCCCTCCACTACGGACCTATTTGTTCCTCTCTTCTTTCACTTCCTCCTTTATCCCTTCCCTTACGGCGCGGTTCAGGTGTCCAACGATATATGAGACAGATACTGCGCCATTTCCTTTCCACCAAAAACCAATTATTATTATTATTATTGATTGCACTTATTTTGTGCTGGCAGTTTCGGCATGCTGCGTACCGCCAGTTTGTCTGGTTAACGTGCAAGAGGCTGGCGGAGAACAACCGACGGATTCTACCAAACTGTGCGCTGAGCGCTGTTCGAAAGAAGTACTATGCCAAAACTGGTTTATATACAGGCTTCAAGCATTACACAGAACGCTTGAACCAGAGGAAGCAAACGGCACTGGAAGAAGGTTACGTTGATCTGTCGTTCACCAAAGCGCGGGCCGCAGCGGAGCCGGACGGCCGGCCTAAGAACTTTATTTTCCACCGATGTAGGAGGCCCCCTACTCCCCGCCCCCGGCACGCAGGCTGAAGGGGCGGGGGTGGGGACATCCGCGACTAAAGACAGGTCAAGTTACAGGTATTCTTCGCGGCTTCCGTCGCCAGTCGGATGACTTGTTTCTGTTCGGCGGATGACTCGCTTCGCTGCAAGGCCTCCCAGACATCACTACTTTCAATGTCCTTCCTGACGCCTGGGTAGTCAGGGCATTGCCAGATTATATGATCAAGAGTGCCCCTTCCTCCACAGATTTTACATTTATCATCAGGTCTATCTTCTATTCGCGTGAGGAACAACCAGACTGGATTTGGGAAATTCCCAGCTTGCAGCCGTCGCCAAGCGACATCCTCTCTGTTGCTTAAAGTTCGGTCCGGTGGTGGCAGAGACCTTCTTCCAACTCTACAGTGCTCGACGACTTCAGTGTAGGTTTGTGCGCGCTCATCCAGTCTCCGACAGTCGGGCGGCGCCACGGTTACCCGGAAGTAGAGAGCTCGGGCTAACGCATGTACCGCCTCATTGTCTGAGACTGATTCGTGTGCGGGGTCCAGATTATCGTAATTTTAGAGTTCAATGCAGGACTTGCTAAAATTTTGTTTGCCTCTTTCGAGACCCTTCTTTTCCAATATTCCAGAAAGCCGTTTTGCTAGCGCTGATTGCGATGTTCGCTTTCGTTCCAACGCAAGCGAGCGCTATTGCAACTTTCTCGGCTGTATCTGACTCTCCGTGAATGGCGTCACTTCCGCCAGTTCTCCCTTTTTGCCGTCCCCCCACCCGGCGCTTCCGCAAGCGACGAGGGCGTGTCGGCGGCGCGGCGGGTTTTTAAGAAGCGCTTGCAGCTCTTTTTGCGGACAGAATCGAGAAAAAAAAATTTACAGACATGATTTTCTAGTTTCCTTCTTTCCAACCACAGCGTTTCATGTGAATTGAAAATCGTTTCTGCTTCCCTTTTATCTCCTGAACAGTTTTAATCGGAGTCACGTACCTTATGCTGGAGATCATTATGTCTATCTGCAGCCACGAAAATTGCCATGTTATCGCTCAGTGGAGCATTGATTGTACGGGCCAAAATCCATTCTTGCGACATGTTGGTTATAAACAGATCAATCACTGTTGCGCTGGTAACAGTGACGCGCGTGGGAAAAGATATTGCATTGATTAAGAAATGTGAATTCAAAAGTGCTGAAAATTCAATCGTTTTTTAGGTTTCTGTTAACATGTAAATGTTGAGGTCACCCCGAGTATGAGCATGTAATGGTGGTCATTGAGCAACGAGAAAAGGCAATCTAAATACACAAAAAATTCTTCGATGTTGCCATCAGGTGGTCTACACATGACAGTAAAGAAATATGTACCACACTTTACGCAAACAACCTCAACAGTAGGTGTGCATTTCGTAAAGTGATCTATATATTCGTAGTTCATGGTATCTTTTAAAAAAGAAAAACACCTCCTCCTCTCCTCACGTTTCTGTTCAAGAAAAATGTGTTGTATCCATATAGGGTGAAAACATCATCGTCAGTAAACCATGTCTCAGTAAGCATAATTGCTGTAAATGTGAAACTGAAATTAGCAAGTAAAACACAAAGTTTGTGATATTTTTTCATGCAGATTGCATGTGTAAATGAAAAGTCAAAGGGAAGGGACTCTTCCCCTGAAGTAGTGAGCTAAGATTTGACAGGTTTGTAGATGAAGTAGCCATGGCTATACATTTCTGAGGCTTGCACCGTTCAAAAGCCACTACTCCAATTTCTCGAGATCACCTGGCTCTCCTATGACACAGGCAGTGAGCCCGTCGTCTTTACGGACAAGAACCTTCCCATTCTTGTACCAGACGTTCTTGTGTGCATTCTCCTTGGCCCACGTTGCATAAAACAGTTCCTTGTCTGCTTGCGTCAAGTTTTCAGCAAAGTATACAGGGTCAAGAACTTCTTTTACTTTCATACTTTTGGTGAGCCACAGATCTCGCTCACCCTGTTAAAACCGAACAATGACTGCTGACACTTTGCCTTGTTTAGAGGGAAGCTTGTGCAATGCTCCTAAATAGCTCATGGCCAGCTCAGGTGCCTGAATTGCTTTTGCAACTTCATTGATTTTGCTCATGGAATCGTCATTTTCGCTTTTAGAGAGGCGATGGATTTTTAAGTTGTGTCGTCACCCTCGTCGTTCAAGTTCATTTACCTCTGATCTTAAAGTGTCGCTGTGTCCTTACTGTCATTTTTCTCGATCTGTTCGACACGCTTGTTCAGTTGCTTCAAATCATAATTTTGTCGCTTCAAGGTATTAAGAATTTCATCCTATTTGGATATAATAATAGTAATTGGTTTTTGGGGGAAAGGAAATGGCGCAGTATCTGTCTCATATATCGTTGGACACCTGAACCGTGCCGTAAGGAAAGGGATAAAGGAGGGAGTGAAAGGAAAAAGGAAGAAGAGGTGCCGTAGTGGAGGGCTCCGGAATAATTTCGACCACCTGAGGATCTTTAACGTGCACTGGCATCGCACAGTACACGGTGCCTTAGCGTTTTTCCTCCATAAAAAGGCAGCCGCCGCGGTTGGGCTCGATCCCGGGAACTCCGGATCAGTAGCCGAGCGGCCTAACCACTGACCCACCGCGGCGGGTCCTATTTGGATGGAAGAAGGGCGACAGAGCACTCAATTCCATCTACTTTTTTGGACAGGGGAGCTAATGCTTCCAAGTTCGAGCTGATGTTCGCCAAGACAGCCTGCATGTCGAACTCCTCACTGGTTTTCCTACTCCTTCCGGTTCACCGTTTTGCTGTGTATGTTTTTGTATTTTAGTTATTTGTTCCTCAAAGGACCACAAGGGACATTACATGAATGGTGGCTGAAAAGGCATTTAGCATGAATACAGATGATCTTCGATGGCGGTTTTGAATTTGCTGAAGTCGATGATGACTGGCACTTCGGATGGAAGGTCATTCCAGCCTCGGGCTGTTTTCAGGAAAAAAAGACCGGCGATATGTTTCAGTGTGGGCTTTCACCGGGTAGACGGTGATAGGGTGACAATTACGGGAAATACGATGAGCGCGTGTGATAGGAATAACTTCGGGATTAAAGGTATGGTAAAATTTATCTTTGGAATGCCAAATTTAATTAAGTATGGATGTGTGTTGGTATGCCACGATACGTTTGATATTAGTGTAATTGCCCGATTTTGGGCTGTTATTAGTTTGGATATGTTGTGCTGTGTCGTCGCTCCCCAAACTGTGAGACAGTATGTCAGTGATGGGAGAAAGAATGCTTGATAAATGAGGACATTTACTTGAGACGGAAGTGTGTCCCTATGTTGGCAAATAAAACCGTTGAAGCAATTTAGTTGTTTCCGAACATGATTGACCTGCTCGTCCCAGGTGAGACACTCTGAGAAGATTCATACTCCAAGGCATTTTATGTTTTGCACGCAATTGTTTTGCCTCCTAGTGACAGGGTGAAGTTGGTGAGAACAGTTTTGTTTCTTGTTTGGAATAAAACGACCTTCGTCTTTTCGGAATTCACTTTCAGATGGTTATTTCTTGACCACTCGCGAAGATACTCCAGGAACTTATTGGCTCGCGAAAATAATTCGGCTTCTGTGCTACCCGACAACAGTGCTGTAATATCGTCCGCAAAGTCCACAAGGTCACCGGTAGAGGTAAAAAAGATGTCATTGATGTAAACAAGGAATGATAAGGGTACCATTATGCTGCCCTGGGAAACACCAGAGAAAAGTGGCTCAAGGCTCGATAACTTGTTATTGTGAACAACCGTTTGACTGCGTTAAGCTAAGTATGAATTTAGCAGAGACAAAGTGTCTCCCCTAATTCCGTAGTGTTCCAGTTTTTGTAGCAGCATATTATGGTTTAGCAAGTCGAATGCCTCTAAAAAATCGACATAAATGCCAAGGACGAGGCATTTCTTCTCAAAGGCTTTAATTTATAGTCCTTTTTGTTTTTATCAAAGCTGTCTCTGTCGATTTTTTAGGTCTAAAGCCAAACTGTTGGTCCGACAGGACAGCTTGCTTACCTAAAAATTTAGTTGTTCTGGAACACGTAATTTTTCCTAAACCGTTCGATAACACAGGAGGGGTCGAGATGGGCCGGTAATTTGATAAATCTGATGTGTCGCCTCCTTTGTGAATGGCAGTAACTAAATTTTGCGACTTGCATTTCTCTCGGAAAGACCTCAGTAGCGAGAGCAACGTTGTAAATGTCATTAAACGGTAGCATACAGATTGCTATCGCTGTCTATGTGCCGTTCAACCAGAAGCGCTTGCGGAGTGCCAAGTCTAGCTGACTGAAGGCACTGCATAAAGCCTTTTGTATTCTGTATGGAGGCAAAATGCTAAGGAAATTTGCGCTGGCTAGGTCTATAAAAAGGTACTGTGATAACGCTTTCTCTAGTGCATTTCACGGAAACCGTGCAGTCTTATGCAAGGTTAAGCCGGCGTCATTTGTTTGCTCACTATATACAACAGGCCATTAACACATGGAAACCATTTGCGGCTGACATGAGCCTTTGCTATCATATATTTGGCTGCCAGCTCATGGTCGCCCTATACTGTACGACTCGTTACTACTGTCTGCATTGTTGCACATTTGAGTAATTTGTCAGCTGCTACATTTTTACTTACCACCACTTTTTACCATTTTTTACTTCCCTTGCATGCTCCAGACATGCACTATTGTGGCCCCGCTGGTTATGTCTCGACCGCTTGAGTTCGCAACGTATATATCCTTGTTTCCTTACCTAGGATACTATGCAGATTTGTCATGAAAATAATTTATTTGCATCATTCGTCACAAACGGGATTGTCGACGTGTTGGTGTGATTCTGAGCTATGCCTGCCGGTTCCATTGCTTACAATATGGTGTCCCAAAAACATGTGGGCGATAATAGTGTTCTTGTAGTTATTGAATGAGCTCAACAAATCTATTAAAAAAAACTACACCTATGCAAGTGCTGCCTATAAAGCCATTTTGATTTGGTTGTATGAATGGGGGGTTGGTAAAAAGGAAATGATTTCTTTTAGTGGGACGTTTTGCTACCGCAAATATAAAACTTCTCATTATTTATTGCCACTGCCTTAAACTAAGGGCTGTGTCTAGAGTATACCATCCAATGGTAGCGTATTCAGCGCTATAATGTTAACCTACAGTGCACGAAGCACACCTACCGCCACATCCGATGCTTCCTCAACAGCAGTCTGTGTCATCACTTTCTAAGATCAGGTTGGAACAGCGTAGCCATCTTAGTTCGTGGAATGGTATAGCTTTGAGTAAAATAAAAAATCTAAAACCTTGTATTGAAATTTAGAGGGCCTCTTATTCACCCTGCACTTCCAATTTACGTTGTTTATGAATTATTATTCGGTAGAAAGTCTAGTCTAATGGCAATCTTCAAGGGAAGTGAGCTTGCTATTCCCGATGCTTGGAATGCAACCTTTGTTAATGTGGCAGTGTGTGGTCGCAACAAAGTCTTCGTTGCCTCGTTCTCTTAGGCAAAAAACTTAATAAACTTTACCAAGTGGCAGCTGACCACGTGCAACAAGGCTCGTGCAGTATGGAAATGAATGAATTTTCAGTTGTTGGTGAGGCTTGTCCTTTCGTCTCTTGTTCCCCGTCGGAGCCCTGGTAGAAGTTTCGGAAATAAAGGCAAGTTTTAATTTAGAACTCAAGTATTGAAATTCATCACTTGAAAATAGTTTGTTTTGGTGGTATTATTACTCTAGTCCAAAATTCAATAGAGCTGCGATCCTGGCTGCCACTAAAACCTGGGGTGCTATTTTCAGTAGTGTGGCCATTTTTCCCATGACCAAGGCACTCGACAATGACCAAGGTACACGGCTCGTCAGTGCACTAGTCGCAACAGAAGTGTAGTCTTTTACATGCTGCCTATCTAGGTCAATGAAAGGCTAGGCTCTGCAGCGTGCGTCATGGCTCAGGGCTCATAAATCTCCAGAACCGGAGCCCTTTTTTCATGAGCGGATATCTAAGAGCGCATATTTGTTTTCAAGAATCTAAATGCACTACTATCATTCAATGACTGAACTTAAAGGAGTACAGACATCTAATTTTAGTTGCACTGTTTTCCTCTCTGTAATTATCCTCAAAACATTAGTATACATTGATCACCACGGTCGTTTTCTGCCTACGGCCTCTAAATAATTAGTAACTAAATGTCTTCTCTCATATTTTGGCTCCATCAACCTAACGACGATGGCTGTGAGAGAAAATGTGTCTTTAGGTCATGCGAGGCATGAAAAAAAAAACTGCAACAGTCAATATAATCGCTGGTTGGCTTCTTATCATTTCGGCTGTTGAAGCGGGCTGGCTGACGCGTTGTAGTGAATTTAAACTGTACCAGAGATTGGTGAGTAATCTTTCTTAATTGAGCTGGCACAGAAGTCTGTTCATATGAAAGGGGGAGTACGGAAGAGAAAATCACATTAGGAGGTAAAGTACCGCCTCATGGCCGTATTGCAGAGATTTCTTTGTGATGGATTGGATTGTAGTGATTGTATCTCAGTTGTTTCATGCCTCAGGTGACCTAGACCAACCTTTCACGTCACATCTGTTGTTCAGTTGTTGAAACCGAAATATCATCAAGAAGAAACTCAGTTATCAATTATTTAGTGGTGACACAGGAATACCAGGGAGTGATCCCTGCATGCTGATATCTAACGCATCATTTCAAAGAAGGGAAACACACAAGCAAAATTTTGATATCTATACACCTTTAATTTAGCTGTATCAATATGTAGTCAAGCAGCGTCTTTACTAGTTGTCTGAGGAAAAGTATAGAAAGCAAATTATTATTGTTATCATCATGGCCTTCCATCTCCGTACGAGTGCACATTAGTAGGTGTCAATGTTCCTGCAACTCTGTTAAGCTTCTTCACCAATACACTGTACAGTCTGCGGCACCCATTGTATAGAGCTCTCAAGCAGTGTGCACCAATGACTAAAAACTGAAATTAGACACTAGCCTGCTAGTTAAGGGATCATTACGACTTGACTATTTGGTCTACGCTGGTTTACATTTGTGCAATCATTTCCTCTAGAATCTAGCAGCTGCACTGAGGATTCCTTTCTTTGCAGAGAAATGTGCAGCTTGAGCGTTGTACACCAGGGTGATGCAGATCGTACATGCTGCAGTCGCTCAGATGGGTAAATTTGATGGGAGCTGGTTTTTGGGGCTGTTTTTCTGTGCTGCTGTTTTACTTACAGATATCAGTTAACCCTCTTTGACCCTGTGAGTTAGATGGCCTTATAGCACATTTCGCAGTGACCTTCTTCAGGCATGCTGCTACAGAAGGAAAATCTCCTGGATGCTCTACAGCCTCAAGACTGTTTCAATCCAAAAGACTGCACACCCTGCACCTAGCAATTGGGATTGGCAAAGAAGGTAGAAGCGACTTAAAATGTGTGCTCTGAAGCAGTGTTGACGTGAGGAGACTGGTCCTTCTGCCTAGGGGTAACAGGTTACCAAATTTTGAGTTGCGCAATAAAGACATACCTTTACACAACTCTGTACCAACAGACATAACTTCACCAGCGAAAGTACGAGGCACCAGGAGAAGAAGATCACAGGACAACGCTGGACTAACAACTGAAGTTCAATCGAGAAACGGCCAATCTAGGTTACCAGAAGACGCATGCGTATCAGACTCACTAAAAAAGTATGTGCCTTTTGTTATTGGCCAGATATGGAGCGTGTATCCACTCCTTGGTGAAATGCCACATATGTATTTGTTTTTTTAATGAGTCTGATACGCATGCGTCTTCTGGTAACCTAGATTGGCCGTTTCTCGATTGAACTTCAGTTGTTAGTCCAGCGTTGTCCTCTGTTCTTCTTCTCCTGGTATCTCGTACTTTCGCTGGTGAAGCTATGTCTAAAATACACCAACTAGCCCACATGGTTACATTGTTACAGTCTTTACCAACAGGCACCGAAAATAATATTTAATGTTAATAGTGCGGAAAAATTATAGGGGTATTGATGCAATGGTGCCTGACAAGCTCTAGAGCAAGCCAAATTGTGGAGTGTTGCAGTCTCCAGCATGCATGTGACTCTGAAAGGCAACTTTGGACACTGGACAAGAGGCCCAACAGTGGCGGCCTGCTGTTAAATTTAGTGTTGCATTCTAGTGCACTCTTTTCAGAGCTGCCTGTTTGTGTGGTACTGTTTGCTGTTGGCTTTGTGTTAGTCTACTTTGAAAGTATCCTGCCCGTCAATATTGCATTTATAAAGTTTCCATTGGTAGTGATCCTTGCCAGTGTGCTTCATGATTGACAACTTAAATGCACTTCTGCTCTGGGCTGACAGTGATGCCTTCAAGTAAAATTAGTGCATTTTAGTAGCTCCTGTGTGGAAAACCTTTGTTCGACAGCTTTAGCCTTGTTTTATTTTCACATGGCTATCCTGACTGCTTAATGTAGTGTCGCTCAAAAAGCAAGTGTTTCACACAATATTATTACTGTTTGCAGACATATATAACCGAGTTTTATAGTTATTCTATTAAGCTAAGATAATGATTTGCTCATTAGGTCGTATTCATAAAGAAAACAATATTTTGTTTTTTGGATGGCTTTAGTTGTGATATATTGATTTGGACAATCTTCGATGTTACTTAAGGCTGATACTTGGGTCAGTTGGTAATAATTCATTGTTAGACACTGCGGAAATATGGGACATGTGAAAGACACGCAACACAGGCGCTGCCTCGCAACTGATTTTTATTCGGAGAAACTGTCTCTATAAATATTCCTTTCCAGAAAAAAAAAACACAGCAAATACCAAATGTAAAAGAAGAAAAAACAAGGAAAACGATACTAGTGATCATACACGACGGTCAAAAAATACCACATCGCCATGGTGCAACTGCACGTGAAAGTTAACTTTCATCTAACCTTATAGCTAACTTTCTAACTACCACCATCTAACATTCTAACTTTATGTGTGGTTACACCACAGCGATGTGTTTTTTTCACTGTCTTGTATGATTAGTAGTATTGTTTTTTTTTTGCTTTTAAGTTAGGTGTTGTGTTTTCCCCGAAAGGCAAACTCATAAGGACCGTTTCTCGGAATAAAAACAGTTGCGATTCAGCACCTGTGTTGTGTGTCTTTCTTTCGCATGTGCCGTCTTCCCGCGCTGTTTATCACTGAATATTCCAATGTTGCGGGAGCATCCTATCTGCGTGATATTCCCCTCAGAAAATGTCTTGTTCTATGCCTATAATTTCTCCTCATATTTTTTTAAAGAATACATTTTTTATTAAGTGCACTGCCATGATTGCCGCTTTTACCAGATAAGTAACGCGAATATAATTTCTAAAATTTAAGTTTATTAATGCAATTCTTGTTAGAGAAATATTTTTGGTAGACTGGCTACTTGGTTATTCAGAACAATTTTCGAGTGGGCAGAGTTATATTATGACAGAGTTAAACGAAGTGTGATAAGAAATTTCTTTTGTTTCTAACAGAAAACAGTCGTTTCTTGGGAAAAACCTGTGTTGTACGTGTAGAGTTTCAGAAGTCCTTGAAAATATGAGAACTGATGTCTTTGTGTTATCTTTTTAGGCCTCGCTGTGAGAATGACCATTGTCATTGTGAAATGGCTGTTAATTTTTTGACAATGCGACGTTTTATTGCCGCAGTTAAAATTTCGTCACATTCATCCCTGTGGTCAAAATTAAGTGAAACAGCAGACAGCATCTTTGGAGCACTGCTAACTCAATGTTCATCGTTTTTCTGCAATAACAAGTGATTTCTAGCCAAGTCTGCACAAAGAAAGCCACTTATGCCATGAAAAGCGAAATGATTTTGTACGTTGACGTATTTCATATTATTTTGACTAGGTAGCACAGTTCCTTTGTCAACAGAGAAGTGATGAAAAATCTCGAAAATGAGTATATCCCTATTTTTTTCTCTAACGTTCCTGAAAAATTTGTAAGGTTTGTTGCCCACCTGTGCATAGAATGATTTTTTTTCAAGACTGGTGTTACCCGCACTGGGCTGTAATTTGGGCCTGTTGGTTCATCACTGTAGAGGAAAATACGCAGTGCAAAAAACGAATGGACGAAAGAAGAAAGACAAACACCAGCGCTGACACTACCAACTGAAAACTGTTTTATTTGCACGTGCAATTAATACCGCCGAAGGAAAAAAAACAAGTGATTTAGCAGGATGCAAAAAAAAGGAAACCAGAAAAGGCCGGACACTAATCTAGGAAAGCGAACTGAAGATTTCAGTTATGACAGTTCCTTATTGAGGAGGGCGGTCGATGGTGTGCTGACGCAGGTCTCTCCACTTTTGCCGATTACGAATGTCTCGAAGATTTCTCTCGCTCCTTTCTCTTTGTACCTTCGTATAGAACGCGCGTTCCGTGCTGCTTTGATTTACAGCTTTTGCATTTCTTGCAGTGTAATGGCAAATTGCTACCCGCTCCAGTCCTTATTGAATTTGCGTCTTCAGCAGCCGGTCATTGAGGCAATGCCCTGTCTGACCAACGTACTATACTTGCGGCCACAGGTTAGCGGAGTCTCATAAACGACTCCATTCTTGCAGTCAACAAAGCAGTTTTTATGTTTTTTTTTTACGCATGACATCTCTGTCTTTTCTTTCTGGTTCCCTTTTCGACAAAGGGCGCCCAGCTTGTTTGGTGTTGAAAAGATAACTCGGATGCCAGCGCGGTTTTTAGCCTTCTTTAGCCGATGCGGTGCGGGATGCACGTGTGTAATTGTGACAGCCCTCTTTTTGCCATCCTGTGAATGGTCGCGCTTCAATTTCTCTTTCCGGAATTCTGCCAGGAGCACCTCTGCCAGATCCATGAGGAAGGTCATGGGAAAACCTGCCGATTCCAGACTCCTGATTTGGGATGCAAAGATGGCGCCAACGCAGTGTCGTCATCGCAGCAATGAGGGATGCGCTCAAAAGATCATGCCCTCATAAAGTTGGTGCCAGCTTTGCATCCCAAATCAAGAGGCTGGAATCGGCAGGTTTTCCCATGACTTTCCTCATGGATCTGGCAGAGGTGCTCCTGGCAGAATTCCGGAAAGGGAAATTGAAGCGCGACCATTCACAGGATGGCAAAAAGAGGGCTGTCACAATTCCATACGTGCATTCCGTACCGCATCGGCTAAAGAAGGCTGGAAATCGCGCTGGCATCCGAGTTATATTTTCAGCACCAAACAAGCTGGGCGCCCTTTGCCGAAAAGTGAACCAGAAAGAAAAGACAAACGTGTCATGCGTCAAAAAAATTTGGCCGTGGTTTAGCTCTGGATAATCCTTGTTGAATTGCGAAAGCTTCGTTTCCTCAGCACGTAGTCTACGCAGCGTCTCATTCCGACGCTCTCGAGAACTCAAACCGGTCTCTTCCGCAGTTCAAGGGTCACTCCAGGACGCTTCTCGAGTCGTGCGGCGCGCTCTTCTGGCGTCTCTTGAGCGCGTTTTCTCTTCCTCGCTTCGTTCTGTCGTTGCGTCTCTTTCGCGCTCTCCATAACGACTACAATAAACTGAGGTGAAGCGCATATATATATATATATATATATATATATATATATATATATATATATATATATATATATATATATATATATATATATATATATATATATATATATATAATTTGTTTTTAATTATTTTTTTAATGTGTTTTAATGTGTTTAATTATTTTTTTAATATATATATATATATATATATATATATATATATATATATATATAATTTGTTTTTAATTATTTTTTTAATGTGTAGTGCTGATCAGTGGGATAACAATACTTCGAATAATCTATCGCTTAAAGAAAATTATTTATAAAGCAGCAAAAAAACAACCATGCCGCCGGTGGGATCCGAACTCACGACCTCCGAATATCGCGTCCGGTGCTCTACCAACTGAGCTACGGCGACGGCTGTCCAATCTGCTGCTCTCGTGGGTATTTATGTTTACTTGGTGTAAGCGAGCCTTGAGAGTGTTCACCAGCGCAAACATTCCCCTATGCACCTTGGTTTCGGTGACTGTTGGCTCCCTTCATAAGTTTGCCAAAACGAGCCCCTCATTTCCTTTACCTAGTCTGATATATATATATATATATATATATATATATATATATATATATATATATATATATATATATATATATATATATATATATATATATATATATATATATATATATATATATATATATATATATATATATATATATATATTGTCAGGACTCGGTAGAACCCCGAGGAGAGCTGAAGGTAAAACGGTTTACTGGTTAACCAGAAAAAGTCCCTGCGCACTTCAGCTTCTTCTTCTTCTTGCCTCGCGCTCGTAGACCAAGTCTTCATCTTTGGTGTCTTCTTGCATGCGGCATTTGCCCCCTTCTCAGGAAGCATCGTCTCGATGGTAACAAAAGGAAGTAGGAGGTCAAGATCGGTTCGAGTAGTACGGCTTCATACGTACAACATGGACGACGTCTACTTGTTGCAGGCGTCGCTTGGATGTCGATAACCCGTCCGGCACTACCTCATACGTGACGTCGTTTAAACGTCGCAGCACAACATAGGGCCAGAAGTACCGCCGTAATAATTTTTCGGAGAGTCCACGACGGCGAATAGGCGTCCAGACCCACACTTTGTCGCCAGGTTCATACATGACATGTCTGTGGCGAAGATTGTAGCGTCGTGCGTCAGCCTCCTGCTGAGTTCTGATGCGCACACGCGCTAGTTGGCGAGCTTCCTCTGCGCGCTGTGCGAATTCCTCGGCGTCCTGATCGACAGCCGCATGCAAGAAGACGCCAAAGATGAAGACTTGGTCTACGAGCGCGAGGCTATATATATATATATATATATATATATATATATATATATATATATATATATATATATATATATATATATATATATATATATATATATATATATATATATGTATATATATATATATATTATTTTATTTATTTATGAATTCTACACCAGAACAGCAACCCATCACCAGCAGCCCGTCATATAACTGTGGACTGATCCCCAGCACCCCTGTTTTATCATATGACCTCCGGAAGCGTTGTGGTTCCGCCCAGCGAGTGCGCCGGGACTGATACACAGGCCGCGTGAGTACTCCGCCTCCCTTGTTCTCATATCACCGGCAGCCCTGTTTCAAATCTTTAGCTTTTCTTAAATTACGAAAAATAATTGATAAGCGGCTTAGACATGACCTTCATGTTAAAACCTTAAAAACGTACCTTCGGGCTAATATCGTACCGAAAGGTCTACAAGTGAAGCTGATACCAGCAATGAATAATCTATCAGAAGGAGACAAAAAGCAATGGAACGACATATTAAAATCAGCTTCCCTAGAGTTACTCAAAATCACAATTCGGCACTCTGAGAAAGCTTCGGTGATACTGGGAACGGAGGAGCGTCGGGCTCGGAATAATCTTCTTGTTTCCGCGCTGGAGGCCGAGGAACTAGAACGTTTCAAAACAAAAAAAACTTCAGAAATTGGCATAATCAAAATTAGAAAATTTACACGGGACAAAGTTCCCCATGACGAATGGATGAAAGAAGTACTAAGTGCGGTTGGATCGAATTCTCCCAACCCCGATATCACTCAGTCAAAGGTCAGCCAAGGGCAAACACTCTCAAAACAGGGCCACCACAGTGTAGACAACATCACCAATCTATCTCTAACACCGCTCACAGAGTATGAGCGAGCCGTCCTATCTAGAGGGCTGACTTTTTGCCCCCGCACAGGCAAATTCAATGAATTCCAACTCCTGAAAGATCTTGACGACTTCGCCAGAAAACTTCGCCTGAGAGAATACTTTTTTGATAAGCCCGGAAACCCCCACCAAAACACGGACTTCCACCCAGCAAACCAAAATTGGACTCCCAACATCGGGCGGGAAAAACACTTGGATATCTATATTAAGGCAGTTCAAAATGACATTGTTGAAAATTTTAAGAACCGCAGGTTAGGACCAGACAATCTTTCTAAAAGAGAACGTACTGCTCTCGAGGCGCTCAGCAACCGTACCGACATCGTCATAAAGCCAGCTGATAAGGGCGGAGGCATTGTTATCTTGAACAGGGATGACTATATAGCAGAAGGCATCCGACAGCTTTCTGACAACCATTTTTATAAACAACTGCATGGCGACCCCACTGACGAGCACTCAAAAGCTATATCTGACATTCTCCTCGACCTCATAAAACACAATGAAATCTCCCCGAAACTATGCAAGGCACTCACGGCTACCCATCCTTCTCCTGGGCGTTTCTACATGCTCCCTAAATTACATAAAGCCGGTATTCCTGGACGGCCAATAATTTCAGGAATCGGCACTCTCACAGAACCAATATCAAAGTACATTGACACTCTAATTAGCCACATTCCAGCCACACATCCATCCTACATCAAAGATACAAACCACTTTCTCCGCCAGATAGACAATATAACATTACCAGAAGGAGCCTTTCTTGTGACCATGGATGTAACATCTTTATACACAAACATTCCCCATGCCGACGGCATTGCAGCCCTTTTAGAATCTTATGAACAGCAGAAACCTCATGAATCTCCAAGCCCAAACGTGTTAGGAACACTAGCCAAAATTGTGTTAGAATATAATAGCTTCGAATTTGATCATCAATATTATCTGCAAGTAAGTGGCACCGCTATGGGAACAAGAATGGCCCCAAATTATGCCAATATCTTCATGCATCATATAGAGTCAAAATTTCTTTCTTCTTGTACAATTCAGCCGTACTTTTACAAGCGCTATTTGGATGATATTTTTATAATATGGACAAACACAGAACAACAACTTATCCATTTCATTGACAGTTTCAACTCCGTGCACCCAAACATAAAGTTTACGCACACCTACTCAGCCAGTCAAATCAATTTTCTTGATGTTGACATTCTGGTGGACAAGGGGTCAGTTCGTACGACCGTTTATAGAAAACCAACCGACTCACAAAAATATCTACATTTTCAAAGCGCCCATCCCCGTCACTGCAAAACCAGCATCCCTTATTCGCAGGCCCATCGTTTTCGAAGAATCTGCTCTAACGACCTAGACTTTAATGAAAACTCCGAACACATGCGCAACGTGCTCTTAACACAGCGCTATCCACGTTCCCTTATTGATGACGCCATAAGCAGAGCTTCAAATCTTAACCGTAGTCAAATACTCCAGGGGCACCAAATAGATAACCGAAATGATTACACTACGAACCTTATCCTCACATTTAACAGTAACGCACCGAACATAAACAGAATTCTTAATAAGCACTTTAACATTCTCCAGCAAAGTCAACGACTATCGAAAATATTTACATGCGCACCCCGCGTGATTTACAGGCGTGCCAAAAACATTCAGAACCACCTAGTCCACTCCAAGGAACACAAAACCCCAAAATATGGATGCCAGCCCTGTGGTAAGGGTCGCTGCAAAGTTTGCAAGCACATGCAGACTACGTGTTCCGCAACTAGTACGAGGTCAGTTTTCCAGCATTCAATCAACGGTAACTTTGACTGCGACTCATCAAACATTATTTACCTTCTTGAATGCACTTTGTGTAACCAGCAATACATAGGACAGACAAACACTGCATTCCGCATTCGATTTAACAATCACCGCGCACACGCCAAGTCTCTCCCAAACCTTCCCCTATCCAAGCATGTAAACGCAGAAGGACACCCATTTGACCAACTAAAAGTAACAATTATTCAAGGGGGCTTCAAAAACAGGCGAGAACGTGAACAGCGTGAATCCTATTTTATCCACAAGTTTAATACTATTCAAGAAGGTCTTAACGAAAAGCCTGGTACCCTTTCTTTTATTCACGACCTCCAAACAAAATAATACTACACTTCTCGTTAATTGGCTAACTCAGATATACCTTTTATAACTCCTAGTGTATATCCCAGGCAATCATACCCCTCCTTACTTACACTATCCTGCCTCGTGCAGTATTGATAAGTTTTTGACGTTCTTTCCTTACATTTTCCGACAATCTGAAATCTTTGCACACAGCTAGCCCAGCCCTCCTCCCCTACAAACAAGTATTCCCGGCGAGGTCGGTTCAACGACCCACCCACGGAGAGGGTTGCACCGTTCAGTGAAACCCAGACCCCGTGAGTAAGTTCTTAGACATGTGCTCGTTAACGTAGCCCACTCCTTCCTTAACGTTCTAGCCCTCGGCTCACCGGAAATTAGTGAGACCCCCAAAAGGCGCCTGGTTTGGCCTGTTCGTCACTGCCAGTGTCATTTGCGCAGCGGCTCCTCTTTGGCCACGCATCTGCAGCGGCGCCCTTTGTGTTTGTGCATTTTGTTTGTGTTTTGTTTCCGTGCTGCCCATGTCCCCCGCACCGTCTTCCTCTCCCTTTCTCTCGTTTCGCCATCTCCTTTTGTACCCCACCCTTCCTTACTATACTAGTTTTCCCCCCTTTTTTATTTTATTTCTATTTTTTTTGCTTCCTCCCCCAATATTGTCCCGGTCTGCTCCCCGCACCCCCATCTTTATTTTCTTTTTTTTCAGTTTTTTGAACCGTTGTTGCTATTTGCGTGTTACACTCCTTTCTCCCTCCTCTTGAGCTCACAAACTTAAAACGTCCATCTGACGCGAGACCACTACAGTCCTGAAGAAGACCGCACCGCGGTCGAAACGTTGATAAATAAAAGTGTCTTTGTAGAAGTGCCCACTTCTCTTAAATCTATATATATATATATATATATATATATATATATATATATATATATATATATATATATATATATATATATATATATATATATATATATATATATATATATATATATATATATATATATATATATATATATATATACACCCCGCGAGGCGACACCTCTCCCTCTACCTCAGCGGAGCTCATCTGCAGGCGCGTCGAGCGCGGCTCCGGCGTTGCTAGGCAACGGCAGGAAGGTCGGCCATGGCATACGACATACGGCTGAAGTGCGCGACGAGCCGAAATGGCTCGCTGGCTGGCGTAGTAAAGCGTTCGCTTTAAAACATGAAACCTGCTTTGTTGACTGCAAGAATGCAGTCGTTTATGAGGCTCCGCCAACCCGCAAGTAGTACGTCGGTCAGAGAGGGTGTTGCCTCGATGAGCGGCAGCGTGAACACGCAAATGCATTAAGGACTGGAGCAGGTAGCAATTCGCGATTACACTGCAAGAAATGCAAAAGCTGTGAACCAAAGCTGCACGAAACGTGCATTTTGTACGTAGGTACAAAGAGAAAGGAGCGAGAGAAATCTTCGAGGCATCCATCACCGACAAAAGTGGAGAGACCTGCGTCAGCACACCATCGATCACCCCTTCTCAAGAAGGAACGGTCGTATCTGAGATCTTGAGTTCGCTTTCCCTGATTAGTGTGCGGCCTTTTCTGGTTTCCTTTTTGTTTTGCATCCTGCTAAATCACTTGGTGTTTTATCTTTCCTTCCTTCAACGGTATTTATTGCACGCGCAAATAAAAATCGTTTTCTGTTGGCAGTGTCAGCGCTTGTGTTTGTCTTTCTTCTCTCGTGCATGCTTTTTTTTGCGCTGCATATTTTCCTCTTCTTTACGACTGAAGTTCCTGAAATGAAGGCCTGCATGTGAAGAATGTGGCAGGAGTGGTCTTTTAGTCTGTAATATACACCTTTTAGTTTGCCCAAGTGCGCAATGCAATAGATTAATGCAACTGCATAAGAGCGCTTCATCTAACAAATCAGCAGTGCGGCTGCTTTCCAGAAGTCTATATCGGGGCATTTAACATTCCCCACCCTGCGTATGCTAGCAAGCCGTTTCGGGAAGGAAAATGCTGTTTTCCCCATTTTCATCTCGCACATTTCCCCATATACCTGCTGCGACAGCTCGATGCCTTTTGGCCGCTGAGCACAAGGTAGTCAGATGAAATTCTTGCTGATGCAGCCCCATTTTGATCGAGATGAAATATAAAAGCACTCTTGTACTGTGCAGGTCATTTTGCACGTTAAGCAACCACAGGTAGTCTAAGCTAACCTGGAGCCGCCCACTGCTGCGTCGCACATAGCCGACATGCAGAAAAACAGTTTGTCCAAACTAATCCGAAGCCCTCCGCTGCACCATGACGCGAAGCCCTCCTGCAGCTTCGGGGCATTAAACTTCATTTACCGTTCATCTTACATTTTATCTTTAACTCACAGGAGGCGGCTCTAATGGCCAGATTCCTCCACAGACTGGGTATGTACGTACGGCTATATTTTTTTCACACCAGAAAAGGTGCTCAGGAACCTCAGTGAACCAACAAGGGCAGACCTTCAGGAACAAACAAATGAAGGAAACAAGAGTGTAATTCGGTATGTTGGCGCCACTTCGCTGTTTTTTGAAATAATGGGCCATCGTTCACAATTTTACGCTTCACAAGAGCTTGCCTAAGAATATGTAGAATAGTGAGGGTTACTCTCACGCAATTTTTCTGGAAAGCAGCACCATTACAATTTTTAAAAATTTGTCGAGGTCTATGCTGTTTCGCTATCCTGTGGCATGGGAGGTGTTGGGCAAACAGCAGACAATAAAACTAGAATAAAAGATCAGTGATACAGCAAAACAAAAGCATTAAAGGTCACCTTGGCTTCCATTCAGTAGGTGCACAGAGCTGTTGACAAGAAAGTTTTCAGGAGAATTGGATATTAAACATATGGGCACTCCTCTGTCAACTTCTCCGCTGTTTCCGATCGGCCGAAGAGCATTCCCACTTTGCTCCGACAGTGTGCAGTGTGTGAAGTATATCTGCTGCGGCCTTTTGGTGGTTTTACTGGGTTTCTTTCTACACATACATAATTGCTCTTACTATTCTGCTGCAGAAAAGATATAAACTAAATTGGCGTGTTAACCTGTGTGCTTGCTCCTTCACCTTGCTCTGTTTGGCGTTTCGATGTTCATGTACAAAGAGTGTCGAATCTTATTATGTGGTGTCAAAAATTGCGCTTGAAACTTATACAGAGTAAACGAAGTGATGGAGTGAAAGATTATTGCCGTTATGAGTTCATTGCCTGCATAAATAAAAGCAGTGCGCAACAGTGATGCATTCTTCACGCAATAAAACATTTTATAGTTACGTAAACGTTCGCCCAGCGTGGTTATTTTTTTTTTTTACAGCGCTTATGCACTGAAGCAAGTGGCAAAGATTCGCGGTGAATATTAAGCAGTTGCTACACATCCGCCTCCATCTGGCTCATGGCTTGCTAGATACTGACTGACTTTCAATATCCAGCAAGCCATGAGCCAGCTGGCGGCCATTAGACGTTGGTGTGTAATCGACCGCTTAATATTCCCCGCGAAGCTCCCGAGTTTGCAAGAGTAAAAAGGAGATGTATCAAAGACAAAGCTGCACTAATGCAGCTTGGTATCGGTTACCGGGGCAATGTCGGCGGATGGTTAGACAAATGTCTCAAAGTGATTGGTTCTTATTTGGGCTGGCATTGGCAAATGATATCGGGCCACTTACCAAACATCTAAAATTCGGCGTCGGTTGTGCATAGGCTCCTGTTCGGCCCTACGTCGGGAAGTCGGCAAAGCACGTCGGGCCGACGAAGTTAACCTATAGGAGGCCGATGTCAATCCCCAACCTCGGCCCAGGGTATGTAAGCATGGTCGGCCCGTGCAGTTCTGGTTGGCTTGCCTACCTCACGCGAGCTCGTTTCGCCCCTTGGGTTGCTACTGCTTTTGTCGTTTGTATGGTAATGCGTCGGCGCTCGAGCGCCAGTGATGCTAGTGGATCTCAGTACTGCATTAAAAGTTCGCCTTTCTTCGCTCCGCAAGGCACCACTCGAGCGCCCTGTACAGCCTTCCCATTGTTTAAAAGGAACGTGCGAGCGTCGACTGCCCGACGCAGCGGCGCCGAAGCGAAGCAGAGCGGAAATCGGGCGAGGGAACGAGCATGCCCGCCGATCATGCCGCTGGAGCAAGCGTCGTCTCCTGGGCTGTTCTGCATCGCACCAAGCAGGAAACAACGCCTGTGAAGCAAGTTTTATTACCGAGTTGTGAGAGAGTTTGTTTCGTCTTCTATCTGCTGTGTGATTGTGGCTCTGGACTAGTGGAAACACGTAACGTTCCACGCACGACGCTTGGTCCCGCTTGCATTTGCGGGTAGCGTCTCGAGAGCGTTTTTTCTTTAACGAAGTAAATGCGCCAGTACGGAGGGTCCTCTTCAGTCCGTTCTTCCCATGTAACAATTGCAACTGGATTCTTAGGCATGCTAGGTTCGCAAATATGTGCTTTTCAGAATGACCCACGCTGTATGCAGCGGATGAAAACAATTGGCCGCAAATTATTGGGTCTCCAACGCACAACAGCCGATGATGGCCAGGGGACGCTTCGCACTAATCAGAACAGCTTGGCAGACGACGCTTACTCCAGCAGCAGGAATTGTGGGCATGACCTTGGCTCGCATCATGGAGGAAGGAAAATTTAGAGGAGAGGCCGTCATGTGATTGTCTTTGAATCTGGAAACAAGTTCGGCGCGATGTTGCCTGGGCGCGCCCTTGTTTATTTTGATCCGCTCTCTTGTTTACTTTTCTCCGCGCGCGCGTTTCAAACCCAGCGAAGGAGCTGGCCTAAAGAGACTCCAGTGCGAGTAACGCTTCGTTTCTGGCCGTTGTTCATGTACAGGGAGACCTCGGAAATATTTGTGCGAGACATTCGGCTGCTTCCAGTTATTGCTCTTTGCCGCGTCGTATCCGCACCATCTCCGTTCTTTTGCTCGGACGAAACAATCCGGCCTTGCATGCTCATAATCAAGTAGCATTTGGCGAAGGCGCTTATGGCAACTACGATAAGGAACTTTCGCTTTCACTGATTGCAGTGGTTTACCATGGTACGCAGTGTCTTTCGCTGCCTCTGCCTGCGTCGTTTTTCGACGTGGAGGTATGTGTCCCTTGGTTCCTTGGAGGCTGCACTTGGCGAAATATACTGGTATACTTACATCCGGTTCATCGTAGTCCTGTGTTAATCGCAGGGCTAGAAGGTTAATTTCACAGATGAGGAAAAGGGCACAAAATTCTGGTTCATTGAAGTCGTGTATAAATATACACAGCTGCTGCCGAAATATATCAGAAGAAAAGAAAACCAAATCTTGCACACACTTTGAAGGGCATGTTTGTGTTCTCTCTTTTTTTCCTGATATAAACTGTTACACATGGTGCCACTGCAATAGAACTTGTTACTCTGTGCCGTGTATCGCCTTTCATTCCTTTTTTTATGCTGTGTCTTGGATCGTGCTGTGTATTTCACGATGCTTCCGAACCAACTATCTTACGTCAATGCAATATAAAGTACTGCCTTTAAACTTAAGCTTCGTGAAAAGTTTCAGTACATGGCTACGCTGGAAGCTTTCCGTGTCCAGCTTGCTGGCCAAAGGCTTATATCTAAATGGCCCTCTGCAACTCTTTGTATTTGAAAGCATAATGATTTTTGAGTGGACAGCTTTAAAATGCGCTCATGAGGTTATAAAGCGATCTTTCTTTGCTAGAATGCATTTAGAGTTTCATGCTTGAGATCCCTGAGCAAGCTTTTTGATATCAGGTTGTTTGCATGCTGTGCTCGCATAAATGTGGTCCACATACTGGCCATACTTTAATCACGCTCTCTAGTGGACAGCACAAACCTCTCAGTTTTACGCTGAATGCGTGTGCACGTGTCTGCGTTCGGCTGAGTCGTGAACAATGCTGACATGCATGGTCACACCCCAGCTTAGTGTTCAACTAAAGCGGCTGTTTGGGCTTGTTGGTCAGTGATCATGGTTAAAGAATGCAGCGCGAAAAGACAAGGACAAACGAAGAAGTGCACAGCCTGCCTTTTAATCAGCCTGCCTTTTTTCAGCCTGCTTTTTTCAGTCTGCCTTTTTATGCTGCTCTTGTTGTTGAGTCTTGCAATCTGTCTCCATTGCGTACGTTTGGCTAGCTGGCTGTGTCAACAGTGCCTTCTGCTGCAGCAGTGAGGACAAGAAAAGTGCTGCAGTTTTTTGTTTTTGATCTTAAATACTGTATTTATCTTCATAACATGTTTTTGTGTGGCTGTCCATGCCAGGAATGCTTTCTCATACAGCAGTGGGGATAGGGAAATATACTAAAGAGTTTGAGTTGACCCTGAATGCAAAAGGTAGTATCAAAACGTGTTCATAAACGTGGCAACAATGACTATTGATTCACAGCTCCAAGAGCCACTCATAGAGGTGACAGGAACGGGGAGGGCCGAAGTGCCTGTAGTAGCACGGCAAAGGAGAATATATGAGGGCTGGGGTGTCAACCCCCTCCCGAAGCCTGAAAATTTACATAGGAAAACTATGCTGAACCCTTTCTTCTCAACGAAAAAAGTCAAAGAAATACATGTTTCAAATGGGACCGCCCTCTTTATGAATGATCAATAAATCCGCCCTTTGCAGCACCGCAGCATAGCATGTTTCACATCCATAGATCTAGTTTTGTGAGCGTCGCTTTTCAGACTGCTTCTAGAAGTTTAGAAGTACCCAGTGGCTGGAGTATAAGTTTCACAGTGTTGTGCATTATTTCAACGCTGCGTTTCATGTTTAGTATGCAGAGCTGCAGCTGTACGCACCAATTTTCTTTAGTTGGTGAAATACTAGCTTGTAATGTCACTGCATAGCAGCACACTTTACTAGTGATCGACAGTACAGATAATGAAAGTCGAACGCAATGAATGCATCGCATTATTTTTCTTCAGCATAACCACAGGCATCAATTAAATTGAATGCACATGTGGATCCTGATTTCACTAAGTAATTTTTGCCACAAATAGCACTATTACAGAACATGGGCACAATAAACACGTGTGAGAAAAGGCCTCCATATTCAGTTAGAGCTTCGCCATTTTCGCACTTCTTGACCACTGCCTGAGCCAGAAAAGCTCCGCAACTGCGCTGCCTACTACAGGAAACGTGTCTAAAAATAGTGGCTACCAAAAATACAGACTTTACCTCGATATGAACGAATACACATGAGCCCGACACGTCCCAGGGGCAAATAGCTCGCTAGACGCTTCAGACGTTACACGCTTCAAACGGGCACGCAACAAAGTTTCTGTATACCAACAAAGCGAGAACAGCTGCTTCTTTTACGATATCGCTCTCTGCCTGTGTCATGGCCCCCGCCGCTCACACTAGCGCAATCGCCGAAAAACAAAAAAAGGCAGTAATATTATAATCAACACCTGTCACAACTGCCGATGGAAACGGGAGCGCGAATGACACACGCACACTGCACGCACAAAGCACGAAACGTTCGCACAATACGCAACGACCGCTCTGCAGCGCACGCCGTATCGATTCACTGGTGGACGAACAGAGCGAATGCCCCTCAGAGAGCAGCGGCGGTCTCCCGACGGCTCCGAGCAGCGTCGCAGTAGACGATATGCTTGTGCGATCGCTGCCGCCGAGCACGTTTAAATCCGTGCACGCAACAACGACCGTTTCGCACCGAATTCCATCTTGAGGTACGAGTGAACGGCGCCAACGTCAGAAACAAAATCGAGCAGTTGCGGATAGTGCGCCTACGCCGCACCTCAAATAGTACGCCGCGGCCCTCTGCTGTCGCCCAGTTTGTAAATAGCAACTACGACGCTGTTGCTGAGGTGCACCCGTACAAGATGGCCTCCCGATCGATAAAACCCGCGTGATTTCCTCCATACTTTCCTCCCAGGGCGTTGTATGAGAAGGGCCTCTCCTTCCTTCATGCCTCGCATGCTTTCTCTTCCCCTTCTTCTTCCGGTGCCGGAATGCCGGGCAGTCCACGACGCTCGCGCGTCCATGTTAAAACATTGGAAGGGTGTGCACGTCTGCTGACATCTGCACTCAAGTTTTCCGTTACAAGTGGGCATAACTTCTTGCCAGTTTTATTTATTTCAGCCCTCTCCGAACGGTTGTCTCGTTTTAGCTTCAACGCTCTAAACACGAATACGCCTATACGGGAGCAAAAATGGGGTGAGCTGTTCTCTGGCGCACTCCCATTTATAATAGGGAGAGCGCCAAAGGGCACCCTGCTTTTTTTTACTATATAGGAAATATTTTCGGCCATTGCTACCTTCGTGCATTGTCGCATAACTGGGCATGCGGCGTCGCGAATTATTAACTTAAAAAGAAAACCTGGTCGCTTTTTCTAAAATGCGTTTATTCCCGGGAAAAAAATATATTTTGGCCTATCGTGCGCATCTCGGCAAATGTATTTGCCCAATTTTCTAAAGTTCCCTCTTTTATCGGCCGTCACAGGCGCGGCCGCCACAATTAGAATTCAAACCTGATTACCCGTCTATTTTCGCACAACGGCGACATCACTTTGTCACTCGAACACGTGTGAAATTCAGTAATAAATGGCCGTCAGTTTATGTTTTATCTTTTGCAGTTAGTTCCAGCATGACTACGATATGCGCAGTATAGATTTCCTCTCGCTAGCAGGGAAAGTACACAACAGGTTACTTTAATTTCAACGGTTTACATACTTCATGGCCGCTGTTCACCTAAACATAAGTACCTCCAACAGAAGCAATCTAGTGTAGAAGTAGAGTAATCTAATTCTAAATAGTAAAATGTAGGGCGGCGCGAATAAGACAGGGGAGGAGACAGAAACGAAAACACTTGTCCTGTCTTATTCGCGCATTACTACCTTTTGTTGAAATGTCTGCTACAGTATAAGTAGCAGAGCGCAGTAAAACAGTGAAGTAAAATTTCTTGTAGAATAAAAACCTTGCCGACGCATTAAATAATCCGCCTACATAACTACAGGTGTCCATTATCCGGATCACCTGCGTTATTTGTGTCCTCACTTGTTACATACTCTCGAGGCCCGTGGCTACAATAGAGAGGAGTTGGTCAAGTGAAAAAATTATTAACAGACCAAATAATCTACAGCTCTCTCGAAGGTGATATTATCGCTTCTGGTACCGAAGGAAGCAAGACGGTGAATACAATCGTTGCTTGCATGTAGCAAAAATGAATAAGTATGACATGCAGAATCACCGACTTTAAACATGTGATCAATACGTGATGAAATATGGGATGGATGAAAAAAATAACTAGTGAACATTAAAACTGATGTGAAGAATTTTATGGAAAAAACGCAATGCGCAGCATTTGCGGCGAGAGGCCAATTCAGGTAAACAGAGGGAGCGCTTCAAAGATGAAGGCCTTGAGTAACTATGAATAATTATATAAGATGAAACGAGTTGCACGGTAATAGATAGATTCAGGTTGTATATTAGTCAGTAAAGTAGAAAATTGGCCTAGTTGGTTCATATTTAACTACATTAGTGCGCTACTCATGGTAACATACAACACTGGACGCAAAAACCGCACACACATGCAGGGCGCAAACTACCAACTGGTTTCATTGTGCGGGAAACTCAATTCATATGAACGGTTAAAAGGAAAACAAATGGAAGAACAATCAAACATGGTGGCGTCATGGTGCTGAGTTAGCTTTTTTTCGTCTGTGGTAGATGGGCATGCGCGGAGGTTCTCGGTTATTTTCATGTCCTTAAGAATTCGACTTCTCGCTTCGTCAGCTTTACTGTCGGGTCGCTTACGTACATGTCTTGATTCTCTGGCATCATGCAAACGGTTTCAGACAGCTCCCTTTTCATCTTATCCTACGTTCGAAGGATGACAGTAGTGTTGTCAAAAAATGGTTTGTACCTGTCGCATCAGTGAGTCGCAACGTTGCCTGGCGCCGTTAACAGGCCGTGTACCCTGCGATGCTCCCGGATCCGTTCATTCAAGCATTGTCCCGACATACAACGGCGGAACTTTATACACCACTCCTGAAGAGCAGGACACTGTTGTGTGCGTGCGAAATCACGTCATCGTGTTATCGCGTACTGCAAGCCCAGGCGCAGTCTCTGGCTTTCTCTACAATCTTATAGCCCGTGCTGGCTTTAAAAGTTCACTTGCGCGGGCCCACTGCGCTCAGAATGCAACGTGCTTGCTTCCTGCCAAGTAGCAGGAATAAACTTTCCTTCGATGCTAAGTCTACACCGCCCAGTTCTCGGAAGCCAGACATGAGATATTGGCGACGAGGGTGGTATTACTACCGTACGGAATTCGCAGCATAAAGAAACAGGCTTCAGTGTGAACAGCATCCTGCCACGAAGATTGCCCTGCCGTGGAATTCCTGAAGTCGGCATCGCGGCGACGGAAGTTTCAAGTGAGTCATGAGTCATATCGGTCATATTGAAGCTTTCGACGAGACCACGAGCGATTGGCGCCCGTATGAGGAAAGGTTGAAGGCTTACCTTTCGGTCCACGATGTTTCCACAGCAAAGAGGGTTCCGGTTATACTGAGTCTCATCGGCGTGAAGACCTACACGCTGCTCAAGTCGTTGACAGCACCGGACGCATCGTCCTCACGAGAGTTTGACGATCTTATGAAATTTTTGGGCGATCACCTGGCACCGCGGCCGTCTGTCATAGCAGAGCGGGCGAAGTTTTACAAGCGAAGTTCTACAAGAGAAGTGGTGACTCAATTGCCGAGTTTGCCGCAGAACTTAGAAAACTGGTGCAGAGTTGCGAATTTTATGTTTCCTGGATGGAGCGCTCCGGGACTGTTTCGTCTGCGGCCTGCTCCGCGATGACATTCTGTGTGTTGTCCACGGAAGACAAAAACCTAATGTTCCAGAATGCCGCAGATAGAGCTCTAGCCATGGAGACCGCGACAGAGAGCGCGGCGTTTACGCATAACAGCGTACTCACGGCATCAGAAGTGAACAAAGTTCGAGCACAAAAACAATCTACGACGTTGCGAAGCTGCTTCCGATGCGGATCCCCGTATTACTCAAACGAAGCTTGCCCTCATAGCGGCGATACGCCTTACAAATGTAACCGCAAAGGGCGTATTCAACGCGTCTGCTGAAAAGGAACAGCTAGGGAGGCGAAGCCTCGGAAACGAGCGAAGATGCTGGCGTCCGTTCGAAATGAGTCGTCTGTCCCACTTCAAGCAGTTAACGTAGCCCCATTTGCTGTGCCCCCGAACTTTTATGACGTCCTGCAGACAATGGAGCTCGACACCGGCGCAGCCGTATCCGTTATATCATGGCACGAATTCAAGTAGCTGTTTCCGCGTAAGCAACTTCAGCCAGCTTCATTAAAGCTGCGCGCGTATCTGTGGCCATGCTAAAACCAAAGTGTGATGCGAAAGTCGTAGTGAACCACAACGACCAGACCGTGGAGCTACTCCTATACGTCGTGGACACCTCAGGACTTCTCGCCAGAGAATGGTTGCAAGGTATTCGGCTGGATTGGAAGAAGCTGGTTTTTGTGAAGAACCTTAGTCCTTCTCGAGAGAATTCAAGGTTCTGGCAACAAAAGCCAGAAGCCCTGCTAGACAGTCATTCCGGACTTTTCAAGGATGAGCTAGGCACAATCACGGAAGAGCGGGCTGTGCTTGTCCTTCGCGAAGGGACGCAGCCGAAGTTTGCCAATGCACGAAGTGTTCCATTTACTCTACAAGGTGCAGTAGAAGCTGAGCTTCCGAAAATAGAGAAGCTTGGCATCATAACGCCTGTGGCTACAAGCGACTCCGGGACGCCCTTGGTACCGGAAGTGAAGAGGGATGGAGGCCTTCGGCTGTGTGGCGATTATAAGACCACCGTCAATCCCTGTCTGGAAGTAGGCCGCTACCCGCTGATTCGGATAGATGACCTGCTAGCAGCTCTTGCAGGAGGAGAGGAATTTTCCGAAATTGACTTCTGTAGGGCCTATCAACAAGTGGTTATGGCGGAGAGCTCCCAGAAGCTACTGATGCTGAACACGCACAAGGCCTGTGCGCCATAAACCGTCTGGCTTTCGGCATTTCGTCTGCCCCAAGCACATTTCAGACATTCATGGATAACATGCTGAAAGGGTTGAAAGGTGTCAATTGCTATCTTGACGACATTCTGGTCACAGGCAAGACAAAGCATGAACACTTCCGCAATTTGGAAGCAGTCTTGTCAAGATTGTTAGATGTAGTGTCCGCGTCCGGCGTGATAAGTGCTCCTTCTTTCTACCAGAGCTCCGTTATCTGGGCCATGTCCTCAACGTTGAGGGTGTTTGTGCATCCCCCGAGAAGGTATCGCCACTGCTAAATGCGCCGGCTCCAAGGGACAAGCAACAACTGCGGTCATTCCTTGGGATGATCAATTATGACGGCAAGTTTGTTCCAAAGTCTCGACTCTGGCACATCCACTCTACAGGTTGCTGAAGCAAATAATGGAATGGTCGTGGGATGAGTCCTGCCAGGTTGCTTTCCAAGAGATAAAAGCAGCTACAGCTTCCCCTGCTGCCGACCACGTGGTCGGTCACGTGGTGCGGAGCAGCTGCCAGCGGGGCGCGGCGCCGTGGCTGGTCACGTGGTTGGTCACGTAGTGCGGTTTCCAGAGGATGCGCCGACCGGCGAGGCGCACGCGGCGGCGGCGGCTCCGGCGCGCCAGATGTGCGCCGTGTGACGTCACTGCTCCTCACGCATGCGCAGCACGGCTCTCCAGGAGCCACGCGAAACTGCTGAACCTCGGCCAGTGTAGCGTACGCTACAAAACGTTGCTGCAACTACGCCCTTGAGTTCAAGAAATCCAGCGATAACGCAGAAGCGGATTGCCTGTCACGGTTGCCGATCGACAGCAATGAAGAAGCGGCAAAAGAAAGCGAGACTTGCTGCTCGCTTCGTTTAAAATCGTTTCCCGTCACAGGCCAAGACATCGCTTATGAAACTAGGCGTGGCCCTTTGCTAAGCGAGGTACTGCACTACGCAATTGTTGGCTGGCAGGATCACGTTGTTGAAAAGGACTGGAAGCCTTTCTTTGAAAAGCGCTTGGAGCTTACAGTTCATCAAGGTTGTTTGATGTACGGCATGAGAGTAGTCATGCCTACAAAACACCGGGATTTATTACTTGAAGAACTGCATCAGGGTCGCCCGGGTATCGTGAGAAGCAAAGAACTCGCGAGGAGCTACGTCTAGTGGACAGGCATTGACACCGACTTGGAGCAACACGCAAAGAAATGTCAAGTGTCGGCAGCAGCGCAACGAACCGGCACCAGCTCGGCTTCATCTCTGGTCACGGCCCACTTCACCGTGGCAGAGAGTCCACTTGGACTTCGCTGGGCCCATGAGAAACAGCTTGTTTCTTGTCGCTGTGGACGCACACTCAAAAAGGCCGGAAGTCTATGTCATGCAGAAGACTACGACGTACAACACTATCTAGTGTCTCGCGGACCTATTCTCTTTTTGGCGTACCCGAGACCATCGTGACCGACAACGGACCGCGGTTAGTTTCAGAAGAAATCCAGAGCTTCATCAAAAGCTTCAGTGGTCGAAATATCGCGAGTGCAGCGTACCATCCAAGCACTAACGGCCTTGCTGAGAGATTTGTACAATCAATGAAATCTGCGTTGCGGAAAGGACAACCCGAAGAACCCTTGCACTCCACCTTACAGACGTTCCTGCTGACGTATCGCAACACGCCGCGTATACGACTACGATAGAAACACCAGCAAACCTTTTCTTAGGCAGACGACTGCGCACAAGTCTCGACGCAGTCAAACCTTCGATCGTGGGGAAGAGTGGCTCAGCAACAGCTCGCCGACACCGCGCGACGCAAAACACATGAGTAGCGTTTCAACATCAATGATGAGTTCCTTGTCAGGAACTACAGAGGTCCCGAGAAATTGGCTCCTGGCACGATAGTCCTGCAGTCTGGCACTGTTTCATTCAAGGGTCAAGTTATGACGACTCCTGGGGTGCAGATCTGGCGTCGTCATCAATACCAGCAACTGCACAGCGTCCACAGCTCCAAGCAGAGCTGATGGATGAATTTATACCCGATCTCAAGGCTCCTGAAAGTGACACCGAGCCACTTCCAGCTGCGGGCCCTGGGGCAACGAACGACCCTCCCATGGAGCGCCGCTACCCACAGAGGCACCGGCGGCCTCCTTACAGATATCAGCCATAGCATTATTTGCGTTTGTATAATGTAGCAAAAGTACTTTGCGCTCATTAGGAGGAAGGAGATGTGTGCGTGCGAAACCACGTCATCCTGTTATCGCCTACTTCAAGCCCAGGTGCAATGTCCGGCTATCTCTACAATCTTATAGCCCGTGCTGGCTTTAAAAGACCACTTGCACGGGCCCACGGCGCTCAGTATGGAACCTGCAGAGTTGCCAGGCTGGGCCATTAATAGCGAAATGGGGCTACTTTTTGCCCGAGTTGGAGCCAAATTTTTTTTCTTTGCTATGCGGCTATTTTTGGGCTACATTCTGTTTTTGGGCCGCAAGCTTTCTCTGCTTTGTGTCCGAGATCGATGCATCTGCGCAGAGGCAATTTTCTCTGTTGAAACGCTGCTGATAGCAAGCTAAACGTAAAAAAATAAGTGGGCCTTGGAACAGATGGACCAAGTGTCCTGTGTGCGCAGCCGACAGCCTTTACACAAAAAATAAGGCAAAAAATGCGTGCTTCTAAAGAGTGTGTGCCATTCCTTAGAGCTAGCTTGTAATCTGGCGATCGATGTGCTACCCACCCGCATTGATCATCTTTTATACAGTTACTAGACGATTTGTACGCGAAACTTCCCAATGGATCACATATTCTCAACAAAAAGAAAAGGCATCAAGAGTACAGGAAAACTTACACCGCCACACATGATGTGATCTTATTGTCGCACAGACATCTAGCAGCTTGTGTGTGACACGATGGCTCAGCATTGCACCTCCCTTGCAATGAATCGTGAAAGAGTGGGCTGCACTGGAAGCCCACTGTGAAGCAATGAAAAGTGTAGAATACTGCTACGCAGTAAGAGTTAAGCGAAATGTACACAGTTGAGCAAAATTATTGGTGAATTTCACCGAATGAACAAGTTCCTTCAGTTCGAGGCCCCAGCCCCTGTCCGGCCAGCAGTGCATCAAGATGAGCCTTCGCTCTCTGAGAGTTTGCAGCCTAGAGTGGAGGAAAAGCAGTGGTGTTCGTTTGGCACTGAATGACCGTGAATGGTAGTGGGAATTCCTTCAGCTTAATCTCTTTATGAATTCAGCATCCATAACTGAGCATTTTTCACTGAGTTCGAAGGAAGTTTCCGCAACGTGTTTAGCTTATTCACCTCAGTCTGCTGAGAACAGGCACGAGAATGATCGCATTCTTTTTTGGTAACAGCCAAATTTAGCTGCCCAAATCTTCAACAGCTACTTCTCGGCTATAGTACTTCCATGGTCACCAAAGGGGAATAATAAGTCGGGCTAGACTGAAAGGTTAGCGTCACGGGACAGCAAATGGGTCCTTTTGTACAGAAAACAGTTTCTATAAGGTAGAAACTTGTGCAAAAACGTATTACATGTGGTTCCACCAATTCTTGATTTGTATAGGTGCAGGAGGTGATGTATTTATATGCTTTCTCTTGGAATGCTGTTTTGCCAACAATGGCCAATTACCGTCGAAACGCGCGGAAAAACAGTGGCGCGTATCCAAGAATGCAAAGAGCCTCACAATAAAAAAAAACGCTCAATCAACGCCGAACCTTTCCTAGCATTCTACCGAATCTTCCATCTAGCATTCTGCGCACTCGGCCGTTGTACGCATGTGCAGCAAGTTCACAACCGCAAGCTCTCTACGGCATTCGCGCTGTGTAGTGCTTTCTAGGCGGCTGGTGAAGCGGTTTCGTTCTCACTTCAGCCGTAGTATAGGCTACGTTGTGCAGCTTGCGCTCATTATAAAATCTTCCAGGCGTTTTTTTTTTTAGTCCCCGCTCATGCAGACGTCAACGCGATGCAAGCACTTAGAAATGCAATTTTCCCCTGTGCGGCGCTGACTCATCCGCAAGACAAATTCGTGCTCGAGGATTTAAAGTCCCACGCACGCAAAGTATCCGGGCAGCCACAATTTATAACTGAAAGATGAAGTGTTGTGTGAAGGTACAGGTCGCTGCAGTGACTCAAGCTGGAAGAGCAGTTTTAACGAGCGAGTATCTGTCAGGCTTTCGGAGATCCCGACAGCATCGCTCAAAGTCGCCCGGCCGTAGAGCGGCCGCCGAGGCCGAGACTTGCTGTGCATCATTCTTCTTTGTTCTTTGAAACTTTTCTTCACTTATGAAAAAAAAAAGAGCTTACATTTATTCCAGCTCAAAGCGCAGGTTTAGCTTAACAGAGTGGAAGGGCGCACCGCAGGACCAGCGCTGAGTGATAAAACTGCAGCAATCGCTTTCTTCCTATTTACGGAAGGTTTATTCATTTTTTGCTGCTCTAATAATCGTGACTAGCGAAGAGTGTGAGAAACCACAATGACGCGGTACAAACGCATTAAAAAATGCACGCTATATCGCAGGAAGCGATCCAATTTAAGGAAATGCACTCCTCTCCAGTGGTAGCAAATGGAAGCATGCTCAAAAAGACACCGCACACCAGGGGCGTAGCCGGGGGGTGGGGGGGGGGGGGGGGCGGGCTTATGAGACTTCTACACCCCCCTCCCCTCTCCGTAATTTTTTCGAACTGTCACGCACCGTTGACCAAAACAACTACTGGCGCCGGAAGTCATTCTGGATTTCTGGATTTTGCCACCTGCAGTGTCTTTCTCAGACTAGAAAATACATTTTGGGGCTAACATTGCTAACCCGAGTTGAATTTCGTGGCAACGCCCATGCACATGGAGTCATGTAACGCAGGGGGCCCCATCGTAGCACAAACTTTCAAGGGCCTACCGATGGTTCGCTGTTGCGACTGAAATTTCGGTGCAATGACTCGCAATACATGACCGGTGACAGCTGCTGCTGTGCAGTACACTGGAATAAAGGACAGCGTCAGTGAGAGTTTTCCCTGGCCGTTGCATATGTACAAAAATGTAAAGGTTCTTGAACGAAAAACATTCATTAAAATATTTGTTCTCTACTTCCTAATTTCATGGCCTTTACGTTTTCCATATCAGCGGCATGCACTGCTTTGCTGGTTCCGGATCGATATAGTTCTAGACTTCGTGTGCTTTTTCTTTACTTAATTAATACGCAAAAACATGGCAGCATTTCTATCAGTTATGTCTGCGACGAGTGAACGATAAGGGATATCGTTGGTATTACATGATTAGTAAAACTGAGCAGGGGACAAGACACAGAACAGAAGCAAACAGGACGAGCTCGTCCTGTTTCCTTCTCTCCAATGTCTTGTCCTCTGCTCAATTTTGTGTTTTGTAATCGTGTCTGCCACGATTTTTAAGACATATCAGTACATTATTTTACTTTAAAAAATACATATTTCAGTTGTCTAGACAGTGCGTAGTGTTATCTAATACACAATGGCATTGTCAATGGCAATGCGGTTATTATTGTTCCGTTTGATCCTTCCACAAATTGGATGAAGAGGCCGCGCTGCAACATGAACCCCCCCCCCCCCCCCCCCCGAACAAAATTTCTGGTTACGCCACTGCCGCAGACAAAGCAAATTCAAGGCATTCGGTTGACTGTAACCCTCAACTATTCAGGAAAATGGTTGCCTTCAATTGAATAAAAAAGTACACAACACACAAAAAAATGTTTTATGGGTATGCATTAAGTGCCCCAAAAAGAAAACGGAGCTCCAGTCCCTGGAAAAATTGGGCTGCTTCGCCCTTGCCGCTGGTATCATAATTGTAGTACTGGTCGCTGCAGACGTGAGTAAGTGAATCTGCTTCTAGAGTTGCCTGCGATTCTTTTCCGCTCTCGTGCTGTTTAATTTTGGGAACACCTGTTCCAGTGAGTGACATTTCCAGTTTTATCTTTTCTTCTGTCAGTTGGAACTTCTACAGCAGCAGCTCAAAATTTTCATTCTTGCCTTAGGCGCCGCCAGTGTGGCTCAGTATTTATGGGGTCTCGGCTGCTGACCCGAAAGACGCGGGCTCGGTCCCTGCCGCGGTGGTCTCATTTCGATGGAGGCGAAATGCTAGAGGCCCCTGTACTGTGCGATGTCAGTGCACGTTAAAGAACCCCAAGTGGTTGAAAATTCCGGAGCCCTTCACTACGGCGTCCCTCATAGCCTGAGTCGCTTTGAGACGTTAAACCCGCATAAACCATACATCATCATTCTTGCCTTAGCATCTGCAGACTAATCTTGAAACGATTCCGGAGGGATACCGTGGGCAGTATCGTGTAGCTGTTCTTTTTCTGGTTCATTTTTGGCATCTTATGATAAGCTCCGTCCTTGATACCGGATCCATTACAACGCCACATTCTCAAGCTGATTGAGATAAATGAACAAATAAAAAAGGATGAATATCACCACTGAGCCTAACTTCCTTAACTTATACTTGTGCGTTTCGGTAAAAAAGGATGCCAATATCAAAGATTTTCGCTCAGTGTGCTGAGCTGTCAAAGATAAATTTCTTCCACTGTTCACAAGTAGAGTTAGAATGCTTGCTGCAACGACGGCGAAACGACGTTTTCAAGAACCTGCTAACTGCGCACCCCTCCGCCGGCATCCGCCAGTGAATATGGACTTGCCTGTCTGAAGCTGCGTACGGCCGTTGAGGGCAGTGGCGTAAATCGCGAGGGGGGGTCCTGGCGCCCCCTTTGCTAGGCGGGCGGGGGCACAGCATGCGATCGTCCCCCCCTCCGCCTGAAATTCGGCCCAGGACGGCTCGAATGATAGTACTAGCAGCACACGCAACAAAGGGAAGCCGTGGGAGCGAGGAGGCCTCTTCCCTTCCGCAGAATCGCTGAAGAGAATCAGATGTTCAAAAACAGTGCTTAATAATTACAATCTGCCAACAATCAAAAGACTTGCCATGACTACGTGTGACTATATAATTTAATTCCAAGCCTCTGCTTTTCTGGCACCCAGTCAATCTGTGGTTGAGACAAAGATGTGAAAAGGTAGACCTGCTTGTTCGAGGGTCGGCACCACGCAAAGCCTCGAACCTTTCTCCGAGTCTTTGTTTTGTTCGCACTTGGCAAACGTTTTTATAGTGCGCGAGACAGGCGCTGACAGATGCGAGTATCGCTTTGGCGGCGTGCATAACACTACTTAATATCAGCTGGCCATCTTAATTTAAAGATAAGAAATAAGTAAAACACACTGAGCAATATCTATCGCCGTTACTTTCAGTTCCTTAAAACTGCCAGTCCGGTTAGAAAATTGTGAATGTTCCTTCCATCATCTCGGCTCCACGCGTCCTATGAGCCAAAAATAAACGAACATGGAGGCTGTGATTAGAGAGTGAGGAAGCGATGCTGTTTAAATGCTGTGGAAATAGCACAACCGTTGAACTGAAAAGCAGGCTTTATAGAGTCGAGGAAAGGTACAGAATATAACTTTACACTCGGCGCTAGAGGTCTGCACTAGACCTGGCTCTACTCGTCTCTACTTCGGTCCTGACTCCGAACCCGACCGCAGCCCGCTATCGATTACTAACGACCGACCCGGTGCGCATTCTGTCATGCCCGCGCAGGTCTCCTTGCTTTTCATGAAGAAACTTCGCTCTTAAAAAAAGAGAGCGAAATGCATTAAGCAGCAAACACATCTGTGCAGCAGCTGAAAAAGTTGCAGAAAGCAAGAAGCGTAACACCGGGTTCGTACCAGCGACGCGTGCCTGTTCAAGCTGGGCACAACCGAAAAAAAAGTGTTATAAAAAGAGAACTGCATGCCATTCTTTTCAGTGGCTCGCGAGGCAACACTTTGGGAGAGAAATTTCTAAACACAACTGTTTTAGCACAAGCGTAAACTGTTCAATATGTAGTGGCTGGCTTGTTGGTTGGCTGTTGGTGTTCCGACCGCGCTGTAGTCGTCAATAAACTGTTCCCCTCGTAAGCGCGCTAGGATGCTTAGCGACCGAGCGCACTATGAGCGCATCGTTACGGACTTAGCTTTACTTACATGGCGAGGAGGCTTCGTACAGCATTGAGAAATACGGTATCATATCGTTTTCGAATAAGGAGAAAGCTCTCCTTCGAGCAGAGCTGGTAGCTTTATAAAGCCCAAACCCTCTCCAGATCCCAAGACAGGGATTCGCAATCCCAAGGACGACATTGGCGTAGGTTGCGCAAAGGTTTTCCGAAAATAGAAATTTATTTCAATTAGTCAGCTTTTCATAGGTCAGGAATGCAAGAGTAGATACCATTCTACTCAAGTGGCGAACACCAACTTTTTTTTTAAGTCATATGCGGCACTATACAGGATTTACAGCTGGATCGTAAAGGCCTTTCGCTGGTGATATTTTGGAGTCTTCTCTCGTCGACTGTCCAGTCTGCTCGCCTCTATCGCACCGGTCAGCTAGGCTTCTGCTGACCGCGGCGGCTCTGTCGGTACTTCGGGCTATACCCGCATCTGGAAGTTGTGTGTGTGTGTGTGGGGGGGGGGGGGGGTGGGGGGGGGGGGGGGGGGGGCTGGAAAGCGGTGCACCCACCTGAAATTTGCGTGGATTTACGCTACTGGTTCAGGGTCTGCGCTCTTACTGTGTGAGTCTTCATGTATCAGAGTAAACTTGTGCTCAAGGTGCGCTGTTCTGTTTTGCGTTCGCGAGGCATCTTCACGGCGGAGCCACTCGAAGGGAACCCTGCTCAAGCGTGCACCGATTTGCTTTCTACAGCAGATTCGCGTTAAGGCAGAGTTGAGTCCCTTAAAACTGCTGCAGTAGAGTAACCACGCAAACAAACACGGAAGGAGAAAAGATGCAGGACAAGGCGCGGTTGCAATATGCATTCCAATTCGATTCCCCAACTAGCCCGCCTGTCTGTGTTAACTAAGTAGAGTTAGCCTCAGGAAATGAAGTTAATACCCTTAACATACTTTGATGATTGAAATAAATGTGTTCAAAGTTTTGAGATGTGCATAGTGGAAGAAAAACAGCACACGCCTCCTGGACCACCGCCATCTCGTGGCAGCCACCTTGTCCACTAGACTAAGCAGGATAGAGAGATTGGCAAAAGGCGCTAGTCTAGGCGGGGACACTTGGCCTAGTGCGTTTACTGGCACCTCCTAAGGCATCCTGAAATTCAAACGGGAGAATAGTTACTATCAAAATTAAATCAGTATTACAACATTAATTTGATTCCAGTAATGTTATCGAGCAATACTTGTGGCCACATTTAACGCAGTGCAAACACCCTTCCTTCCACCAAACCTCTCCGCTGAAGAACCGGTCCTTCAAGTTTTCCTAAATTATTCGGCAAGATTTTGTCTACGGTGCCATGTGGAAGCTAAGTGAGAGCGTATTTAAAATGTTTACTTCATTCACGTGTGTTTGCAAGAAAGAAGAGCTTTGGACCTTACTTTCTGAAGACTTTTGTGCTAAGCGGACTGATTTTTTCCCCTGGAGAAGATTTCTGCCTTCCAAGAGTAACCAATATTAATTACTATTGAACGAGAACGAGCACCGTTTTAGCCTTTTTGCTTTCTGTGCTGTGAAAAGGAGTCCGTGGTTGTCAGCAGCGGCAAAGAGCACCTGCGACCCCACAGTGTGCGCAAAATACCTGCGCTTTCCTCCTCTCAACCCTTGCGACATATAGCCGAGGTTTTCGCCTGTTCCTCTGAGGGCTGGAGAGCCCCCAAGGAGAGCTCTGCCCACAGCTGGCGAATGCGGGTGCCGCCTAGGCAGCTGTATACGCTATTCTGCAGCCCGTAGCTATACCGACCAATGGTGCAATCGAGTGGAGTTCCTTTTCACGCACCTCTGTCGGCGAGCAGCCAGGATACGACGTTTGTCTCTTTAAATTTTGTTATCCATGCGCGCTGGATTAGACTTTAGCGGAAGCTAGGTTTTCGGTATGTGCGGTAGAGCGTGCTGTGATTGCCCCGAACCACTCTCCATTTAATCTCACCTCATCAGTCGCAGTTAAAAGGAGACAATGGCAATACCAGGAGCATAAACAATAGGCAAGAACTTTGCAGACTTCATGACATCTGCAATGAGTACAAACCTGCTTTCTACTCTTTTTTTTCTTTTACGACAGATAGCAAGCGCGTGTTCCTCAATACAAGCGTCCCCGTTACCATAGTTCTAAAGGTGTCAAAATTGTGTTGTAGCGTCATGCATGCGACAGCAGTCGTCTCGCAGGGATCGCGAGCGTGGCGCCTCCACTTCACCCCCGCGCCGCAGAGCAGGCCCGCTTCCATCGTCCCACCGTCTCCCGACGCTGCTGAGCGCAAGGATGCGGGATGCAACCCCGGCTGCGTGCCTATCGATGATGCGGTGCGATGTCAGTGCATGTTCCGGTCGAAACTAATCTGGAAGCCCTCTTCCCCTCTGGGAAACAACATCTGGAGCGACGATATGACGCAGTCTATACCACCGCAGTCTTTAACTGGCGTGCTTTTTGCATCCCTAATTGCACCTTGTCAAAGGCTCCTATCCGCTAAATAGCTGACATATTCATGCTGTAATTTGACCGGTGTGTTGGCATCTAGTGGTCCATTTTTTTCGTATTATCCTTAGTGGAATAATTGCCTGATTAAATCATAAATATTAGTATCTTGATCGTCTGCGGCTACGAAGAGCCAAAACAAGGGGGATACCTAGCAACGGTTATGCTTGCGCAGTTGCGCTTTCTTGAGAGTGAACGACTTGTCTAGCATGGGAGGAGAGGTGTTAATCGAGAAGAGGAAGCGAGAAGAAACAGAACCATTGCTGATTGTACCGCTTGTTTTGGCTCTTCGTAGCTGTAGACGATGCGGGATTCTAATAATTTTATCTAATCAGGCAAGTACTCCGCTTAAGATCATATACATAAAAATGAACCACCAAATTTCACCATACGCGTCAAGTTACAGCATGAATATGCCAGCGGGTTTAGCCGATAGAAGTCTTTTGCAAGGTGCACTTAGGAATGCAAAAAATATTTGGCCGGGTGTACCTTCTTTTGCCAAAAGCAAAATGCCGGAGGGGTTTGCTTCCATGCCGCGTATATATCTTCATGGCACCAAATTTGGACTTCAACAAAAGCGGCGCCACATGCAAGCCTTCCATCATTTGCACTTCGTCTGAAGGTGCTGCCGGGGAGCATTAAAAATAATTAGGACAGTTGATTCTGCATGCTTGGTTGTGAATGTGGCACCTGGCACTCTGATCTGCTTATATGATAGCACAAGAAATGACCATTTCTTCCAACCTGGGCTTTCTGGCGTCCTTGAGGACAGTCATTGGAATGGAGGTGGGGTCTTAATATCAAAGGACATATGTAGCAGAGTTAACTTTGACAGGCCGCCGAATAAGTGTTTTGTCGAGTTCACGTTTTAAAGGTTACAATATGTATTCTATCACTCACCTCAGAGTAAGGAAATCCCAATTCATCTTTAGGGCGAAATTTTAGCGGTGATATCTAATGGCGTGTTTTTGAAGGTGATTTTAACCTTCCGCCTATAGATTAACTTCTGAATGTACAATAACTTACACATAATGATTTAAGACGGTTTACAGCTACTTGAACTACATAACCTCCGCCATTGTGTGTTATAACCTAATACGCTTCCGGACATATTGCTTCCTGCCGTTTGCAACATAATTCCGTAATCAGAGTAACAACGCACCCCAAACACCGGCTCAAGTGACTACTACGTAGTCATTACAGACCAAGAATTTTCGTCGTCCCTAGGCCACTATAGCACCCACGAGGGACATTCCAGCTAGAGAACGGTACTTTTGACTTCTTCAAAAGTTGAAACTTTTCAGTGGTTGTCTTATGCTGAGAATTCGTGGGCAACCTTTTGTGACCAGGCGAGGCAGTGCGAAAAGACGACAGACCAAGAAGCCCAAACCATAACTCTAGCTTCGTAACAGACTGTTCGCAGCACTACAGAATTTTTTTCTGTAATGGGATCATTTGCGCAAAAAAAAGAGCCTCTATTTCTTTCTGACACGCATACGAAGACTCCTTTCTAACACATGAAGATGGACTTAATAAACATTGTAACAATAACAGCCTGCTTAATGTGTAAAGAACGCAGACCGCATATAGAGCCCGCAATCATAAAGAAACCAAGGACTCGTTTCTTTATTACTTAACATAGATATGAAACTAAAGATTAAAATCGTATGCAAGATGCGTACAGACAACTAGAACGGATGGTATTTGTAATCTAGCGCTACAGGCCAATGGTACCTTTATAAAAACAGGCACCGTGAAAGGAGAAACGTTTAATTTGTGTTTTAAATCAATGTTCTATCTATATAAATTGATTGAGTGAATCCTTTTATATAAAGTGGAATGGCTCAGCGGTCTATCGCTGGGAGAAGTCATTTGGGGGGGGGGGGGGGGGGGCGGGTGTGGCCACATGCGGTAGTCGCCGCACAAAGGCACACAAGGATAGGAGCGTGTCTTTGGCGCGAGCAGAGTTCCAAGCCATAATCCAGTCCTGTAGGCAGCGAATATCTGGAATAATAGGCTGGGCGCGGATGCGTTGTAGTGCCACACAATCCCATAAAAGGGAATACATGGTCAGGCTCGCGCCTGTGTCGCATGGTAAAACCGATGCACCATGATGCGCATCAGGCTCTTGGTAGTGCGGTTGCTCCACCTAGCAAGCATGTCAGCAATGTAGGCCACTCCGGCACGCGCCCTCGGACGTGCGCGCCTCGGGAAAGAGGTGCAGCGATGACTGGGGTACACTCGCGGCAGCCGATGGGGTTGGGATCAGTCCGGGTCGGCAGAAATGTCTTCCTGCTCACTCACACACGCGCGGTAAGGCTCGTTGCCGTGGCCTGTCCCGGTGCCAAGTCTACTCGTACCTCGGCTTGCTAGGAGTTCTGCGCTGAGGCGGTGACACTGAGTGCCTGCACGGGGCATCTTGCCAAACCGGATCAGTGCTTCCCTACAGTCCTGTAAACCCATTGTGAAATTCGGTGAACTCGGTTAAACTCGAACCCATTGGAATCTGGGTTTCGATCACACTACCACCGAAAAGTCAGAGAATCATTTTTAAAAAACAATTTGAAGGCAGTCTCCCTTCAGTTATAAACCAAAGAGTTGGTAAGCTAACTTGCCCATCTTAGTCGCCCCATTTTTTGTGACAAACTTCTTGAGAACAGCGGGGACGTGCCTCGTATCTTTTATTCCGTTTATAGAATGCGTTATACGTGGCTGGGGAAGATGTCTGTGGTGTGATTTCATGCCACTTTGAATCATTGCCCTTTCGCGCGGCTTTATTTATTTTATTGGATATGTACATATCGGAGGCTATGCATTAATTATAATCCAGAATGTAGCTTCGCCTTGTGTCATTTTTCTTTTTTTTTCGTACCGTTTTCACGCATCTGTCTGCTCCGCATTATTCTGCACCTTGTAAGTTCGGCACGTGTCTGTGTTCTGTTGGTATTTTAGATCACCTCAAATACACATATTTAGCGCCTTTACGATTGCATAATTTCGATCCCATTTTAGCTTGGCGTTTTTATTACATGATATTGATAACGTGAACGTATAAATTTAAGAGACTGCCTACAGCTCAGGTCCTTCACACGAAGGCCGGTTCCCGGTGGCTGAGTGTTTACGGCGCTCGGCTGCTGGCCTGAAAGACGCGGGTTCGATCCCGGGTTCGGCTATCGGTTTTCAATGAAGGCGAAATTCTAGAGGTCCGTGTATTGTGCGATGTCAGTGCACGTTAAAGAATCCCAGGTGGTCGAAATTTCTGGAGCCCTTCACTATGGCGTCCTTCATAGCCCGAGTCGCTTTGGGAAGTTAAACCCCCATAATATATTGTCGCCGTCAGAGGTAGCGCGACTCAAAAAAGGGCTTTTAATCGAACAGCCAAGCAGACCAGCAGCGCGCACCCGAGCGGAAGCGTCGTCTCCTTCGCTCCGTATAAAGGCACCGCATAGTATAGAGGCACTGAAAGGGCAAAGGCGCGTGTGGCGTCGACACTGATTGTGGACCCCGGAAGGGGCTGACGGGCGTAATACTGTTTCAAGCGCGACACGTGGATGACTTCCGACTTGGGCGGTCGAGAAGAGCGGACAGTTCCTTGCGAGAACACTTCATAGTTCACCTCGCTGAGTTGACTTAGCACCTCGTAGGGGCCGAAGTAGGGGCGGAGAAGCTTTTCAGAGCACCTGCGCAAGCGTATTGGGCCCCATGCCCAGATGTACTCGCAGCGCTTGAAAATCACCTGCTTGTGCCGCGGTAGTTGTAGCGCCGGGCGCCGTTTCCTGCTGACGCCGAATTCGGTGTATAGCAAGATGGCGAGCCGCTTCTGCGTCACGAACGATTCGGTCAGCGCCCGCGATAGACGAGGGGGCACAACCCGGGAGCAGCATGGCGTTCAGCATGATCAGGGCGTCACGGCCATACACCAAACGGAAGGGAGTGAAGCGCGTCGTTTCTTGGAGAGCGGTGTTACACGCGAACGTGATGTAAGGGAGTATTTCGTCCCATTTGCGATGGTCAGCATCGAGACACATTGACATCATATCTGCAATGGTCTTGTTCTGCCTCTCAGTCAGGCCATTCGTTTGAGGATGGTAAGCAGTCGTTTTTCTATGACTGGTGCCACTGAGACGCAGTACCTCATGTGCAAGAGCCGACGTAAACGCGGTTCCCCGGTCAGCTAATACGACCGCGGGGGCGCCGTGGCGAAGTGCAGTGTGGTGAATAAAGGACTGTGCAATTTCAGCCGCGGTGCAACGGGGAAGAGCCTTGGCGGCTGTGGTAGTCAGTGGCAACAACAATATACTGGTTACCCATGGAGGAAACCAGGAATGGGCCTATTAAGTCCATTCCTACCTGCTGAAATGGGGCTTGCGGTGGATCAATTGGCTTCAGAAGGCCGGCCGGTTTTGTCGACGGTTATCTTCCGTCGTTAACACACACGACAGATTCTAACGTAGCGTTGGACAATCTCAGCAAGCCGAGGCCAGAAGTACTTGTGGCGGAGGCGTCCCATGTCCCGGAAAAACCGAGGTGGCCAGAAGAAAGGTCGTCGTGGCATGCAGGGAGAACTTCCTGGCGAAGCGCGAGTGGTACAACAAGGAGACGAGCAGTTTCCGTCGGGTCGTATAGTTCTTCTTGTAGAGGACTCCGTATCGCAAGCAAAACGACGAGAGTCTACGCGAGAAGAGTCGGGGCGGAGACGGAGCGGTTCCTACGAGGTACTCTATGAGAGGCAGCAGTTCGCAGTTGTCCCTCTGATGTTGAGCAAGGGTGGATGCGGTGACAGCGCCGGGGAAAGCAGAATCGTCTTCGGACTCGTTCGGCGGGCACGGAAGAGGAGCTTGGCAGAGACAGTCAGCATCGCTATGTTTCTGACCTGACTTGTAAACGATTGTGACGTCGAACTCTTGCAACCGAAGGATCCAGCGAGCAAGCCGCCCCGATTGATCTTTCAGGTTTCCAAGGCGAAAAAGAGCGATGATCGCTGACGACTCGAAAACGGCTGTACCGATACGGACGAAATTTCGTGATTGCCCACACAATAGCTAGACACTCCTTTTCCGTGGTGGAATAATTCACTTTGGAACTGGACAACGTGTGACTTGCGTATGCGATCACACATTCTACACCGTCTTGCCATAGCACAATCACCGAACCGAGGCCAACATTGCTGGCATCTGTGTGCAGTTCCGTGTCGGCTTCCTCGTCGAAGTGGCCAAGGATGGGCGTAGATTGGAGGCTGGCCTCACTGCGGCAGCGGCAGTCTTACCCCCGGAGGACGCCGTCTTCAGTTTTCCCGGCGGGGAGACCTGCCTCTGAATTGGCCAGAGGATGATCCGCGACTGGGAGAAGCACCCCGTCTTGGAGACGGCGACCTAGACTGATGTCGTGGCGGCGTCGAGGGCCACACGTGATCGGCCAGGTACTGCTCAATGTCCCGCGGTCTCTCACCATAGCGCGGTCGGGATGGTCCTGGTGGAAATCCTCTTAAGCCCATCTTCGGTATGGCCAGTTGCGGGGGACCTGACCTGGATCCCCACAGTGGTAGCATGGCGGCCGGTTGCTGGGTATGCGCCGCACGTCCGCTCTTCCTAGAACAGGGCGCGGGTCACGCAGCTTGACGGGAGGAAGGTACCCCTGCGTTTGTTCGGCAGCAGGACGGAATTCATGCGGCACCGGCGCAGGTCTCCGTAGGGCTTCGCTGTAGCTCGTGATTTACGGTTCCGGCTGTGGTGCCGGTGGTGGCTGCACCGCTCGCCGAATTTCGTCTTGGACGGCATCGGCTACAGCTGCAACACTGGCAGGTGAAGCATCTAAGCGGAGGCTGCGCAGTTCTTCGCGAACCACACAAGAGGTAAATGAGGGGAACCGAATTTGTGTAAAGCGACCACTAATCATCGAATTCATGACTCCTTACGGGAAGACAAACCCACCGCTCGAATCTCATTACTGATCAATCGACGTTAGGCGTGTGGAATGCCTCAAGCGTAGGAATGCACGTACATTTTACACGTGGCTTTCGGAGAAGACCCGGTGCTTGGCATACACGTTTCTGGGGGCGATTATTTGCGAGCGCATGAAAAAGGCTGGACTTGTCGACTCGGAAACTTGCAAGAACAAACGCAAAAAGCGAAGAACGGCGGCGCGGCTCGCCTGTCTGGGCCGCCTGATCTCATTAGCAAACAGGGAAATATTGCCTGCAGTTGGCGAGAGAGACGCGCCAATAATTAGTGCCAGGTGCGAGGGGGGGGGGGGGCGTTTTTCCTGTTTGCAAAACAGATTACGCGTCCAAGAAGACGTGCGCTGCGTCCATGTCTCGTGCGAATCGTGAGATGGAACTTCGCAGAACACGCTGTTTACAGAAGGCTTGCCGCTTATATAGTAAAGTCGGCGTGCACAGTTTGCTCGTTTCGTCATCACGAATACGAATTCGACCGTAATTCCGTCCATTCTCCGAGACTCTTTCGTATTCAAATACGGCGCGCAGAACAAATTTATATTTTTGAATAGTGTGGCATTTAACGAGACAGCAATTGTGCGGATCGCTGTGGAGGGATATGAAGCTTATTCGGTCAAACGATGCTTGCACACCACTCATTCTCGCGGACTACCGCGCAGTCCCCTAAGATGTTTTCCGTTTCTATACCCGAGCTCAGCTCGCGCTGTTTTCTGAGCACCACACCACTTATAGCTCAATTGGTTTATTCCACATCACTGCTCGTTCCGTGTTGTTTTAAACAAGCCGGAATAATTGTTTTGAACAAGTATTGTGCTGTCTGTTTTGGCGCTAAGTCTTTTTAGAAGTTTGTTATCGCAGCAATCACAACGCCTATAGCTCAATCCGTTCATGAAGGTTGTGGCCAAGTACTGTACATGGGTGCGAAGGCAAGAGAACCGCTGGTTCTTATGGGTAACGGAGTGGATTCCAAGATAAGGCAAGCGTAGCAGGGGACGGCAGAAGGTTAGGTGGGCGGATGAGATTAGGAAGTTTGCAGGCATAGGCGCAGCTGGCAAAGGACAGGGCTAATTAGAGAGACATGGGAGAGGCCTTTGCCCTGCAGTGGGTGTAGTCAGGCTGATTACGATGATGATGATGATGATGATGATGACAATAGCTCAATCACAATATTCCACATCATTGTTTGTTCTGTCCTGTTTTAAATCGGCCGTAATAATTGTTTTGTAAAAGTATTGTGCTGTCTGTATTGTGCTGTCTGTCTGTCTGTTCAAAGCTCGTTTACGCAGCAACCCCACCACCTAAAGCTCTAACGGATAATTCTACATCATTGTTCGTTCTGCCTTCTTTTCAATCGGCCGGAATTATTGTTTTGTACAAGTATTCTGGCGCACGTTTTCGCGGTAAGTATTTTAACAAGCCCGTTTTCGCAGCAACCACATTACCTATAGCTCAGTCGGATTATTCTACATCATTGTTCGTTCTGTCCTGTTTTAAATCAGCCGTAATAATTGTTTTTACCAGTATTTTGCTGCCTGTATCGGCGCTAAGTCGTTTTACAAGCTCGTTTTTGCAGCAACCACGCCCCCTAAAGCTCAAACGGATAATTATGCATCATTTCTCGTTCCGCCTTCTTTTCAATCAGCACGAATTATTGTTTCGTACAAGTATTGTGCAGTCTATTTTGGTGCTAAGTCTTTTTACAAGCATTTTTTCGCAGCAACCACAACGCCTACCGCTCAGTCGAATTATTCTACAACATTTCTCGTTCTGTCCTGTTTTAAATCGGCCGTAATAATTGTTTTTTACCAGTATTGTGCTGCCTGTATCGGCGCTAAGTCGTTTTACAAATAGGAGAGCAGGAAGTTGGGCTAGTTGGTTGATATGCATACTGAAGAAGTTGGCGCGGAACAGCAAGGACAAGCAAGACAAAGACTGTCCTGTCATGTTTTAAATTGGCCGAAATTATTGTTTTGTACAAGTATTGCGCTGTCTGTTTTGGCGCTAAGCCCTTTTACAAACTCGTTTTCTGAGCAACCACAACGCCTATTATAGCTCAATCGGATTATTGCACAACATTGCTCGTTCTGTCTTGTTTAAATCAGTCGAAATTTTTCTGAACCCAGAATTCCTCCGGGCTGGCGCGTTTCCTTAACAGCGCGCTCGACACATGCAGGCTGTTGTCAGCTTCCCGCAGCTGCTTGGAGCTCAACTATCTTTGTTGGAGGCATGACATAAAGCCAAACGGGCTGCGCTTTTTGGCCAGAAGGACTTATCCATAATCCGCGTGTTTCCTCTCACTGGGACGCACGATAAGTGCCGGCGCTTTAGCCGTCCCTGCTTTCAAAACTAGAGGCGGAGAATGAGCAGCAAGGAAAAATCTCTGTGCTTTCGCGACTGAAAGTGCTGCTTTGTGTGACGCGTGGTCACCGAGGCCGCCACGGTGTTTCTTTCCGCTCTTTGCATTGAAAGTAATGTAGCCTTGCTTTCTTTGCCCTTTGTTCCGCCGCAGATAGGCAGCCGTCCGTGGTGTGCTCTTTACATCTCCTTTGTGCATCTGCTGCCGGGGCGCTGAAAAGCTTTCAAGATGTCGCGCGCTGCGGGAGCTGAAAGCGAAATAAAGCGACGCTTTGCAACAATTCACCAATCATGGTTGACTTATTATGGGTGCTTTGTCTGCAGTCGCACTCGCCCTGGCACACGGATCGCGTCTCTCGTATTGTGCCCGCCGGTATGCTCGCAGTGAACGGTTAAGGAAAAAAAGAACTGCGCCCACTGCTGCAGGCAGTGAGTGCTTCTGTTTTGCTCTCTTGTATGCACTAACGTCAATGGCAGAGGCTTGCAACGCATAATTTCGATGGCTGCGAATGCCTTCTTGACAGAAGGAGTGCAAGGGGAAGCTTCTGATGAATGAATTATTTCGAGAGACCATCATCACCGCGGTAGTTCTTACTTCGAGGGCCCTGGTGTTGCCGAAATGAATCAAGACATACTTTTAGCAGTTCGCGGTCAACCAGTTTCTCCTCGTGCTGCAGCAGACGCAAAACAATTATGTAAGGTTATATTTCAAGAATCAAAAATTAGGGAGGGCACTTGGGACTATACATGGGTGCTGTGAACGCGAAAGCATGTGCGCGGGGTGTTGTGCTGCTGCGGACGTGGCGTAATATGTATTGCAGTGGCCAGCGAAGCTGATCTCTGCCTGGGTTTGAAACTCACTTCGGTTTATTCTTTCTTCCCTGATGAGGTCACGTGGGTTCTCTGGCCTCATGACCCATGCAATGCTTCCTCATTAAAATCAAGTCTTGAACCATGACGTTTTAAGTGGCATTGCATTTCAGAATGGAGTAAATGAGAACTATACGGTGTGCTTCACGAATTGTTGCGCAGCTCGGTAAGCTACCTCTGTATCTAAACCTTATACGATTGTCATGGTTCTCTAAAAACAGCAAGCATTGTTTTAGGCAAGGTAATATAAAATTGTCTAACGCTGCTGTCTACGTCCGTTGATGCCTTGGTGGTATTCTTATTTTGTAAAACTTGTGAGCTTGTTTTGTTTTCAATGTACTGAGTGTGCTGTACGTACTGGCTTAGAGTGTACAGATTACAGCCATTAGTGTCGCGCTTTTCATTGAGCGTATTGTGCTTTCTTCTTTTCCTTTAACACAGGGACCAAAGAAATCAATAAACTTCAGCAACCACGTTGTCCGATCATGCATCGTTACGCTTTAACCTCTTCACTGCAAAGTGCATGCCTCATTCCTTTTTATTATACAACACTGCGGACCTTTACCCTCCAGTCAAAAGCTTCAATAACATGAACAATAATGCAGTCTATTTATGCATAAAATACACAAAAGCAGGCCTTGTGCCACACCATTGTCGGTGCCTACACAGTTCAGATCAAGCGCCAAAAATACTGACATCAGGTTCGTTTTTAAAAGAATTCAAGTAAGTGTAGCTTGGAGTCGGTCATTCCTATCGAACTTAAGAGGGTGTATTCAAAGGATTCAGCTACATTCCCAAATACCGTAATTTACTTTGCTGGTTCCATATTGTAGCCGGTCTGCGAAGCCAACAAAAGCCCAGCCCAGGAGTACAACCGGGAAAGAAACCAAGCTGCTGCATTAATGAAAAAAAAAATATTTAGGAGCGATCAATTGGACTGATGCGGAGGAAATGCAATAGCATTTTTCTTCACTCGCCAATCTATTTCAGTTCTCATTCTATTCCAAATATCCATCGATTTTCTTTCACTCCTCAATCTGTTACAATTGTTATTCTATTTCAACTACGTAAAACTTGTCACATTGATATATCGCTGAGCTGCACTGGCAGTAAACAGCGGCCGATAGGCACCCACGCTACTCTTCCCAAGAAGTGCGAGAAGTAACAGCTCTCGCAAGATAGTGTCATTCCTAATGAGTAAGTCTTCGTCCGGCGTCTCTCCCCTACAAAGTAGGAGATTCATTCAGCAGCCCTTAATGGCCTTTGTGCATGAAGTCCGTCTGCCAAGCATTAGGAAGCGACAACGATGACGCTTAACACAAAAAGCTACCACGTGTGAAACTGTTCGTGCATGCATAATGTTACAAAAACAGCAGTTCTGCCTTTACAATTTCAGATATTTAAGGAGCATTTTTCCACGCTCACAAAGATATGGAAGAAACTAATTGTATTTTCTCCTCTAAAGTGTATTGTGTTGTGTTGGGTTTTATGGCACATAGGCCACTAACTAAGACCATCATGCGCAAAGCTCGAGGTATAGGAAAAATTTTTGCTGAATTTTTTAGAAATGTAAAAAATTGTCGGTGGTGTAGAGTGCTTCAAAAGTTAGCACTAGCTCGTCATGAAAAAGAAAAAAATTTAGAAATGGGTACTATTTAAAGCTTTAAAAAGGGTCAGGAAACCTCAGCAGCCATCCTTGCCAGGGCAGCGAAACTCGAGGCCCCTAACCAATCAAAATAAAAAACCTCGGCCCTTTTATCAGAAATGTGAAAGTGGCTGAAGCACTGAAGAAGGCGAAGCACTGGGTCATGATTTGTATTTTTTAAGAAAACCTGCTTCTATTAAAAATCTAAAAACACAAGTAATGTCCATATTTGCATTAGCACCTTAGAGCAGCGCTGGATGAAAAGGGATGCATTGATTATAAAACGGAGAACAGAACTGTTTCCTTAGCTTTTCTAGTGACGAGCATGAAATTAAAATTTGATTTACTGTAAGTTCATCTCCACATGTACCAACTGGTTTGTCTTTTTTCGTTAGCAGAAAGTTGTGTGTAAGGTGTGTTCGGCCTATACGGAGGTGGCAGATAATGACTTCCTTGAAACATTCCTGGTGGACACACGACTTCCATTCACCTAAAACTGGCTTTGTTATTTATTGTAGTGTTCCAAGCGGATTGCCATATTTCTCTTGCTTTAAGATGTACTAAGTTTATGCAGTCTTTAAAGGGTATGTTTATTTTCTTTATTTGCTAATTGTCACGAGCTTGGTACCCAGCAGAGTCTTATGTTTTGTCCTCTAGCTATGGCTATTGTAATGTTTTGTATGAGGTCGCCGAGCAGTGAAGTTATGGCACTTCTAGAGTAAAGGGCTGTAAGCACACTTAGCGACTCGCGTAAATAATACTGTTGGCGAGATTCTCATTTACTATTTTTTCTACGGCTACACAGAGGGCGTAACATCCGGCAGTGAAGATGGATGCATACTGTGGAAGTCATACTATTTTATATCAATTTCTTTGTACCACTGCGCTTCCAACGTAAACATCTGTTTTTGAACAATCTATATAAAAGGCTGTGAAGGTACTGTACTTTTCCTCTAGTGTAAGAAATTCTTGTATTATAAGTTGTTTTTGAATTCGTTTTTTTACGGAACTGTGCAACACTAAAATAACAGATTTCAGGGAAAATGTACCATGGCGGCAGTAGATCTCGTCTTCGAGCAATGCTTGCTAACATGTCTAGTACGCCGAGGTTCTGGCGCATCTGTTCAAATCACAAGAGAAATGGCCGGGTGGCTTGTGCTTTGTTGTTATGATGGGTACTTTGTAGCGATAGGGCAACATAAATGCTTATTCAGTGAACAGATTTTTAGAATGTACGAGTATGTGAGCATGGCTCTTCTATCTGCGATGATTCCTTGATTTCTACATGCAGACTGTTTATGGGTGACGTCCTGTATACACCAGTGAAAAGACGCAAACCTAAATTATGTACTGGATCCAGTCGTTTAGGGTACGATGGTCTCACTGATTCAAAAGCTATACATCCTAATCTAAGGTAAAGCGTACTACAGAGTGATAAATTGTAAAGGACATGTTCTACCGGAGCTCCAGTGTTTTCGTGAGAGTATTTTTAGTACATTCAGGGATCAAGAAGCTTTCCTTTTGAGGGTGTTTATGTGTGGCAGGAATGCGAGTTTTTATTTGTAAAAAGTTATTCCTAAAAAGTTGTGCGCATCTTTTACTGGTAGTCCGACTTCATTCAGATGAAGGGTGGGATCAGTGTGCAGACCTTTTCTAAGCGAGAACAGAACAGCTACTGACTTTTGCGTGGAAAACTTGAAACCATTTTTATCTGTCCATGTCGTTTGTTTGTTTGTTTGTTTGTTTGTTTGTTTGTTTGTTTGTTTGTTTGTTTGTTTGTTTGTTTGTTTGTTTGTTTGTTTGTTTGTTTACTGTCAGTATTTGTCTCTCGCATGTCGCTACGTTTGAGGATGTGCAGGCTATTTGTTGAATTTCAACGTATACTGTATACATGATGAAGTTCGGGATTATTTTTGTTTTAGAATTCATTTTTATAATAGATAAGGTCGTGCTTAATCAACACCCCTGAGGTACTCCATTTTCATGAAGTTCCTTGAGAGAGTTGAGCCTATAGACACACATGAAAAGAACGGTTGGAAAGGAAGTCAGTCAGGCAGTTCAACCTTCGCCCCGCCGCGGTGGCTCAGTGGTTAGGGCGCTCGACTACTGGTCCGGAGTTCCCGGGTTCGAACCCGACCGCGGCGGCTGCGTTTTTATTGAGGAAAAACGCTAAAGCGCCCGTGTGCTGTGCGTTGTCAGTGCACGTTAAAGATCCCCAGGTGGTCGAAATTATTCCGGAGCCCTCCACTACGGAACCTATTCTTCCTTTCTTCTTTCACCCCCTCCTTTATCCCTTCCCTTACGGCGCGGTTCAGGTGTCCAAAGATATATGAGACAGATACTGCGCCATTTCCTTTCCCCCAAAAACCAATTATTATTATTATTATTCAACCTCCTGCCGCGGATGCCTAGGTCGCCTAGGTCGCGGAGGATCCCAAACCTCCAGGTTGTATCATATGCTATCTCTATATCGAAGAAGACGGCAAGGCAGTGCTGTTTGTGTATAAAAGCTTCTCTCATTGTTTTCAAGGCGAACTAGATGGTCAGTTATAGAACATGCCGTTTTAAAACCGCATTGATGTATTTAAGAAGTTAGCGGGATTCAAGGACAAATGTTATTCTTACATTCAGGACACTTTCAAAAGGTCTGGCGAGGCAGCTTGTAAGGGCTATTGGCCTGTAGCTATTAGGCGAAGTTTGTGGTTTTCCAGGTTTCAGTAATGGCACTATGATGAATGTTTTCCATTGCTTAGGTATTTTTCCTTCTACGAACATTTCCTTTTAAAAAATTCAAGAGTGCCTGTACGGCAGGCTGGGAAAGATGGGCAAGCATTTCATAGTGTACCTGGTCGGGTCTTGGAGCAGTTTGTTTTTTTGCCTGCAGATAGTACTCTATTGATTTCTAGGAGAGTAATTTAATTGTTGCGTTGTTGATTTGCACCTCCACTTGTTGGAAGTCTTTGTTTTTCGGCTTTATTTTTGTATTATAAAAATGACTGCGTATACTGAGAGGAACTGGGAACTGCAGCGATGAGTTCCCCCAAAATGTCTCCCTGTTTCTTTATACTTGTTTGTGTGCTAGGAGTTGTTAATAGAGGAATTGTGAACGGTGAGAAGCTTCCATTTAATTTTCGAACCTGCTTCCACTTTTTTTACATTATTTGATTGTTTATAGATGCAACATAACTCTGCCATTAGGCTTTTTCAGCACTGCGATGGACGTACCGAGCTTTTGCTCTTGCGTTTTTAAAATGTACCAGGTTCTGCTGTGTGGGTAACTCCTAAATTTAGCCGAAGCTTTATTTTGCTGGTTTCTCGCTTCCTTACAGCCTTTTGTCCACCACGCTTTGTGGTTTTGTCGCACGACTCCTGTCGTGGGCTCGGCGGCTGTGCAACCGCACAGTCTAACCCTTTCGCCTTCATCATTCAGATTCTTCTGGTCATCGTTCGCGTGGCCATTTCCGCCCTGCGGTCTGCGCGCCCTGTAACCGCAGTGCTTCCCACGCATGCTGATGCAGGAAACAGCAACAGCCCCTGCTGCAACCCTACAGTCATCATCTCGCCTTTTTCCGGAACGCCCCTCGGGCAACACTGGACACTACCGTATCTCTGTCAAGCGGAACTGCGAGCGACATCACCAGTGGAAGCTATAAAGGAGCAGCGTCCATCCGCGCCGCTCTGTGGGCTCGGCGGCTGTGAAACCACACAGTCTAACCCTTTCGCCTTCATCATGCAGGTTGGTAATTTCTACAGCCTGTTTGCTAACAAAACTAGCAATTATCTCTTACTACAGCTACCGAGCCCACAGAGATGTATCTGTATTGGTAGTGAATGTGTTCATGTTGCTCGATCCTTGTTACTTTTGGCTGGGGATATTGAATCTAACCCGGGACCTAATTTTCAAACCGTGCTTGCTGAGCTAAAGAAACTGTCTGCCGGGCAGTCTACACTTCTCTCAGAGATACAAGACATGAAAAATCAACTTACGGCGACAGACGCGACAATCGCTGACTTATTAGCACGCATGTGTGTCCTTGAGACACAAAACCAACTTATCACTGAGATGCAGTCGCGACTTGACTCGATGGAGACAACGACAGCGCAAATGTGCGCTCAGATAAAGAGCCTTGAAGCTCGTGTTGATGACGCTGAGAACCGATCACGACGGAACAATGTAACATTTTATTGCATCCCTGACACTGATCCTGCAGAAACTTACGCACAATCTGAGGAAGCTGTAATCAGTCTTTGTTCCGGTACCCTACAGATAAGAGTTGATCCAATCGATATTGAGCGCGCGCATCGCCTCGGCCGTCACACACCTGGCAAAATAAGACCAATAATCGTCAAATTTCACTCCCACAAAACGAAGCTGAATATTCTGTCCAATGGAAAAGAATTCAAACATACTGGATACAGCGCCGGTGAGGACTTCTCGCCTGCTGTTAGGAAGGCTCGAAAGCAACTTATCACCTTTGCAAAAAGCAAATCTACGGCTTATATGCTGAGTTACAAAACCTTGTTTATCGGCCGCGCACGATACGTTTATAACGACTCCTCGGAAACTATCAAAGAAATATTATAGCACCCACCTAGAAAAAGCGCCCCACAGCATCACTCCAGGCCCGCGTCTCGACTAACACCTCAGTCCACACTTTCTTTCTCCGTAGTTTTCACGAACATCCGCAGTTTTATTCCTAAGAGGGAAGAAATCTCCAGTCTTGTTCGCTCATCCAATAGCAACATCCTCGTATTAACCGAAACCTGGCTGACTCACGAAATAAACGACAGTGAAATCCTGGCAGACTTATCGAACTTTAAGCTTTTTCGTAAGGATCGTCAGCGGTCTCGTGGCGGAGGAGTGCTCATTGGGTTTTCTAATAATTTACCATTTTCAGACGTTTCCATTTCTTCTGATCTCGAAATAATGTGGCATTTCTGCCGTTGTCCTTCTCAGTCAGTACTTCTAGGTGTTTGTTACAGGCCCCCGCACAGTACCCCGGACTTCTCAGAGAAACTAAATAGCTTGCTGTGTGAAATTACTGCTAAATATCAACAGTCAGATATACTTCTCTTTGGTGATTTCATTTTCCAGGATATTGGCTGGAATACTAACAGTATTACAGCATCAGGCACGGTGGAAGCCAAGAATTTCATAGAGGTCTGCCTGAACTTTGCCCTTACACAAGTTATCCCGGCTCCAACAAGAATAACACAAACGAGCGCTAACGTTTTAGACTTACTACTCGTCAGCCATCCCGAAAGTGTTAAGTCGGTTACGATTCTTCCTGGAATAAGTGATCACGAAGTAATTCACACCAATATAGCATTAACTCCGCTTCGGAGCCATATTTTCAAAAAGATGATCCGTTTGTACAACAAGAATGACCATACAGAGATCAATCGTGAACTGAATGCCTTCTTTGAATCCTTCCACACCTATTTACATAGCCGATCCTTCGAAGAAAATTGGGATAAATTTAAGAACAAAATTATTGAACTAACTGATCAGTTCATTCCTAAGCTCACCTTCCGAGAGCATTCTCAGAAGCCATGGTTCACTAAAACCCTTAAACGTCTGGAGAATCGAAAGAAGCGTCTTTTTCGCGCAGCCAAAGTCCAAACTAACCAGACGGCCTGGGATAAGTATCACGCTGCTGAAAAGGCATATATTTCATCTGCCCTGAACGCTAAACGTTCCTTTTTTAACAAGTACTTACCTAAAATCCTACACACTAATCCTCGGAAATTCTGGGACATTATCAACCCAAAACACAAACGCGATGTCAGTATCACAAATGAAACGGGTGACGTACTTAGTCATGCCGAATGTGCTCACATGTTCAATGTTGCATTTCAATCAGTGTTCACTAATGAATCTGATGTACCATTTCCTATGCCAAAAACTTTTCTTGCTGATTCCATGTCGCGTGTTGAATTTAACACTTCTGGAATCTTGTCACTAATCAATAAAATGAAACTTTCATCTTCTGCCGGTTTAGATAATATCAACGCCAAATTTCACAAGAATACTAATCCCACCAGTGCCAGATATTTATGCTTGTTATTTCAGCAGTCACTCTCTTCTGGCCAACTTCCTCAAGACTGGAAAAATGGGAAGGTCATTCCAGTCTTCAAATCCGTTAACACAAATTCTCCATTAAATTATCGCCCCATTTCTTTAAGAAGTGTACGTTGCAAGCTCATGGAACACGTCATATTCTCCCATATCATTGCCTACTTGGATGCGAACAATTTCTTTCATCCTGCGCAGCACGGGTTCCGGAAAAGCTTTTCTTGCGATACTCAACTAGCCCTCTTTATCCATGACTTGCATGCCAACCTAGATCTTAACCTACAAACTGACGCTATATTTCTTGATTTTAAAACAGCTTTCGACAAAGTTGCTCACAAACGCCTGTTACACAAGTTATCTCACCTTAATATCGATCCTAATGTTGTTGAATGGATTAAAGAATTCCTAACCGCACTCAGTCCGTCTTTGTAAATGAACACACTTCCAGCTTCCTTCCTGTAACATCTGGCGTCCCTCAAGGTCCCGTACTAGGTCCCCTTCTGTTTTTAATATACATAAATCATTTGCCCTCGCATGTTTCCTGTAAAATTCGCATGTTTGCTGACGATTGTGTTCTTTATCAAACAGTTAATAACATCTCTGATCAATTATACCTCCAAAACAACCTTAACAAGATTCAGGATTGCTATAAAATCTGGCTAATGGAACTTAACCCTCAGAAATGCAACGTACTCTCTTTTCACCGCCGCCGTAACCCGCTCGTGTCCTTCTATCATATCGACTCCGTTCCCGTGCTGCCAGTACAGTCATACAAATATTAAGGCGTAACCTTGTGCGCTGACCTCTCCTGGAAAAAGCATATAAATAACATCATTTCGTCAGCTAACAAATCCCTTGGTTTTCTAAAACGTCATCTTCGTGATGAGCCCGTGGATGTTAAGTTATTAGCTTACGAATCACTTGTGAAATCAAAATTAGAATATGCTTCACCCATTTGGCACCCACATCAAGCTTATCTGACCAACGCATTAGAACTTTTGCAAAACCGCGCCGTTAGATTTATTCATTCTTCAAACAATTATAGCACGAGTGTTACATATCTGAAGTAGTTTTCAGCCATTCAGCCACTCGAGCTGCACCGCCGCACAGCCAGTCTTTTATTATTCCACAAGTTTTTTTACAGCCATCTACGAACTGCGCCCTGCATGGTCGCTCCGGCACGCATATTTTACCGCACTCTCCATCAACTACAGATCAGCCATCCACGTGCACGCACCATCACCTTCGCAGCTTCATTTTTTTCTCTCACCGCCGCGGACTGGAATGGCCTTCCCGCTGACATTGCAGCGATAACCTGTCCCGCGAAATTCGCGCCTAGAGCCTACAGCTATTTGTCATCATCATAACGCATGATTACTTGCTATCACATAAAACGTTGTACCCACCCCTTATTTACCGCCCCTAAAAGGGGGTCTTTAAGCAAATAAAATTGATTGATTGATTGATTGATTGATTGATTGATTGATTGATTGATTGATTGATTGATTGATTGATTGATTGATTGATTGATTGATTGATTGATTGAAGACAGGGATAGCTATCTTTACGGCAGTTATGAAAATCTTCGTTTATTTGATCGATGCTGAGATTTTCTAAAGCTATGTTTTCTAAAGTGGCTTTTGCCCTAAAAAGTTGCCACTCTGCTAAATACAGCTTCCAACGTCGCGGTTTTGTTCGAATGGCTTCTGGTGGAGATGTTAAACTGATTAGTACAGGAAGGTGATCGCCGCCTTATGGGTTGTCATTGACATCCCATTTAAAATCATTAAAAACTGACGGTGAACTAAAATACAAATCTAAAAAGCTCATTTTTCCTGAGATTGGGGAGCAGTATGGGGCTTTTTCTGTGTTTAAAAGACATATATTATTTGTGAGGATAAAATCTTCGATTGTTTGGCCCCTAGAGTCGCAGCGCTCGTTTCCCCGAAAAGGGGAGTGAACGTTAAAATCCCCAACTACCAGACATGGCTCTGGAATTTAATCTATCAATTCTTCTAGCTCATGAACTGTTAATGTAAAATGTGAAGGAAGATACACAGAACAAATTGTTATTGTTTCATAGCAGACGATGCTGACAGCAACCGCCTCAAGTTTTGTTTTGTATTTGATTTCTTGAGCAGGGACGCCGCTTTGAACGACAATAGCGACGTCTCCCGAGAGTCGATTTGCCTGCTCGCGATCGCGTCTAAACGTTATATAATGTTTCAGGATATTCACATGTTGTAGGTCAAAATTGGCTTCCTGAAGACATAAAGCTGCGTGGAACGTCGACCCTAAAATATGTGTGTTATATCACTGTAGTTACTCAACAGCCCTCTGAAGTTCCACGGAACTAAAAAAGCCATGTCTATGTTTTGGGCTGGCAGTGAAAAGGGGCTTACTTCTGTTGTCGCTTTTTCGCTCAAGAGAGCTATTCCGCCGCTGCAAAGCAGGCGGACTGGGAGTTACATCCCTCACCTCGCTAGAGATGCTTGAGGTCCGCGGAGAAGCCGCGGGTGTGTGGGTTTAAGACGAGGGGAAGTCCTGCGTGATGCCAACCCATGGAGCGGTGCTCCCTGCTTTGGAAATGGCAGGGAAGCTTTCGCTGTCCCTGCCTGGCGCGTGGATGGCCCTGCCATAGGCTCGGTGAAGCTGGCCTCGGCAGATGCCGGAGTTCTATGTGGTGCTCCGCCCATGCGCACCACATTTGCGAAGTTGGGTTTTGATGTGAAGGAGAATGTGTTGGTAAGCGCGTAACGCCTTCTCGCTTCTTTAAATGAAATGTATTCCTTGGTCTTTCTGGTGATTATCTCTTTTTCCTTCTTCCAGGACGGACAGGCCCTAAAGTATGCAGCGTGGTCTCCTTCGCAGTTAGTGCAGCGCAGGGCTGCGTCACATTCCTCAGAATGGTGGTCCTTTGAAGCGCATTTCGCGCAAGTTTTGCGGCCGCGGCAGCTCTGTGAGCCCTGGCCGAGCCTCTGACAATTGAGGCATCTTCGGGGATTTGGAATGTAGTGCCTGACATTTAGTTTAAAGTATCCGACTTCGATGGTTTCAGGTAATGGCGGCACAGAATTATTTAACTGGATCCCCGATACGCTCAATATTCCTTCCATCCGTCTACCTAGGAGTTCTCTTATTACTTTACTCACTGGGCATGGTCGATTCCCTTTGTGCTTTAAAAAAAATTGGCTTATCTCCTTCTTAAATTTGTTCAAGCGGTGTATTGTGCGAAGATATCAGTCATTACTTTCGGAATTGCTCCCTTACTGCTCCTTTAGTTTCCCACTTGAAGTCTCTCTGCTCATCTGACATTACACTGTCTACTTACCCCTCTCTTTTGAATAACCGTGCTGCTTGTGCTGTTCTGATTCAAATGGTTCACCTCATAAGCAGCACAATTCCTACACATTCCCGATGAGTACCTTCGTCACTATCATTTTTCCTGCATAAGCTCTGTACAGAGAAGTGCTCTGTGTTCCTTTGCTGGGCAAGGATGCATCTCTCTGTGGTCTGACACTGTGTTTGGACCGACTGTGCCTGTGACTTTATCTGAGCTGACATTTTCTGTGACTTAATCTGTGCTTCTGACTGTCTGTGGTGTCTGGACCAACTGTGCCTGTGACTTTATCTGTGCTGACATTCTCTGTGACATTATCTGTGCTTCTGTCTGTTCTGTGCCTTTGGGATTTTAGTGTTTTTTTTTTGTTTGTTGTTTCTATCTTCAAGCTTTTCTCTTTAAATTGAGTTTTTTTTTAGCGTTTAGCTCCTTTTTCTTTTTTTATTGGCTTTAAGCCCGGTAAAGCGTTGCTGGTCCGGGCTCCCTCTCTCTTTCATTTATGTTTTTTTGTATTTTCTTTCTGAGAGGACCAATAAAAGGTAATGTACTCGTGTTGAATGTGGCAAACAGGTGTTTAGTATCTATTTCTTTGTTGTCCTTGCGAATTTTGATTCGGTACCCATCTGTGTCATATTGGTCGATGAGTCATAGCATTTCTTTTTCGGTTAGATGCATGAAATCATTTCCTGAGATGCCGCTACGGACGGAGTTGAGGGATCGGTGTGCTGTTATGCGGACTGGGATGTAGAATGTCTGCAATTTTGGAGTTCTGGACTTTATCACGGATTTCTAACAATAAGCCGCCACTGATCATTTTTCGATACCTTCTATCCGGGGGCCAAGGCACCTGTTAAGCACTTTGATAACAGCACGTCGGCTGGCTGCGTGTCAGCATCATGTCAAACCCGCTCGTATTTTACATGCAGATGTTCCTCCTTGTCTCGACACTGACGGCCAGCACACTGCAAGCATCAGCATGCTCGGTCATCGACGCACCGTCCCCTTACGGAGACTGCGCATACCAGCCACCCTGTCAAGCTTCTGTGTACCCGGTCATCCAAGCGCCCTTCTCCCACGGAGCCTGCGCACAAGAACCACCGTGCTATGACGATCGCTGGGCGCTATCACGGCCAGCTTCATCGACATCGACAACTCCGGCTATAAAAAGAACGCTGCCGACAAGTTCCTTCAGTGGGCACGTCGGCTGGCTGCGTGTCAGCATAATGTCAAACCCGATCGTATTTTACATGCAGGTCAGTAACACATTTTCTACTGTTAAAACAAGCGACCGATGTTTCATTCAGCTGACGTGCCCACATAGTGTCGCTATGGTCCTCCTTGATTTAAATGATTTTGTTTTATCTTTGTTGATGCTTTGTGGCGATGTAGAGCCCAACCCCGGGTCCCCGACTGAACAAATGCTAGCTGAACTACTCGAAGGCCAAAAGAACATCCAAAGGCGCCTAAATGAAATTGAATCTAAACTAGAATTAGTAGAAGGCTCAGTAACAGCCATCAAGGAAATGAATGTAAAAATATGTAGCCTTGAGAAGACTATTCGAAATTTAGAAGGCAAACTGACTGATTTAGAAGACCGCTCAAGGCGGAACAACATCCTGGTTTATGGTTTTCCCGAGAAAGACGAAGAAACACGTGATGACCTAATTACAAGTGTAGTCGAGGACGTATTTGATACCACGCTTGGTGTGCGCGTAACGTCAACTGAACGAATACACAGGATAGGCCGGATTCAGCCAGTTAAATCACGGTCAATTATAATAAAACTGATGGACCACCGTGAAAAAGTTGATGTACTGAAGAATTGCTTCAAGTTGAAAGGCAAAAAAATCTGTCTCGGAGGATTTTTCAGTGCCCACTAGGCAAAAGCGGAAGAAATTATGGGACAGCACAAGCGATATTAGAGCAAGTGGAGAGAAAGTTAAGCTGCTCTACGACAAAATCAAGATAAATAATGAGCTGTTTCAATGGGACGAAGACAGCAATAGAAGGGTTCCTGTTGGCAAACAAGCAAGCAGGCATAGCCGTCAAAGCTGAACCGAAACTTGCAATAAAAAGCCTCTTCGATGCATCAACCTTAATGCTCGGACCATCATAAATAAATCCGAAGACCTGGAGAGCATAGTATCAGAGTACAAACCGCACATAATAATTGTAACAGAAACTTGGTTAAACTCTAGCATTCGCGACGACGAGATTACACCGCCAGGTTACAGTATGTTTCGAAAAGACAGGAATTCCCGAGGGCGTGGTGTGGAAATTATATTTCAAGAAGCGCTAAATGTAACACGTCTACCTGACATTCCTGCGATTGAATGTGTTATCGCGAAAGTACATCTAAAAGAATTAAACTTCATCGTAGGCGGATTCCACAGGCCCCCAAATAGCGATAGTACGTTTTTGATGAACTAAACGAATTTCTATGTTCTGCCAAAAGTCTTTCTTCAAACATGTTGCTTGGCGGCGACTTCAATATTCCTTCTATTTGCTGGGACGGCCCATTTCCCGATCCCCTGTCTGGGGCAGCTGAACCACTTGTTGACCTAATAATTTTGCACGGCTTAACACAACTGGTAAAGCAACCAACCCGCATCCTGAACGACACTTCTTCGAAATTAGATCTTTTCCTGGTCAGCAGTAGCCTACTTCAGCGTGATCCAAAAATACTTGTTACTCAGGGCATATCTGACCACAAAATGATATGCTTAACCTTGGAACTCAAATATGTGACAAAAAAACAAAAAGGAAGAACGTTTGGTGCCAATCTTTTCACGTGCTAGTGACGTCGACATATTAGATGCCTTAGATAGTTCATTCTCTAACTTTGTCCTTCTTGCTGAATCAACTGAATGCTGCGTGGACGACCTGTGGTGCTTTTTCAAAGAACTTGTTCTGAGGTACATCAAGCGCTTCATTCCCGTGCGGCTGAAGAGAACGCAACAAATGAATCCACGGAAAACAAAAGAAATTGCACGCCTGGGAAGAAAAGCGAAAAAAATTAGAAAGCAGCATCGCAGGTGCCCTTCGGCAACTAACGCAGATAAGCTTTGCGCATTGCGTTTGCAGTTGAAAGACAGTATCAGTAAAGCCAAAAAACACTTCTACACTGTTTCTATGAAGAATTTTCTCCTTTCTTCCCCGGCAAAGTTTTGGCGCCACTTCTCTTCAAAAAAGGAGCCCTTGCCCAGTTTTTGTATAAATAATGAAACAGTGACCGATAAAGCATTGATAGCAGTGCCATTTAATGAGTTGTTTTGCTCTGTGTTTACAAACGACGATGGTATAAGACCAAGTTTCAACCTACCCGCTAATTGTCCTCCTATCGATAATGTCTGCATATCAGAAGAAGGCGTTCTGTCATTATTGCTTAACTTAGATATTAAAAAATCCCCGGGAATTGATGGCATACCAAACGCCTTCCTTGTAAGGTATGCCGAATGGTGTTCAAAATACTTGTGTTTACCATTTAGCAAATCCTTGTCGCGAGCTGAGTTACCAAATGATTGGAAATATGCCAAGATTACACCAATACCCAAAACAGGAGACCGCTCATTAATTACTTCATACAGGCCCATCTCAATACTCTGCACATGCGCTAAGACATTCGAGCATATTATCTTCAAGCACATTATGACGTTTGTCGAAATTAATAACATCATAGATTATAGGCAGCACGGGTTCCGTAAAGGGCTATCGACTACAACGCAGCTAGTCGAAACTGTTCACGACATCGCAGCAGTTCTAGATAGGCAAGGCCAAGTTGACATGATTTTCTTTGATTTCGAAAAGGCATTTGACCGCGTGTGTCACCAAAAGTTGCTTCTAAAATTAAAACCGATATTAAAAAATGACTCACTGCTACAATGGATAGAGGCATATCTTTCATCAAGGAAACAAATCGTGTTCATTGATGGAATGTGTTCAAGGCCGGCACTTGTTCGTTCCGGCATCCCACAGGGATCTGTTCTCGGCCCGTTATTTTTTCTTATCTTTATTAACGACATAGTAACGAATATACCGGTGAAAATCAGGTTGTTTGTAGACGACTGCATCCTTTATAATGAAATTAACAGCCCGAGAGACCAGGTCGTATTAAATTCTTCACTTACCGCTATCGAAACATGGTGCTTGACATGGCAAATGAAGATAAATACAAAGAAAACAGTAGCAATGACAGTTACCAGAAAACGGCAACCATTACCCTTTAAATACTGCATCAATGGACAGGTTCTCTCTTCTGTACTAGGTTACAAATACTTAGGTGTAATTCTAACATCTGCCCTCAGATGGAATGAACACGTAACCTACATCACAAAAAAGTCCATGCAGAAACTGGGATATCTGAGGAGATGTTTGCGACAGTCAACACAAGAAATAAAACTTCTAGCGTATAAAACCTACATTAGATCAATCCTTGAATATTGCTGTATTGTATGGGATCCATGGACCCAGCAAAATGTCAATAAGTTGGAGAGCATGCAAAGAAAATCGGTAAGATTTATATTCAGTTCCTATAGCTGGCGCACTTCACCAAGCATACTTGTTAAACAGACTGGCTTAGACCCACTACGAATCAGACGCTATCGGGAAAGGTTGAAGATCATGTATTTACTGTACCATGACAAACTAGGAGTAGAACCCGCAAGGGCACCTTGAGTCTCAAGGTGATGGTGCTTGGCGCCACCACGGACCCTAGCTCCCGTACCGAAGCTGTCATCCGCACCGTGGCGATAGGTTTTAAGGTGAAGGGTAGAAACCATGAACGGTGGCGGTCGGGGCCATGGTCAAGCTCCGGCCGAAGGGCTCCCCGTCTGTTTACCAGGCGGGGGGCTCCGGGACCTTCCTGTGAATAAGACGATGAACCACAGGCGACATTTAGGAACCGTCATTATATACATAGCGCATGAGTAATTCTTCCTCTAAAAAACCTGATCGGTCCCTGAAAAGTAACCGCACCGATGAAAGCACTGCCAGAACTCGACCCAACTCTCAACATTTTCCTCGCCTCCTGATTGTCCACTCGCTTGTAGACAATGAACCAATTGCTGCCATATCTGTTTTTCTCATTGCTAGGACTCTGGAAAAAATGATAGGCAAAAACTACAATGCAAAAAAACTCACATCCGGTGACCTTCTTGTCGAAGTGCCACAGAAAGACTACTCGGACACTCTACTCAAGCAAAAACAGTTTGCTCACCTCTTGGTAACCATCTCTCCCCACCGCAGCCTGAACACTGTACAAGGTGTTATATCCGAACGCGACCTAATCCGTCAAACAGACTCAGACCTCCTTGAAGGCTTCCGAGATCAAGGTGTCATTGCCCTTCGTCGCATCACCATAAGGCGTAACGACGAAGAGGTGGTAACACCCCACATCGTGTTAACTTTTGAACGTACCCATCTACCAGATGCTGTCAAAGCAAAATTCATCAACTCCAAAGTCCGCCCATACATTCCAAACCCGAGAATATGTTTTAATTGTCAAAAGTACGGACATGGATCAAAAACGTGCCGGGGAAAACTCACATGTGCGAAGTGCGGTGCCCATGAGCACCCAACAGAAAACTGCAGTGCCGCTCAAGTAGAGTGTCCAAATTGCCACGGGCCACACGCCGCGTACTCGCGGACATGTGAGACATTTCAAAACGAGAAAAAAATCATCCAGCTGAAAGTAACTGAAAATATCACATTCCCTGAAGCCCGGAAGAAGCTCTCGCTTCTCTCCGGAAGATCCTACGCTGACGCAGCGCGCCGGTGGGCCGGGCGGCGTCTAGTCACGGTGGGCACGCAATACAGCATCGCTGATGCAGGCCCACTTCGGCCCCTCACCAAGCAGCCTCAGGCTGCACTAAACTTCGATGTTCCAGAGGTCAACTTCTCGCAGACCTCTGGAAAAACACAGACAAGTGAGAGGGAGTCTTTCCCTCTTGAAAAATCCACGTCTGCCTCCCCGTCTGCTTCCGCATCTCCAGCGGAAGCAATGGAGGTGGCACCGGGATCCTCAGTGCCGGAGGCGATGAGGGAGTCCCCCAAAAAGAGGCGGAACTCTCTGGACCGCCTCAAAACAAAAAGACATATTCCAGTGAAGCCGCCTGTAAAGGTGGCGACATCTAAATAACACCCCAATAGCCTTCGCTTTCTCGCTAAGAAATATGGCTGTCGAGAGCATTATTTACTGGAACTGCAGAGGTCTTCTTAAGAACCTGGATGACATATATGAAATACTCGCGCAATATCATCCAAACATACTTTGCCTTCAAGAAACACACTTAAACCCAGCCCATGCAAACTTTCTAAAAATATATGTAGTATACAGGAAGGACAGGCAAGGCAGTGCCCACTCATCAGGTGGCGTCGCTATAGTGGCTCAGAATTCAATTCCTTCCCAATGTCTTCCACTTGCTACTGATTTAGAGGCAGTGGCAATACGAGCCCTAACTTTCGGCAGAGTAATAACCATATGCTCTTTATATATCCCACCAGATCATCGCCTGTCAATTGACGAACTCGAAAAACTCATTGACCAGCTACCCGAGCCGTTCGTGTTGGTTGGAGACTTTAACGCACACCACCCATTATGGGGAGGTAATAGAACCGATTCTCGAGGCAGGCTAATTGAAAAATTCTTGTTATCATCTGGCTCATGTTTATTTAATAGAAAAGAACCAACACATTTTAATGCAACACACAGCTCATATACGGCGATAGACCTTGCTATTGGCTCGCCATTGCTCTTGGCAGCTACTGAGTGGGCTGTTATTAATAACCTCCATGGAAGTGACCACTTCCCCATTTCTTTAAAATACATGGGAAATATAAATCCGAGGGTAGATAATCCTATAAGGTTTAAAGAACAGATTGCTGACTGGAAGCTGTTCCGGGAACTCTCAACACTGCCCTGCTCATCAATAACGAACAGGCATAGATGAGTCCCAATCCTTGGTCACATTGCATATTATAGATGCTGCACAGAAATCCATTCCACGGACATCAGGAAAAATACGCAACAAACGAAAGCCATGGTGGAATGCACAATGCAAGAAAGCTCGTCATGACCAAAATAATGCATGGTCAAAATTCCGCCGTTATCCTACGGCTGACAACTTAGTCAACTTCAAGCGAGCTAAAGCAAATGGCAGGCGTACTCGGCATATATCCAAACGGGAAAGCTGCAATCATTTCTCTCTTCTGTAAATTCTTACACAGATACACATAAAGTGTACAGTAGACTAAAAGCACTTAAAGGGCATAGTTCACATCCAATTCATCTTGTTAGCACTGCTGGTGATACATTGGAGCACCAAGCAGATACACTAGGCAAACATTTTGAATACACTTTTAGCTCAGCACATTATACAGATTCCTTCTTGAGATACAAGCTAGCTGAGGAGCGCAAACCTATTCACAATAATAAAAGGCCATCAGTAGAAGGATACAATAGCCCATTCACTTTACAAGAGTTGAAAGTGGCCTTAGGCACTTGTGGGAACTCAACAGCAGCAGGTCCTGACAGGGTTACATATGGAATGCTTAGGCACCTGCATGAACAAACCCTTGAAACTATCCCGTGCCTGTTTAATAAGATATGGGCTGCTGGACACCTTCCAAAAATCCTGGAAAGAAGCAATTATTATTCCGGTATTAAAGCAAGGCAAAGGAGCCACACTTGCGGCCAGTTATCGGCCAATTGCCCTAACCAGCTGTTTATGTAAGCTCTTTGAAAAAATGGTAAATCGTCGCCTTGTGCATTTTCTTAAAATCAATGGCCTTCTTGACCAGCACCAAGCTGGATTTAGAGCTAACCGATCAACCACTGACCAGCTCGTTGCCTTCGAGTCCGACGTAAGGGATGCCTTTGTGCATAAGCAGCACTGTTTATCTGTTTTCTTTGATTTAGAGAAAGCTTACGATACCACATGGCGTTATGGTATCATCCGAGACCTGTTCGCCTTTGGGATCTCGGGAAATATGCTGTACACCATTCAAAGTTATCTGTCTGAACGAACATTCAAGGTCCGTGTAGGGAATTCGATATCCAAGCAGTTTATACAACAGAATGGTGTCCCTCAAGGCGACGTTCTCAGCTGCACTCTTTTTATAGTGAAAATGAATTCATTAAAGAGCGTCCTGCCTAGATCTATATCCTACTCCGTTTATGTCGACGATATACAAATAAGTTACAAGTCATGTAATTCGTCCATCTGTGAGCGGCAAATACAACTAGGAGTAAACAAAGTAGCAAAGTGCGCAGACCAAAATGGATTTAAACTCAATTCATCAAAGACTGTAAGCGTACTCTTCACAAAAAAAACGTGGTATTAGGCCTGAACCCGACATCACACTTAATGGGCAGAGTATTGCTGTCCAAAGAGAGCACAAATTTCTTGGTGTCATAGTCGACGAAAAGCTTACATTCATCAAACACCTTAAACACCTTAGACTTAAATGCATTAAATCAATGAACCTTTTAAAAATTCTGTCCCACCAGTCCTGGGGTACAGATCGAGACTGTCTGGTGAATCTTCTGAATAGTGTAATTCTGTCACGTATAGACTACGGCTCAGTAGTGTACGAGTCAGCACGAAAAAGCACCTTAGAAATGCTCGACACTGTGTACCACCTGGGTCTGCGGTTGGCTACTGGTGCTTTCCGTACAAGCCCAATTGGCAGCTTGTACATTGAGGCGGACCGATGGTCACTTGAACGACGACGGAAATACACAACTATAACGTATGCTACTAAGACATTATCTCATGCTGACCATCCATGCAACGCGCTGTTGCGAAACCCAACCAGTACACTGCTGTTTGCAAACCGACCGTCTGAAACCCCACCTTTACCCATTAGAGTCTCCACACTTGTCCCAGACATGAACATACCAGTGTCCAACATTCTAGTAACTTCTACTAAAGACACAATTGCTCCCTGGCAGGTGTATCCAGTTGACTGCGACACATCTTTTCGTGAGGTTGGTAAGAATGGGCCATCAATTGCCATAAAACAGCATTTCTTATCCCTACAAGCAAAATATCAGTGCACAGAGTTTTACACTGATGCCTCGAAGACATCCTCAGTTTCATGTGCAGTTTACAATAGTCAGTTTTCTAAAAACAAAAACCATGAATAGACAGACAAGCATATTTACTGCGGAATGTCATGGTATTCTGTTGGCTGTTAGATTCATCCTGGAAAAGAAAATCCCAAGCTATGTTATATACTCAGATTCTTTAAGTGTGATTATAGCCCTGTCTTCTGGAAAACCCTGTAAAAACCCTGTAATGAATTCCCTCTTGAAATGCTTTAAGTCTGCATGCACATTTAACCTCAAAATTACACTATGCTGGGTACCAGGTCACTGTGGAATAAACGGAAATGAAGAAGCTGATAGGCTTGCAGCATCAGGTGCCGAACTGAGTAGTATAGATATAAAAGAACTCCCGTACCAGGACCTCAGGCCATATATTAGGACTGCACTTCGCAAAGAGTGGCAGCAGGATTGGGATGAGGAAACAGACAACAAACTGCACACAATAAAACCACGGATTGGGAGGTATGCCACAGAAAAACAAAATAGATTCAAAGAAGTTGCCCTCTGCAGACTGAGGATAGGACATACATTCACCACACACACACATCTTCTACAGGATACTCCGGCACCGCAATGTGCGAGATGTGGAGCCCACATCTCGGATGTCCACACATTAATCACATGCCCCAGACTGGATACACAAAGACGACATCACTTCCCTGAACTGTACACATTTAAAGTACCAATGCACCCTTCATTATTTTAAGGTGATCACCGCATGTTCTCATTGGATAGGGTTTTTAAATTTTTAACTGATGTAGGTTTTTTACGAGGGATTTCATACTCAAAGTAATCTCAGCACCTCCTCATTTCTGAGGAGAGTGCTGAGCTTACCCATAACTGCCAGAAGACGCCTCGCCCTCCTTGCTCATTCAAGGACTATGGTTGAGGCTATCTGGCTTCGTCTTTCATATATAACTCCTTTTTAAAACAAGTTTTAAGCGCTACATCACTTTAAGCCATTCCACCAGATATTTAAACACCCTCTTCCAACTATAACCATGCACATACTCAGTACTCTTAGGCCCTATACACCTGGTTTTAACTTTACCATCTGCACACATTTTAGCCCGAGTCGACCATAAACCTTGTGTTTGGCGCTCTTTGGCCCCAGTTGCCCTTGCGCCATTAAAAAACCTAGCATCATCATCAACTAGGAGTAGAAAAGAATAAGGACATTGAACCAGTCACTAGACGCCCAACGCGATCGCATCACTCAAAAAAATTAAAGGAATATTCTAGTAAAACCGATGGTTTCAAAAATTCATATTTCCCACGAACGGTCCGAGATTGGAACTTGCTGTCTCCAAACACAGTGGAAAGTCGATCGGCCGAGTCATTCTGCAGCGCGCTAAAGAAAAACATAGGTATGTAAATCTTTTATTGGAAACAGATGAAGTATAACCTGTTTTATTTATTTGTTGTGATTTTCCCTACCACAGCGATGGTGTACAATTAGCATTCATGTGCCTGCATTTTTTTTTACTTTTTTATGCGAAAACAGTGCTAAAAATGTTTTGCAGTGCATTTATGCTGTGTTATGTTTGTTTCTATCTTATTTCCCACTCCTGCCTAAGGCCTCAAATAAGGCTGGCAGTATCTTCGAAATAAATAATAAATAAATAAATAAACTTTGACACGATTCTTGCATGCTTTCCTTCTACTGCACGTGAAACATTGGGAATGCTATTTTATTCTTAGGAGAAAAGTCTGCTGCATCGTTTTGTGCTCTTTTCAGAGTGCGATCATGTTTGGAAAGGAGGGGAGCCATGAAATGTATATTTTTTTTCGGTCATGGTGCCACCCACCCACCACGGAGCCCAATGAGGGGACGGGACAGGAACTTGTAAGCAAGCGCTGCCCTCGCCAGCTGTAGTACACTCACGGCGTAAGAATAACATACTGAGGTGTTGACGCACTCCCCCCGCCGCGCGCGAGAGCGCCGCCCGCTCGCGGCCACAATATGTTCGGGGGGGGGGGGATGGGTTGCCATGGAAACTGGTCGCTTCTTAGAGGGCGCTGCGAAAGGCGGGCCCGCGCTGGGCGGCTCGGTCCGGCGTGGCGCGGCACTGCGCACGTGTTTTCGGCACATTTCGGGGTGTGCGGCTGTGCTGCAGTGCAGTTTTTAACAAGTTCTTTTATTTTGCACCAATACCTTGTGTTTTGCTATCGTCGCCAGAGTAGCCCACAGCAGGTGAGTGCTGCGCAGTGGAAAGAAAGTGCTTCGTGCCGAACTGCAATTCGGGCTACCGGACCTGTGCGGAGCGTGTGCCATTATTCAAAGCTCCGTCCGACAATGTTCGTTTGGAGAAGTGGCGCCGTTCGATTCCCAGGGCAGACCGGACGTTAATGCCCACCGACCATGTCAGCGCCAAGCATTTTGCAGAGGACGCGAGATCCCCGGGCACATTGCGCGGAGCTCGATGGAAGAGTGCTACTTGACGCAGAAAAGAGGCCCGTGCTTTCCAGAGATGCAGTTCCTACCTTATTTCCATCATCATCATCATCAGCCATACTACACCCACTGCAGGACAAAGGCCTCTCCCATGTCTCTCCAATTCTGCGCATTTCTCTATCACCTGGTTGATAGTGTGCATGATCTATTGTAGAATATTGCCGCGAATATTTGCAGTGTGTTCGTTTTTCAAATCTGCCGCCACATCACTTTATCGCTTTGTTTGCTACGCAAGACGCGACTAGATTTATCTCTATTGATCGCAGCCAGGCAGAGCTGATTCTACGTTGTTCCGGAATGTTCTAGTAACTTTGCGCTCTTTATCTCGAAAGTTCGCTATCAGATTTAAATTGAGCACGGCCGACAGCGGCCGGCATTCTGTTCGACGACCGCCGAGCACGCTTGTCGCTTCGCCGCCGCCGAGTGATTCAGTCCATTTTGGGTGCAAGTCAGCCCAATAAACAGTTATTTTAGAAGACCCTTTCGTCCGTCTTCATCGCTGCTTCGACTGCCGTCACCACTACGTGGCAATATCCTTTACGAAAGCCTGCCTGATAATTTGGTTGATTAAAGTCTAAGGTTGCCCTGACTCTATTAGCGATTACCTTAGTAAATACTTTGTAGAGAACGGATAGTAAGCTGATTGGTCTGTAATTTTTCAAGTCCTTGGCGTCTCCCTTCTTATGAATTAAGATAATGTTTGCATTATTCAAAGCTTCTGGTAAGGTCGAAGTCATAAGGCATTGCGTATACAGGGTGGCTAGTTTTTCTAGCACGATGTCCCCTCCATCCTTCAACAGATCTGCTGTTACCTGATCCTCCCCAGCTGCTTTTCCCCTTTCCATTGCTCCTAGGGCTTTCTTTACTTCCTCTTTCGTTACTGGTGGGATGACGTATTGCTGTGCACTACTGCCTTCCTCATTAACGCTCTGATTACATTGGCTACTGTACAGATTTGTGTAGAACTCTTCGGCTACGTTAACTATCTTATCCATATTGCTAATGACATTGCCCTGCTTGTCTGTTAACGCATACATCTGATTTTTACCTATGCCTAGCTTCCTCTTCACTGCTTTTAGGCTACCTCCGTTCTTTAGAGCCGTTATGTAGGCTACCTTGCGCTTATTTCTTAACTTCGATAGCTATGTCAGTTCAATTCTGTCGGTAGGGTTAGACGCCCTCATGCCTTGGCGCTTCTTAATCAGATCTTTCGTCACCTGAGATAGCTTTCCGGTATCCTGTCGAACTGTCCTACCGCCTGCTTCTACTGCTCACTCCGTAATGATGGCTGTCAGATTATCGTTCATTGTATGAACATCGAGATCGTCTTCCTCAGAATCTTGGCCTGCAGTTGCCAACCAGCCTTCCTTCGTGGACCTGCAGACACACGGGCCATGTGAGTCGTTCCAGCGGAGACCTTCGCACCACCGAAGCCTACGTGGACGAGACCGGCGTGACGTCCGATGCAAGACATACAAGTCCATAAAGACCAGGAGAAGCCTCCACAGCATTTAAGGTTGGGGGGATGTGGGGACTAGCCCCACTTCGTCCCCTTTGGTCTACTTTCCCGTGATGCACCCTCCCTAGTTAGTAACCTGATAACAAGAGAGGACGTCTGCGTGGACGTTTACAGATATATTTCAGTTTCGAAACTCCTCGGCGCGCCCATGGGGAGGAGCCGGCCCGCAGCTGTTCCTGACACCACGGCGCCGCGGTCGACGGTTGAGCTATCAGAGCAAGCGTCGTCTGCTAGCACCCTAAGTTGCACTTGCTTGAATGCACATGGTAACTGCGCTAGAGACACGGACAAAGATAGAAGGACACCACGAACGCTAGCATCAACTGGCTTTATTCCAGACAGGCACATGAATATATAGGCAACGTGTACATCAGATCACACCCTAAAGCGCATGTGCAACGGCACCTTCTAGTTCAGGAAATGTATTTCTTTAGATGACAGTGATACCGATTGGTTGCTTACGCAAGGCTGTCGTTCTATGTGAATGAGGGATGCTTCCAGTATTTCGCGTTGTTTTTGATCTGAGCTTACAAAAATGACCCTGGTCTGATTAAATGTCGGAGAACATTTATCCTTACATCGTTTGCAATGTGCCGCCAAGTGTCCCGGACCTGATAATGCCTCGACAGCCAGCTTGTGCTCCATAAGCCGAACATTGATACAACGGCCAGTTTGGCCGATGTAGCAATTCCCGCATGACAGGGGAATTCTGTATACCACATTAGTCCTGCAGGCCACAATTGGCCTTTGATGTTTTATCGGGCAAAGGGGCTTCTTCAGAATTGAGGCACTTGCACTTGCACAGGAGATTCCGAGTTCGCTTGTAAAATGTTTGTTAGCGAGCCTCTTCGATAGCTAGGAAGTATTTTCACTGGGCACGGTTATTTTATCACGTCGGTATAAGAGTTTGAGTCGGGCTGGCTTGATTTTTTTTTTATAACACTGCATACATCCCGCTCCCGTTCTTGCTATCACGCAGCAAAGACATGCTCATGCAGCGTTCACCATGCTAAGATCTTCGACAAGTGTGCTCATAAATCTGCGTGAAACGGAGCGAACTTAGGCCTTTTACGGAATAATTAGAAAGGCGCTTGATCGTCACCTGTCGTGTCGGGCCCGTGCACACGTATCCCAGCGACGTTCTTTTCTTTCAAGTGCGCTCAGCGCCCTGGTCTTTTGGTTTGCGTTGCTGCTCATGATGCAACATTCCTCAGCGTGCTGATTCATGATATGCTCGTCACTGTAGCATTGGGCAAGATACCTTCGTTTGAATGCGAAAATTACTCATGAAGGATCGCACCTCCTATGCGGGACAAACGCAAAGACCAAAAGTAAGCGTCACCACGCAAACACGATAATGTTAAAAATCACAATAAGACTACTACAATTTTAAGTAAGCATTTATATATATATATATATATATATATATATATATATATATATATATATATATATATATATATATATATATATCTTACTAATTTATACTGTCGACCTGCTGAGAGATAGTCATATGTCGCTCTTTTTGTTCACCAGATGGCGTTAGGCTGTCGCAGCCTTGCTCTGATGCAACCAAACATCCTTAAGACGCTCTCACTGCACGGACTTTTTTGTTATTTTTTGCCACCCTTTTTTGCCGAGAAAGAAACTGCATGCGTGTCACCAATTAAAAAAAATAAACCAACTGTGCTGTAAATTCATCTGAATGTTGCGGACAGCTGATCGAAAAGTGAGGCTCGATCGCTACTCACGAAGATAAACACAGCCTCTCCTTTCCGTTTCATATAAAATACAACTTCCCGAGGATCAGGCTCCGGTTCTAAAAGCGACCTCAAAGTAGTTCGACCTGGGAAGATTTTCTAATTTTGAGGAAGTCACAGGGAAGCACCATCTTCGATAATAGACGTGAGATAAGCGCTATCCAAATAATTTTGTGCCTCAGCTGTTTTTAACATAACTCTAAAGATACTGACTGCGTGTTGCTGAACTCCATCCATCCTCTTCGGCGATCGCCACTTTTTGAAGGTTAGCGACCGATGGCTATAGGCAGGATCCAATCGATCGGAAATCGCATCAGTACGGCTTTTTTCTTATATGCGGATGCACCCTTGTTGATCTCCACGGCGCCACCGTTAACGATGTCTCTGCGTTTATAGGATAAGTGCTTGCTTGAAACGAAGTCCCATATATTGCGTGTTTTCTCGAGCAGCCTGTCCGTGCAGGGAATGTAATTTTTCCACCTTTTGAGGAGCGAAGGCCATTGCGGCCATTCTTATCACTTTAGCCGCTAGTGCAACCGCGCATTAAGCAGGTCGTTATACTTCTTCAATGTCAGCTCATCGTAGAGGTTAAAGCATTCCACAACGCTCAAACGCTTGGAAGTTCAAAAAGAATTTAACACTTCCTGACAGGAAGCGACAGCATGAGCAGTAGTGCTTAAGCTTGCTGTTCATGACACCTTTCAAACTTCTCCTTGATGGATACCAAACAGCGAAGGAGAACAACTAACCGTTACTGAAAAGCCACGAATGGGATGACATATTAAGGAAATAAAACCCGGGTGCACGGCAATATTTCTACCGCCATATCCAACTAAATGTACACTGTCGCCCGCAGAACCGTTTGAGAGCAGGTAGGCTAGAAACGCCGATTGGTCGATGGGATGTTTTTTTCACCTCGCCCTCGTTCTCAGCCGGATGTTAGGGTGCCTCGAGGCACCCTATCGGATGTGGGGTCGCCGCGCCTCTCTCGGCCTGTCCCTAGGGGATCGCTAGGTCCGGCCGTCCGCCGCGCGTGCGTGGTCCGCGGGCATTCCCTTCGTGAGCCTAGGCGGCGGCGCGTGTTTCGGGAGCTGTCCAGGCATGGCTTTTTTTGCGTGGTGCGCTCTTCGGCGACAGCCAGCTGAAATTTCTGTACAGTTCTCACTTCCACGACACTACGACGACCCACATGAGGCGCTGACCCGATGGAAATCACATAAAGGTACGCATTTTATCCCAAATTTCGCTTCATGAAGTGCTGTACTGCTTACATGCCTTGCGCATTCCAGGACCTCGTTTTGCTGCTGCAGGAGCGAGCACGTGGCTGGTGTCGTGCTGGTGTTGAAAATTTTGCCACGACATTACGACGACCCACATAAGGCGCGATTTGAGGACAGCCGGCGTCGCCAGCTGAACCGCCGTCTGATAGCCACGCTGAAGCGCTTTTGTCGGGCGTGCGCATTCTCAACCCCGAGGTAAGGGTTGAACAACGTTTTCGCAAGTTTTCTCGTGCAGAACTCACCAAATTGCGGCGCTTGTAGCGTAACTTTTTTTTGCAGCATCGTTTCCTGGATGCTTCTGGCAAGCCGATGCTGTCCTTATTTGCCGCGGACATCTAGATACCACTTGTCGAGAGACCGGGGCATCGACCAGATGTCAAAGATTATCGTCGCGGCCCTCGTCAAGATCTACGGACCAGGGATCGCGTCGGCTTCAAGGGCAAGTCCAGGAGAGGTGTACGTCGTGCACCGGTGTCGTTGGTGCGGAGCAAAAGGGCACAAGACGGACCACTGCTGGGCCTACTGCTCACCGCTCCGCCACGCCGCTACAGGTCGATTAACGCTGCCGGGGCGGCAGTGAGCTAGTTGTTCGGTGTGGTTCTGTCGCAGTCAGTCATTCTTGTCAGCGCCATGACAGACAAGCACCAGCATAAGAGCTTGTGAGACACCGATCTGGAAATGATCAGAACGATCTGGTGTTGAAACATTTCGCGACGCAGCAGCAGCAGCACGTGTTACCTGTCCCTTGTGGCCGTCAGAGGCTCATGCCCGGTTGTTTCCGATGTGATGTCTTGGTTGTATTTCATTTAATCGGTGCAATTTCTGCATTAATACTGCAGCGACAATTGTAGACGAGCCACTATGCTGGCGAAGCACCTTCGTGCGAGCGACGCACCTTCGGGCGAGCGGGCCGTGTTGACCGCCAGCACGTCTCGAGTTACTCAGCGCAGCGGTGTGCGCTTCGCACCTTCACGTGCGCTCCGAGGCCTGCGCTTTTATTTGGATATAAATAAAGCACTTGTGATACGCCTGCCATGCCGGCTGGTCGTCCCTCCTCGTGGTCCATGCGAGGCAGCACGCTGAATGCCCTTGTTTTTCTTCTCTTGGCCGCCCCGCACCAAAGCGGGTCTGTTCAAACTTCGAAAGCGAACACGATCTCGTTTATTGCAATCCATCCGCCGAATGTCACGCAATATCTTCTTTAGCTCCAGTCCTAAAAATGCACGACAGAGAACGACAGCAAACTGAAGTTATCTGGTCATAAGTGTCCTGCCATTACAGGTACCGTGTTCTGCGGTGCAGAGGCGTTAAAACACGATGCAACTTGCGACGCGAGAGCTTAACTTCAAAAATTCTTTTCTCGCTTTAAACAAAAATTCCCTCCATAAAAATTTCTAAAATGAAAGACAATCATTTGTGCTACGTAACTCGTTATTGTTTTCATTTTTACTTGGACCATCTCAGGGTGAAATTAACGAGTGTTCTTCGCTCAAAACGGACTTTTGCAACTAGTATTTTTTTTTTTACTTCGATGTACGCAGTTTCATCACCTGTAAAAATTGTTATATATGCTAGACATCTAGGGAAACAAAACGGCTATTTCCGAATTTCCGAGAGCAACTTGATATTTAAAGCAAAAAACGACAAAAATGGTACATTTTCATAGTTTTTTTTTGTTTTTTAAATATATTTGTGCCGTATAAAGCTGCATGCTTCGCATTAAATCGACAGCCAGAATCTGCGTTAATGGCAATGAAAAAAGTTGTGAAGTGTTTTGTAAAAATTTGAATTTTTAATTAGTTATTGAGCAGTGCCTTGTTTCTCGCCTTTTCAAACTGCCCTCACCTCACGAATAAATTTTTTTTCGGGAAAAATATTTCAGGCTTTTATTACGCACATTAGGATAAATTTGCATGAATTTTTTTAAACAAATTGGAGATGGTCGAGCGCAACGTCTGGGGCGCTTGGCGTGGAGTGACCCTAATAACAGAGACTTTTACCATCTGCAATGCGACATAAAACTTGTGTAAAAGTGGTACGCCAACTGGCTAATGTCATTAAACGTTAATAGAACAACTCTAATATCATTTCATCGTCGGCAATCGTATCCTGCTCCTTACTACACGCTTCGCAGTTCCACGATATCCCACGCATCTTCATATAAATTTTTAGAAATCAGCCTAACACAGGATTTCTCTTGGACCACCCACATAATGAGCATAACCAGCGAAGCTAACCGTGTTCTTGGTTATCTACAACGTAACTTGCGTTTGGCACCTGCTTCCGTAAAACTTTCCGCCTATTTAACTCTTGTCGGTCCTGAACATGAATATTCATGTTCAACTTGGGACCCCCAACGAATTAACCTTACCAAAACCCTTGAGTCACTCCAAAGCCGCGCGATAAGATTCGTATATTCCAATCATACGAGCGTAACAGCATTGAAAACAAAAGCTGCAGAGCGTCATCGTCTGCAGAGCGCGCCGTCGCGCGGTGCGGGTCCCTCGGACTCCTCTTGCGGCGCAGCGTACACCTTCAAGCGTGGACAACCTGGAAGCGCACGAGTGGGGAAGTCATCCAGCACTCGCAGCGTGTCCCCGGATGTCCACCGTGTTCTCTGCGGACGAGGTCACCACCTTCGAGACTGCCCTGGCACCTCTGCCTTTGCACCAGACCAAGAACGCCACTGTCAGTTCCCTGCGCTTGTGCCCTCGTCACGTCGGCCGCTCTCGTCGCTTTCGCGTCCCTGTGCTGTGCCTTACGTATTTGAAGACGTTGCTCTACTCGGCCAGTATGTTAATGCCCTATAACTGACACGGGGACTACTGTCAGTGTATTAGACAATCCGCGGTCAGCGCGCGCCAGTTACTTCCCGCGACCGCTGAAACCGAGCTTTTTAACTTTCAGCGGTGCCTTGGTCAATCAACTCGGACGTGTCGTCGTGAATGTGCGTGCTTTCGGCACGGCCTTCTTAGCCGAGTTTGTAGTCACCAACAGCCCATTTTGGCCGGTGGTCCTCGGGTGCGGCTGGTGCCAGCAAGCGGGGTCGCTGTCGACTTTGAGACCCCGCGATAGCGGGCGTACCGACCTCCCTGTAGCCAAGGCTGGATTAGTCGGTTTTTTCACGTCGGTGCCGGCCTATATGCCTACCCTTGGTGTCGGCGGCTAACCGTGCCTCCGCATTTCTGCGCGATGTCCTCCCGAAGTTTCGACGTCACATCCCGCTGTCTGACGTGTGCAATGTCGACAGCTTCTGACGTGACCCTACCACCGGGAGCGGCAACTTGGGTACGGGCTCAGCTGGGCGTCCAGGAAACCGCCGATCTGCCCCTGTATTAACGCGACAGCGCTAAGGAGCTTTTGTCGCAGGAAAGCCGGTGTCGTCGGCGTCGGCGTCTTTGGTCGTGAGCGAAAAATGGCGCATCTCGATGGACACCTGAACCGCGCCGTAAGGAAAGGGATTTTAACGCGACAGCGTTAAGGATTGATTGATTGATGGATGGATTGATGGATCGATTGACTGATTGATTGATTGATTTATCGTCGATCGATTGATTGATTGATCAATCGATTTTTCCTTCCCTTACGGCGCGATCCGGGTGTCCAGAGAGAAATGTGAGACAGGCGTCATTTCCTTTCCTTAAAAGCAATTGTTAATTTCATTTTTGACCCGCCGCGGTGGCTCAGTGGTTAGGGCGCTCGGCTGCTGATCCGGAGTTCCCGGGCTCGAACCCGACCGCGGCGGCTGCATTTTTACGGAGGAAAAACGCTAAGGCGCCCGTGTTCTGTGCGATGTCAGTGCACTTTAAAGATCCCCAGGTGGTCGAAATTATTCCGGAGCCCTCCACTACGGCACCTCCTTCCTCTCTTCTTTCACTCCCTCCCTTATCCCTTCCCTTACGGCACGGTTCAGGTGTCCAAAGATATTTGAAACAGATACTGCGCCATTTCCTCCCCCCCCCCCCCAAAAAAAACAATTATTTCATTTTCCTTCCCTTACGGCCCGGTTCGGGTGCCCACCGAGATGTGTGAGGCAGGCGTCGTTTCCTTAAATTCTCCAACTGGCCACGCGTCGCGCCGAACAGGCGATGACGTTCCGTGTACTCCTCGGCAACGCTGCGACACGCTGTCGCGACTCACTCTTGAAGACGAAGCTAAAGCGTCCACCAATTTTTAACCGCCCCTTTATTATCCGGAGAACCACAAGGTTCTGTACTTGGGCCTCTTCTTTTTCTTATCTGTTTAAATGACCTGTCCTTGGATTGCTCTGTACAATGGCGGTTCTTCGCCGATGACTGCATCGTGTACCAGAACATCGAATCTGTACAAGATCAGACTGTTCTATGTGATTACCTCTCTGCAATTAACAGTTGGTGCCAATCCTGGCGTATGAACCTAAATGTCTGAAAATTTGCCCATATGATGGTCACAAGAAAGAAAAAAACAGTTAATATACACTTACAAAATTAACAATGCAGATATCAAACGGGTTGACTACTTCAAATATCTTGGCGTTATAATTTACTCCAAATTAACGTGGAACGCACAAGTTGATTATGTTGCTTCGGCGTCCCTAAAAAGCTGTGGTTATTGAAGCACCGCATGAGGCACTGCACTAGTGCGACAAAACTTTCAGCATTCAAGACACTCGTTAGGCCAATGCTTGATTACGCTGGCACTGTTTAGGACCCTCATACTGTGAAAAACATTAAACACATTGAAGAGTGCAAAAGAAAGCGCTTAGATTCATTTACAACGCTTACCATACAACCTTTGTCCATAAAGTTCCGATACTGAGTCCATTTAAGAAAATGCGTTTAACACTGAAATCATTTGTACAGCACCCCATCGAAATAGTCTCCCTTGCAGTCTGTACACTGCTTCCAACGCTTCTTGAGGTCTTGGAAACAAGTTGGAAAACGCTTCTTTTGGCAGGGCTGTCAGCTCATTTGTCGTGGCGGCTTGAATGGCCTCCTGCGCTCCCCATCCAGCGACCTTTTAGGGCTCTCTTCACACGAGGAAACAGGAAAAAATCGCATGAACAGAGGTCGCGAGTGTGGCGGATGGGGAAGTACATACAGTGATGCTGTGCTTGGCGAGAAACTTTGTCACGCTAAGAGCAGTGTGTGGCCTTGCGTTATCGTGGAGAAGGCTCCATTGTCCAGATGCCCATAAGTCGGGGTGACGGCGTCGCAGTGCATCACACATGTGTTGAAGCACGCGGATATAAAACGCCTGATTCACCGTCTGCCCTTGTGGGACGAACTCGTGGTGTATGACACCTCTGGCATCGAAAAAAACTATCAGCGTTGTCTTTGTTTCGGTCTTCTGTCGCCGCACCTTTCTCGACGCCGGAGAGCTTGTGGACCGCCATTCGGCGCTCTGCCTCTTTGAGGATCGTATTGAAAACACCATGTTCCGTCTTCAGCAATGATGTTGTCGACGAATGCAGCATCCTTCTCTGCCTCGGAGAGCAAATCAGCGCTCACTGATGCCGGCGTGTCCTTCTGGTCATGTGTGAGGGAGTGCGGCACAAGTCGCATTCAGCTTTCGTTTCCCCAAGTCCTCGCACAAAATTTGGTGGCATGTTGTCTTACTAATGTCGAGAGCATCTGATAGCATGCGGACTGTAATGGTGCGGTCTTGCTGTATGATTTCCCTTATCCGAGCCACGTTGTTTTCGTTCCGTGAGATTGAAGGGCACCCCTGTTCGAGGTGGACGCCCATCTCTCCACATTCACTCACAGTAGAATGCGCAGACGACTAGTGACAACGTATTTTTCTACATGCAGTGCCATCTGGCGGCTTCCACAGCAATTGACATAAATAGCTCAGATTAGCCCGAAAAGACGGCCCTGCACGTACTTACCAACATTTGTTTTGGGGAATCATTTCTAGAGAAGAAACTAAATCAGCCTCGAAATTTACGCACAAAGGTTGTAAAAGTATCTGTTTCAGACCTGAGAACACGAGCTGGGCTCCTGTCGCTAGAAATGCGTTGTAAACTACACCGCCTACAAATGATGTACAATATTGTCAACAAACATGTCAAAATCAATTTTCATACTTACATGCATTTTAACCAATCCAGGAAAACGAGAGGCAAGCACAGCAAGACAATTGTAATGCCGCAGGTTAAAAATAACGCCTACCGTTCATCATTCTTTCCTCGAACCATAGCCGAGTGGAACGCCTTACCTTATGAGATTGCTGACATGCCCTCTGTTGAATCTTTTGTAACGGCCGCGTCACCTTATCTATGATGCAGCAAGTATTTCTTTACAATGGCTCTTGCTTTGCCGCCCGCCTTTCGAAGTGTATTCCTTCTTTCTATTTTTCTATTTGTTGATTGTGCACATTCCGTCGTGGCTGATTGTCAATCGCACGTTTTCTCTCCTTGCTGCTGTTAAACTCAACTTGGCAGTTGTTCAAGAACAATGTATCCACTCCTGCTTTGACTGCCAAGAGGCAGTTGGCAGTATTGATAAATAAAAAAATGTGCTCTTCGAACCCGTCCGGTGTGCAGCGACCGCCCACGAGACGACCTCAACACAGAGCCTTTTATCGGTGACGAAAGGAAAAGCTCACGTGCTCGTACTTAACTTCGGTGGTCACCCTCTCGTTCTGCGTCACGGGTCACTCCTGGGCATGCCGCACGTTTTGTGCCCAGGCTCACCGGTTGCCTCACTGCAGCCTGCGGCTCCGATGCCTTCCCCCCATCACCAGAAGCCCTACCGTGGGAGTCCTTCAATTTTGGCTCCAATCCGACCTCCGCGGAGCTCGCCGCACTGAAGGCCCTACTGCAACAACACCGCGATTGTCTCGCTCTTCGTGCCGAAGAACTCGGGTGTACTCCTGGACAAAACCTAGTTGTGTCGCCCCAGCCGAACGGCGGGTTATCCAGCAGTACGTGGCTGACATGCTAGACCAGAGCATCATTTCCCCTTCGTGCAGCCCGTGGTCCTCTCCCGTCGTCCTTGTGCGGAAGAAGGATGGGGCGCTCCGTTTTTGCGTGGATTACCGCAAACTCAACGTCGTCACCCGTCTCGACGTCTATCCGCTACAACGCCTTGACGACGCACTCAACCGACTGAGGGGCTCCCAATACTTCTCCACCCTGGCCATCATTTCGGGCTACTGGCAGGTACCACTTCATCCCGAAGACGCGGAAAAAACGGCTTTTGTGACCCCCGACGGCCTCTACCAGTTTAACCGAATGCCCTTCGGCCTCTCCAATGCCCCAGCCACGTTTCAGCGCCTTATGGACCGCGTGTTGGGCCACATGAAGTGGACCATGGCGCTGGTATACTTAAACAATGTGATTGTCTACGCGGCCACTTTTCAAGACGATCAGCGGCGCCTCGCGCTTCTTGTCGAGGCACTTACAGCCGCGGGGCTTACACCCACTTCGCCTTTCCGACTGGCCGGGCTAGACCGTTGGGGTCAGTTTCCCAAGACATGCGCCGGCAACAGGTATGTCCTGGTTGCCATCGACCAGTTCTCCAAGCAGCCCTACCCGTCCCCGACACATCATCCTGTCACGCCGTCTTGTTTGTGGAGCGGCATCTCGTTTTCCAGCACGACGTGCCGGGACGTATCATCACGGACCGTGCGAGCTGCTTCATGTCGCGAGAATTTGCGACAGCCCTCCGCTCTTTTGGAATTCGGCACTCTACCCCGTCCGTCAACCACCTCCAGTGTAACGAACTCATGGCACGTGTCAACCGTACCCTGACTGATGTACGTACTTGCGGCCTATATATACGCAGCTCCTACACACACAAACTAGGACCGCTTTGTTTCTGCCGCAACTTTCGCCGTCAACACCCACTTCTGCTGAACGGGCCCGTGAGCCCGTAACAATTTATGAAATAAATTATATCATTTCTCGGATCCGGTCTCTGATCGAGCATGACTCCTCTCTCGGTGTGCCGACTAAAGAGGCCTGTCTTCTTTCCAGGTACGGTGGTTATGAAAAATGCAGTTATTTTGCGTGGAATGTTGTGGAGGATGGGAGAGTAACGCCGGGGATATTTAAAGAAAACAAGGCAACAGATTGTTTTATTATTTGTGATGATGCGTAAGGCATTATCACAGATGGATTACCACGTGTTTTCTCCCACAACCGCTAAATCATTTATAATTCAATTTCTTTCTCGTGCTGTTTGCGTTTAAACAGTCGTACTATGACTGCGACGTCAGCATGTGCTTAGAGGTCACGTGAGGCATGAAAAAAGCTGCAATATAATCGCTGCTTCTACCAGGGGGAGGAAAACGCCAGCCACTTCCTACCCGGCTAATTGAAAAAACCTTCGCTGTAGCCGTAACTCCGTATGCCATCCGTTGTGAACGTAACTGAAAGAACTGGCGCTAGCGTTTCTAGTAAAGGACAAGATCTAAGAGCGAGAAGGGTCTGAAAGGAGAAATGGCCTCTCGCTCTCTCTCTCTCTCTCTCTCTCTCTCTCTCTCTCTATCCCTTTTGAATTTCTGACCTGCGCAGCTGCTGCAACCGCCACGCATCTTTTCCGTGTGTTTCGCGAACTCTGTCAGTAGCGCGTTACTTCGAGCGCTGTCGCCTGCTTTGCGGCGCCGGTCACAGACACATTGGCGTCGTGCTCCTTCATGCGTTAGTGATGTCGGTGCTGCGACAACTACGGTGGTGTTTCGTTTTGTGCTAGTGACCCTCGAAACTGCGAAGAGTACAGCGAGACCCGCACGGATACGACAAGAACCGCAACCTCCGCTCGCTTTCTCGGGAGCCACCGCTCATTTCGGCGCCGTGGATCATGAACCATGATTTAGTCTCTCCTGTTGACGAAGCAGTCATCGGGTTTGGTCCGCAATTCGGCATATCGTAGGAACCAATTATGCAATTGTATGTTAACTGAATTTTATTGGTGTCTCGTATATCAGCATGGACAGTGAAGGCCATTGCGTGATAGTGGTTTGCTTTCACGCGTGTAAGTAAACACTAAACAATTTTTTTTGCAATTACCTACGATTGTAAGATATGTCATGCATGCATTAAATTGCTTACACTCATTGTGCACAGAGTGCGTGAAAATTATTGCGTGAAAACTGTACTGCGTGAATTATGCACGAAATGATGTACTTGAAAATGTCAGTTGCGCCGTTTGAGGTAACACCTGTGGTGCGTCAGCACACATTACCTGTATTGTACGGATTGTTGTAACTTAGAAATGTAGTGTATTTTGAGCAATATCTCTGTTTCACTAAAAGTAACGGGAAGGATATATGTGTCAATACCGCCATCGAAAACATGTTCTCTGTTCTTCGCACATTGGTCCAGCGCTGCGGTTACCATTGCTGACCAGCAGCGCAACTATTTTTAACATGCCACAACAGCAAAGAATGGGTGTACGAAAACCCATGTAAAGCGCGGCGCGCGACCGCGCGCAGCAAGCAGACGACGATACAACCACCCACCTCCCCTAGTGGGCCCTACTGTGGACCAGTCCGCGCGCGAAGCAGATGTCGTGCGAACACCCCCCGCGCCCGCGTGTTTCGGTCGTCCGTTGTCATGGAGACAACTCGTACACCACTCGATATGAACGTAACTGAAGGAGGAATTGGCACTACTGTCTGCAATTCGTGGCTTTAGCACTGCAGTGAATGAATTAAAACGAGGAAGCAGCGATTATATTGCATTTTTTCATGCCTCACGTGACCTATAAGTAGACGTTGGCGTCACAGTCATCGTTAAACTGTTGACACCGAAATATATGACAGAAAAATTCTATTGTAATTTTTAGCGATCGTAGGCGAACACCATGCCGTGATTCATGTATGGCGATGTCCTCCGCATCGTTGTAAAGAAGTCATGCCACCAAAATTAGGTGTCTATACCCAACAAACACAAAACCTCCTCAAAATCTCCCAGAAATATCCCATCAGGACATTTGATATGTCCCCAGGAGGTTCTCATTTTTCCTGGAGACGTCCAAAAAACGTTCCCACAACTAGCCGTGTCCAAAAAGCTGTACGTCCCAGGGACTGCCCCAAAAGGTTAATGCTAGATAGATTTCTCGTCTCTGATTCAATAAAATTATTTTTTTTCTTTTTCATGCAGACTTCAGACATCTAAGCGCACAAATGTGCCAAATTTCAGGCATATGCGTACGTTACAGGTGCTGTAATACATCTGTCAACTCGCGTGAATGCTTGCTGGCTAGGCCATTCAGACTTACCTGTTTACATGAAATGTGCTTTAACAAGGTGAAAATTTGGGCTGGTTGGTGCATGATCTTGTGACGGGAGCAGAGCAGCACGAGACAAAGAGAGAGGCGGGACACGACGCTGAATAACAACCAGATTTTTAATGCACGTTCGTCGAATATATACATCTCGCTCGTATAAGAAGGAAAAGAAAGAAGCATGAAAAACGCATACTTCATGCGTCAGCATACTTTCGATAGCGTTTCGTGACAGCGAAATTGATTATTTGCGTGCGTTGTCCTAATCTTTTACCATGCGTACATCTTATTCGTTTGTCATGCTTCTTTCCTTTCCTTATTGCACGAGCGAGATGTATATATTCGATCGAACGTGGATTAAAAATCTGGTTGTTAGTCACCGTTGATTCCCGCCTCTCTCTTTATTTCGTGCTGCGCTGCTCCCGCCACATGAATATGAAATGTGCTAGAATTTTACACACAAAGGAAATATTAATTCAAAAAGTCGCCCAATCCCGCCCATATAACAGGAAATAGCAGCGCAATACAGATGTAATTTGTTTATTAGATGTGCTCTTCGCATTTAAATGAATACAAACAGGAGACGCATATGTATGCACCATTTAACGCACAATGTACGGAGCACTACGACACCAGCAAATAATAATGGCCAAAATTTTCTCTAGCTCTGAGAAATCTGAACAAAAATGGAGCAATAAAAACATAATACAGGCTGAAAGTTCATACATTCTAAAGGGTACAAAAGCATATATGCACACGCAAAAGCAAACGCATGTAAAGAGCAACCTGGGTGCCAAAAGAAAAGACGATATGAACGTACGATACAGATACGCGGTTTCAGGTTACAGATATTCTGCAGGGTGAAACCTCCCTCTCGCTTTGCCTCTCGCACGAGCTTCGGAGTAATCATGAGCGTGTTATCAAAACCGGAAAAAAAAATAATTATACGAGGCGAAAATAAAAAACGAGCATAAACCACATACCTTGACGACGTTCCCAACCGAAACCCGGGGATGAAATAAAATGCTGCAACTATATATATGAGTTCAACGCAGCCTTCTGTCCTGCGCCTTCTCACGGCACAGCGAACGCTCAAACATACGCGTTACATCCTCGTTACACCCCCGTTTTATTTTTTTGTGACTAAGTGTGAAGATAAGACTGCTTGGAGCCGGATGGAAAGGGGGGACGTCTTGAGGTAGGAGCCCTGGCTCGCCGCACCCATGGTACAGCAGACCACGCGTGCGGCACAATTCGGTGTGGGAGGCGAGGTCAAGGTGATCAAGGCACAAGTAATCCGGTGGGGGTGGGTTGGGAGTCAGCGACGCGAACACAACGCAAACTATACCGCTGCGACAGGACGGCAATGTAGGAAGAGCAGGTTAATCCATGGGCACATGCAGCAAGAGTCTGGTGGGCTTCCGAAGATCTATCCCGCCTATGACCGCAGTGGACGCCACGCTGCCACCAACAACACGCCACAGTCGTCGGAGGCGCTGAGGGATGCAGAGTGCGCGCTAGGAGTCGCCCATTGCCTTGAAATCCGCTGCCGCGAACGACGCCTGTAAGAGCGCCATTATGGTGTAGGGCCGTGAAGCTGTACAAAAGACTTGCGATGCGCCGCGCGCCGCTGCACCGGTTCCAAAAGGAACTATGTGGGCACGCCGAGGTGCGCGGGAAAGCTGCCATGAATCCGCAGCTACGAAGTTCACGACAGCCCAGTGGTGAGAGCAAGAGCTGCTGCGCGCTGGGGCTTACGCGCGAGCGGCTACGGGCTGCGCGAATACGTGTGCGCAAGATGGCTTCCTTCCAGCGAGGAAGCCGGGCGAGCGACGGGAGGCCTATTACTGCGCCTCTGCTAGACAGCGGCGCAACGAGGACTGCTGGTAGTTGGAGATGCCTGCAGAGACCGCCGCATCGTGCTGAAGTTGCAAACACTATTGAAGACGGGCACGTTGGTGACCGCCGCTCCCGGCGATGCGATGAAAAGGCAGACCGCCGTCGCCTGCCTGCCTGCAGCATGGAGCCGACGGCCCACGAGAGAGATGCGGGGTGAACTGCGCTTCCTTCGGCTGTTCGAACAAAACTGTCTGATCTCTCAAGACGGCGAGTGCAAGCGCAAAACCTTCTCTCCCCGTAGCTTTTGGCGCGCGCGAGAGAGAAAAGGGAGCGAGGGGTCAATTTGTATTTTTTGTTGAAAAGCATTGGTCCCAAAAACGTTCTCCCAGTTACCTTTCTGGGACCAAAATGCTATGATTTGTTTTTGTTTCTGCTTAACACCCTCGTAAAAATGTTTCTAGGAAATTTGTGGGCGCACTTCCCTTTTGCTTGTGTTTCTATGTCCTGCCTCTACGGCCTGGAAATGTTCGATAAATGTTGTACTGGGACAGGGACATTCCATCCTTTCTGGGCGCTCCTGGGGAGGTACGTTGTTTGCTGGGTACTCCTTTATTGACCATTAAGCGTAAATTACATAGGCTGTAAATATAAGTAAAGTAGCCTACCTAAAAGAAAACACATAATCCCGTTTTACGAGGTTCAGTGAACTTTCTACATATGATGTGATCTCGTCTTCCGCACACGCTTAATAAGTTTAAACTGCACTTGTTATCAAAGAATTCGTTACATGCCACGCTCAGTTATGTAAAAGGCTGTTTTACTCAGTTATCAGTATAGCCCCCATTCAGAAAAAAATGTGGATACCGCCCCCTCCCCTTTTCAGGGCCTCCACTAGAGACGGGAAGGCTCGGGCAAAAAAATAATTCTAAAAAAACCTTTTTTTTCCCCAAGGCATGGAAAGCGAGAAGAATAATCAGTCTGGTGCTGAACCGCAGAAATCTTGGAAAATTTATGAGCTGAACAATAAAACCGTGATAAACGGCTGCGCCAAAAGAAAAATAGAGTCACAGCGTGCCCTTCTCCATTTATTGCGATCAGTTTTCGTTGACAACGGCAATGCAAGGTTAGCCGCGACACTGCGTCATAAGAGAGCCTTAAATTACTGATACACTTTAATATGCTGGAATGCTGTTTTCTTGTATTTTACATGATCTTTGATTATACTTCGCTTCTGAAATTACTTCTGAAACACACGAGGGAAACAACACATAACACCTGATGAAGCAGCCTCAATGAGCAGACAAAAAGTATGGTGGGGCAGCCAGAAAAAGGATGTAAACCAATATGCCCCTGCCTGTGCCACTCAATGAGCAGACAGAAAGACTGAAAACAGCTGGGTACACGACACCACTGTTTGTTTCGGTAGCCGAGAAAGTGCTTAAAAGATCACTTAAAGCAAGGGGCCAAGGCAAAGCAAAAGAAGAGACCAGTGGTAACTCTATACATTCATGCACTTTCGCATAAACTGAAAAAAAAAAAGTTGCTGAAGGGCTGTCAGGATACTGTGGGCGGCATTGCTGGCGCCGAAATTATAATTAATCGGACCAACTCCCCCCCCCCCCCCCCCCCCCCCCCACTGCACTCTCCGTAAGTGTTGGAGGGGGAGGAGCGACAAACCTCTTCACCCCGCGCGCGGAAGACAAACTTCGTGACGTAGTGCCAACCTTTGAAGTGTGCCGCCCCCTTCCGTCTTTTATTCCCCCCCCCCCCCCCCCCCCGCCGTGCTGCGCCATCCCGGGCATGCGTTAGACGCCATTTTTGATGCATGAATGGACGTTTCTGCATCAAAACGAGAGGAGAAAGTGTAGAAAGGTGAGGGAAGGTGCTGATACTCGACGAAGTTTGAGGGGATTTAGCGATAGGGGCCACGCCTGATTAATCGCTGACCGGAGGCAGTTCCGTAACCTTACTTGAAAAAGGTCATTAACAAAACATTCCAGACCCGAGTCTAACAGAAGACCGTCAGTTGATCAGGCGCGAGAAAATCAGTAAACACACTACGAACAAACGCATTATTATAGGGAAGGAAACGCAAGGGTAATTACGCAACAATGCTACACGACTGAACAAATACTATACAAAACATTAGGACGAAAAACGTAGCCAGCGACGAGACAAAGAAAAATTACAGGATTGCACTTAAGTCTAAGAGCGCAAATGCGAAAGCCTTTCCCTGTCCTCATTCTACCTTAATTTTTCGTTTTCTGTTCTTTTCTGTAATTTTTTTAATACGCGACAGCGTATACAGCTCGTTGGGTCGAAAAGCCGTCGGCGTCGTAGCAGTAGTAGTAGTTGCAGTAGTTGTCGGCACCTGGTCGGAAATATTCCTTCCTTCACGGCGCGGTCCGGGTGTCCACCGATATATGTGAGACAGGCCTCATTTCCTTTCCTTAAACCAAATTTTCATTTCATTTTCGTTCCCTTACAGCGCGGTTCGGGTGTACACCTAGATATGTGAGACAGGCCTCATTTCCTTTCCTTAAGCCAAATTTTCACTTCATTTTCCTTCCCTTACACCGCGGTTCTGATGTACACCCACATGTGAGACAGGCGTCATTTCCTTTCCTTAAATTGTCCAACGGACAAAGCGTCGCGCCCGATGTCGTTCCGTGGACCCCTTGGCAACGCTGCGACACGCTATCGCGTCCCACTTTTAAAAACAAAGCTTAAGCGTCCTCGAATCTTTTTTATTTTTTATTTATTTTTGTTACTTTGTTTTTATTTCTGGTTTATTTCATTGCATATACGTTGCTTAAGAACTGTTGCTTAATCAACTTTTACATTATTGTTTTACCCCACACCTTATGATTGACAGTTCGTGCGGAAGTTTCGTCTACAACTTCCGTCCACCGCTTCCGTGCACGCCACTCGTGAGCCAAGAAAGGCTTTCACCTTGAAAGAGTTCAGGAGAGTGGGGAGAAACGGTGGCTTAGCTGCGGGGTAGCAAGGTCCGGTCGCAAAGAGCGCCGTGCTGCGGATGCTCGTTGCGGGACTGATGGGGTGTTACGGATATGGGCGAATTTCGGCCACTTGTCTCCTGGGCCGCCGTCACCGCGCTTCTACGCGTTAGACCCACGCCTAGGTTCGCTTGCCGACCACTTCCCTGGCTGACCTCACTCACGTCCGCGCGCACCGATTTCTCCAGGCCAGCTCCCCGGCCCGCGGTTTTCCCGCCGCCGCGTCCTCGTGGAAAACAAAGAAACAAAAAAACACTTTCTGGCGTCTCGCGCAATAAAAAAAAACAGAGAAATGGCTAAGGAACGCGAAAGAAAGCCTCAATTCTAACGAGGAGCGTATGCAAACGGTGCCGTGGCGTTCAACCCGAAGCGGCTGGCCGCCACCGTTGAGTCGCGTGTGTGCTTCCGACCGGCTGACGTTGTACAAGTGCCCCCTACCAGGCGACAATAAGGGGAGGTGCTGAATGGCCTTCAGTGACCTTTCGCTCCCACTGTCCACGCGGGAGGTCAAAATCCGCCTTTTTCACGACGCGACTGCGCATGCGCCCATCCCCTGGCGGCGGTGTCGCGAAACACATTGGAAGGGTCGCTCGCTCCACTCGAGACCGGTCGTGGAAGTGTAAACAAACCGGCTTCCTACACGGGGTGCGTTGCTGCAGCCGTCGGGCGTTCAGCGCGACGCATTTGGCGATACCTACGAAATGTGTTGCATACGGCAGCAATGCCCAATATGTAAAGAGAAGTAAACACGGATTTTTTCGCTTTCCGAGCGCTTCCCGGGACAGCCTTCGACGCGAAGCGTGGATAAAAGCAGTTCGCCGGCTCGACGATCGTGCCGCCCTTGGGCACCGTCAAGCGCGTCAAGACTGTGCGGGAATTACTTTGTGACAGGTACGGATGAGGCACTGCGTTTAAATGCGTGTGCAGTCTATCGCGGAGTGTTATATTCATGGGCAGGAAGGCCTCGAATGTCACCGCGGCACCCAGACTTCGTTCCGACGCTTTTTGCTTTCTCAAGCAAGAAGGCCCAATGGGCAAGTGCTGTGAGCCGCTTTCAACGCGCGATGGAGCGGGTAACGAAAAAGAAGCTACGAGAGCATTCACGCATGGTGCTAAAATTTTGTCATAATCTCCTATGGAAATTTCCTTGTTTATGCCACTACACCGTGGCCAATCCCCCCGTGTGGGCATGTGCCATGTATTAAGAGGCAGAAGAAGAAGAAGGTGCGTTATGCGTGTGTTTGAATCATATCCATGATGAAGAGCTCTGCGTGATATCGCCGGAATGGATTAATGTGCGCCTCTCGCGCTCGTCTTTATGGACGCGCATGCTTGTTTAACCTATGCAGCGGTGTGTTGTGGGAAAACACAGTGAAATGCTAGCAGAGCTGCTTTGTTGCGAGTACGCTTGTGCATTTATAGCTCGTGTAGCTATTCTGCAGCGCTTGAGCACAACGATTGCTTGTGAAAACTGTTGTCCCCAGTCGTTTTCTGTACTACGGCGTGCACGATGTAGTATCCACCTTTCATGAATGGCAGGCATATACAGCGGAAAATGCCAACCTCACTGATCGGGGATATTTCATTGAACATTATGTTCCGCATGTAGCCTTCATCTCTGAAGCGGCGGCCCTTGCTAGCTGGTGTTCGCATCGCATGCCGGATGATCGGCGATACTGAAGAATTTGCTTTTCAGTGGGCACTACAGCCTGCCTCGGACTTCGCACCAAGCCATCAGTCAACCCTAGAAATCCTCCAGGTACCAGGTGCTGCCCAGGACACGCTATCGTTGACAGATTCCAACAAAACGTGCTCCGCAGCGGCACTCATTCCGGCCGGGTTGGGCGCGCAGTACCCTACCAGTGAGCTTCCAGCGTTGTACGCGAGGTGGCAGCACAGGAAAATGAAAAAGGCGGATTATCGCCGCCGCGCCGGGACACGTTCCCGAAGTACAGAGGCGGCCTTTGGTGGGGGAGTTGCTCAATGCAACTGGGGGGAGGGGGGGGGGGGGGGTGCACTGCGCAAGTGAGCACACGTCTGCAACCCACTGGTCGTTTTATACTCAGTTCCAACCCTCAGTGCCTTTTTCATCATCTTGCAGACAATGACCTGTTTGAAAGCAATTTATCGACATTTGTGGGCTTGACCACACAGTAACAGCACTGAAAACAAACACAAATATATACAGGAATCTGGATAGTATTGGCAACAAACATGAACACAAGTGGGAATTAGCAAAATTATAGTCACAGCATTAACCAGCATACACTGATTTTTTCATTTACCCTAAACGCCCTACTGAACTTTGCACAGGAAAGGAGAGTAACACCCATTAAACACTATGAGTTATGGACAATAAGTAAACTCTGGAAGAACAAATGTCAAAAACAGAAAGAAGTAAAACAACTACAACGGCATACACAAAACATACAAAGTTACATACAAAAACACAAAACTATATCAGAATAAGCGACCATCTTAACCTACGAAGACACGAGAATTGAAAAGCAACACATGCAACAAAAAAGACTATATGTATGCAAGGTCACAGATGCCCATTTTCCATAAAAAAATGTTCACAAGTATGTTATAAAATCATTAGAGTTGGTGTGTTCTGCAATTAACCTTGGAAAAACCCAACCTATGGAAGCTACTTCGATCACAAACTCTATAACTGCGCTATCTTTGGTTAGAAGCCACTCAATAACTTTTCTCGTGTCAATGATAATGTCTCTATGAGTACACAACAATGCCACTCCATTCAAGCGCCCTTCGCTCATTTAACAACGCATTCAAGCCCATTTCATCCTCTTGAATTCGACTAGGATGTCATTAACCCGCGTTTGTTCCCTCACCCATTCTACCCGCTTCCAGTCTCAACGTTACACCTAACATTTTTCTTTCCATGGCTCGCTGCGTTGTCCTTAACTTGAGCTGAACCCTTTTCGTTAGCCCCCACGTTTCTGCCCCATAGGTGAGTACCGGTACGATACAGCTGTTGCACAATTTTATCTTGAGGGATATTGGTAAACTGCCAATCATGATCTGAGAGAACCTGCCATATGCGCTCCACCTCATTCTTATTCTAGCTATTCCACTCTCATAATCTGGATCAGCGGTCACTACCTGCCCTAAGTAGACAGATTGTAGATGGCAGTGACTATCTAACGATTGCCGCATTTAGAGAGAGGAAACGGGACATACAAGTCGATGTCACCGACGCCGAATGGCACGACGGGGCATGGTAGAGGCTGCAGATGTCCGGCGGGAGGTGAAGTCGGCCTTTTCAGATGCTGGCAGAACGGGCAAGAGGCAACGTATTTAGCCACGCTTGAGGAAATGCCACGCCAGAAGAAATGGCTTTTCAGTCATAGGTTTTGTGAAAACCTAAGTGACCGGCCATAGCGTCATCGTGGAAGGCCTCCAAAATACGGGAGCGAAGCGAATGTTGCACCACAGGAACCCAGCGGCACAGTTAAACACTCTCTAGTTTGAACCTGTGAAGCTGCCTAAGTAGCCTGGTGTTAGGAGGGTCGGAAGCGCCCATGAGGCGGTCGATTGGGGAGCAACAATATGCGTCAGCGCACTGATGTGATAGAAGGGCATCGAAATCTTCAGAAGCAATATAGGGCGGCGATGGCGGGAGGGCGGCAATGTGCAGAACAGCTGACGACGATGCCGCATAGCAGTGGCAGGAAGAAGGTGGTGTAGAAGAGTGACACGAAGACTCCGGATGCGGGCAACGAGAAGGGGCACCGGCGTCTTGGCACATGCAACCCGACTTGTAGATGACGTTGAAAGTGTATTACTGGAGACGAAACAGCCAAGGCGTCTAGTCAATTTTTTTAAGCTTGACGACCAGCATAAAGCATGGTGATCTGTGACGACCGTGAAGTGGCGGCCGTAAAGGTAGGGGCGGAATTTATGAACTCCCCAAACGACGGCAAGACAGTCTTGCTCAGAGATGGTGTAGTTAAGCTCCGCAGGTGACAGAGTGTAGCCGGTGAACGCAATTACTTTCTCGCGAGAAGTACAACCACACTGCAGAACAGTGCCAAGGCCATGGCCGCTAGCGTCAGTGTGTAGAATTGTGGGAGTAGCATCATCGAAGAGGCCAAGGGCAGGGTCTGAGGTGAGCGCTTTTTTGAGGGTTTCAAAAGCACTTCATATTGCTCAGACCAGATAAAAGCCCTGCAAGCGGCGAGAAGCTGAAGCAGTGGCGTGGCAATGATAGCTAAATTTCTGATAAACCGACAAAAATAGGAGCACAGATCAAGGGAACTGCGTAGTTCTTTAGTCCGCCGAGGACTAGCGAAGTTCAGGACAGCGGCAAGCTTGTCAGGGTCGGGTCGCATGCCGTCTCTGCTGACGAAGTGGCCCAGGATCTTGATTTCCTTCCTGGCGAAATGCCACTTTTTTGTACTGAAATGAAGGCCAGTGTAACCAAAGTACGTGAGCATTTCATCGAGGCGAAGTGGTCACGAAAAGTCGAAGAGAATTTAACAATGTCGTCTAGGTAGCATAAGCAACTTTTCCATTTCAGGTGGTGGAGAACTGTATCAATAATGCATTCAAAAGTAACGGGAGCATTAAAGAGTCCAAACGGCATAACAGTGAATTCATAAAGCCCGTCGGGAGTAGCGAACACGTTTTTTTTTTCCTTGCCTGCTTCATGCATGGGAATCTGCTAGTAAGCAGAAGAAAAATCCAGGGTGGAGAAGTATTCAGCTCCCTAAAGAGAGTCGAGGAAGTCATCAATCCTTGCAATTGACTTTGTTGAGGGCACAGTAATCAACACAAAAGCGCGTTGACCCACCCTTCTTTACCAAGACCACCGGGGAGGACCAAGGACTGGCAGAGGGGCGAACAATGTCGCGGCGGAGCATATTACTAGCATTGTCCTCGATGACTTTCCATTCGGACAAAGAAATACTGTATGAGCGGCGGCTAACAACAGAGGTACCTTCAGAGACGATGCGGCGCTTGGCAACAGAAGTCTTTCCCAGGGTAGCGGAAGTCACATCAAAAGAGCCTTGGTGCTTAAGGAGCAAGTCCAATACCTCTTTGCGTTGTGAAGCAGGGAGGTCCGGATTGATGGTGGTGGAGAGGACAGATAAACGTTAGCTAAAGGGGGCGGCTGTGAGGAGGGCGCTGTAAGCACGACGAGAAGACCTGGTGAATGTCCAACACGCATGAAAAAAAAGGCTCCTTTGGGCAGCACAAGGAGTTCACGGGAGGTGTTCAAGGCAGACGATGGCTGACCCATTTTCGAACCGAACAAGACTAGAAAGAAAGGCAAGTCCCCTGGTTAGGTGCCGATCAGAAGGCGTGATGAGCACATCCCCATTAACAATTGCATCAGAAGTAACCGTGATGAGTTCTTGACACCCTCCGGGCAAAACCAAAACAGCAACGGCAATGAGGCGACGGCACGGTTCAGGAACATCACAGGACGGGTCACTCTCGGTCATATGGACGATGCGGTCGTGGCAAGAAATAAAAGCACTTGTGGAAGACAAGAAATTCCAGCCAAAATGAGAAGGTGAGCGCAAGGAGAGAGACAGCAAGTTGTACATGGTGACGGATGCCTTCAAAAGAAACCGGCACAGTGCACTTTGCTGACAGGCGAATGGCGACGTCGCTAGCTCCACGCAGGGTGGGTCCTCGTACGGTGTTTTCACCTTCCGCAGGCGAGAACACAAGTCAGCGTGAATTACAGCAACAGCAGCACGCGTGTCAATCAAAGCCTCAGTTCGTAAACATTCAAACCACACAAAAATCATAGCGGACGAGCATTCTGGAGGAATTCGTCTGTGCCCGAAGCATGCAGCTTTCCCTCTAAAAACTGCACCAGCTAGTTTTCCGAGCGGAGATCAGCCGCCAGAGAAGCTGGCCGAAGCGGAGAGGAATAGTGGCGGTACAATGAAGGGGACCGGTCTCTGGTGGGCCAATAACCACGAGGAGCAGTGTAGAACTGTCGGGAGGCGAAGAAGAACGCCGCGAAGTGTCTGAAGGAACGGCGTTGGTAGGAAGGAGAACTACGACTGGTTTCGAAGGCTTCATAGCCGTGACATTCACCTTGGAGGCACCGGCAATAGAAGCAAGAAATATGGCCCCTGAAGCCACAACAGTAACAAATCAGGCGGCTTGGGCGCCAGGGCAAGTAGAATGGTGGCGTAGGGGCTGGCGGTGCCAAAGCTCTTTCACGGACACGTGGGGGCGCTGGCACTGGAGGCAAACCAGACCGATGGCAGGGCAGCGACCAGGGCGTACGTGGGTTTAGGATGAGAGCAGGAGGTCTGGCGTCAGAGGGCAGGTCATCAAGGCCAACTCTTCTTTCATGATGCTTCGAAGGCCAGGACGAGCAGATGACGGTGCAAGAGTCGCAAGCCCGCTGAGGCACAAAGAACCGTGGGCGAGAAGCTCCTCACAAATGAGCACACAAATTAATGCGCACAGGTCGGAGTCAGCGGGCAAAAGGGAGGCAGGACAAACAGCAAGTACATCCTCAATGTAGGAAGTATAGGAATCAGTAGGGCGCTGAATGCGGTCGTCAAGCTTCTTCTTCGCTACTTCAGACCAAACAGCCAGCAAACAAAAATCTGTCGTAACTGCTGCTTGAAACTTAAGACAGTCCGAAATATCCGTCGCGCGATTAAGGAACGATGTGCGTGCGACGTCAGTCAGATAGAAGGACACATTCAGGAGCTTGAGGGAGTCGTCCCATCGGTTTAAAGAACTCACGCAGTCATAGTGGTCAAGCCAGTCGTCGGCGTCGGCGCCACGGAGGCCAGCAGACATCCGAGGGTTGCGTTGACGGATGCTCACAGTCCAAGTGTATCAAAGTGGGGGCAGCACAGGCCGAGCGGGAGGAACCCGGGCCGTCAAAGCTCTCCTCTTGGGACATGACAGAGGGAGCACACAAGCGGCGACGGGAACGCAGCTCCAGGGAGAAGCAGGGAAAGATGCAACGGAGGTACCAAGGCGCACCTCTATCATATTTAAAGGTGCGGACTTCGCCGACCAGGTTTATTCCAACCCGCAGCTTAAGACGTGCCCCAAAGCGTATAGCCCAAGTTTGGTTTGGTTTATGGGAGTTTAACGTCCCAAAGCGACTCAAGCTATGAGAGACGCCGTAGTGAAGGGCTCCGGAAATTTCGACCACCTGGGGTTCTTTAACGTGCACTGACATCGCACAGTACACGGGCCTCTAGAATTTCGCCTCCATCGAAATTCGACCGCTGCGGCTGGGATCGAACCCGCATCTTTCGGGCCAGCAGCCGAGCGCCGTAACCACTCAGCAACCGCGGCGGCTCGTACAGCCCATGTGATGACGATCAGTATACACAGATGAGAAAGATGAAGTGGCATATACATAAATGAAAAGGATGAAGCCACTGTCAGTGCTCACAATATTTATGCTTCTCGTGTTATGCAAGTGTTCATTCAAAATAAATACAAATATGGAAAGAAAAGATTTTGCTGGCCGTGGCATCTGCAATCATTAGCCTGAAGCACCGAGCTGCAGCCAGCAGAAATAAAAGGGACTGCGAGAAGATATGTAGAAGAAAATATAGGGGGGGGGGGGGAGAAAGGACAGTGTATAGGGAATTATAAAATATAGTACACTGGAGCACCGGCACGCTGGAGCACCGGCACGCTGGAGCACCGGAGTACGCTGGAGGGCACGGCACGCGCCTGAGGGACAGCATGGCTGAAAAGCTTCTGCTCGTTTTGCAGGTCGTATCGTGGTTTTCGGATGCAACGATCACTTGGGATGGATTGCCATTCTGCCTGTCAAGTCATCTGGACAACGACATGCTATCGGATGCGACAACATGCAAACCACGTGGGCCGTCATTCCTACTTGGCCGCATGGGGCGGATTTACGGCGGATTCACGATTCGCCGACAAGCTTCTTTCGAGAATTACGTCATCAGCGGAACTTCTACAAAGGCAGCACCTCGACTCCCACGGCCTCAGAGGGCATGGCACGCGCCTGAGGGACAGCATGGCTGAAAAGCTTCTGCTCGTTTTGCAGGTTGGTTTGTGGTCTAATTCTCTTTCCTATCGCAGTGACGATAGATTTCTCATAGTTCTGCCGTGCCCTCGCAGGTGTCGCGCCATTTTGGTTGACTGCTGGTCAGTGATGCTGTTGTTGTTGACATTGGGAGATATCAAGGAGAATCCAGGGCCCCCGACGGAAGAGTATTTGAAGACCACCCTAAAAAACCAGGCAGAAACTGACCGAAAACTTAATTCAATTCAAGATCAAATTGGTGTTCTCTCAGCAAGGACAGAAAAGCTGTCAGATTACCTAGTGGTAATCCAGGAGATGACCACAAAAATAGATAAGCTCGAGGATACTGTCAGGCAACAGGCCAAAAAATTAGTTGAGTTTGAAAACCGTGGGCGGCGCAACAACCTTTTAGTGTTTGGTGTCCCTGAAGAGGCGAGCGAAACAGAGTCAGATCTCAGGGCAGCTGTTGCAGATAACATTTTTAAAAAAGAGCTAGGTGTCCATGTCACCACAATAGAAAGAATTCACCGCATTGGAAGGAAGAAGTCAGAAAAACATAGACCTATCATAATGAAATTCCATGACAGCAGGGAAAAGGATAGCATTCTCAAGAATTGCAAGAAACTTAAGAGAAAATCTGTTCACGTCAGCAATGATTATGCAAAAGAAACTGCAGACGTTCGAAAGAAATTATGGGAATCTGCCATTGTAGAAAGGGACAAGCAAAAGGTGTCTCTGGTTCATGGTAGGCTTAAGACTGATGACCGTCTATATGCCTGGGATCCCAGTCGGAACGAGTGTGTTCTTTGCCAAGAACGCCGTGATAAGGGCTGCCATAGCAATCGCAAAGTGTCAGGGGAAGCTTGCGATGACAAGGAGGGCATGCCTTCCAGCAGTGCAAATACAGCACAGCTCAGAATCGTTTCGCTAAATGCCCGCAGTATTCTTAACAAGGTTTCTGAATTAGAATGTCTGTTGCTATCTGAGCGACCGCTCATCGTTTGCATTACAGAAACATGGCTCAAAAGTCCTATTTCTTGCGACTGCATTATCCCTCCTGGTTACACAATGTGCAGGTGGGATCGGCACTCTCGTGGTGGTGGTGTGGCCATTATTGTCAAATCATCGCTGACAGCCTGTACGGTTACGTGTGACATGTCGGAATCTGTGTGGTGTAAAATTATGTTTTCTGGCATGTCGTACCTCATAGGAGTCGTTTATAGGCCGCCAACTACTTCACCTGATTTTCTAGGTGTGTTAAATACGTTTCTTTGCTCACGTGTAAATAGGAACACCCGGCTAATAATGACTGGCGATTTTAACTTGCCACATATTGATTGGGAACTTATTTCGCCTGGAAATACAGAAATTTCTAATGCGGAAAAATTATTGGATATCACATTTTTTCATAATTTAAGGCAAATAGTGAAGGAAAACACGCGTATAACGTCTCAATCGCAGTCATTGCTTGACTTGGTGTTCCTTTCCCATAAAGTAGGCGATTATGAAATGGCAGTCACAGATGGTATATCCGATCACAAAATGATTTTGCTGAATGTGCTTACTTGTACACCACCACCTACAAAACCTGCTGTACGTGTTGAAATCAAAAACTACGCTAAGGCCGATGATACATCTATTCCAGATTATTTAGAAAAGTGTCTCGACAAATTTGAAAATGTCTCCTAGGTCGAAACAGTTGAAGAGTTGTGGCAGAGCTTTAAAACCATTATTAAAGTCTGCATAGATCAGTTTGTTCCAACCCGACTCAAGAAAACGAAGTGGAGTAATCCATGGATAATGAGGGATATTGTTCACGCGAAATGCAAATTAAAAAGGCTGCGCAGAGGAAAAGCAGATCCTAGGGACATACAGACAGTACGTCAGATAATAAAAGCTTTGTTACTCAGTTCGAAGCAAACATTTTTAACCGCACTCTAAGTGACTTTCTTAAGACTTCCCCAGAAAAATTTTGGCATTATTTAGACCACAGAAAGGAAACAATAAAGAAAATGACAGTAGGAAATGTTCTAGTAGAAGAAAAATGTGTTATCGCTGATGGATTCAATAAGCATTTTCAAGCAGTATTCACGCGAAGTGATCGACCATTTCCGGTAGATGATGGGGCATCTTTCAGCGCAAGTTATATGGGCGCTATCAACTTTACTCAGAGAGGCGTATTCCAGCAGTTGCTACAGTTAGATGACAAGAAGGCTACAGGGCCAGACGGGATACCTACTGGCTTTTTGAAAAGGTGTGCCGAGTGGATATCATTTTATTTGGTAATTATTTTTCAGAAATCACTAGGCACCCATTCCGTACCACAGGACTGGCGTTGTGCTGTAGTTATCCCCATATTTAAAAGTGGCAATCGTACTCTAATGAACAACTACCATCCTGTATCCCTTACGTCAGTTTGCTACAAGGTTATCGAACACGTCATAGCGAAAAATATCATTATTTTCCTAGAATCAAATGGCCTCCTTTGCGCATGCCAGCATGGGTTCCGACGGGGACTTTCCACAGTGGCACAGCTCATTGAGACATTACACGATTTTTCCAAAACTATAGACAATCGTGAAAAGATGGATGTTATATGCGTTGATTTTGACAAAGCCTTCGATAAGGTTCCCCATCGTAAATTACTTTTGAAACTGTACAAAGCTGGTATAAATGGCGACGTTCGAAAATGGAATGAAGACTAGTTAACTAATCGCAAGCAGGCAGTTCGCGTTGATGGTTCAGAGTCTGGTTTTCTAGATGCATACTCAGGAGTACTACAGGGGTCCGTGTTAGGGCCAGCACTTTTTCTGCTTTACATCAATGATGTAGTAACCGCTTTAGATAGTTCTGCTAAAATAAAACTCTTTGCAGATGACTGCTTGATTTTTGCACCGGTAACTTGTTCAGAGGATCAGATTAAACTCAACCGAAACCTTCAGGCGTTTGGGAGTTGGTGTGATAAGCGGGAAATGCGAATTAATTTTGATAAGGCCACATACACGCATATCACTGCAAAAAAGAATATTGCTACTTTTCAGTACGATACTCAAGGCTACAATCTAGTTAATGTTTCTTGTTTCAAATATCTTGGTGTTTCTATTTCGCATGATTTAAAATGGCACAATTATGTAGAAAAAGTGTGCTCAGTGGCACAGAAGAAACTGGGTTTTTTAAGAGCAAAACTGGGGAGGGCAACAAAAGATGTTGAACTGCTGGCTTACAGATGTCTTAGTCGACCATCCCTAGAATATGGTTTTAGTAGCATGGGCGCCCCATCAAAAGGTAATGTGGGCCAAAATAGAGAAGGTGCAACGCCGGGCGGCGCGCTTTATTTGTTCGAAATATAGAAGGACAGACTCAGTTTCGGCGATGTTAAAGTCTTGCGGTCTTGAATTATTGGAAGATCGGTGCAAGAAGCAGAGACTAAAAACGTTATTTCAAATAATTCACGGCGAACTAAAAATTAATAAAGATTTGTACTTAAAACCTCCAGGCAGACCGAGCTCCCGCTTAAATCATAGTGAAGCAATTCGACCGTACTTGTCCCGAACCAATGCCTTTCGTTGTTCGTTCTTCCCAGAGGCAATAGAGCTGTGGAACAAGCTGCCTGCAGAAATTGTTCACAGTTTTGATACCGCATTGTTTGCAAATGCAATCAAGGTCTCTTAATAAAATCTGTACCATATGGATATTGCATAGTTTTTTTTGTGTGTGTGCATGCGGCAGATGGCTGAACATTTGAATACGTGTCTTATAGTCTGTATATCCTATGCTGTGTTGTATCCGTAGGCCACTGTGTTGTATGTACATATTTCTTTTTGTATCTGGCTGCTTATTCTTGTATGAACGTGTTATGTGTAACATCCCTCCATGTAATGGCCCTCAACTGAGGGTTGACAGTATTCCTGAATAAATGAATAAATAATATAGTACACTGGAGCACCATGCCTGCCGCTATTTTAAATACCATGGAAGGATGAGCTCTGCCGGTGTCCATGGGATGTTTGCGTAGGCCCCGTGCACATTGTAAATCAAGCTTTGGAATGCAGCTGTCCATGGCATCCACTGTCCATGACATAGGGACAAAAGCTTGTGTCCTATCCTTTCCTGCCTGTGCTGCTTTTCCAAAACAGCTGTTCCCAAGTATAGTTAACTAGCCAGATACAGAAGAGGGTCTATGTGAAGCTCATTTTGCTTGTATTTTTCTTCTCTTGCATTTAAGGTGACTCCTAGCAGTGCAGGGCAACGTTTTTAGATAAGGACAGCTAGAAAACTTGCCTCCCGGGAATCGGCCCCACTTCCATTGCCGCTTTCATCACAAAGAGATGCGAGCACCATCTCTAGGGTTTTGACAGTACCAAGTTAGTTTTCTTTGTTTTATAAAACGCTACCTAAAAACCTTTTTAGATAAGGGCAGTCGGGTGCAGAGCGGACCCAAAACGGGTGCCGCCTAGGCGGTGGCGCAGCGGTCGCTTTGGGTTGGGCGCGTCGTCTGCTACTTCCAGCTTGAGAAGCGTCAGCAGACGGTGACTCGCGTGCGTACAGAAACGTAAGTTGCGCCTTCGTCTCTTTTGTATTAATGAAACAAGATGGCTTTGTAGCATTTATAACCATAACCTTAGCCGGGCACGTTGAAGACGCGCTGGCAAACAGCTCACCGCATGCGTATTAGATACACATTCAAGTAAAGCTACCGTGCTCCCAGTATCGACCACTTTACTTATAAAAAATGCCTCAACCACCAAGATGATTAATATTTTCATCAAGACTCATTAAAACAGGGAATTTGGCTGAAGAAAAAATTAAAAGTGCGTATGCAGCAAGAAAAAAGAAAGAAAAATCATTTAGTGTCTTCCTAAGATTTTGCCAGGTTTTATTTACAGGCACTCAACTTTTAGTGACCTAATCAATAGAGGGAAGTTTACAGTCCACTTTGCACAACTGCATATTACAACCGGGAGAAACCCACACCGCGATGGGGTAAGCGGCACGTCGCGTTTCTCTGATTTTTCCCGCGTGGAACCGCGGAAAGAAGGGCTTCAAGTTTCAGCCGAGATCTACAGCCAAAAGCTCAACTCCGAGCATCCTGGCCTCTCGTACCACAGGCATAGAGTGCGAACTCTGCAATACGTGGACGAGCGCGGCTTGAAGCAGCCGTGCCCAGCGCAGGCGATGCGAGGCGCAAGCCAGCGTAGACCAGTTGTAGAGCAAACTCTCCACGTGGCCAAGCGTAGCCAATGGCCGTAGCGGCGACGAAGATAAAACCAAGAAAACCGTCGCCGCTACTCGAGCCCGGTCATAGCCTCCTATATTTTGGCCCGGCTGTGAGAAAACTAATGTGGTACTGTCAAAACCCTAGAGATGGCACTCGCATCTCTTTGAGATGAAAGCGGCAACGGAAGTGGGGCCGATTGCCGGGGCAAGTTTTCCGTCTGTCCTTATCTAAAAACGTTGGTGTAGAGTAAGGGCACACATGTCTCTGTGTAAAGGAGAGAGAAGGAAAGGCTCCCTCCTCGCTTATATCAAAGAACTTCTGCTCCCTGAAAAGGCAAAATGGGGGTGAGGAGGAAGTGGTGAGCTCGCTTCCATGAAGGCGGTGCCTGCTTGAGCCACCAGTTTTGGCACCTAACAAAAACGTAGAAGTAAGGGGGTGCCTTGCTCGCCGCTGACAGCGCCTGTTGCGCAGGAGCCTAGGAAATTCCACGAGCTGAAAAAGCTCCCTCGAAGAGAGGGGAGAAGAGGATTCATATAACTTATGTGGGGAAGGGGGGCAATGGCACTTTTGAGACAAGAAAAGGACATCTTGGAAGGGAAGAGAAAATAGACCAGTTGCAACAGTAATGCACGAAACGCTGGTAATTAATATTATAGATAATGAAACCTTTGCTGGAAATTTGTGATGATTCTTGCTTTGATTGTTGCTCATGGACACTGTATAGTATTTTCTTGTATTTTTTACTCCTTCACCCCCCTCCCCCCTCTGTAATGCCAGACAATGGCACTGTGGGTAAATAAATGCACAAAACAGATTGTGCTTGTCGATATAACACAGATGGTGCCTTAACTGTGTTCGGAATTTTGTTTTCCCTTGAGATGCCTATATATGCATGTACTCCGGAATAAAATTTCAGTTGACAGTTTGTGCATCCGTGTTATTGTTGTTTCTCTCTTGTGTTTAAGTGTTCTCAAAAGCACAATAATGAGACCCAATTATGACAAAAATCCATAGATCAAAAAATCCGAGAAATAAACCCTTTGTGGGACAATGGGATACATACCAGGTGTGACGCAAAAGAAACGAGACTAAGTGTATAGCTTGAAAAAAGAGTGGAGTTAGCAACAACTGTTCTGCTGATGTCATCCCACACACCTCATTTATTCATGCGGCCAGTTTCGACGGAACCAATCACGCCAGTTGGGAGTGCTGCACGATTGAGTGAACACGTGCAACTGTATTCTGCCGGAAAAATGTCTGATGTAAAAACCAAAGAGCGAATCAACATCAAGTTTCTTGTGAAACTTAAGAAATCAACCACGGAAACATTTCAAATCTTAACCGAGGCTTATAGAGATGAAACTTTGTCTTGTGTACGTGTGTTTGAATGGCATAAGCGGTTTTCAGGGCGAAGGGACCGTGCGGAAGATGACGAAGGTGCTGGGCACCTAAGGTCAGCGATTACAAACCAAAACATTGCCAAAGTTCGTGATGTGATCCGTGGTGACCAAAGATGAAGTGTTCGTGCAGTGGCGGAGTTGGTTAACTTGAATAGGGAAGCTGTTCGACGCATTTGAACGGACGAATTACATATGAGGAGGATTTGTGAGAAGGTTCTTCCAAAAGTTCTGCCCGATGACCAAAAACAGTGCCGTAAAGACGTGTGTGTGTGTGGACATGCTAGAACGCATTGCAAACGAGCCAAATTTGTTGGAATTTGTTGCAACATGTGATGAGACATGGATATTTACCTATGACCCAGAAAGTAAGCGACAGTCAATGCTGTGGAAGTCTCCAGGATCCCCAAGACCCAAAAAAGCACGCATGTCAAAATGAAAACTCAAGGCAATGTTAATTGTATTTTTCGACATTAATGGAATTGTAATGATTGAGTGGGTTCCCAGTGGTCAGACTGTTAATGAACACTACCAAATTCAAGTACTAAAAAGACTTCATGAAAAAATTAGGAAAAAAAGGTCACAGTTGTGGAGTGATGGATGGCTGTTGCACCAGGACAATGCACCCACTAACATGGACCTATCTGTCAAGCAGTTTCTGACCAGCAAAAAACATTACTCTGATGGGGCATCCTCCTTATTCACCTGATTTGGCTCCATGCGACTTTTTTTATTTCCTAAAGTTAAATCTTGCTTAAAGGGAACCCACTTCACCTCAGTTGAAGAGGCTCAGACAAAAACGGAGAATCTCCTGAAGGGCCTTCCAAAAACCTCGTTCCAGAACTGTTACCAGCAATGGCAGCACCGAATGCAGAAGTGTGTGAATGCTGAAGGCAACTACTTTGTAGGTGATAACGTCACAGGGAACTGATTCTGTAAGCACAATAATTTATTGGACCAGTCTCGTTTTTGTTTTGTCACACCTCGTATGTCCCACTTTGTTTCCCATACTAAAGGGCTCGCAACAGGCAGTGGGATGCAGCAGTCCCAATTATGCTGCGCTCACCACTCTTAAGGTTTCAATTATTTGTTTAAAAATGATTTCAGCCACGTTCACTAGATGAGGTAGCAAGTCAAGACTTAGAAACTTCCTTCTTTTTTTCGAGCGCGTTGCAAGTTTTTTACTATATTTGATCTGGCAAAAATAAAAACAAAATGCCCGGTGAATGATCCCTTTTTTCTGCACAGAGAGGAACAACCGTAGATCACAACGTGTACTTGTTCCGAAGATTTGAGATGACAAGTAATAACAGGAAAGCATCCTTTTTTTTTTTACCATGCTGAAATAGTTGAACATGTAATGACTGAATATTGAGTGCTAATTCTCAAACATCATATGTAAAGTTTGTTCTTGGGTGCCAAATCATCAATAGCCAAACATTCAGAACCGCCAGCAGCAAGAAGCCCTTCCGAATGAACATGCAGGGTAAAAAAAATGGACAAATATAGTTGGCGTCAAGGTTGAAGTTCAGCTCATCAGCAAAGAACACAACCCCGTGAAAGTCGAACAAAGGCGTAGACGCCGTTGGTGTTCCATGACAGGAGAAATAGTTTGGTTTGGTTTCATGAGGTTTAACGTCCCAAAGCAGCTCGGGCTATGAGGGATGCCTTAGTAGAGGGCTCCGGAAATTTCGACCACCTGGGGTTCTTTAACGTGCACTGACATCGCATAGCACGTGGACCTCCAGAATTTCGCCTCCATCGAAATGTGACCGCCACGGCCAGGATCGAACCTACGTCTTTCGGGTCAGCAGTCGAACACTATAACCACTGAGCCACCGCAGGAGCTTGAAGGTAGAAGTAGTGCGAACAAGTTCAACAACCAGCAAACCAGTGCGAACAAGTTCATGAAGTGGTAAGATGAAACTACTGACTCAGTAAAGAAACCCATGTAGGTTAATGGGACAAATGTGTCTCATTTTCTTTATCCTCATTTAGAGCCAACGGGACAAATACCGTATAAACGCGTGTAAGAGCCGCACCCCGTATTCCCAAAGGAAATATTTGAAAAAAAAAAAATCCGTGTAAGGGCCGCACCCAAACTTTCCAGGAAACACGCAAGAATAGCCTTCGAAATACATGCGCACAGGAGCTTCGAGGTGCCGCCCATGGATGGCGCCTGAGGCCGCGGGTCATCATCATCATCTTTTCTTCTGCCGCGAGCTTCTGCTACTGTACTTCCGCTATCCGTATCGGCATCGGTATCGCCAGGTCTAACTTTGTTCTGTTCTGGCTGTCAAAGCATGCGTTTTTTGGTGGTTGTGTTAGCGTGGTCGCTCGGCATAGTTGTTGCTCTCGTGCGCTGTCGTTCTTCACTTTTTCATGAACTGCCTTCGAGCATTGTCACTGTTGCACGATGGGCAAGCACCTCAACAGCTACACGGCGGGCTTTAAACTGAAAGTAGTGGAGTTCGCTCTCGAACACGGCAAGCGTGCCGCGGGCAGAAAATTTGACGTGGACGAGAAGTGTGTCCGACGGTGGTGCGGACAAAGGGATGCGTTGAAGAATACCAGCTCCAAAAAGCGCGCTTTCCGAGGCAAGCCATGCAAATTTCCTGAGCTAGAAGAAGAGCTGCTATGCTATTCAATGGAAATGCGGAACAACGGCTATGCGTTGACAACGGACATGCTGCGCGTGAGGGCACAAGCCTTGGCGCGTGCTAAAAGCATACAGCACGAGGACTTCAAGGCTAGTGCCGGCTGGGCACGACGATTTCTGAAGAGGAAGGGCCTATCATTTCGGCGAAGGACCACGCTGTGCCAGCGGCTGCCCCCCCGACTACACCGACAAGGTGCTCAGCTTTCAGAAGTATGTCATCGGTCTGCGTCGTGAGCACAACTATATATTTTCGCAGATAGCGAACGCCGACCCGACCCCCGTGTGGTTCGACTGTCCCGAGAGCTGCACAGTTGAACTGAAAGGAAAGAAGAGTTTTCGTGCGGACAACCGGCGCGGAGCGCCAACCGCGTACCGTTATGCTGTGCGTCACCGCGGACGGGCGGAAGCTGCCCCCCTATGTCATCCTGAAAAGAAAAACGATTCCTAAAGGTGTTTTCCCCAAGGGAATTGTAGTTCGCGCCCAAGAAAAGGGCTGGATGGACGATGAGCTTGTGCTCGACTGGGTAAAAAGCGTTTGGGAGAAGCGCCCAGGCGCCATGCTGGCCCGACGATCGCTCCTCGTCTTGGACAGCTTCTGCGGTCACTTGACGGGTAGGGTTAAGGAACGCCTGCGCGGTATCCGCACAGACATGGCCGTGATACCGGGCGGCCTCACCGGCATGCTGCAACCCCTGGATGTAAGCGTCAATCGGCCTTTTAAGGTTGAATTTCGAAGGCAGTATTCGGAATGGATGGCCAATGGCAATCACGACGAGACGCCGACAGGGCGGCTTAAGAGGGCACCGCTCGTGACTGTGCTTGGATGGATTTTGTCCGCGTGGAATTCCGTGTCGACCGACATTGTAACCCGGAGTTTCAAAGTGACCGGAATTTCAAACAGTTTAGATGGGACCGAAGACGACTTTCTGTGGGCTGAACATTTACCTGAACACAGCACCAGCTCGGAGTCTGAAGACTCCGTGAGTGATGCCTGAACGGTAAATAAATGCCGCGCATTCCAGATTGGTTTGCTTTCACTTGAAAAAAAAAAAAATTTTTTTCGAAAATCGCGTGTATGGGCCGCACCCCGAAATTTGCCCCCCGAATCTGGGGAAAAAAGTGCGGCCCTTACACGCGTTTATACGGTATTTCCCACTTTTTTCCACTTAACTACTCGTATTTAAACTGTGAAATTTGTTGAGAACAGTTTCTGTGCACCTCATCTGCTTGTACAAGCAAAAATTTTTCATCAATTTTGCAAAAAATATATGCTGTCCTACAAAAGGTTAAGAGGTAAAAGGTAAAAAAAAGAAAGCATGGCGACATATAGTAACAGCTTTTATTAGCTGCTTCTGGAAGGCGCCACCATCCATAAGCACCCGGAAAGTGGCTACTGGGTTTGGTCGCTTTTTGAAGTGGATTTTCCCCAACTGGTATGACCTAAAAGCTCTAACCGTTACCCGGTGGTGCCATTTGCAAGCACTGCTGCCAGATAAACAGCAATAAATGAGCTAAAATCATGAAAAGTGCCGGTCAGACATTTTAAACCAAGAAAATGGTGCAGTATGGGAAGGAAGAACTGGGAAGTCCGAAAAAAACTCTTGGCTGTTGAAAATCTAGTTGTATGTACCGTTATACGCTTCTTTCTAGTATTTTTCAAATGTTTCCAATAGTTCCGAAAAAAACCTTGATGAAGCCAAAACCGAAACAGCATGAGAGAAGAAATTCAATTATAAATTATTTGGCGGTCGTAGACGAATACCTCACCATGATCCATGTATTCTAATGTATAACGCATTATTTGAAAGATGAAAACACGCAAATAAAATTAGGCGTCTATAGTGGTTTAAGACTAATACGTGCTATGAACACGAAAGCATGCGCCTCATCGTGGGCTACTAGTTAAGTATATTTGTTTAATAGTACTAGTCAGTAACCAGTACAAATGTCTCACCCTATAAGCCATTGGCCTAAAGGCCACTGGGTGTCTATGTATGCATTGGGTCCTCTGTTGACTCTCTTATGGTTGGTATGGCAGCTGTGCTGATGACATCATTGGAGTTTTCGGACTCTCATCAGGACAACAATGCCAGGTTTCGCTGCTGATGAGCCATAGAAGCAAGCATAGAAGCATAGCACTTGGGTGGTGTGCTTTCCACTGCATAATCAGCATTGCCAGCGACCGCTTAATGTCGCATATTTAAACCTTCATTGTTTTGTTGTTGTTTTGCTGTCCACTAAAGAAAGGCAAAATCAACTTTTACATCAAACCCAACATTGGTCAGTAAACAACGCTTTTGCAGCATAAGGGGCACATCGGGGACGCTGAAACATAGCACATGATGCCGCGCGAGCCTCACACAGGAGCTATGCTATTGTAACAATTGGCGGCGTGAAAATACAAGACAAGCATCACTAAACAGCAAAACATTCTGAACAGCTTTTCATGCATCTGTATAGAAATGATCACTGCAGATGAGGACGTGTTTTGACGGCTCCCACGCTGCGCTGCCCAGGTTAATCTGTGCACTGCAACAATCTACCTTTTTCGCCAAAGCGGATAATAATGCTCCAACGGAAAATGCTCACACCGTCCTTTCTGCAACAATTCATGCAGCCCACAGATGCACTAGTGTTAGGCATCACTCAGTGGCTCGGTCAGAAAACGCCAACTGCGCCATGGCAAAATTGGCTAGCGATGTAGCAGTGCAGGAAGACAACTAGGTGAAAAATGTGCGCAACACTACAGAATAGCACAACAGTTCACACACAGGCGCAATTTGCTACGCCGATGCACTCCAGAATGGCGATGCGACTGAGAGGCTGCTGGGGGCACGCACCGTGTGGCTACTTGAAAAATGCCCATTGATGTCAAGGGAAGCGAGAAAACTATACTCCGTTTCATACATCAGGTGCAACGCTGCGAAAGGCACAGAAGTAGTCCGCATGGGAAAATAAAGGGAGGCATATTACTCCGTGCTTGCTCTGTGACAAAGTGGCCAACGGCTTGAGAAAGCGACAGTGTGTCGTCAGCAATAAGAGTGCATTTAATCAAGCTCACGACAAATGTGTTCTTTAGTAAGGCTGCAGGCAAAGCATTTACTATGTTTCGCTCACTACAAGGAACGCACTACTTTTTGGTCGCGGAAGCAGGCAGCGCAAGCAAGAATGCTAGCTTTGACAGCTTGCACCTGATGTACGAAACGGGCTATAATTGATCGCTGCATCCTCTTTGGGACATGAGGTGCAATGTTCAGAAGAGAAGAAAAATACACGCTCCGCACAGCGGAAACTTGCATGCCAAGAGAGAGAGTATCATTTTACTGGTGTCTCCCTCATCTGCTGTTTTGTGCTGAACAAATGGTTAGGCAGCCGTGCACCATATTCCACTGATCAGCTAGTACTGCGTAATATGATGACAAGTACATAAAAATGACAGCAGGTCCACTCTACTTAAGCCCGCTGATGCAGAAATGCATTGTGGCGCAACGTTTAGAGATATGCTGCGCTACTTTCCTTTATCTTAGCCTTGAGAACGTTTTCCATGCTGATGCCACCTGCACAGTGCTGGTAATAAGTTCAGGAACGCGACCTTGCCGTTTACAACATTTTTCTTGCAGCCCAACGCCGCTGCCACGCATATAGCTATGCTACAGCATCGTAACTGCAATTCATTATTTCCTTCGGTAGCGATGGGCTGCATCATCATTATACAATTTTTCAACTTCCAAGAAAGTAACCCCACTAAAATTATTCTGAAGAAAATAACTGAAATGCGTTTTTTTAAACTTGCCCTACAACTTTTGCATTAAAAATTGCACTCTAAATTTAAGATAAAAATTCATTATTTATCTTTGTTACAAAAGGCAAATTATGAATGTTTCAAAAATATTCTGACTTGGTCAAGATTGCCTATCACCTTGTATTAGTCTAATTTTCACACAACCCATTGTCAATTTTTCAAGCTTGGCGGAGGTTAGCTGAAACGCTGCTTACAAACTGTAGCTGTCTGAAGCACCTATCTTGTGAGATTTCAGATTATCTCATTTTTACTTTGTTACAAATAATTAGAGGTACAGATTTTTTAACTGACCAGACTTTCTCGTTAATTCTTAAGCAGGACAGCTGGCACCTCTGCACACTTGAGTGGTAGAGTGTATGCGGCGTTATTTATTAACGAAAAGTTGACCATTCCTGCATATTGCTTGCGTGCAGTGCAAAATCCAAGAAATTGTGCTTTTAGTTGTATCATCCAGTTGTTGTACAAGCGTCTTCCTCATTGTTATCATTGATTTGAAGCTCTCCAAAGTGCACGTCAATGACCATGCCGGCCATTTTCAAACGCCAGAGAGAAATTTCTTCCTTACCTCTTGTTTGTTCCTTTTGCAGCCTCGAGAAAAAAAACTGTCTGGATCACACCAGGTGCAACCGTCAACACACAACCACGAATTTAATGTGAATTTTTACACCAATGATTTTACCTAGGCTGACTCCAGAAGCACCATTAACTGAGGCATCCCCTCTGGGTTGTGAAAATTGCCAACGGGACGATGTGGACTGCATCTGCGTGTCGAAGGCATTTCAAACTCTCTGCAGTGCTCCATCGACCCGGATGACATTTGAACCGAATGCCACTGGAAAACTGCGTAGCAGCACAAAACCAGCAGTCAAGTCGAATGACATTTGGTTTGAGGAATTTGAAAGCCCATGCAGCATGTATTACTTTTTTATAGTGTAATTCAGCAGAGCTTGTTTATGTGGTGCACAAGAAGAAATATAAAATGAAAGGCAATTTACTAAATTTATTTTAGAATTCTATGAAAAAAAAAAGTGCAGACTGGTTCCTATGACAGCTTCTGCTCTCATGCAGCAATGGACAAACAAGAAAAATCATTTTCTTGTAATTTTTCTGCAGTGCTTAGAACAACAGTGCCGCCTCCAAATAGAGCCGTAAGCTGTCTGTAGAAAGAGGGTGACAGCCCAAGAAGCAAAGGGGTACAATGAGTCAAACTGTTCCATTGTCTTCAAGACACGCCTTCTGCATTTGGAGCCGCACTACCAAGTGTTGAGCAAAAAAGAACTGTTTCCTAAGAGTTCAGCTTTCAAGTCCACATGATGATGCTTCACTTGAGTCCTTGGAAGAGAGGTCACTCACACACACAACATAGAAAGCTGAGCTTTTGTGGTGACCCTACACAGGCAAGGATTGGCACACTAAGCACAGCAGCACCAAGAGGGGACTGAAGGCACATCACCAGCATTGCCTAAGCAATCAGCAAGGATGCTACTTGGGCTTCTTGCTGCGGCGATCCTTGGGGCTAGTACGTTGCCATTCACGTTGTAGCTCCAAGAGCTGCTCCTTGGTGAGCAGGCCTTGCGCAAGCAGCCGGTCAGCCAGCTTGCCTTGTAGCTTGGGGGCCGAGGTAGGCCTGTCGTCTCGCTCTGCAAGAAGCAGTCACCCCCATTTCACATTCATCATCCGTTCCAGCGCAATATGTGTCGTACCGTGGGGAAGTAGCCAAAGCAGAAATGTCTACAATGTTTTCTGCAGGCTGCCATTGCGGTGTGTGTGTAGCACAAAGAAACAGACACGTAAAGGTGCAGTCGCAATGTAATCAGTCAGAGGCAAATGGTGACAAAAGGCAATGAAATGGTGCACCTTCCTGCCTTAAGCACTCACGTGTGGCCCAACTGGCTAGCTAGCCAGATAACTGCCAACGGATTACAGCGTGATAGACGCTTCAGAGGTTACTGGAAGTCTGCTCTTGCACTATCTACCACTAGCTTGAGAAAGCGGCCACTAGCGCGAGAGAGCTGGGTAAATGGCACGCAGTTCGAATTTTCGTAAACGGAACCGACTTGCATGTGAATTAACGACTTTTTATGCGTATAGGTCAACCTCTAATTTCAGTTGGTTCTTTCTGTAAAAAAACAGACTGATACATGGCAATTCATGGTGCACTCTGTACGTGCCTGTTGCAAGGCACAATCCCAAGTTGTGTACCATGTCTAACTGGTATACATGTGAGGATCTAGCTGACCCATAAATACACACCCACAATCCAAAGTGCAGTGCAGCAGAAAGTGAAAAAGTGCAAATTATGAGTCCTCTCAAAAATATTCATAGTTCAGGGCTTTTTATGCGTGACTAGATATCAATTTTTTTGTCGATCAAAGAATTTGTGCCTTGATTTTATAGGTACAGCAGCCCCTCTATAGTAAATTGCTTGGACCAGCAAAAATATTTACTATATCAGCTGGTGGTGATGGCATGGCTCTTGAGATGTTGTCCGGTAAATTAGCTGCTTACTAACAAATATGGTCGGTTTAGAAAAGAAACATTCAGAAATACCTTCCACCCTGCTCTTATCATTCATTATATGCTAATTTTTTGTTTTCAGCTTCACATTTTCAGATGTTGCATTTTTTGATTTCATTCTTGTAGAAGTTGCACGATTATGATGCGAGGAGGAGGGGATTGATTTCATATGAAAACCAATCCTTTTCATGAACACTGCATCATGTTCAGAGACCTTAGTACCATTTAGGAGGCAATGGTTAAGAAATGTGTGAAACAAAAGAGTGCAGCAAAACCACACATGCAGTGCCCTCGTGGCTCCGCTTCTTGCCTCTGCTGCTTCGTCTTTCGTGCTGCAACGAATGTTCACCCCCTTTTCTTCTTACCCTACTCCTCACTGCCTTGCCTTCCTCAGCAGCCTGCACTGCCTTTTTTCCATGTTCATAACCGGGTTTTCTCTCTTTTTTTTTTCTTTCGCGCACTCCAAGCGATTTGCCTCACAGCCCCAAGACCTTTGTAAAATTGGCTTCTTCTTGCGGCTTTACGAGTGGGATGCTGAGCTCTGTTTTATTGTTTTAGAGTGCAGCTCTTAAAGAGACACAGGAGAAATTGAAGTTGGCTTGTACTGATAGAATACCAGCTCCTAATCGCAAAAACATCACTCTCACTGCACACAAAGCTCTTGTAAGGTAGAAAAGAGCAAAAACCAAAACACAGGTATCACCGCCACAACAGAATTTCGGAAGCAAAATATGACGAAATTAAGTATGATTAAGTAAGTAATGTATGATGATGAAATACCCGAAAAACACCACGGATCTCTTGAGGCTGACAAACACAAGGTTGGAGTCTTGAAGTAAGTTTTGTTCTGAAACCGCTAGTGCACTTTTGTCACACAAAGACGACCAAAAAAAGACAACCTGAATGTTCGAAGCCAAGGAAAACTACATTTGGTGACCAGTTCTGTTTCAGTATGTTTTGGTGCTTTGCAGCATTTGCGGCTGCGTGCTTTGCATGCCCGCATGGTTTCGTTTTTGACGTGCCTCGATTTACGAGTGCAGAGCAACAGAGAAATCCAAGTGCCCCTCTAAGTGCTTGAAGTTCATGCTTCAGCACACACCTGTGATGCTTTTTTTTTTGGCTTCTACCACAGTTTGCCCTGCGCTATCGAGCAGCGCGTGCTATTTCAGGCCTCCATGCGCACCACTCACAGCCAAGGTACTATGCGGACTTATGCGGATATACTTTGATCGACAGCAATCTTTGGCAATTCACTGCCATGCTACCACGAATTCTTTCAGTAGCAATGCTAACATGATTACTCGTGAGGGAAGCATTAAGCCGGTAAATGAGTACGAGGATTTATTATCACAGCCACTATTAAGATAGCACCTCTACCATTCAATGACATAGCCACTACCAGGTTTTAAACATTGCTTTTGTGCACCTTGTAGTCACGCTTTGGAGAAGGCAGACGAAGACGCCTATGGCTAGCTAATGTTGCACGAGCCTCCACATCAGCAAACACACCACTCAGTGTGTTAGCTTTGTGAACATACCAAGACGACGGGCTGCATAACCACTGCTACGAGTACTATTACAGAATTTCAATAAAATTGTGCGCGCCAGTCTCTGCTCATCAGTCACGCCGGTGGCTCGAAGATGACAGTTGCAGCAATGGTAGCTTGGCTTGCTGCCGACACTGCCGGCTCCTCAGAACTTGGACATTCTTGGTATCTAGTCAGTCCCGCCAGCTCAGCCCTCAAAAGTATTGCATGCTCTGTGGGGGTGAGGTCACTTAAGTACCGACTGGAGTTTTTTACGATAACTTCGTTGTCGGGATCGGGATCCATCTTAACGCTGGTGTAAACATAAACCAACGGTTTTAGATAAGGATAGTTGGAAAAATTGCCTATAACTGGCCCCCAGGAATCGGCCCCACTTCCGTTGCTGCTTTCATCCCAAAAAGACGCGAGCACCATCTCTAGGGTTTTGACAGTACCACGTTAGTTTTCTTTGTTTTATCCAACGTTATCTAAAAACGTTAAGCAACATTTTTAGATAAGGGCAGTTGGAAAACTACGGACACAAAACGGTTGCCGCCTAGGCGGTGGCGCTGCGGTCGCTTTGGGATGGGCGCGTCGTCTGCTACTTACACCTTGAGGAGTGCCAGCAGACGGTGACTCGCGTGCATACAGAAACGTATTGATAATGAATACAAACGTAAGTTGCACCTTCGTCTCTTTTGTGTTAATGAAACAAAACGGTTTAGTAGCATTTGGAACCATAACCTTAGCTGGGCACGTTGAAGACGCGTTGGCAAACAGCTTATCACATGCGTATTAGATACACATTCAAAAAGTAATACCCCTGTCACACGGGCACTTTCGATCCTCATTGAGCTCGATCTGCATCGAGATTTTCGAGCACGCTCGAAACATCCGGTGCTACACGGGCATTTTCAATGCTCATTGAGAAGTTTCCCTCATGTGTGTTAGGTGGCGCCAAATGTTCCGCCGACAGCCATAACATGGCGATGTCCGGCAACACTGTGCAGTCGGGGGCAGCGGCCGCCAAATCCGTAGCCAAATCGGTACATTGCGTATCTGCGCCAGGTTTTTGTGGCGCACCTCTGCTGCTGTGCGATGCAACCCAAGGGCCCGCAACGCCTCCGCGATTTCTGCATAGACTGCGGCGTTTCTCTTCTGGCGCCGCAAATCATTTAGGCGGTCCTGCCAGCAGTCGATGAGAGCAGCTGTCTCGCGCTCGCTCCACAGTTTCCGCGCCGACGAGCAGGAGGACTCCATCTTTGTTTACACTGACGGCGAAGCTTGGAGCGTGGTGTAGAGATTATTTTCAAATGTTTGCATATAAGCAGGCATAGTACCTGAAAAATGTTCTGTATTACATTTTAATCAATTACAACAACAACAATTGTGGTTTGGTTTTGTTAACTAGTGTTTATTTTTATAGCTTCATGAGAGCGAGTGTTTTCTCGATTGTGCTTGGAACCTCAAACACTCTTGAGGAATCGGCATCGAGTCAAGCAGGATCGAGCTCGATTGCGCTTGAAAGTGGCCGTGTGACAACCGTCGATCTGCATTGAGTTCGATGAGCATTGACTCAATGAGGATCAAAAGTGCCCGTGTGACAGGGGTATAAAGCTACCATGCTCCCAGTATTGATCATTTTACTTATAGAAAATGCCTCAACCACCAGGACTACCATATTTTCATCATGACTCATTAAAACAGGGAAAGTGGCTGAAGAAAAAATTAAAAGTGCGTATGCCGCAAGAAAAAAAAAGAAAAATCATTTAGTGTCTTCTTAAGCTTTTGCCAGGTCTTATTTACAGGCACTCAACTTTTAGTGATCTAATCAATACAGGGAAGTTTACAGTCCACTTTGCACAACCGCATATTACAACCGGGAGAAACCCACACCGCGAGGGGGTAAGCGGCACGTCATGTTTCTCTGATTTTCCCGCGTGGAACCGCGGAAAGAAGGGCTTCAAGTTTCAGCCGAGATCTACAGCCAAAAGCTCGACCCCGCGCATCCTGGCATCTCGTACCGCAGGCATAGAGTGCGAACTCTGCAATACGTGGACGAGCGCGGCTTGAAGCAGCCGCACCCGGAGCACAAGATGCGAGGCGCGAGCCAGCGTAGACCAGTTATGCAGCAAATTCTCCACGTGACCAAGCACAGCCAATGGGCGTAGTTGGTGGCTAAGATAAAATCAAGAAAACTAACGTGGTACTGTCAAAACCCTACAGATGGCGCTCGTGTCTCTTTGAGATGAAACTGGCAACAGAAGTGGGGCCGATTCCCGGGGGCAAGTTTTCCAACTGTCTTTATATAAAAACGTTGACATAAACAAAGCGACGGTATAGATAGACGATGTCTTAAATGTTTGCCCGATGGTAACTTTAATTTTAGCAGCTGCTAGGCCACACCACCCATCGTCAGCAATCACGGAGTCTGCGTTTATGTTAGTTCATGTCACTTTTCGGGTATTACATCATCAGAGAGTGCCTAGTTTGAATCAAAGCTGTGAGAAAAACTTCCTCAACTTGGAATCCAACACTCTTAGCAATAAATGCGTCTTTTGGACAAGCAGCAAAAAAGCCACGAAAATGCCAAACCATCGAACAATCCTACCATAAAATTTCATAGAGTTGTCCTCAGTGTCTCTTTAAGCACCTGTTTCTGCATTGAGCGGTGTCGCAATTGTCCGTCGGCGTAATTCCAAGTGAACGAGGAGCATGAAAGACGGGGACAGCGAAGAGAGTGGAAAAAGGAAAGCGGAGGAGGAGGGTACTGCGGCAGTGTGAAAACAGGTTCCACGGCGCCAGAGTAGCTCGCGCCACCATCCATGAGGCTAAGTGATGGGACTGCTGTGCGTACTGTCCAAGACAAAACCCAGAGCCACCTCCATTCGACATACGTGTTCGCAGCAGCTCCACTCAAAAATCACATTACTGAGAAGCGTAATTGTCGGCCATTTTTTTTTATCCATTTGCCTCCGAATGTTGGCTTTGCGATTATGACGTTACAGGTCTGTTGCTCTGAGGTGTCCTAGACTGCGCATGTGCCGCGATATCATCATTCCGTAGGAATTATGTCACCATGGCCAAACCACTTCTTTATTAAAGAGTTTTTACAAAAAAGAAAAAAATGTACAGTTGTGCATTTCGACTTCCATAGACAACTGTTTTTTTTTTTTGTTTTATGGGAGTTTAGCCTGAGATGCTTTGGGACGTTAAACCCCCATAAAACCAAAAAAAAAGAACAGTTGTCTATGGAAGCTGTAAAGGGTCCCAATTCATACTCTTTTTTTAGTGAACAAAGGGAAGCAACTGTTCTTTGCAGTGAAAATTAAAAGCCATTTTTGATGATCCACAAAGATAATTTATTTACAATTATCTGTATTTGCATTTTGCAAGTCAACATACTTGAAGACATACATGCAATATGTAAATCATCCACATAAATCGAATACACAATGGGCTTAGGTATTACAGGGGCTACTGAGCTCGTTTCAATTGTAAAACATGCAGTATTTAGGATACAACCCTGTAAAACACGAGATTCTGCTAGATGACGCTTTTTGGAAGTGTTGAGCCCAACCACACATGAAATGTGTGAATACCTATACCCGTTTCAAACATCAAGTGCAACACTGTGAAAGCTACGGAAGTAGTCTGCAAAAAAAAAAAAAATAAAGAGAGGTGTATCACTCCGCACTGTTCTGTGGCCGTGTGCTCTAATGCGTTGCTCCGGAGAGTCGACAGGCAACTAGGGGTGCGTGGGTTCAAATCCCACATGGTGAAACTTTTTTTCGCACATTTCTTTTTTCATCGCAAGTTGCATTTCGCGTGACTAGAATGAGAAATCTCGTTTTGTTCAGAATCGCTTGAATATTACGCCGTGTTCTGAAATGAACTGCATGCATCTCTTCCATTTGATGCATACCGCGTTAATGTGAGCTGTCCGAAATTCGTTGTCAATGAGCTCGCATCGGCTTTTGGTCAGCAGTGGCGATTTTCTTCCCGATTCTGCAGCATTGCGACTATGCTTTTTAGATGCAAGCGAGAGATTTGTGTGAAAAGATGACGTTCATTCGTTGGGTTGAATTAATTAGCTTGTTTTATTCTCTGACTACTCTTGAAGCTCAACTGTCGCAGCACTAAAGTACAATTTAAATGCCTTCAATTCATGTAGAAGCTGCACATTTTTCTACTCTGTACAACCGCATAATCAAATCATCTGTTGCAACTCCCACACCAACCACACTAACACTGTTATGTCTCGGCTCATGCTACTTCATTTCAACATGTTTCTGTTCACACCACATAAGGCTGGAATGCTGTGGCCTGCTCTTTCACCCGGCTTTGCTTACTGACCGCTTGTCCTTCAAACTGGTCCCTGCAGGAACCGTTTCAGTAAATGATGAGCCGCCGAGCTCCTACTTGGTACACCGTTTGAGAGCTTGCCCCTAAAGTATTGTCAGTTAGGGCAGTTGAGGTTAAATAAATATTAAAATAAAATGGCCTAATAAAATGCTCATTTTTTTACTTAACACAGCAAACCAATACAATCCTATCAGCATAACGTGTCCATTAGGCATTCTCCTGATGACCGATTTCAAGCGTTAACAAAGCAGATCTACAGAACAGTTTCGTTTTGGTTAACTTCGACGTTATGCACAGGCTATCTCAGTATGCCTAAATTCATTCACTGCATATATAGCTAGACATCAATTACGAGCCCATATGTGTCAGCATTTCCTTTGTGTTTGTCTGCTAACTTGTGTCTAGTGAAGCAATGTAGAGGCTTCCATTATGTGATGTGGTTACAATACTAGATGCTTACGTTTACACATGTGACTTTAGTGTGTGTGCGTGTGTCATTTGATCCTTATCCTCATCTGAAATGGCCAGCGAGATATGTTACAGGGCTAGCATTCACAGCATTTATAAGAGTGCCTCCTTCTCCTGTATAATGAGAATAAATTACACACACAGTTCTGTCATCCTGAACGGAGTCAGGTTACAGCTGCAGTGATTTTCTTACATTGACGGCAGTGAAACACATAGAAAAGCACAAACCTGTACTCAATACTAGTTTAATCATAGAGTTGCTGTTTTCCTGAAATTAGTTACATGAGTAGTTTTCACGTAGGGTCCTAAAAAGGATTATCATTTTGGTGCATCAATGTGTAAGAGGAGGCCACAGAACATGACGTTTGTCTGCCTAATTACATGGAGCCATTCTAGCATGGTTCAAATTGACATAGACTCCCTGTATGAAGCAGCAAAGTAGGTGTAGCCCAGGCAAAGATCTTCAAGCAATTTAGGTTAATGACAAAGTTATTTTAACATAAGGTACGCCTAAAGTGAACTTTGGCAGTTTGAAAACCAAACTGGCAATGGAATAAGCTTTACTTTGCTGAAGGTGTTGCTAATAAGCAATAGCCCATTCCAAAATCTTATATATAACAAGTTGTGCAGACAATGCTCACTTTGGGAACCAGAATCACTGTTACGATTCCTCATTTCTTTTCTAGTCAGAAATAAGTCTTAAACATCACTCTAAAGCTACATAAGAGGACATACGCATGTGCCCCATACATACTTGGATGCTGATTTTTTATTTCACTGTATTTTGTGACATCGTAGCTTTCATCCTGTAAATATATTTCTACAAATTCTGCTTGAGATAACCACTGCTCAAGGTCAATGTACCCTGTTTCCCTGAGTATACCTATACCAAGTATTCTTTCCCGGCCTCAACAATGAGCTGTCCAGGAGCTGTAAGCCAGTTTACCAACTCCTACAACATGTTATGTTTATAATACTGAAGGTGGCATGTATGGCCTTTTACTCAGTACTAAGCAACTACTTTGTTTTCCATTCACAAGGGCATTTTTAGAATTCTTTAGAGCTGCACAGACAACATGCCAGCTTGTTTCAGCACATGTCAACATTGGATGGCTCTTAGCACAACTCTCCCGGCTTGCTGCACTGCTGCCACTGCAATATGAGCTCAGAAATGACTGCTATAACAAAACTGGTGGCCTGCTGTCACTGTGCAAAAAACAAAGCCGTGGATTTCAGCGCAGTGATACATAGCTTGACCCTTTAAATGGTTACAACACTGTGCTATTTCTATTTTGGGTTTTCTAATAGACTAAAACCATGACAGGAAGAAATCTGTAATGTTGCACAGTCACTCTTCTATGAAATGCAGAACTGCTGCAGTTACAACTGATCCTGCATATTTCAAATTAATGGGAATGTCATAATTTTCTCGTGTATTTGGATTCATATTTGACAGCAATGTGCTAAAATATGGAATTTTTAATAAGCAAGCATAATTCACACACACTTCTTATGTCAATGAATAAATAAGTGTCTTTTGCAAATTACACTTAAGTGGGGAGACAAAGACGCCTGTTTACATAACAGTGACAACCAATGTTTATAGATGACAACTACTGTTGATGGGTTAATGAAAGAGCTGCAAAAGATTGCAGTGTGTTAGAAGAACTGATGATTTAATCTGTACCTGATGTTAACTATTTGAGAAATCAATGTAAATTTCCCAGTTGTAATAACAAACAATTGAACATGTACTGCTAACCTAGCTCATTCTAGTTCCGTGTTCTTGGCTCCATGAATTCGTGATATTAATTGCGCCGTCGTTCTGAAATCGTTATTGCATGTTTGGGGATAGCGTAACTTTCAATGGGGGGAACTCTTCAGATATCGAGGACAAAAATCCAAGACCGTAGTGAGAACGGTTGCATATATGGCGGTTTTTAGAGGATACTAGGCGACTAGCGATCGAATGCGTTGTACATGATTGCGGTGTGATGCCTTTTTTTTTCACTTCCTGGAATAGGAATAGGGCTAATGTTAATCGTTTCCCGTGACGCTGTTTGAAATAAAGCTCACCTGCAGTGTTGCAAAGTTTGTTCTGAATTCGTTCGTGGACGTCAGGGTCAGCTATGCCAAGGTCCATGGCTATCACAGCCAATTCCCGTTTTACCTTGGACGAAAAATCTCACCGCTAAACATTTCTCGATGTCTCAAGTGAGCCACAATCAATGTGGGTATTTCTACTGCAAGATATCTTCAAGTTTTGCTACGACACGTACCACCACATGGGTGGGCGCAACAATAAAAATGCTGGAATTGTCAGCTCGGTCGCATGCAACAAACTTGATCGTACAGCACCTCTCCCGCCGTGCACCGGTCGCAAGGACGTGTCCGCATGTGCCTAAAAACGCGCACCTCTTCTGCCAAAGCCAAAATTCTCCAGTCAATCTCTGAGACTCTAGCCAACGGTGCTCGCTCCCAACCTGCTAAGCTGCAGCATACACTTGTCCTCCACTAATCAACTGTTGGGGATCCCTTGGAAAACACTGCAATACAGGGCAACCACAATGGGTGCGCTGCCTTTGTTAATTACTGAAAGAGGTGTACACACATGCTATGGGGAAGCTGGTGCTACTCCAAGCAGCCTGCCCAAGCTGCCGCGAGTCAATCTATACCCACAAACATCCCACTTAGGTGACCACTATGGATAAAGGCCAGCATTCGGCAGCCCACCTGCTTCTTCGGCAGCACTGTCCATGCCGGCACGCAGCAGCTGTGTGATGTTGAGCACGCCCTTCTGGATGATCAGGTCCAGCTCCTGCTGCATGGCTCGCACAGCCTCAGCATCCGGAAAGAGGTCGGGGAAGCGGTAGCTGCCAGCAAACCAGAAGGCACAGTTAGCACCTCACTCGGCTCTCTTGCCACCTGGGCCAGTTGATATTTGTCGCTACAAGCTGCCCAGAACATCGTTACAATTATGCTTGCAAACTAAAAACCAATTACAAATCAGTGTCACCTCCCTCAAAGTGTTGGCCCTATTCTCAATAGCATGGCTGGAAACTGTCAACTGAAAGCCTGTGTAAAGGGACACTGAGGAGAAATTGAAGTTGGCTTGTATCGATAGAATACCAGCTCCTGAACACAAAAACGCCGCTCTTACTGAAAACAAAGCTCTTGTAAGGTAGAAAATAGCAAGAACCAAAATACAGGTATCGCCACCACAGGCCAATCTCGCAAGTACAAGCGTGGTGACGCCATAGGACAAGAGACGCCACCTTGGAGGAATTTTCCATCCTACATGGTTTCGCGAATCTATGAGGCTGACAAAGGTAGGTTGCGCAGAACAATTATTGAAGTAAGTTTTGTTTTAAAACCAATAGTGCACTTTTATCACACAAGGAAGGCAGGCAAAAGACAACCTGAATGTTGGAAGCAAAGAAAACCGATGCTTGGCGGCGCCACAGGCGGCCAGGGGAGTTTCGATTTGTTATGGCGCTTCGTGTCTATGAGGTTTGCGTGCCCCGTGGTTTTGTTTTTGACGCGCCTCGATTTACAAGAGCCGAGCAGCAGAGGAACTCCAAGTGCCGCTTCAAGTGCTAGTTAACCTTTGAAGGAGCCTCTTAAGGCTTGCCAGATGATCGCCACGGTCGATGGAAAGCTATGATGGCACGATGGTCGGTGATCGTACCAGGCAGCACTTGTGTCTTCGCACGCTTGCCTGGCGAAACATTTCCGGCTGTGCCAGTCAACTTCAAACTACTTAACGGAAATCGTTTATTAGGGACAGGAGACAAGGTACAAGGCAGTTCAGAAAAATTGCTGGTGGCCTAGTTCTGTTAGGCCAGGATATACCTAGCGAAAGCGCGGAGATTTCTGCATCAGAAAAGTGCATTCACTATATGCGCCTTTATTGACGGCTGTAATATGAGCCGTTGTGGCGGGGTGGCAGCGTCTCTGCCTCAAACGCCTAAGGCCCTGGTTCGATTCCTAGCCTCGGCACAGGACTTCTTTTCTTTTATTCAATGAGTGGGCGGGGGGTTTCAGTGGCTCCCATGGATGCCGCCGCCAAATACGTTGGTTAGCGGTTAAGCGCAGGCTCTGTTAAGGCGCGTTTACGCTGCGGTGAGGCGCGCGCGCTGCACGGCGACGTCACGTCGGTCAAAGCGAGACCCTCTATACTCCCAACTGCGCTTGACCGCCGACGCGTTCAGCGGCTTCGGCGCACTCTGACCGCACTGGCGGGGAGACTTGGAGCATGTCTCTATTTCACGCCGATTGCGCCAGCCGCCGCCGGCCCGGCCAGACTGATTTGGCTCCGCGGCGATGTGCGCGTTGTATTCAATAGCTGCGGCAGTTGGGCGGAGCTGTTCTTTTCGAGCTCAGCTAAGTTAATCCATTCACAGTACATATCTGAAGGTACATGCAAGTGGGCGAGAGAACCAGATCCAGTGGACACGTTGGATCTAGCGGAAGCCATAGAAGCGTCGTGCACCGGCTTTACTTTCAAGACGCCGGCTTTAAACGCGACCGCCCCTGAGCATCCATTTGTTTTTTGTGGCAAAAAATAAATAAATAACTTGGCCCTTGCAACCGTGGGAGACATCGACGCCGCCTGCTGCGCCGTGCAACCGCGCCGTTCAAGGAATCACAATCCGTTGGCCCCAAAGCCCCGGCCAGCCTCCGATGGGCGCAAGGCGCCGACCTTGTCCTGGCCGCTCGCGACTCCCCGCAGTGGGGTTATGATATTTAGTTTGCAACAGCTGCTCACTGAGGAAGGGGAAAATGACCCGCAGGCGCCTAACCTAACCGTGCTCCCTCACAAGCATCACACGCTCTGTGGGGCTGAGGTCGCTGAAATGCAGGCCGGAGTTTTTGCGAGAACTACGTCGTCGTGTTCGGGAACAGGATCCATCGTAACGCTGGCAAGACGCCGGTGCAAACGTAAACGAAGCGACGGTAGCGACCGCCGATAGATGCCTTCAACATGCGGCGGCGGTAGCTTTCATTTCGGCAGCTGCTAGACCGCACCGCTAGCCGCCAGAAATCACGGAGTCTCCGTTTACGTCACGTTTCACGTCACTCCGTTCTGTGGCGTCATAAGAGTTCTCCGTGTCGTCATAAGAGTTCTCGAGTTTGAATCGGAGCGGCGGAAAAAGTTTTTCAACTTCGAATCCAAATTTCTTTGAAATAAATGCATCTTTCGCTCCCGGACAAGCGGCAACAAAGCCATGAAATGCCGAACTATCAGATATTGCTAAATAATAAAATTTGTTAGGGTTCTCCTCAGTGTCCCTTTAAAGCCCAAGTCACCACTTGCCGATGTTACCCACCGTGCTGACATGGTGCCCCCTTTTTTAGCTTGCAGTACAGAAAATGTTACCTGCCTTGAGCTGCAGAGGAAGACGGGCATCTGTCTTCAAGCTAATACTACAGCAAACTGCGACTCGGTGCATTATCATGACGGCATCTAACAACACACACAAATGAAATGATTACCAACTCCCAGGTTTCACCCCATGTTTGGCACTGTTTGCAAATGATTCCTCAAACAACATGAAAAAGAAGCGAAGTTAAAAGCCACACTTCGGATGCCTATGTAACCTTGTTAGAGAAATCTGTTCATTATAATAATCGCACCCCTCTAAGCCCTCCAATAAAATAAGATTAGCATCTCAACTGAAACAAAGCCTTTACTCCGGACGGGTATAGTTAGTGGAAGAAGCCAATAATTTCTTTTTAACCGTGCCCCTGACAGGATATGCAACTTACAGCTGACCCGATGTTATCAAACACAACAGCGCATGGAGTTGGACGGTTTGGGAGTGATGCAAGAAATCAGTGAGTGCAGAGTGTCAGATGCCTCTTCGACTGGCTCAGTGTCACTGCCCGACGTGCATGCTCATCCTGCCACTAATTTCCTTCTATGTTCTCGCTGTGCATTTTCTGATGCGTCACGCATAACAATTTAGGCACCATGCACTAGGCGTCGCTACAAACTTCGTTTAATTGGAACGTTCGTCGGAGTCCAACAACACCGTTTATTGGTGCCCCAGGGCAGCAAAGCGCACAGGGAGGCATGTTCTGGCACGCACTAAAATTAGGAGCACCATGCATGCTCACGAAGCCAAGGCTTCTTTTCCCGCTAGCCAATGTCACACGCATGGCCACTCCTTCCTCCACTTACTCAACACACCGCCAGATAATACCACTAACACAGCTACGACTCGAGGATGTGGCTTTCACTTCAAAGAAGGATAACGCTTGCTGTCAGCACCACCTGTTTTTATTCTATGGCGTTAAGGCATATCATGGCATTTGAACAGTTGAGCAGTGCTAGCGTGAGTTTATGACTGAAGGAAACCACCCTGCGTTGCTGTGCACGTTTGTAATTGAGACGTGTGTGTGACGCAATGGTGTGATGTGGTGCACCGCGGCGTGATGTACAAAGTGTTGTGGTGACATGGTGTGCCACTACCGACGGTCGCACCACTGGATACAAAACGAGGAGCGTGAGCACGGACCGGCCAGTAAGCGTCCTGTTCCTGGACTAGTGAAGTCTTCTAAATTAAACATCTCTTTTCCCTATAGTAAAAAGCTGTCACAGTGACAACGAGGGCAAAGAATGTCACATTATTAGCTGGATTGCGCAACCAGGTAGCATCAGGAGTTACAGCCGTTGACAGATAAGGGCAGCCAAGAATGCAGCAGTATTTCATAGCTAGTGAGGTGCCTCAAGACAGGAAAAGAGCCGTATTCCTGCAGCCTATGTACACGCTCCTGCAGAGACTGCTTGCGCCTATAAGGCCATTGCTCAGCAGATGCCTCGAACTTCTGACTGAGCGCCTCAAATTTCTGACTGGGTGCCTCGAATTTCTGGCTGAGCACTACTCACCCCATCTGTCTGTCAACATTTAAAGGTACCATTTCTAGTGCCGACCGCAAAAACCTTAGGAATCAGTAAAAGAATTTGCAGCAGCGCTGCAATAACTTGTGCGACTGAAACAGCTAACAACATCGACAATATTGCAATGCACAGAAGGCTGCTAGAAGAGCCACACTTGATGTTGAAAAAAACCTGTGACAATAGTGACAAGCATGGAAAGCACAGAAGAGATAACTGGTAGGAAGAGCGCCGCAGCGGTGAACAGCATGACTGAAGGGCCTGGATGGCCACATTGTTGCCATTGCGGTGGACTGCATCATGAAGAAGTCTGCAAATGCGTAGGTTTGCACTGTTTCAAGTGTCGACAATGACGACACATTGCTCAGATATGCAGAAGCAAGGAACCTGTCGGTAGCAAGAAAAGCAACTCTGAGCTTGGACTCACCTTAGCCAGAGGTAGAGGTCCAGCACGTCAAAAACAGCTTCCAGATGGACCAAATCCATGATGGACTTAGGGATAGCCAAGGGCCAGCCAATGTTGCGCCCAAGCCACTGGCAGGTCAGCAACTCATTGCGGCTGTATTGCCGCGCAAACTGCAAAGAGTCACACTTTTCTTCACTGTGCTTCAAGGAAGATTGTTGCGCCCAAGCCACTGGCAGGTCAGCAACTCATTGCGGCTGTATTGCCGCGCAAACTGCAAAGAGTCACACTTTTCTTCACTGTGCTTCAAGGAAGATTCCTCTTAGCAACTTAGCAGCTTGCTAAAATGTAAGCCGACGACATAGTCTTGTTAGCGGACAAGAGAGATCCGCAGAGACTAATGGACACCTGTGGGGCTGACAAGCATGGGTTACGTTTCAGCTGGGAAAGCTCGGGAGTGATGTCATTTAACCCTTATAAGAAACAAGCTGTCGCGTGCCTCACATGCTTGCAAATGGTAAAATTGTACTGAGACTGACTAGAAATTGAATGATATCACTTTTAAGCTGTTTGGACCCCTTGTTTTCTAGAAAAAGGGGGTACACATTTTTACCATTGACTTCGTAAAAAGATCTTACTTCAGTCTTATCAACGCAAAAACACCTGCAATAAAATTGAAAATTGCCTCAAGAAGTGTAGAGAGGCAGACGACTGATAAAAACCCTCGGAAGCTCAACAATTTTTCATTTTATTTTTCCTGCCAAAATGAGCCGCGCCAAACTCACACACGCGTTTGTAACAACACAAAAACACAAAGGAGACCAATTAGCAAAAGAGAAAAATACAATGAGCATTTTGTCTGATTGTTCCGTAGTATTAAGCACACAAAACTAAGATACGTAGGTAGGTGCACCATTCTCCATTGGCTGGCACTTGGAGGAAGTGGGACGTGAGTCCCGATGTCCAACGAAGGGTTAACGAGAAATAGGCCATTCAAGGAAAAGGCAGAAGGAATGCAGCAGTAATGAAACAGAGGGCTGCAATAAATGGGAAACAGTGTGCCGAATATGGAAAGGGATATAGGTTTGCTAGTGCAGTACTGTGTGTGCAGGCAAATATCCAATCAGGGCTATGAGTGAAGCTGTACGGAGAGATGTGAGTTGGGCAGGTTTCAAAGTCTGACATGCACTAAGTAAAATATGCTTAGAGGAAAGGCTTAGGAACAAACGAGAGCAAATGGCGTATTTGCTCACCACAAAGTACATTCCACTCAAATCCACTCAAAGCGGAAGCACTGAGCATATCAAAAGGAAGGTCAAAGAAGCAGAGGCAGCTAAATGGGTAGACAGAATGAAAGCAAAGCAGTCTACCACACTAGCAAAGGAGAAAGTGTCAAGTTCTACGGCAAGGCAATGCTTTGTTCTTCGAGGCTGAAGCAGGTTGTTGATGAGCAAAAACTCCCCTCCCATTCCAGATTGCTCCAAAGTGCTTCCTGCCAAAATCGTCATAAGCTCCCTCAATATCCAGAAACACCAACCGTACCGATCACTCTAGAGCTAACTGAAATCTGTTCTGGAGCTCTCCCAAGATTTTATTTCTTTCCCACCACGTTTTCATCTCCCTCTTGATCACCTCCATTGCTAACCATGCAATACTGAAGTTGCAGTGGCAGGTGTGTAGGATTTCAACCTAGCTTTTCTCCCATGCCCTTATATAACAAATGTCATTTTATTTTGATGCTATTCTTCATCCGTCTTTTCGTGCACAGTGTTTCACAATGTGCTACCAACTGGCCCAACACTCTATGTTACTGAATTTTTAACATCGTTAGCTCTTACTACTTACGTTTGTCAAGGACGCATCTGTCTGCTTCATTATGAAGGTCAAATTGACCAAAACAGTTACCACGTGACCACACTACATCACAGAGCAACAGTGGGCGCGTAGCGCCTCAATTGATACCTATGCTTTCGATCTGTTATACATGTAACAGTGTGAGCTAGACAGGCAGAGCAGAATGGTGGGTCTAAAAATTAACATGCAGAAAACCAAAGTAATGTTCAACAGTCTATCAAGGGAACAGCAGTTTACAATTGGTAGCGAGGTGCTGGAAGTTGTAAAGCAATGTCTACCTAGGGCAGGTAGTGACTGCTAATCTGGATCATGACAGGGAAATAACTAGAAGTATAAGAATGTGGTGAAGCGCATATGGCAGGTTGTCTCAGATCATGAATGGCAGTTTACCAGTATCCCTCAAGAGGCAAGTATACAACAGCTGTATCTTACCGGTACTCACCTACGGGGCAGAAACGTGCAGGCTAACGAAAAGGGTTCGGCTTAAGTTAAGGACAATGCAGCGAGCTATGAAAAGAAAAATGATAGATGTAACGTTAAGAGACCGGAAGCGGGCAGAGTGGGTGAGGGAGCAAGCACGGGCTAATGACATCCTAGTTGAAATCAAGAGTAAGAAATGGGCTTGGGCAGGGCATGTAATGCGAAGGCAAGATAACGGGTGGTCCTTAAGGGTAACGGAGTGGATTCTAGGAGAAGGCAAGCGTTGCAGGGGGCGGCAGAAAGTTAGGTGGGTGGATGAGACAAAGTTTGCAGGCATACGGTGGGCACAGCTGGCAAAGGACAGGGTTAACTGGAAAGACATGGGAAAGGCCTTTGCCCTGCAGTGGGCAAGTCAGGATGATAACGACGATGATGATGATGATAGCGGCGATCGAAGTGGAACCCCCTCCTGCAAGACCACCATTTGCATAAAATTTGGGGGCCACCCGTTTGACACAGAATGTTCAAAGTGGTGTCAAATGACTTGGCATATTACTGAGGATAAGATTACTATTTAAAAGAAAGCCAGAAATAAGTGTGGGATTTGTACCGACGACTTTCCGCCCCTAAGCTGTGCATTCCGAGGGCCTTCAGACGGTCATTACAGCGAAACCGTTTGTCGCAGCATATTTTGGATGGTGTCAAACGACTCTCTGTGCTGTGATGCACATGTTTATATAATTTATTAACTGATACAACGAGGAAATGTACCGGATATAGCGACGGTGGCTGTAAATCACAATAGTAGTGCAAAATCCATGAGGTAAATGGCGCTGCTTGCGTCTTAGAAGGGATGCTTCCGGAAAGGAAACATCCGCGGATGCTTGGATTTCGTCTTCTCCGTGTTTGCTGAGCACACCGATGTAAACACTTGAAGCTCCCGTAGCTAACGCTCTTAAGTCGAACTGGCGGAGAATTTTTTTGGAATTGCCTTACTTTTTATCACCTTTTCCATTACATCAGCTAGAAGTGCTTTGCTCTGCAATCCAAGTTGACTGATTAGCTCAACAGGGACACCATCAGTAATGTTCTACAGTAATGTTTGTTTTCCTGTGCATTTCTGAGAAAACTGCCCCATGTTACTGCCTGCACTTTTCGAATTACTTCATTTTTTCTTTTTCTGTGCCATTGGGCCAATGACTATTGACTTCCATTATATTTTGGCAAATATCGACTGGCACTAAGCTCAAATGACAAGATAGTGTTCAAATGTCCAGACATACTAACAATGTTTCCCACTGAATTTGTTTTCTTACTGCTTCTCTGGCCGACATAAGCAAATTAGTGCCTAAAATCCATGCATGCTAAAACCCCCAAGTTTCCTTTACCAATTTTATTTTGGAACTCCACGTTTCTTACTCACGTACTGTCAAACAAAACAATCGTCATAGCGTTCTAATGTTCACAAATAAAAATAATCAGAAATAAAGCACCATGTAAATTGTCAGGCATTCAAGGTAGCCATGGTGCACACTAAAGCAATGCACCGCAACAGCTGTCATCGCAATTTCCACAGATGTCTTTGGTCTTCACGGCTTTTCTTGTGGCATGTAGCAGGCATACAGGAGCTAGCTGCTCCGCGAACTTTACCAAAGCATCTAGGCAGGCTGTCAAAACTTCCAAGCGACCACCACCGCCTACCCATCGATAGCTCCGGTAAAGGAAAAGGTGAGAGTTGTTCAGAACCGCAGCTTCTATTTTGCCCTAGCCTCAGGAACACGGAAGGGGACCACTCCACTTTTCCCCTCTCCCCTTCAGCCACCCTACCAAAGTTATTTCAATATTGCAAGGTAGCAAAGTAACACACAGAATAAATGTTTCAGAATAAAACTGCCAACATGAACACATATATGCACGTCAATACAAAGGAAAAAGGCATAAGCTGACATTTGTGGGGCTCATCGCCCCCTTAGGTTTAGCTTCCCCGTGATGGCATATCCTTAACTATCCTATGTCACAGCAACACTAGCGCCACGGACAGCATGGCTGTTGTGGACACTGGAGAAAAAAGTTTATTACTCTTCAGCTGGAGGTCACGTTTGAATGTTTCAGCGTGGCTCCACTCTCCGCCAGCGAAGCAAAGCCATGCAAGAAATATTTTCCTGACAGGTCTTGGAGCATCCCCCTTGCCCTATCTAGATTATATTGGGACTAAAAAGAAACAGGAAAAATGTGAACCAGCCGTACAGTTGGATACAACCCAAGCCAGCAGTGAAGGTCTGTCCACATTCAGGACCACCGCACCGTATTCCTTCGCAACAAAACATAGCCCGCCTTCTCGCTACTCATGAAATTATTACCTCAGAGATTTTGATGCCGCTGGCTTGCTTGATATAGCCAAACTTAAAAGAGCTGACTTTGTTTACAGTTTTGATTGGTCAGCGGAGTAATACAAGACGCCGTAGGCTCGGCTTATTGTTATCAAATGCTTTTTTTTTAAGCTCAGCGAACATTTGCTCGTAACCCTGCTGGTGAGTTGAAAGACTTCAGCATAATTTATTGCTAGCTGGTGTTATTTTAGCAGCAGCAATAAGTGCCTTTTTGTGTCAGCCTGTGTTGCTTTGTTCCCAGGAGCAAGGCTCGCCGTGGTCAGCTTGCGCTCGGAAGCACTCGTGATCACGGGGTGGGGTTGATGGTTTGAACTGTGAGCCGTGAATAAGTGGAGCACGTAATTATTCCCCTATCAAACCCCCCCCATTTCCCCCCAAAAATGGCCCAGGAGGAGCAAGAAAGGAAATGGCCAACCTTGAGGAACATGCTGCACACAAATGGCATCTTCTGGTTGATGGGAGAACAGCAGAAGACGTATCGTGCACGAAGCGGCAGTGGCACATGCTGAATCATGTCGGCCAGGAACTTGAATCCCTCAAGGTTGCACATAAAGTAGGATGAGGAATCAACTTTGCAGAGACTGACAAAAATGTCCTGGAAAACCAGAAAGATCAAACCAAAATCAAAGCATGCCCTGCTTCACAAAAGGACAATCTGCCCCTGCAAAGAGATATCAGACCTAGCAGCTGGCTTGCAAAATATGCTGAGGACATATTTCTTCATAACAACATTCAGCTGGTTCACTAACAATAACTCAGTCAAACAGCCAAATGAGACTTCTGGCACAGAGCAGAAGAATGTGAAAGCATGCCAACTGCTTCTTTTCGTGGGCGCATTCCATGAAAAAGCATAATGCATTTGTTATTTAGGGTGAAAGTATTTCATATTCAAGAGTATTCAATTAGCTCTGCATATATGTTAGCTGATTCACAATCAAAAACTGTATAATATTCGTACACCTCCAGGCCAAATGCTTAAATCCCTAATGGGACAGCGCCATGACAAAAGCTATACTTGATGTCACATTTTTGAAGCCGGATGCGAGGGCTCCCCCTTCAGTTGGTCACCGTCTGCGAGCACTTGCGCATGTGCGTCAGACAGTGAAGCAGACGAAGCTGCGTCCAATGTAACTACTGACTGAAAAGACTTCCAGTAGTCCTTGCAAAAACACGTGACTTCCAGCACATTTCTGTCATTGCAGCTCGCATAGCGAGGACCTCCCTCATATGCTTTCTACTTGAATGACATGCAAACAGAAATTTATTATTTATTTATTTATTTATTTATTTATTTATTTATTTATTTATTTAACAATACTGCCAACCCTCGTGCGAGGGTCCTTACAAAGAGGGTATGAAAACTTCATAAAAAAATAGCATTATTCACAAGTACTGAATACATCAGCATGAAATGGTAAATTCAGTCAAGCATCAAATGGCACTTTCAAGCAAATGGTTATCCAGAGACTGTTCGAATTTATGCAGATCACTCTCACATTTCACATTCCACATTTCAATTACATGGGGGAAGAAGGAATGTCTGAAAGTTACACTACAAGCGCAGTACGGCTGAATTATCTGACTATGATTTGTTCTACAACTCCATTTGCCTGGTGCTTGTATGTATATTTCCATCTGAATATTTATCTGTCCTTGGAGCATCTGCAATAATAAATTCAGCAGATTTTTTTGTCTACGTGTTTCTAATAAACCCAGGTTACAGGAAGAGAGCATATCTGCAACTGAGTCTGTCCTTCGATATCGGCAGCAAATAAAGCGTACTGCGTACTTCTGAGCTCTTTCTAATTGTTTCTTTAAATAATTCTGATTAGTGTTCCATACTACTGACGCATACTCACAAGATTGCCCTCACAAAAGCTTTATATGCAATTAGTCTTGCATCATGTGTAGCATGCTCCAATTTTTTTCAAAAAACATAACCTCTGGTATGCTTTAGGACATACCACTTCTATATGTGTGCCCCAATTTAAATTTTGTGTTACTGTCATTCCTAGATATTTAAACTGAGTTACGCTTACCAAACACTTGTCACCAATGAAATATGGGAACAAAAGAAAAGACTTCTTTGTTGTAATGTGCATGTACGTTGATTTTGAATAATTTATTTCCATGTTCCATTTTTTGCGCCATTCGCTTAATGCCTGTAAAGAGTTGTTAATTCTAAGCTGGTCATCCTTGTTTCTTACTGTAGAATAAATTAAACAGTCATCTGCGAATAGCTTTAGTCGTACATCTGGTTCCATGGCAGCAGAGATATCATTAATATACACCAAAAATAACAACGGTCCCTGAACAGAGCCCTGCGGAACTCCTGAAAGCACTGCTAGTGAGCCGGCCACATGACCATCCATTTTGACCACCTGGGTACGATCAGTTAAGGAGACTTTAATCCATTTTACAATATTCACATTAATTCCAGCGCTTTCCAGTTTAAAAACTAATTTATTGTGCGGCACTTTATCAAAAGCTTTGGCAAAATCCACAGCAATTATGTCAATCTGCTGCTTCACATCAATCATCATTGCCAAATCATTAATTGTCTCTACGAGTTGTGTAGTGGTGGAAAGGCCTGCTCTGAATCCGTGTTGGTGAGGGTAAAGTATACAGCTTGTTTCTAGGTGATGAATGATGTGCTTCGCTATAATATGTTCCATAAGTTTACAAGAAATCAATCTAAGAGATATTGGGCGGTAGTTATTGACAAGTGTTCAGTTGTCCCCTTTAAACACTGGAATTACTAGTGCATCACGCCAATCTTGTGGTACAGAATGGGTGTGCATGGATTTTTGAAAAAAAATTTTAGGCTATCGCGACCCCCACTCGGCATATCTTTGGAGAAACTGGATTGTTATGTTATCTGGTCCACTGGCCTTTATAGCATCCAAATTGAGGAGCTGCTGAAATACGCCCTCCTGCGAAATTATGACGTCATTCATTTGACTAGGCAACAAGCATTCTGAACTAAGGTCTACGTCGTCTTAGGTTGAGGAGAATACGCTCCTTTCTTATCAGTACCTGATTTTCCTGCTTAATCTCCTGTATTCTCTCCTTCCTATCACTAGCGGCTAAATGTTTCATCAAAGAACTTTTTTTTAGCTTCTTCCAGTGGTTTTCGAATTCTACTTTCAGTGCCGCGTTGTGCCCGGTTGCGGTGCATTTCAGTGCACAAGCCCGAGTGAAATGGCGTTGTGCTGCTCGCGATTGCTCAAGGAAAAAAATGACATCAGCCGCAGAAACAAGCGGATCCACAACATCGCCCTTAAGGACTTTGTTCCGACAAAGCACACCGTCCTCGGTGAAGGACTGCACATTTCGTGGTACCTAAACTAGTGTGCATACTTAAAACTTCTTGCGAGTTCATCAGGAGGCTGATAATATTGCTTAATTCGCTTATCATTGTGCGTCATTTCACACGCTCATCTTTCCATTTTATGGCCCACTGTATGTGTTCTATTCACATCTGTTGGCGCGCGGATTACGCCCATTCGAGCTTTAATTTCTAAATCTCAGTGTGGGTTTCCGCAAAAAACGTTCGCATCGCAGACGTTAATTTTTTATTTTTGCTAGTAAATACGCGTGCTTCTGAGGTGGCGCAAAATAGAAAACATGTTGATTTTCATAGCGTATACACCAGTTTCTCTCCCATGTTCCTCTCCAGAGCTCTGGTGTGGTAGCTTTAACGGTGTTGTACCATCGTCTATATAGGGGTGATAAGGGATGGTAATCTTTAGAGCGATTAAGGCGTTCGTTCGACCGTCGCAAGAGCGCACAACTCTACCGCGATTCCGAGATCTAATGACTGAGCCGGAGTTCCCAGGTTCAAACCCGACCGCGGCGGCTGCGTTTCGATGATGGCGAAACGCTAAGGCGCCCGTGTGCTGTGCGATGTCAGTGTACGTTAAAGAACCCCAGGTGGTAGAAATTATTCCTCCACTTTACGGCACCTCTTTCTTCCTTTCTTATTTAACTCCCTCCTTTATCCCTTCCCTTAGGCACGGTCCAGGTGGCAGAGATGTGAGACAGATAGTGCGCCATTTAATTTCCCCAAAACCACGGTGCTCGGCTGCTGACCCGAAAGACGCAAGTTCAATCCCGGCCGCGGTGGCCGAATTTCGATGGAGGCGAAATTCTAGAGGCCCGTGTACATACTGTGCGACGTCAGTACACGTTAAAGAACCCCAGGTGGTAGAAATTTCTGGAGCCCTTCACTGCGGCGTCCCTCATAGCCTGAGTCGCTTTGGGACGTTCAACCCCCATAAACCATAAGCAACTACTGCTCGCATGAGGCAAACGAAATTGTCTCTCCTCTGCAAGCCCATCTAGTTGTAGACAATGACTTCAGCATTAGTCCAATGCCAAATATTTGGCAAACACACTCGATGACAGAGTAATGCACTGCACTATAGCCATAACGCTGTATGCAATCTACAGAGTACCAAAGAAGTCAAAAGACCCGGTTTTCTGCTCAAGATAAACACCATCAACAAGCACTAGGTTTAAGCAGTGCACGCAGTATTAGACACAGAGCGTCTTGTTGTCACGCTCTTTGCATTTAGCTCGGACGCCTAAAACATGACCAGACTTCTGATAAAATTCATAATGCCTATTATTCTCTGTTTAGTACCTAAAACACACTTTTAAGTGCCTAGTTATTTATTTATTTATTTTACCTTCAGGGCCATGCAGGCATTGCAGATGGGAGTGGGCAGAAAAATTAACAGAAAACAACGTTTAAAAAATGAGTACATAAATGATTAATACCAAATATGCAATGTCAGCACTATTGATTAATGCTAACATTGCATATTTGTTAGCACTATTGATTACATAACCTATATGAAGCCTCCAAGTTCGATGTAATGTGAATGTTAGGTATTCATAACAATTGATGCTTTCAAGTGCAATGTCATTCAGACAGAATACGGGAGACGGATTAGCAGTACGGGATACACGCATGACCTTGCATTTGTTAAAGTTCAGTACCATTAGTCATTGAATGAACCAATTAACTACAGTCGTAAGGTTGCGCTGTAGGATGTTAATATCATTGATGGCTGCACTGTAGGATGTTAATATCACTGATTGTATTTTTGGCGCCTAAATTTTTGATGCCTAACAATCCGGCTTCTCCTCATAACTATGCAGTGAAAAATCAAGCTTGTTAGAAAAATGTGGGCAACAACAAATGAGTGCACTTATACAGTTGAGCCTACTTATCACAAACGTGACAGTCACACGGATTGTATTTGTTTTACCCAAAGTTCGTAGTAAGTGAACTAGCCCTATAACAGCCAAAAAATACAAAGTAAGACAAAAGTGGCATTTAAGTCTTTAAAGAGTCCATTGTGCACACCTGCATCTTCAAAGCAGACCCTACCAAGCGTCTTTTTAAGCTCTCCATTGCAGTCCCATGCTCCTGGCCGAAAACCGTTATGGTAAATGAAACTGAAAATTGTTTGTTGGGGAAAGAAAATGGCGCACTATCTGTCTCACATCTCGGCGGACACCTGAACCGCGTTGTAAGGGAAGGGATAAAGGAGTGGACGAGCCGCTTTAGGGACGCGATAACACCAATAGCAATTAAGGCATTCATGGCAACAGGCGGTAAGTTGCCATCCTCGACTAGATCGCCAACAAAGCTGTAAGGATGCAGCAATGAAGCTAATGCAGCACATATGCACGCAGAACATAGAGTATGTGTCACCGTTGTTGCTCGAGCAACACATTGGGCTCCAAATAAAGTGACATCTGGCCACAACTACTAGGTTCATGAAACTATAGTTGCACAGAAGTAGACCTGCGTAGACCTAGAAATAAGTTGGGAACTTGCATTTTAACCGAAGACTATCGGCAACTCTCTTTTTTCAGTTGACTGCATGCTGCCAGCACATGACAGCAGTGCAGAAGGTGGAGGTTCGATTGGGCAAGTGACGCACGCCATGCGACCGGGTAGGCCAGCAAGGCATAACTTGTCAAATCACTGTCACGTGTTGGTCACTGGCCATGTGCAGTAGTTTTGCTTTCAACTATGCCCTGTCTCGTGCTTACCACACTTCTGCTTCCCCTTTAGAAGCTTTGCCAAGCAAGTACACATACACGCACCGATTGACCTTGCTGCCTTTCGGGGCACATTTGGCCAGCAGTTAATTGCAGTTTCAATACCACCTTTCTTTACTGTTTTTTCTGACCTCAACACTTATTTTGGGAGGAATCACTAAACTTAGGAGTTGCATTGGCAGGAAGTGCCCTTTTCTCGACTGCGGGGGCAAGTTTACAGCACCTCCATGCTGGTTGTTCATTTTATGTAAGACGCAGTGCCATAGCACAAATGTATATTTTGACGGTAGCTCTACCCTCGTTTGTAATAATGAAACATTCATTATAACTGCGGCCATTATAAGTGGGCTTCACTGTACCACCTTTGTTCCAGTATATGCAGAAATGCCAATTAGCTATTTCACATTTTTTCTAACATTAGGCACGCCACGTTTTAATTATATGTGAATGCAATGCAAGCTGGTGATGCCAACGACAGGCATTCAAGCCTTGCACTTTTTGTCTCAACGATACAGAGCATAAAGGTGTGTCAACAATTTAGGCACAACTGTGCAACCATTACACATAAAGCACTCTCATCAAATTGGCACCTTCCAAACCAGTAAAAAATAGGCCTATCACTGTTCCTTTTTTCACAGATCAAGAGCGGGTTCTTTGGTTCAGGCTATACCATTTCAGAAGATTACCCGGCCAATACTCGCCTTGCCCAAACAAGTATGATTCAATTTGAGGATAAATCGTTCAAGCTTCGCCATCAATAACACCACGTACATAATTAAAACCATACTGAGCAAAAGGTAATCCCACATCACCCATGTTGCCCACAGTGCCATGACAACACTGCAGTAAACCATAACCCTATTCTGTAAATTTTCTATACACTAGTATCAGAAACATTTTACAGAGTGCAACACTCTTAATAACCTTGTGGACACTATGGAATATGACGTCATTCTGCTACCTGAAATGCAATTAGACTCATCTATTAATAACACGGAACTCCAGGATGCTTACTCATAATCTGTTATTTTTTATTACAACCATGTAAATCAGCATGGAGCCGGTGTCCTTGTTGGTGCTAAATGTCACCTGGAGTGCTCTGCTGTCGAACTGAAGTCACCATCAGAAATTTTATTTTTGCCATGCAACACTTCATACCCAGCGGTAATCATTAGTGCATGATACCGTGTGCCAGATGCTGACTGTCATTTTGTTGCTCAATTCCATGAAGTTCAGCGCTCGAATCATCACACCCGAACATACCCATCCTTTTATTTGGTGGTTTCAATCTTCTATCTACAACCTGGTCTAACCTGGCTATCACTATATCAAAAAATAACACTGAAAGCATTTTTGCTTACACTTACACAACCTTAAATTTATCGCACCTTGTTTCTGCCCTTAAAGGAGAGCCATTATTCTAAACACTTTAGACCTCGTGCTAACATCTCATCCCGATAATTTTTCACCGCTTGCGCACCTGCCTCGCCTCGGTGACCACGAATCATTCACACCACATAGCAGTCTCGACTTCTGTGTCCAAAAAACACAAAAACCTAGCATGAAAAAACGTGATTACGAAAGTATCAACAACGAGCTTACTGCCTTTATTAATTTGTTGCGCACAGACTTTTCTAAATGTTCTGTTGAATTAGACTGGTCGCTTTTAAAAATTACAACAAACCGAAACATACATCCCTTCAATTGAAGTTATCGAACAGTCACCATCACCATGGTTCAACTCATCTCTCAAACACCTGCGCAACAAGACTGTACAGAGCAGCTAAGCTCATTAATAGCACCTCCGCACAGCAGAAGTATGTTACCCCTGAAAAAATGTTTCAACTCACTTTCAGCCAAAGTTAAACGTGTTTTCTTCTCATCTACTGTACCTGAAGTGCGTCACTCTAACCCTAAAATATCCTGGAGTATTATTAATCCGAAAAGTTCAAAACCATTAACTTTGTGTGAAAAGAACAACTGCCCTGTTCATGACAATGAAATTGCTGAATTGTTAAACTCTACTTTCTGTACAGTATTCACTAAATAACCAGATGAAGCAAGCCATACCCGATACCAGTACTCCCACTATGCCAGACATTACACCTGAACCTTATGGTATCATGACACTTATCAATTCTCTAAAGCATAGATGGAATAATTATAAAATACTAAAAAAAACAAAAATAGCTCAAGCGTCATTTTGTCTCTAAAATTCAGCAGTTTCTTTCATCGGGAGTGGTGCCGACGAATCGTCTTCATGTCAAAATTACAGTCCCATATCGATCATCAGAGTCGCTTCAAAGTTAAATCTACTTGAGCATCATTAAATTCTGGACTCCAATCAACTTCTTCCATCCTAGTCAGCGTGCCTTTCTAAAAGGACCATCTTCCATTATTTATTAACGACCCAAGTTCCTCTCTTCGTCAACTTCGAAAAGGCATTTGATAAAGTTCAGTTTTGATTTGGCTACGTTCCTTCCTCACAGAGAGCAATTCGTCCACAACGTGTTCATCGTAAATGCCCCACATCATCTCCGGAGTGCCCCAAAGTACCATCCTCGGACCCTTACTTTTCCTAATTTACAGTGACGGCCTGTCAAATAACATCTCTTCTAACATTCATTCATTTGCAGATGACTACGTAACCTAATGTAATCTATCGAGTGCACACCACATTGAATCATGGTGCAATAGGTGGCTAATGACATCAACACTAACAAAACACCATTAGTATCTTTCTGCCGAAGGCACTCTCATCCCTCTGCTCGCCTCTCCCCTCTGTTCCCTTGTACAAATCTAGGCATAAACTCACGACCTCTCTTCAACAGATCCCATATCTGCAGTCACTAACGACGGCAATCGATGCCTTGGCTTTCTTCACCATCATTTAAAACTAGCTTCCCCCTCGACAAAACATACTAGCTATTTAACTCGCATTCAACCAAAACCAGAATACGCTGCGCAATCTGAGACCCGCATCAGCCATACCTTCCTAACACTCTTGAATCGATACGGAACCGAGCTGCACAGTTTAATCACTCCGAATATGGCTGATGATGATGAATTTGGCCAAACAGCGCCATGAAACAAGTTATATTTGTCTATACAAGGTTCGGTCACAGACCCATTTTCCAAGCATTTCACCCCATATAAGCCGAGCACCAGGCCAGGGGCAGTCTGGTAGCCACTGTAACACCAGTGGGTAGCCGACGGCACTGGGGACTGAACACCACACCTCCCGCAAGCGAGGCAGATGCTCAGACCACTAGGCCACCACTGCCGTGTTGATTATTGCTACTACACTAGAGTATCCAACCCGCACTAACAAGTTGACCTTCCTGCTCTCGTTCTTCCAACATAAAATTTCAAGACTTGGTCTGTTCCACAAATTTTATCATTCACACAGTTCTGTTTAGTGCACATAAAGACGACACAAAGGACGATGAAGATGTTTTGTGCCGTCTTTTTGTACGTTAAAAAGAACTCTGAGAATAAACCAACCAGCCTCACAACATATTTTATCATTCACAACTTTCCAGCTCCATCATCGTTTCCTCCCATTGGACTTGGCAATGTACTAGCCACAACAAAAATGTTTACCCGCTGCATGACCGTACTACTGCACATCTCTACTCGTTTTTTATCCTGACTGTGAAATAGTGGAATGATCTTCCCACTCAAAACTACAACATTTCAAAATTCCATCAAAAAGAGCATCTACTGATGTATAATGCTATAGCTCATTTAACACTCTGTACCTGGGGCCATTGAGGTGTACTTTCAGATAATATTTTGAAAGAATCCGAAAGCAACAGTCAACATGCGATTTGAAAGCGAGATTAATTTTTAGCAATGTTATGCAGCCCACACGGAATGCATTACTACATCAAAGTGCCCGTTGGTTTAATACTCAATGTTACACCATTTAAAAACACTGCAATAACACCACACGTGCCACAAAATGCAACCTTCCTTATAGCTTGTATCTTGTATCTTTACCTTCTTCCTGTTTGAAATGTCACAGAGGTGGAAAACTCAGTTTATCCTTTTCAGGCACTCTGTACACAACTGTGTACACTGTGTGTTTCATCACTTTTTAAAACCAATGCACACTGTTACATACTTAGCCATACTTGGCGCATTCAGCAGCCTGTCTGCCAACCCATTAAGATTTCAACGCCATCTAAAAATTCTGAGAAAAATTACGCGACAAAAATAAGGAATGGCTGCATACAGAGGAGCTCAAGCCGGTAAGCTGGTTTTAAAATTAGGCAGCGGTGCGCATGCTCGTCACTCCTCTCTAGCCCAGCTGTGGTCAAGTCAAGGCAGCATCTAGCGCAGGCACTGCAGCATCGAAGCACCTCTCATCTCTAACAGCGTATGTCCCGCAACGCGACCATTCTCGCTACATACCTGTGACAGCTTGACTGTGCACTATATCGGCCTGTGCCATTACTTTGAGCTAGCGTGCCATAATTAGAGGGTTAGGTCGACCCTTCTTCAAAAAAATTGACACAGGTTCGTCGCAATTCTGCCGAACCTTAATGCAGAGCTCAAGCAGCTTTTCTGCAATTGTTTCTGCAATTCTTTACACATATCTTTCTGCAATTTTTACTTTTATGTATGTTGTTTTCATTTTATTTTTGGTTCTTATATTTTCGTGGTTTTATTTTTTATTATTTTATTTTTATTTTACTTTGCGCTCCACTGCCTCCCAAGGCCGTTTTGCATACCGACATGACATTGAAGAACGGGGAGCAGTAGAGCTTTCTCTCTAAAAAACGACCATCCTAAAATGGGGGTCGACCTATACCCGGAGCCAACCTATTTGTGACGAGAGGAGGGTAGACGCAGCCCGTGCGGGTGCCCGCTCCTGGCGGGACACATGCATCAAAAAAGTCGTTAATTCACCGCTGAAGTAAACTAGTAGTGCGCCCTTCACCCGGCTCGTTCGCACTGGCAATCGCTTCCTCGGACGAGCGGTATGTAGCACAAGAAGAAACTTCCGATAATCCCCAGTGCATGCATCGCGCCAGAATCCGAAACTACAGGACCATTTCGGTTCGCCACTAGTCAGTCGGGACGCACGCAAGTGTGGAGGCAGGGTGGAATGCTGCTTTTTCGGTTTTCTAAAGCATTCTAAAACATTTACTGTTTGGAATTGCACGCGTCGCGATGCTATCATACGAGAAACTACAAAACAAAATGCGGCAGCGGGCCAAAGCACAGAACACGAGAAGGTATGCATCGACTTATATTTGGAGTCAACTTTCTTTTTGGCCAGCAAGGGTTACGAGCTGGATGTTCGACATATATGCGGCAATAGACGGTAATCGCGAAGTTCATCCAGTAAAAGTAGCTCGTTCCTACAAAGAAATTTTTTGCTTGCGTCCCATTTTCCTGCTGTGGTTGGTTAATTCAAAAACCTGGATAATTCGAATATTGTTCACAGCTCCAACGGTTTCTCATTAACAAGGTTTTACTGTACACAGCTGGGTTGCTTTTCTTGGTACGTGCCCAAATCCATTTTCAAGTGTATTGCAGAAATAAGAAATATGTACAGTGTGCAAACTTCACAAGTTTTTGTGAAAACTGACAGCGAAGAAATACACAAGTTTGTAAGCATGCATATTTTCATGGGTGCTGTACCGCTGCCTTGACTTATTGGAAGGCAAATGTGAATGTGGAAATGGTTTCTAAGGCCATGACAGCGAAATGTTTTTTCAAATTGCGAAATAATTTGCATGCTGCTCTCGGTGAGCCACCCAGCTGCATTGAGCGGATACGGAAAGTGCATCCACTACTGGAAGCTATACGGGCTCGTTGTTGCGAGCTTGGCATGGAGGAAGAAACGTCAAATGACACCCTCCAAAGGCAAGCTGTTCATCAAGCAGTATACATGTGAGGAAAACCCACTCCAAGAGGGATGAAGGTGTTTGCTCTGTGCGTAAAGAGTGGACTTTTGTACGATTTTGTGGTATACCAGGCCCGGAACACCATACTAGAAGATCTGAAAAAGACACATGGTCTTCGCTCTGGTGCTATGCCGCGCCTCGCTAAGAGGATAAAAAAAAGAGCTATAATTACCAGGTACACTTCAATAATTATTTCACTTCAATCCCCCTTTTGCAGCAGTTAAGGAATGATGGCATTCTGGCCACTGCAACAATTTGAAAGAACAGGTTGTCGAACTGCCTGCTTACATGTGCCCTGGCGATGGAAAAAAAAAGAGAAAAAGACCTCCAGGTTATTCTGATGAGAGGGCAAATGAAAATGAGATTGTCGTCATGTCTTAGAAGGGCACAGTTGCATCCAACTTCGTCAGCGTGGGGCAGGAAAGCGATATTCGAAGCAGGGATAAAGAGAAAATATCTCTGTCAGCCAGCCAGAATTAATAAACAAGTAAACCATTCGTGGGCAGAGTTGATATGCTACACTTTTTGTTGAGCCTATACCATACTAAGATTCAATCCAAGAAGTGGACTCCAAGAGTGACTCTTCATTTTGTGATTGCAGCTGTCTAATGAGTGGCTCGAGTACCTGCAAGAAAACAAAGACAAGCCAAAATTGAAACTCTCGGATCTCAAGTCCTTTCGTCTCCACATCATGCAGGCACTCATGAATTGAGGCTGTACTACCTAAAAAGAAAAGAGGGAGGCCCTCTCTAGCAGCAGATGCGCGTGAACGCCCACAGACCAAGAATGAACAAGCCATATACTGACACGCTCTTTGACAGCATTGGTCAGTGGCCGCGACCACGCTTGAAAAATGCACAGGAAGGTATGGTGTACGGTTTTTGGGCTTTAACATCCCAAAGCGACTCAGGCTATGTGGGACGCCGTAGTGGAGGGCTCCGGAAATTTCGACCAACTGGGGTTTTTTAACATGCACTGACATCGCCCAGTATATGAGCCTCTAGAATTTCGCCTCTCCATCGAAATCTGACCGCCGCGGCCGGGATCGAACCCACGTCTTTCGGGTCAGCAGTTGAGCGCCATAACTACTGAGCCACCACAGCGGCTTTTGCACAGGACGGTATTCTGCATGACGTGTGGTGTGCCTCTTTGTCCCACAAAGGACTGGAACTGCTTCTATGCATTCCGCACACTCTGCACCATGTACTGAAGCACTGCATGGGCCGGGCTTATCCATTGTTGCAGGCAGAAGTACACTTGGGGAGCAGCAGCACGGATGAAATAGAGCCATGGAGAAAAAAATTACACTTTTTTTACTTATTTTTAGCGCCTTTCTTCACATGAGAAAAATTACAAGTAATGCTGACTGTTTTTAGAATGTTGCCCGAAAAATCTCAGAAACTAAAGAATCAGAGAGCTAAACTCTTGCCAGTGGTTTATTAATAAACAACTGCTATTATTTTTTTCCTGACGCGAAATGACAGAAAGCTCATTTGTAGACCCGACTTCAACCAGTATCACTCACGTGATGCACTGCGTCCAAGTAATTTCGGATGCGCAAACCTCGCCGCATTTAACGGTACAAGAGAAGAAATAATTTTTTCATTAATTTATTTTTACCCTCAGTGTCGTACAGGCATTGCAGAGTGGAGTGGACAGAAATAAATGTACAGCAAACAATATGAAAAAGAACCAGTAAATAAATGATTAATCCTACATATACAATGTTAGCTATAAAATAGACAATAAATTCATTAGTGCATAACATACAATTCATTAATGCATAACATACAAGTCACAAAGAAAATGTGCAAAATCCAGCAGCGGGCTGCAGTACAGCAGCGTTTATAATGGAGCTTTATAACTCCCGACTCATGGCTCATTTCTACGAGTGCACTCACCTACTAGAGAACACAGCACTGCTGACTTTGCTGTTTTACCTATCAGCAGCACATGCTATCAGATCTGCCAGAAGACGCTCCGCATCTGCTCAGTTTTGCATTACCGCTAACAACTGGACATCTGAAGTCTCATAAAAACTGCTGGAGAAGGGCTTTCATTCGATTGCTGGATGGGCAGCTGTCTGTTCAGACTTTCTCCGACCGCCTGCCTTCGCCTTCCAAAAACACATCTCTACGCTAGAACCACCACCACTGGAGAAGAGCATATTTGTTTAGTGCACTTTGGGTCTTCAAACACACACTACAGGCGCTTTTATTACTTTTCGTCTCCATAGGAACTTGCCCAGTGCGGCCATGATTCAACCTGCGAAATCGTGCTCATTAAAAAAAAAAAGAAAATTTAATGTCACTGCTATGGCTTTGAGTACGTTTTAATATTTAGGCATCGCTGGCAGTAAAAATTTACTCATTAAAAATATAGACATAAGGCAAATTTTATTCTCGGAACCATCGGAAGTTCGGGGCTGTTCACAGACAAGAACGCAGTTCAAAAAGCTGAGCGGGCTGAACCTGCCTTATATTCTTTTTTGTATTTATCAAAGCATTTTTTTTTTTTGTGAGATTGCGGTTTGAGCACCTTTGCCAGCCACCTCTTTACTAGTGTAGCAGGAGACAACTTGCACTCCTTAAACAATTTACGTCTTCAGCTGCCTCATGTTGAGACTGGTGGGATGGGCCCAGGCTCAGTAAAATGGTAATGTAGAAGGACAGCGCCTGGCCCACGCTTGAAGCTGTGGGCATGAGCCAGGCTCGGGCTTTGTGTCTCGGGCCTCAGCATGTGGCCCATGCAGTGCTATATTATGCACACAATTCTGTACAAGTTTGTAATTAATAAACTATGATTTTTGAATAGAAATTTCACACATATGAGCCCTTTATGAGTCATTCTGTTAATTCATGGCACCAAAAAATTTTTTTCTTCAAAAACGAAAACTGCCGTCTGTAAAGAATGCCAAAATTTATATACGAGAAAAAATTATTTTTTCAGCCTCATTATGGGCTTCAAAAAAGTCCCTGTGCAGTCAAATACTACACCAAAGCTCTCAATGCTTGCATGCCCATCTGGTAGCAGCGGTTTTTACAGTAAGATAAAAGTGGCCACGATTCAGCACCACACAGATATTGATGAAGAGTTTTAGGAAGCAAATTTTAGCCTGACTTTTGGCCCTTTTGAAATTTTTGATTCATCGAATCGTGGTTTAATATACATAGCACATGGCCTCAAAACATATTAATTACCTACATGCACAATGTTCAGAGAATCACACAGCATTTCAACAACTGAATCGGCAATGTGCAACTTACCTGCAGCAAGAAGCCACGATCGCAAAAAGTTTCGTTGAGGTTTCTCCTAGGCTAATTCCTTTCTTCGCTTGTTCCAAAATGCAGCTCCTGCAGACCTGCTGAGTGCCATGACAGCACTAGTCTATCATAAAAGAGTTTATATGCGGAACAGAAACTTGCAGATGTCTAAAAATAGCAGGATGCCAAACTTTCGGCACACCAAAAGATTCTCACCCCGCCACCGCACACAGAGACATCAACCTACAACCATGACCCAGCAACATATGAGCAGCTTCGTAAATTTTTGCCCTTTCGCATGATTAGTACAGCAACGGCATCAAGCATGAAGGAAAGCAGCAGGTGTGGACATGTTCTGTGCCACATGTCATTTCCAGGTGACGCATTTAAAGCAGTAATTAAACACACATGTGGCATTGCACCCTGTTTCATATCTAAGCTCAACATGTGCACAGAAAAAGAAGCTACTCATGTGCCCCAGCTTGCAACGCAGAGGAGCCAGGAGAGCCCACCTCATGCCTCCAGAGAGCAAAACTTGCACGACTGCACCAGTTAATCCGTCCCCAGAAGACTGACTACCTTTCTGTGAAGTCCTGAAGGCCAAGCCTGTTATACCAGAGACAACTCGCAGCCGCCACACTACTAACGATTGTTGCTTCATTGACAGCATATGTTTGGCTGGGTGCACAATGCTCAGAGCTGGTTGTTTCCTTTTGAGAGTTGCACACAAAGCTACAAAGCGTAATAATGAGAGTGCACGGCCGCTTTGTGTGTCCAGGAAAATACTTGTGCTGGTTCGTTAGAGCCCAGCCTCACAGGAAGGAACTGCTGTGAATGGCCTCAGAGACTGACCAATGACCTATGTAGGCGCAGCCCTTTAGTTTGGAATCCACTGCAAGAAGTCTCTTAGGGCACTCTACTCAGCAGCAACCTTCTGGGAGTTGCACACAAAGACAAGCCTCTGCCCTCGTGCTATTGTGCCAAGCTGTAAATGAGCCTGTAAATAAGCACTACTTCATTTTTTGCCTTCCTCCAGCCACCTAATGCTATACTAGAGAGGGGCGTCATTGGCCAACTGTTGGATGTGTAAACTCGTTGACCTTGTCGCTGTTGTCTTCAGTGCAGAATCTGCCTTCTTCAATAGATGTGGCGCCTTGTGGGGACTGCACGAAAACTGATGGAAAACAAATGCGCGTGTGCTATGCAGGCACGATCCGGTACCACGAGGTGCCAACTGTGCCTGCAAAGTGGCAAGTGTGTGCTTGACATCTGCTGCCATTTGTCACTTGCTTCTGTCTCTAATACGAACTGTGCATGCACAGTGGAAACTGGAAGTTTATTTTCAAACAGTGGAGCTTGAGGAGGGGCAGGAGGTCTATAGTTTCGGACTCCGGTGTGCAGACACGGGTGCGTACGAGCTCCAGCTATTTTTCCTATTTTTACCAACTTTTCCCTTTCCGCTGAATTTTATTGTGTCTCCCGAAGTTCATGAAGGTGCCCGGCACCTGCCCAGCCCATTTTCGGGACCGGCACTCCGTTTTTGTGACCTACTTGGGCACTTGTTTCCACCAATCCCAGCGCCAGCCTCGCCAAGCCTACCGCCGCTGGCGATAGGCTCCGCTTCGCAGCCGGGCCCAGTGCTTCGCCAAGCATGGACATTCGTACCGCGGAGGGGGAGGATCTAGCCCCTGAAGAGTATATACCCACGGACTGGACCTACGCAGCCCACTGCTACAAACACAGCTCCGCCGCTTCATCATCTTCGAAACGCACTCCCAAGCCACCGCTGACGGCGTCGCCTTCTGCGCCCCAACAGCCACCTCCCTCCTCGTCAAGTAAGCTGCCTCACCGCGCTCCGTCACTGCCACGCCTCCCTCTTGAAGACTTTAAAGTCATCACTCGCCCTCATGGGGGCCTCAATCTGCGTGCCTGGAGCGAGAACGCTCTTCGCAGAGCAATCACCTCAAGCCTTGATTTGACCTACTCCGACACCGCAGAGGACCCGATACGCCCGAGGTATCATTCACCACCAATACGTGGATGAGACGCAGGAGGAAATCATGCAGTACTGATACCCCAGACTCCAGAACACTGCATTCTCTACGCCCGCCGTTTAGGCAAGACCCAATATAGTGTCATCACTTTCGCAGGGACGAAGGTCCTCCGCCATGTCTCCTACGGTGGCAGTGCTGTGCGCTGCTACATCTTCAAGAACAAGGTGGAAGCCTACCTTAAATGTCTAACTGTCACAAAACGGATCACCGAGAAGACGTTTGCCTGTCTCCCAAGCTCTCCAAGTGTCCTTACTGCGGAGCTCGCGACCCTGACCAGGCCCATGAATGCACCCCCAATTGTGTAGTTTGTTCTGGTCCTCACCAGACTGGTTCCTCCAAGTGTAAACGCCGCTACAAAGTGCCTCCTGTTGTACTGCAACGCCACCTACACGCTGCGAACTCAGACAGTGCCTCCACCTCCCATCGTTCCCGATCCTGAACCCGTCGCCAAGGGGCTGAGAACACCTCGGCCAAAATGGATTCTGACCGCTCCTCCTCCTCTTTCTGGCGCTCCAGCCGGAGTCGCTCACAGTCCTTCCTACCCCTGGACTCCAGGTTGTCTCCTAGCCGAGAGTCCTCCACAAAAAATCAGATGAGCTGGGCAGTCGCGGCTTCTCCCTGTCAGCAGTCTCAGTCTCGCGATTCAGAGCTGCAAGCCCTGCGCGACGAGATAACAGCCCTCAAAGCTAGCAACTATAGACTACAACAAGAAAACGCTTCTTTAAAGCATCCACCCTTTGCACCCGATCCACCCATCTCAAACAAATCCTACTCTACCCCTTCAACCTGTTCCCACCACCTCGCCTCAGGTGCCCGCATCTACTCCGCCGCAACCAAAAGGTACTACCTCAAGTCCTCCCTCTAAGTGGAAATCTACCTCTCACTCAGAATGATACGTTAATTTTGTCAACCTCGAGGAATTTGAGGCTCGCCTAGAAGACAAATTAGAGGCTAAAATTGATGCTAAGCTTGAAGCGAAATTTGCTGAGTTCTCCCGACAAATCCAACAGCAAATGCACCAGTTCTAACAACAAATACAGCAGCAAATCCAACAACAACTTAACAGCCTCATGCAACGATTCCAAACACGCGTCACAGGTCTTGAAGCTAGGGTAGACGCATCAGTCGCCCTCCTCACGACACGGGTTAAACCATACGATCGCTTGCCTCCCGCTACAGCCCCCAAACACATCTTAGCTTCAACCACACTTCACCATGGCGCCCCGCCACCTACTTAACATGTGGCAATGGAACTGCAGGAGGTTTCGCCGCAAGCGAGGCAACCTGCAGCAGTACGTTAGTTAGTTAGTTAGTTATATTGATTTTAATGGCGCAAAAGCAACTTAGGCTATGATGCGCCAAACACACGGTTAGAGCTTTTGTTAAAGGTTACGCTTTTTATATCTAAAGTTTGTATAAAACATTGGCTTCTCTGAGAAATTTAAAAATGTTAGAAAAATCAACCAGTGCTTGATCTCCTAAAAGTAACATGGGGTGTAGAGGGATGTATTCATTGTACAATGTTGTGAAATATTTTTTCCTCAGTTGTTCCAGTTTTATGCATACAATTAAAATGTGGTTTACCGTGAGTTCATCGCCACACATTTCGCAGAGGGGTTTGCCTTTTTTTGTCAGTAAGAAGTTGTGAGTAAGGTGTGTGTGTCCAATGCGTAGTCGACACAAAATAACTTCTATGAAACGCTCCTGATGTGTACATGATCTCCATTCTCCCAAAACAGGTTTTATAGAATGTAGTTTGTTGTTTGTTTGTTCGTCCCATGCAATCTGCCACTTATTCCTGAGTTTACTGTGCAGTAATTTAGAAAAATCCCTCTGTGGTATGTTAACTTGTTTAACATGGCCAATTCTAGCTTGTGCTGCGCAAGCATCTGCTCTCTCATTACCTGAAATTCCAACATGGCTAGGGACCCAGCAGAATATAATGTTATGTTTTTGCTTTGTAATTTTAACTATGTTATGTATGATTTTTCCTATTATGGGTTCAGCAGCGTTTGTAGAATGCAGCGCTTTTAGCATACTGAGTGAATCGGTGTAAATGATGCTATTTTTTATGTTTTGTTTTACTATTTGTTCTACAGCTACAAAGATGGCATAACACTCCGCAGTAAATACCGATGCATACTGTGGCAATCGTATCATTTTTTCATTTGTTCCTTGAATTACTGCACTTCCGACATGACTTTCTGTTTTTGAGCCATCAGTGTAAAATTCGGTGTAAGTGTCATATTTTTCTTGTAGTGCAAAGAACTCTTGTAGTATGTGCTCGTGTGGTATTTTCTCTTTGTTTAAGTGTGTCAATGTGAAGTCACACACTGAAGGAAGGCTGTACCATGGTGGTAGATATTCATGTCTTTGTGCAATATTAGGTAGGGCGTCCAGCACTGCTAAGTCTTCACATTTATCTTCAAAGCGCATTATTAGTGGCCTGATAAAATGTGGTTTATTATTGAATAATCTCCTAGATGGGCACTTGGTAACAATGGGATAGCAGAGATGTTTAGGGAGAGAACGGGTTTTTAGGATGTACGTGCATGTTAGTGTGACTCTTCTATCCTCTAGTGTGGGCTCATTAGCTTCAACGTAAAGACTCTTTACCGGGGATGTTCTATAAGCTCCAGTTGATAGGCGCAAACCAAGATTATGAACAGGGTCCAGTCGTTTCAAGTAGGATGTTCTTGCCGAACCATATACCACACACCCGTAGTCCAGCTTGGAGCGCACCAAAGAGCGATATATTTGCAATAGGCATGCTCTATCGGACCCCCCCCGTTTTCGCGAGAGTACCTTTAATACATTGAGGGCTTGGGATGCTTTCTTTTTCAGGTTGTTAATGTGTGACAGAAATGTAAGTTTCTTGTCAAAAGTGACGCCTAAAAATTTATGTTCCTGTTTGACTGGCAGTGTGGTTTGATTCAAGCACAGATTGGGATCGACCTGTAGGCCTCGTCGTAATGAGAATAAAACAGCTACTGTTTTTTGAGGGGAGAACTTGAATCCATTTTTCTCTGCCCAAGCAGCCAGTTTATTTAGTGTGATTTGTATTTGTCTCTCGCACGACAGTATGTTGGAAGAAGTGTATGCTATCTGTATGTCATCTACATAAACTGAATACATTACGGACTTAGGTATTACTTTGGCCAAGGAATTCATTTTTACTATAAAGAGTGTCGTACTTAAAATGCATCCCTGGGGTACGTCATTCTCTTGGGCGAATGTCGTTGATAGAGTTGCTCCCAGACGGACTCTGAATGTGCGGTTAGTCAGGAAGTCGTTCAAGCAGTTCAGCATCCTGCCGCGGATCCCTAGATCTGCTAGGTCATGGAGGATGCCGAACTTCCACGCGGTATCATATGCCTTCTCCAAATCGAAGAAGACACCGATACAGTGCTGTTTGTGGATGAACGCCTCTCGGATGGTGTTTTCTAGGCGGACAAGGTGATCAGTGGTCGAGCATGCTTTCTTAAATCCACATTGATGTAAATCTAAGAGTCGGCGAGATGCAAGTGTGAAGGTCAGTCTAGTGTTTATTATGCTTTCGAAAGATTTAGCGATGCAGCTGGTGAGGGCTATCGGTCTGTAATTGTTAGGACTTGTTGGTTGTTTTCCGGGTTTCAGAAAAGGTACTATTATTGCTTTCTTCCACTCCTCAGGTATATTTCCAGTTGTCCATATTTTGTTAAAGAATTTCAACAATGCCTGCACGGCAGCCTCAGAGAGATGGGCGAGCATAGCGTAATGCACATTATCTGGGCCTGGTGCTGTCTTTTTACCAGAAGATATAGCCCTGTTCAATTCCTGGAGTGTGATGGGTTGATTGTAGTCCTCGTGCATACCTGCTGCAAATGGAAGTTTTTGTTTTTTTGCTATTGTTTTGTACTTCTGGAACGTGTTTGTGTAATTGGACGAACTGGAAACTTCAGCAAAATACTCACCCAGTATGTTGGCGTGTTCTTCTAATGATGTTTGTGTCCCGGGTGTAGTCAACAGAGGAAGTGTGAAAGGGGTATGGTCACTACTGAATCTTCGAACGTTTTCCCACATTTTTTTTGAGGTTATTGAGCTGTTTATAGAGGACACATATTTCTGCCACGAGGATTTCTCGGCATTTCTCCGAACGAATCGCGCTCTGGCCTTGGCCCTCTTAAAGGCAATCAAGTTCTCCGCTGTGGGATACCGACGCAGAGAGCCCCAAGCTTTATTTTGTTGTTTTTTTGCCAATGTGCATTCTTGTGTCCACCATACTTTATGTTTTTTGTGTACGAGTCCTGTTGTTTGTGGTATGGCTAGTGTAGCGGCCGATATTATGCATGTAGTAAATTTTCCATTAATTTCGTCTATGCTGAGATCTTCACAAAATTCTTTTTCTAGTGTGGCACTTGCTGTAAAAAGTGACCAGTCGGCGAGGTGAAGTTTCCAGCGCCGTGGTCTTGTGGGGATGACTGCAGTAGACGATGAGAGGCTGATGATAATAGGTAGGTGATCACTTCCCAGAGGGTCATTTAAAACATCCCATTTAAAATCTGTAAAAAGCGATGGTGATGCGAAAGCTAAATCGAGAAAGCTCATTTTTGCCGAGCTTGGGCAACAATAAGTTGCTTTTCCTGTATTAACAGCAGTACGTCTAAAATTCGGAGATCCCCCGATATCATTGCCCTCCGGGAAACTCATGGCCCAGTGAAACAACCTGGCTATAAACCATACTTCCCCCTAGATGTCACCGCTCCCGACACCGCTATTTTGATTCAACGCAACCTGCCGGCCGTCCAACACTCCTTAGACGACGTTGGCGTAGACAGCGTCTTGCTCGAACTCCTCCCTCGTAAAAGGGGCGACCAAAGCCTCTTCATTCTTAACCTTTATAGCTCCCCAAAAGACAGAAGACGCGACTTCACCCCCCTTTCTTTCCCATGTCAACAAGCTCGCGCACCATTCAGGTCTCCTCATTGTAGGAGATTTCAATACCCACCACCCCGCATGGGATTACGGCGCCGCCAACCGGAAGGGTAACTATCTGTGGTTACGGGCACAGGAACTGGGCTTGACCCTTGTTACTGACCCTCACACTCCCACTTGTGTAGGAAACAGCGTGTCTGTTGACACTTCACCTGATCTAACATTCTGCAAAAACGAGCGGATCGATCGGTGGCTCAACACTGGAAATACCCTTGGCAGTGACCACTATATCCTCGCGAACACCCTCAACACGTCCCCATACTGTCGGAAAGGCCGCCCGAGCCTAATCACAGATTGGGACAAGTTTCGTTCCCTATGTGCTCAGAACGCCCCTACCCGGATTAATAACCTGGACGAGTGGATCTCCAATCTCCAGGCAGATGTCTGTGCTACTACTCAGGAATCACCTGCCACGACTGATCAATCCAGCACAGACAGCCGTCTCCTCCACCTATGGCAGGCCCACGAAAGCATGCAAAACCGCTGGAAAACACACCGCCACAATAGAATGCTTCGGCGTCGAATAGCTCAGATAGACAAACAGATTGGGGCGTACACTCTCTCATTGGCGACCCAGCAATGGGATCAAGTTTGTGACATGTGTGGCCAGCTCGGGCTAAGCCGCACCTGGCACCTTCTCCGATACCTTTTAGACCGGGACGGTTGCAAAACATCCCGAGACAGCGTTTCCCGCATAGTCCGTCAACACCCCGGCTCAGACCAGGATCTTCTCGATGAACTTCGTGTCCGGTACCTCAATACTACTTCCCCGAACCCTCTGCCCCCCTACATGGGTGGTGCCAACCCTGCCCTCGATGCGGAGATTTCAGAGGCTGAGGTAAGATTCACTCTCACTAAGCTCCACCCTAACTCTGCCCCGGGACCAGATGGCATTTCCAATAAAACTCTTCGTAATTTAGATGACTTGTCCATTGAGGCTCTCACTGCCTTCATGAATGATTGCTGGAGAGAGGGTGAAATCCCTGCAGCATGGAAACATGCACACGTGACTTTCTTACCGAAGCCAGGCAAACGACTAGCTCTCGAACACCTCCACCCCATCTCCCTCACTTCCTGTGCTGAGAAACTGATGGAGCACGTCATTCTCAACCGTCTTAATCATTATGCTGAAGATAATGATCCCCTACCTCGCACCATGATTGGCTTCCGCTCAAATCTCTTTACGCAAGACATTATGCTCCAGCTCTCTCGAGAGATACTGTGCCCCTCTACCAGAGCGGGCACAAAGGCTATTCTAGGGCTTGATTTAACTAAAGCATTTGACAATGTCTCGACGGAGCTATTCTCGCTAACCTCTCCCTACTAAATCCTGGTCACCGTACCTACGAGTATATACGCACCTTCCTCTCTGGTCGTACAGCTGAAATTAGCTTTGGCTCTCTCCTCTTTGACCCTATAACCTTAGGTAGCAATGGCACCCCCCAAGGATCTGTTCTCTCCCCCTTTATTTTCAATGTTGCCTTGCTCACGCTACCTTCAAAATTAGACACCATCACCCAGCTGTTCCATACCTTATACGCAGACGACATCACCCTCTGGGTTTCAACAGGCGACGATGCTGAGGTTGAATCCGCACTTCAACAAGCTGTGGACGTCATTGAGCGCCACATAGCCGGAGCCAACCTCTCGTGCTCACCTCAGAAGTCCGAGCTGCTGCTCATTCGAGGCCAACCCGGCCTCCACGGCCATCCTCCAATCTGCATTACTGCTAGTGGCCAACCCATACGCGAAGTATCCATCATTAGGGTATTGGGGCTTCTCATCCAGAGCAATCGGAGAAACACCAACACTCTGGCTAAACTCACAGTCTCTGTCTCACAGACCATTCGTCTAATTCGTCGCATTGCTAATAAACATAGAGGCATGCGAGAGGCTGACCTCCGACGTCTTGTTCAGGCGTTTGTTATCAGTCGCCTCACATATACCCTCCCTTACCTCTACCTTAGCTGCCAGGAACGGGACCGCGTTGACTGCCTTATTAGACAGGCATACAAGGCGGCTCTCCATCTCCCCCACCGGACCCCCACATATAAACTACTGGCACTAGGGGTCTACAACACTGTGACGAAGCTCTCGGAAGCTCATTCTCACCGCTCAGTACGAGCGTCTCACCCATACCTCCACGGGATGTCACATACTCGACAAGCCTGGAATAAGCTTCGAAACGACCATCGCCGACAAGGCCCAGCTTCCATCCCATATCCACAGCAACCTTATTGTTACCTTTCTCCCGAAAAACATGCACCCTGAGTATCATATCGCTCGCCGCAAGGACAGGGCTAAGTGTCTGCATAAAAAGTAGTTAACAGATCAGGCAGCGGTCTACGTCGATGCCGCCGAATACTATGATCGCGATGCTTTTTGCTCGCAGTTGTAAACTACTATGGATGGCCGTTGGTTGCGTGCTCCATTCCCGTCAGATCGTGTGAAGAGGCCGAGGAGGCGGCCATAGCCTTGGCGATGGTCTCCACGTCTGCAGAAACCACCTTCAGCGATTCTAAATCTGCAATTCGTAATTTCGCCAAAGGCCGGGTCTCCCCTGTCACCCTATCTCTCCTCCGCTCCACCAAGGACCAACTCCGCCCGATCCAATTGATCCGGGTACCTGTGCACTGATCCCATCCGGGGAACGAGGCGGCCCACAATCATGCCCGAGGATTCGTCGACCGGGATGTGTTGTCGCCCGTCCTGCGGACGGCGAGAGATCGTATGGTTACATTTCATGACATAACCATGCACTACCGTTTAGGTAGACTTCTATATCCCCCCGCACATATTTCCCTCACCAAACCCCAAGAGGTTGCATGGAGGCAACTCCAAACGAGCACCTTCCCCAACCCCGCAATATATGCCCGCATATACCTGGGGTCTACTCTCCCTCCTGTCAACTATGTGAGCAACATGCCACTCTATCCCACATACTATGGGCTTGCCCTCAGGACTCCCCTCCGCGAGGTTTGCAGCTCTCGAATCCAGACCAGTGGGATGCCGCGTTGCTCAGTTCTGACTCGGACACACAGATCCAGGTTGTGACAAGGGCCCTAGAAGTCGCCGAATGCCACGGGCTCATGGCCACTTGATGGGGCTATAACCCCACACCAACTGCTACCTTGATCGACAAAAATAACGTTTATCCTCCTCCTTGAGGAGGGGCACACATGCATAGAGTAGTCATGTGAAAAGGGCGGATCCTGTATAGGAATGACACTTACGCTTCCTTCCCCAGGCCGGCTGCAGTTTCTCGAAATGCCCTTCTAGTTGCTTTGTCTTACTGCCAGCTGCTGGCATACACCATGAGTCAATTTTGCTGCATATCAGCATTGCACAAGTGTGCCATATTAGGATTGTTGGTGCACATTCTACTTAAAACAGCACGAATGCAAGACAGAAAAATGCAGACACCACAGGCACATTTCAGTCTGAACCCCTTGGACAAACGAGGCCATTATCTTCGAGACATATTTTAATAAAAACTCCATGTTTTGCAACTGGCTCCAGTGATAGTGTACACTTCAGTGTGCAGCTCTGAATGAATGATGGAGGCAGAAGCACGTGGACAGGAAGAGAGAAGGGGCCAAGTGAGAGAGAGACTGATCCGGCGGCAACGATTTCACCAGTTGTGGGGTCGCCTGGAGCCTTTGGCGCAGTTTACGCTGTCTCGTACGCCTTGAGTGTGCCAAGACTCAAGCAGGAGTCTTTTTGTTGCTTGCAGTACCTTATAAGCCGATTTTGTGCTCGAAATATTATGAATGTTCGGCAAGTGCACTCCACTTTCTCGTGAAGTTCCTCTGCAAGTCTCGCAAAGTTGCTCATGCAAGCTTCGCTCTAAAGAAGAAGACAAGTGCAGGCTTGCTTCTTGTTCTTGTCTTGCAGGAAATGGGAGAAAAGAAGACAAATTTTGTGCCCCCCCCCCCCCCCCCCCCCCCCATTGCTTATTTGGGGGGCCTTTGCCCCCTCTGTAACGTGGTCATACAAAACGAGTGACAAAATGAAGTCCATGAGTTTGCATATGACTAGCAACTAAAAATAACATGATGGGTAGAAAAACATCATTAATTCGGACTTCAAGAGACCAGAATAAATGCCCAAATTATCTGAAAGTCAAATTATCAAATTCCATTCACCCACCGAGAAAAAAAATTAAGTTGTTGGAAATGTGAAAATGCTGTGAAGCCTCGTGAAGAGGCTCCATTGCACAAACACCAAACAGGACCCGCTGTGGTGGCTCAGTGGTTATGGTGCTCAGGTATTGGGCCGGAGTAACCGGGTTCAAACCCTACCACGGCGGCCGCGTTTAGACGGAGGCGAAACACAAAAGGCGCCCATGTGCTGTGCAATGTCAGTGCACGTTAAACATTTCCAGGTGGTCGAAATTATTTTCATTCCGAAGGCCTCCACTATGGCACCTTTCTTCTTTCACTCCCTCTTTTATCCCTTCCCTTGCGTCCTCCAATGTCCACCAAGATGCCCACCAAGATGCCAGACAATTACTGCGCCATTTCCTTTCCTCAAAAACCAATTTTTTCATTACAAGCACAGTTTTGGTGCAATGGAAGAACACGAACATAATTGAAAGCAACCTATATTAGCAATGGAAGGCCTCTGAAAAGAAAACAAATGACCAGCAGTGCTCCAGCAGGTGTCCAAAAGCAACCTGCAGCTAGGTTCAGACGGCTGGCAAACTGCAGTGAATAGTCGTCACCACCACGGGCTGGCGGTGAAGCTCAGAAACAAACTATGCGACCAGGCTATTTTTAGAGCGAAAGCTCCACTACTTGAAATACAACTCAAAGTTTCATCTGGCTTTGCGCGTTTGACCTGGAAGCCCGAACAAGGTCAAACCAAGCACACACCCTCAGACTGTGACTATGACTATGTGCCTTGCTGCGTATAGCCATGATGTGCCTGTATGGTATGGTCATAACTAATGACTAGCAACCACGTGACCGATGACCAGTGGTCACTTGACCCTTGACCTTGACCTTTAGAGCTGATATCATCGCCCGATTCAAGTGACGTCATGCAATGACGTAGCAATGCCGTAGCACCATTCTTCGCTATAAATACCGGCTGCTTTGCTTTCGCTAGTCTACTAGGCTCAGCCGAGTTGAATCTCGGCCACTTTCTGGCCTAGCGACAGGGGCTCTCCCACCATCATCACGCCTTCCATCACACGCAAGTCAGAGATGCACGGGCTACACTGCAACATGCAAAAGGCAAGATTTTTACATGATCACTTGCCATGTTGTTGACACCTCAACTCGATTCTCCTTCTGGAGCCCCACAAAAAATTCTGTACGTGGACTTCACTACATCAAGATGGCGGAGGTCACACTGGTAGAAATGCCAAGGCTACAGGAAGAGTGCCATAGGTGTTGGTGTTAAGTATGAAACCAAACAAAAAGAACACATGCTTTCGCACTGTGACTGTTCAAAACAAGTGGTTGGACATCTCGTTTTCATGAAGTACAGTGTGTGGTTGCAGAATTTTGTATGAGGTCCAAGCAATGCAGCCTCTGAATGTGGCCAGTCCACGTGATAAACAGTGCAAAAGAACCTTTGTACTGTTTTCCCGAACTTTATAAGGGGCCATGGCAGCTGAGTGGTACATACTCTGCTTATTGCATTTAATTCCCAACACGTCAAATTACTATTCCCTGTAGATATTCGGTGCGGTAGATATCTTTTAAAAGAATTTTTTCACTTCTTTTGCTAAGAGGTTGCTGGTCCGGCAACCTTTGATTGCTGATATCCCAATGGCATACCCACCCCGCTTTGTCTGCTGCACGCTGTTCACTGCGTTGAGGTGCCTGCAAGCATGCTGTAGATGGCACTTGCTCAAAAAGTAATTTTTTTTAGCTTAACGAAATACATGCAATGCATTTTTTGTTTTCTTTTCCAAAGCATTCAGCATAGTATGAGAGCTTAATAAACCATGGGAAAGTGGACTTGTTCGTAACACCCGTCTTCTAATTGTTAAAGATACAGAAATTGATGGGCCCCTTGTGCATTAATATTTACACTTACAAGCATGCTATTCGTATGTTATGGTAGTAGTCTCTTTAGCAGTGAAGTGCTCTTGCATGTGAAAAGTGGCACGTGCCATGTCTGCCTTCACTAATGTGAGCCGTGAAGAGCGCTGCAGTGGCATGAAGGGCGTGGCCATGGCATTCCAACGCCGACTACCAAGTTTTTGTGCGCTGTTTGTCGGCTCAATAATTCACAAGGTTGCACTTGAATAAAGACTGCAGCACGAAAGGAGCACACAAAACTGCCGCATGCGAAGGCTAGCTTCCCGCTGCATGCATGCTCGAGCAGCTATGTGTGTTAGTCAAACATACATTCTTTGCGGCTGGTAGGACCGTTTTGCAAAACAACGCCACTGGCAAAACTCAACACGACTCTACTGTTTCATGGCCCGCATTGATGAACAGCTGCCACCATCTTTATTTCGCTCCGGCGCCATGCGACTGCTCTGGCTCCCGAGGCTACTGGTTGCTTTTTTCTGCTGCTAATAATGCATGTATTCGCAAATTGAGTACTTCAACATAGTAGTACACCATTTATTCGCAAATTCAGTGCTTCAACACAATTGGTACACCATTTCACATTTACTGTGCATGTGCAAAGTTCCCTATGAATACGCCGATTAGGATGACTGCAGCCCCGCACTGTTGTTTACGTCAGTGCACACAAAATAGTAGTGCTCTTTTGCATGGCGTAAAACACAAGCTGGGCTCTCTCCTTATCTTATATACTATCTTCTCTTGCTCACAAATTGTAGTTTTACTCGTATGGAAAACACTTCGCACAGAACCAGCACTTCCCGCTAATTGTATCTGCTTCCTCCGATGCCAGTAATACTTCATGTTAAATCGCTTTATCAAAAAAAAAAAAACGTTTGGCAACCATTTAAATGAATTAAAACAGCCAAATTTGTTGTCAACGGTCGACGGAGGCGACATACTGCCACTGCCTTCAGCACATGCTCTGCAGACCGAGTCGCATCGGCACTTCTCCCTTATTGTACACGTGTTCTGCGATGTAGCCAGCACTACACTTGAAAGCCATTTGCATGCGCTGAAACTTGTGAATTCACTCTTCACTGTCGCCAAAATCGCACACACAAATCCTGCAGACTCGCTAGGCCTCGTCATGAGAGGGGCCAGCAGTCTGCCGCCGTCTGAAATTCAAGAATCTGGCAAAAGTGCATCGCTGATTAGTGTTAAAGGGTGAAGACATGAAATGCAGCCACTCGTTTCACTTTTTTTTCGGATAAGGCAGACACAAGCACAGTTTTGTAGCGAAAGCTACATTGGCCACGAACGCGCAGTTTCGCCGTGCTCGCACTCCCACCATGGTCGCAACCGCGCCACGTGACCAACCACGTGACTGGTAACGTGACCAACCGCATGACGAACCATGTGACAACATCTAGCCATACAACCAGACTAACCTGGACTTGCAAGTCCAGATTAATCCAGGCTGACCAAGCTATGCCTTAGCTTTCACTGCGTATATCCTGGCATAGCCGAGCTAAGCCACTGCTAATTTTTTTCAGATCATCGCCTCACCGGGCATGAAGCTTTCACTCAGTCGCACAAGCCACAGCAACAGCGGCAAGCGACGAGTGGCACCGTCACGTGACACCAGCGTGCGGTTTCTACCCGTGTCGCTTCACCCGCCACTCGGTTCTATACGAAGGCACTGTACAAAAGCCCATCTTAGCTAATGCATGTAAGTTGTGTGCATCACCGTGGCTAGCATGAGGTTTCGCTCTAAGCTACAGGCGCGAACAACGGCAGTCCTCGCCGCTCCGGCATTGTTGCGTCACTCTCTTTTTTGCACACGCGGAGCTCATTCTTTTACACTACTACGATACGCGGTCACTGGTCACACTGGCACCGTCATCAGTCCAGTGTGAAATACCGGTCCGTCAGCCATGGCATCTGCATATCGACCAGCCCACCGACCGTTGATCAGCATCGCACGTGCCTCATGCAACCGCACCCTAATTATACTGACAAAAACCCACATTACTGTTATCGCTTTTGAACAGCAACATATTCACTAGTCACTCATATACGAGGGACTACTGCTACTTCGATGGCCCACGAAAATACAGGAGACAAGAGACATTGTTGCCCACATTGCAGCAGCGACAGCATTGTGGAAACTAACTCTACCTTAATTTTAATGAGAGAATATTCTATTTATAGCGTACTGGTAACAGGATTAGACATCTTATGAGGCAGTGGTTAGTTCCAAACAGCCATATATCTTTTTGTTTGTTTTTGTTGTTGTAACCACCACTCAACTCTGCAATGCCCCAGGACTTAAGGGTAAAATAAATGCATAAATCAACCATCCCTTGTACCTTCAATACAAAGCAGGTTAGCTATAGCAATGCCTAGCAAGTGGTACACTGCCAGCTCACTGGCAGGGCCTCCAATGTGGCTCAGTAATGGTGCTCAGCTATTGACCCGACAGACGCGGGTTCAATCCCAGCTGCGGCGGTCGCATTTTGATGGGGGCAAAATGCTAGAGGCCCAAGTACTGTGCGATGTCAGTACACATTAAACCCCAGGCAGTCGAAATTACTTGGAGCCCTCCACTAAGGCGTTCCCCCATAGCCCGAGTCACTTTGCGACGTTAAACCCTGTAAACCAAACATAAACCATAAGCCAACCAGCTCGCTGGCAGGTGGCAGGTCGCTGCAAGCATGTCACTAGCATGGATGCAATGTATTCTGGCCTACAAATAAGCTTATCTATTGCCACTTCTTATACACCAAATTATGGATATATCGAACTATTTCATGATCCCCTTCAAGTCAGATATAGCTGAGTTCAAGCATTCACACACCCCTAATTAGCAGATATTTCAGTGACGAAAGCTCTAATTCTCCTCTGTGCTTTGGAGATTTCCCAGCACATAACCCAAAATGCAACAAATGTGTGTAAACCATGTTTTCTGGCCTAAACACCGTTTGAAAAAAAAAAGATCCTTGACACAATTTCTACCGCACGTGGATGCAAGTACACGCACTCCACATTTAAGGCAGGATGAACGTACCACCAGGTTGGCCAGCGTAGCATGGGGCAGGTGGTAAGCAAAGAGCTCAATCTGCTCAGCTGTTGGGTGCAGGCCTGCCGCTTCAATCTGCTCCACCGGTGCCGCCAAAATCTGTTTAAGTGCAGGAAGGTCTTGCGACTTCATTGTGGTGACTCGGCCAACCTCAAAGCGGCTTCCAAAACGGCCTGCTCGGCCTGCAATCTGCAGAGCCTGCAATGGACAGGAAAAAGAGGGAAAACAGATGTTACATCTCAACGGAAGAAGCTGCTACACTGTGCACACTTTCTAAGTTGCATTCTGTGTTTTGCAGTAACAGCACAAATGCTTCTGGAGACCAAATTCTTGAGCCGCCGGGATGGCTCAGTGGTTACAGCACTCGGCTGCTGACGCAAAAGACGCGAGTTCGATGCCGGCCGCAGCGGTCAAATTTCGATGGAGGCGAAATTCTAGAGGCCCGTGTACAGTGCGATGTCAGCGCACGTTAAAGAACCCCAGGTGGTCGAAATTTCCGGAGCCCTTCACAACAGCGCCCCCATAGCCTGAGTTGCTTTGGGACATTAAACCCCTGTAAATCAAACCAAACCAGACCACATTCTTGCTAATCATAAAGGCAGCATGGGCAGCCTTGAGGCTGGCATTAGCCGAGGTGACTTGCAATTCTTAAGAGTTTGTTATTAAAAGTGCAACAGGGCACATGCCAAGAGGCGATCAAGTGTTACAAGGGCTGAACTGTAGTAAGAAAAAGAAAAGAATTCAAAATTCAAAGGAACCCAGCAATGCAAATCAAGCACTTAGTATCTGTTCATTACACAGTGCGGGGCCCACTGAGAGCGCTAAAATTTCACATAACATTTTAATCTTTTCATTGTCAAAGCATACCACTGATTTCCTGCAGCAGATATGGGGTGCCAAAGGCAACCGACCGCAGCTATGGTGACTGGCTGAGCTTGCAGCTATTCCATGATAAAGTTGAATGGCACAAAGGAACGAACACAGGAAGACACAGAGACAAAAAGAGCGCAGAAAGAGGCAGAAAAAGGCGCTCTTTGTGTCTCTGTGTCTTCCTGTGTTCGTTCCCTTGCGCCACTCAACTTTATGATGAACCAACTAGCCCAACAGCAAGTACTTCTGCAACGCTATTCCATGATTTTCTCTACCTTTCCAAACACACTGCCAGAACACTGAAATGCAACAAAATATATTTAAATCATGGCTTATCTGAATCATTACAACGAAATGAATGGCACACCCCTTTGCATCATCGTTGGCCTCGCCCCTCCGAAGCTCCAGCTGTGTGCCTGCCTTAGCAGCTGGCAGCCACTGCAGTGTCTCTGCCCCAGACACTGCTCACTAACTGTTATGTTCTGCTGAGTTGCCCATCAAAACAGCTAGGCAAACTTTTTTAAATGCGCCAAATCCAGAAACCAAAACCGAGTCAAATTTTGCTGTAATGAAAATTTCATCCATCGATGTTACTTTTGCGAAAGCAGTGAGAATGAAAGGTGCCCAGTAACGCCTAGAAAACCTATGTCAATCAAACATGAGACACATCCACTCATGAGAGCCTTCTCTGTTTGCAGTGTGATGTGATTTATTCCTTCCCCAGCGCTACTTTCTTATCAACTGCCAAGAATATGAAGAGATTGGCAGAAGACTTCAACCCAGAATACGATGACAGCAATAAGATCATAAAGCCCGTCGTCAAGGATGCGCCTCTGCTACAGTGAACAGTGCAGCATTACGTTGGGCTAGCTGGCACTAGCTTTCTCAATTCATTATTACAAGCAGGAAACGACAATACTAGCCGTTTTGCATCTAGAGCGCGTCTACCATTTCGCTACCACTAAAGATTTAGAATGCTACAGTGGTGTAAAATATATTCTAGGTCCCATACATTCTAGCCAGTTTACCACAGCAAAAGGAGCAGCGATGGCGTAGAGGTAGAGCATCCGCCTCGCGTGCAAGAGGACCGGGGCCCGAATCCTGGTGTCGAGCAATTCCCCACCGGGTTGAAAAAAAAAAAAACCTGCGTGTCGATGGAATTGCATAACCAGGCCTGGAGTGCGGCCTGATCTCGATGACCAGAACCGACAACACACTCCCTCACCAGAACAGGATTTGGCCACCCTGGTGCAGTACTTGGCCACAACCTTCTACGAGCAAACCAATTAACCATCGGCCCTCAGTCCCCAGTGGCTGCGGAGCAACTGCCCACAGCGGTGGTCAGACCTGTGACGCAGTGGAGGGTGCTAAGAATTTCTGGCTCCGGACAGCCCGCCATTGGAATCTGAACCTGGCAACGTTTAACGCTAGAACTTTATCTAGTGAGGCTAGCCTAGCAGTGCTGTTCGAGGAACTAGCGGGAATTAAATAGGATGTCACAGGGCTCAGTGAAGTTAGGAGGACAGGTGAGGCATATAGAGTACTAAAGGACGGGCACATACTGTGCTATTGCAGATTAGCAGATAGACGAGAACTAGGTGTGGGATTCCTCATTAATCAGGACATAGCGGGCAACGTAGAAGAGCTCTATAGTATTAACGAAGGGGTGGCAGCTATCGTAAATAGGCTTAATAAGAGATAAAAGCTGAAGGTGGTGCAGGCCTACGCGCCTACATCCAGCCATGATGACCAGACCGTTGAAAGTTTCTATGAAGACGTGGAATCGGCAGTGAATAAAGTAAAATCACACTACGCCGTACTGATGGCTGACTTCAATGTGAAGGTGGGCAAGAAGCAGCTGGCATCCATGTGGTAGGCGACTATGGGATAGGTTCTAGGAATAGCAGGGGAGAGTTATTAGCAGAGTTTGCAGATAGAAATAATTTACGGATCATGAATAGCTTCATCTGCAAGCAAGAGAAGAGGAAGTAGACATGGAAGAGCCCCAATGGTGAAACTAAAAATGAAATCGACTTAACACTATGCGCCCACCCTAGTATCGTGCAGGATGTGGAGATCCTCGGAAAGGTGCGTTGCAGCGACCACAGAATGGTAAGGTCTCGAATTAGCTTAGACTTGAAGAGAGAACGGAAGAAGCTAGTGAAAAGAAAGTCCATTAACGATTTAGCAATAAGGAGGAAAGTACAGGAATTCAGGATATCGCTGCAAAACTGATATTCGGCTTTAACTGAGGAAGACGATCTTGATGTTCATACAATGAACGATAATCTGACAGCCATCACTACGAAGTGCGCAGTAGATGTAGGCGGTAGGACAGTTAGACAGGATACCGGAAAGCTATCTCAGGTGACGAAAGGTCTGATTAAGAAACGTCAAAGCACGAGAGCGTCTAACCCTACCAACAGAATAGAACTGACCGAGATATCGAAGTTAATAAATAAGCGCAAGGTAGCCAACATAAGGAAGTTTAATATGGAGAGAATCGAGCATGCTCTAAAGAACGGAGGTAGCCTAAAAGCGGTGAAGAGGAAACCAGGCGTAGGTAAAAACCAGATGTATGCATTAAGAGACAAGCAGGGCAATGTCATTAGGGCAATATAGATAAGATTGTTAAAGTAGCCGAAAAGTTCTACACAAATCTGTTGAGTAGCCAATGTAATCAGAACGTTAATGAGAGAGGCAGTAGCGCACTCCGATGGGACATCCCGCCAGTAACGAAAGAGGAAGTAAAGAAAGCCTTAGGAGCAATGGAAAGGGAAAAAGCAGCTGGGGAGGATCAGGTAACAGCAGATCTGTTGAAGGATGGAGGGCAGATCGTGCTAGAAAAACTAGCCACCCTGTATACGCAATGCCTTATGACGTCGACCGTACCAGAAGCTTGGAAGAATGCAAACATTATGTTAATTTATAAGAAAGGAGACGTGAAGGACTTTAAAGATTACAGACCGGTCAGCTTACTATCTGTTGCCTACAAGGTATTTACTAAGGTAATCGCTAATACAGTCAGGGAAACTTTAGAACTTAATCAACCAAATGATCAGGCAGGCTTGCGTAAAGGATATTCCGCAATAGATCACATTCACACTATCAATCAAGTGATAGAGAAATGTGCAGAATATAACCAACCTCTATATATAGCCTTCATTGATTACGAGAAAGCATTCGACTCAGTGGAAACCTCAGCAATCATACAGGCATTGCGGAATCAAGGTGTAGAAGAGCCTTATGTCAAAATACTGGAAGATATATATAGCAACTTCACAGCTACCACAGTCCTCCATAAAGCCAGCAATAAAATTCCAAATAAGGAAGGGCAGCAGGCAAGGAGACACGATCTTGCCAATGCTATTCACCTCCTGTTTACAGGAGGCATTCCGAGGCCTGAATTGGGAACAGTTGGGAATAAGAGTAAATGGAGAATACCTAAATATTCTGCGATTTGCTGATGACATTGCCTTGCTGAGTCACTCAGGAGGTGAACTGCAAATCATGATCAATGAGTTAGACAGGCAGAGAAGAACGGTGGGTCTAAAAATTAACAAGCAGAAAACCAAAGTAATGTTCAACAGTCTAGCAAAGGAACAGCAGTTCACAATTGGAAGAGGGGGACTGGAATTGGTAAGGAAAAGTGCCTACTTAGGGCAGGCAGTGGCAGCTGATCCGGATCATGAGAGGGAAATAACTAGAAGGATAAATAAGAATGGGGTGGAACATGTATGGCAGGTTCTCTCAGATAATGAATGGCAGTTTACCAATCTCCCTGAAGAGAAAAGTGTACAACAGCTGTATCTCACTGGCACTCACCTACGGGGCAGAAACGTAGAGGCTAACGAAAAGAGTTCAGCTTAAGTTAAGGACAACGCAGCGAGCCATGGAAAGAAAAATGATAGCTGTAACGTTAAGAGACCAGAAGCGGGCAGAGTGGGTGAGGGAACAAACGCGGGTTAATGACATCCTAGTCGAAATCAAGAGGAGGGAATGGGCTTGGGCAGGGCATGTAATGCGAAGGCAAGATAACCGCTGGTCGTTAAGGGTAACGGAGTGGATTCCAAGAGAAAGTAAGCGTAGCAGGGGGCAGCAGAAGGTTAGGTGGGCGGATGAGATTAAGAAGTTTGCAGGCAAAGGGTGGATGCAGCTGGCAAAGGACAACAGGGTTAATTGAAGAGACATGGAAGAGGCCCTTGCCCTGCAGTAGGTGTAGTAAGGCTGATGATGATGATGACTTTACCACAGATGATGTGTGACTACTAGAAAACAAGGCTGTCCCGTCGGTGCTTGAGACAGAAGCCCACTATTCACATTTACTTGCTATTGTTGAGGCACAGTAGTTTCCCTCATTGTACCCAAACAATGTTCTAAGTGAAAGCTCGTTAATTCGAACCTCGGTAATTCGAATTTTCGGATAATTCGAACTGCTCTGCTTGGTCTGGCCAAGCTCCATAGAGATCTGTGTATAAAAAAGCCCGTTAATTCGAAAGCGACTCGGTTCTGCTGCGGATAATTCGAACTACGCGCCGCCTCGTCTGGGCGGCTTGGCACACAGCGCATGGCCAAAAAAAAAAAAAGCGCCTCCGCACACTTAGAGGCTGCGCACCTGCTAAACGGGGACAGAAGATGGAACCAGATAAAACCGTGGAAAAGTGGGTAAAGCATCAATGGCGCCACCACCGGCGCGGCGGCCGGCCACGTGGTAGGGTAGGGGTTGGTGAACGCGGTGGCGGCTGCCTACCCTCTTTTCCGCGCAGCCTCCGAAACCCGGAACTACCATATTTACTCGCATAATGAACCCCCCCCCCCCCCCTTTTGTCGGCCAGAATTTACTTTGTTTTCCAGCCTAGCGAGTTCCTCGGTTTTCGCTGCCGTCCGCAGCGCAGACCTTGGCAGCGCGCCAAGATGCTGCCCGCCGCCGACATCACCGCTTGTTTGTTTATCTTTTGAGGAGATCTCTAGCCGGGGGGGGGGGGGGGGGGGGGGGGGGGGGGGCGCAGCGTGGATCTTGTCAGCGCGCCAAGCTGCTGCCGCCGCCGACAACATCATTTGTTTTATATATATATATATATATATATATATATATATATATATATTGAGGAGAGCTCCTGCAGAGGTGTGGGGGAGAGAGGAAGGAGGCGAGGGGGGAGGGGCAGACTTGGCAGAGCGCCAAGACGCTGTGCACTGTTGCGGTGTTCCCCTGCACAAGGAGGCAGTTACCGAGCTGCGCTCCCCCCCAATAACCACTTTAGCACTGTAAGCTAAAGCTCAAACATTCGCATTAGACACTCGACACTGTCCTGTTTTTAACCTCGCAGTAAGAAACGCGCGCCTAACCTTCAGGGCCGGTGTCCAGCACGTTCGCGTTATCTCGCCGCCGGCTAGCACAAAATTGCCGGATCTCGTCAAACTGAACGACGCTAAACACTTAGCGGCACGAACGCGTCTGACCGCGTGCGTTTGTTGATGAGGGAAGGACGAACGGAGATATATGAAATCTCGACCCTTCCAAAAAAACTGTTTGAATTTTTTTTTTCCCGCGTAATGAACCCTCCCCTCAAACTGATGTCAACTTTTCTGGAAAAAAACTGGCTCCATTACGCGAGTAAATACGGTAAACACTCGTTAATTCGACCCCTGTTAATTCGGAAATACTGATAAGTACTGTCGGCGCGGCCCCAGCCAATGCCCATGAAAGGCTATGACTTCGGACGGGCGCTACAAATTACGTGCGAAAAACTTTTTCTTTCCTTTGCGAGTGTCGTCCATCCTCCCACCCATATCAGCCGCGATCATGACAGCGGCTTTTAGCATGGTCCGCTGCAAAAGGCGTTTGCTGCTATCGCGCGCTCCAATCATTGAGTGGCAGTGGACGGCGTCCGCCCAATCGCCACGAACGTAGGGAAAACGAGGCTTGCACAACCGGACAAGCGCTGGCACTCTGCCAAGTTCGCTCCCCCCCCACCTATGACAGAACTAACGTCAAAATGCCGCTGCGCAGCATCTTGGCGCATTGCCAAGAAATGCGTTGTGGACACTGACGGTGCGAAAAGGAGGGAAGCATTAACCACTGACGCTTTTTTTTTTCTTTCAAATTCTTAGGGGTGGGTTCATTATGCGAGTTGGTTCATTATGCGAGTGGGTTCGTTAAGCAAGTAAATGCTGTACGTATACCGTAATGCAAATGGTTCTTGTCAGTTTTTTCGATGCCATTCGATAATTCGGACATCGGATAATTCGAACTTTTTCCCGGTCCCGTGAAGTTCGATTTAAGGGGCTTTTACGTAATTACTTTTCTGCTGTATTCACAGCATAACCATTCTTAAGCATTGTGTACATTCATAAACGGTGCTTGAAAACAACTGTAGAAATAAAGTTTTCTGCACAGAACTGGAGCAAATAAATCCAGTCAAATAAAACTTTACATGCTGATACCGACTAATCTATTTGTTAAATTTTTCATTATATCGTGGTGTAGATTTGCTCTAAAAAGTAAAGCTTATCATAACAGTTTGGGCAGATTACAAACTTCTGCGTTTCTCGGTTGGCATTTAGGTGGATTTGGCTCATTTGGGAAAGAAGCATTCAATAGACCGATTGCACCATGCCACTGTTGGCACGGTGCACTCCGGTACTTGTAGTTCTCCAGCAGTCCCCACACACCTTGAGTGTCATCGGACCGCATTTCCTCAAGTTTTCCTCCAGTTTTTATTTAGATTTACCCGTTGCGTTTCTGGGTGCTATAATAACAACCCAGGGGACAAAGGCATCGGACTTTTCCAAAGAGGAAAAGCTACGGCAAAGCTGGACAGAGCGGCAGATAAGTGAGCCTTTTACAGTGTATGCCGCCTTTTCCCAAGTAAATTAGGTGTATCGCAGTAGTTTCTTGTATTAGTGTGTGAAACCAGTACATAGACATGCCTAAAATTGCCATGTTATCTGTGCATTGCCTCACCTATCTGTGCTCCCTCAGGAGTGGCTCAGCCGCTGCTTCTGTAGCGATCTTACGTGGCGAGTTCTTTTGTTGGATCCTTTTTTCCTTTATTGATGCATTTGATTACAAGTTTCAGTGTTGTATGCCTATGTACGGTTCTTTGCAAGATGCAGACGGTGTGCCAGTACAGCTTGCCATATCTGACTTGTACTGTTTCTTAACCGTTGTGTCCACTGCAACTTCACCCTCGTTTTTTGTGAAGATGTTAGCTGCTACATGAACGTGGCCAATTTCGCTGCAGCTATTCAGCTGCATGTGGAAACTGTAAATGCCTCAGCAGATGAAGTGTTATCGTAAAAAAAAAAATTGCTCAATAAGTTAGCTTGTGTCATCCTGAAGAAACCATGTACCTGTAATGATTAACATTAATCCATATAACAAATGACCTTTACCATAGCCCCATATTCCAAGTACATAGCCTCAGAAAAAAAATTCAGGCAGTATAATACAGTCGATCTGTCCATGTTTACTACATCAAAGCAATAATGCTAGAAATTTTTACTCTCAAATTTGTGCAAACACAGGGTGCGCAGTACCCACTTCGAAGCAAAGAAAACGTGCATGGTCCATGTGCCCAGAATTTTTCCCCTGATGTTGCGAAAGGTGAAAAAATTGGCTGTTGTTTAGCTCTGGTTAAACCTGGAGTGACGCAATAGCTACAGCTGGCCGAGTGGAACTCGCTAAGTCAAACTGCAAAGTCAGTCTTTCGCTGCTCTGTTTCGCTGGGCGTTCGTTCTTCATCTTCATCCCTGGACGTGGATTCACTCTCTTCCCCCCCTCCTGTCCACTCCTCCCCCACTCGGTTTCGCTGGCGCGCCGTGCCACCGGCAGCTGCTCCGCACAACATGACCAACCATGTGACCAGCCATGGCGCCGCCATGCTGAAGGCTCGAAATGCTAGCGTAATGTAGGCGCGCGGCGCACACGCCAGCTGCATGCTCTGACGTCACTCCACGCATGCGCACAACTGACAAGGCAGGTGGCGTCTGCTCCCTCCGCCGTAGGCGCAGCGGCGACCACACCAGCTGCGGGCTATATTGTCACTCCGCGCATGCGCACAGCTGGCAGAGCGGTGGTGCCATGACTAAGCACGCAGCCAAGCTGACCTCGCGAAGCGGCTGGAGTAGTGTAGCTCTCGCTACAAAAGAGGCAACAGCTGACCATGAATAAAGGTAAAATAAGCACAAATAATCAAGAAAAATAGCATGTCGTACTTATATCTGTTTTATTTTCATTTATTTTAGATTGCCTAACGCAGAAGACAGGGCTGTGTGTGGGTTGTGCCAGTGCCAAATGTATCGAGAGAGAATGCTCCGCTAACTTGCTTGCTCCATGCGAAATAATATAAAATTTCATGATACAAAGCCTCAGTTGCAGCTGTGCAGTACATTACAAGTGCTCCGAAAATTATAACATTGCTGAAAACATAACCTTCGGCCAACCAGCATAGCCCAGAAACTTAACAATGCCACCCGAGCCAAAGGAAGCAGTGTCTGCCATTGCTAGCAGCAGCTGTGATGGCCATGAGGCCTGAGGTGAATTCATTCTTGGAGCACTCATTACAGCAGCCAGCACAAACAAGTGCCACTACGAGCTCATCAGGTGGGTTGCTAGCCAAAAACATCATGAAAGAAGGTAAAACAGGTGGCTAAGCTAAAGCGGCAGTTGGAGCAGTGTTGGCAGGACCACAATGAAGCAAAAAAATTACGCGATCATCTTCAGCAGAAGAATAGACGCCCGAGGCTCCCGCTCTTATCAGTGCAGAAAAAAGTCAGCAAGGCTCAAGCAACACAGAATGTGTAAATCACAAATCCTAGACGCATTCTGGTAATTTCTAGAACCAGCTGCCAAATGAAAAACTGAAAATGAGGATAGCAGCTTCCTACTGCCCTTAAAGACACAGCTCGTGCTTGTCCTCACAAGGCTGCAGCTTGGTCTTGACACGCCTTGACCTTGTGCACAGGTATGCTATCAACATTCACAGTTTAAAAGATTTTGCACAAGAGTTAATACAGTCAAAACTCGATTTAACGAAACCCGATTTAACGAAGGTATCCTAATTCCCCCTCAGACGCCCATAGGGTTCAATGCTTTGACTAACCCGAAATAACGAAACCGATTCCGTGATCTGTCCCGATTTAACGAACTTTTTTCCGAGAAATAAAGGTGAAAAAGTGTTAATTTTTGGTCTATTTTGTAGACAGCACCCCAAAATTTATTGATTACGAGTCAGCGGTAACAGCGCGAAGCATCTTCATCCCGTCACTTTTTTCAAACTGCGCGGCGCAAAACGAGTTTTAATTTTGAGTCGAGCTCACGAGATGGCGCCAGCAGTAAAAAAGTTTCGTGCCACATTTCATAGATGGCGCTGTTGCAGTTCGCGTGTTTTTTTTGTGTGTGTTTGTGTGCTGTGCTCTGTGTTCGCTCTTGTGCGGATTTCCCCGTGCCTTTGAACGCACGTCTTTGTCAAGCTCAGCTTGTTAGGCCTCCATCAGTCTAGCCTTGCTATCGTGAACGCGGACGTGGTGTGTGCGAGCAAGCGCGCCGCTAACCCTCCTGACTAGCAGATGGAGCCCTGCAAGAAACGAAAAAGGCTTACAACGAAAAAGGCATACAAGCGTCGAGTCGTCGACAGAGTTCTCCTCAACCTGGAGCTGAAGCGCGAGACGAAAATAGATATTTTTATGGCGGTTGAGATGGTGGCGGCGGCTTGGAGAGCATTGAGGCCGTCGATAATGACATGTCAACTGCTTCAGGGCTGCCGGTTTCGGTACACTAGGCCCTGAAACTGCCGAAGCTGGTCCGGACTGCGCGAGCGCCGTGCACGAGGATGAAGATGCCTGGGAACACCTTCGCTCAGTGGATGAAGTGCCCACAGGCATAAGTTTCTCAGACTACGTGAACGCCGACGCAAACGCAGTCACAACGGAAGTTTTGACTGATGCCGATATGTTGCGGCTTGTAGGAAGCGTGGAGGGAGTTACGGCTGAAGACGCTGCCGACGACCCTGCAGGTGCCGAAGCTCCCGTGCCGACACCAGGTCAGGTGATGGATGCTCTCGATCTGATGCGACATTTTGCCGGCGCACACGAGGGGACGGAAGACGCGCTGGACGCACTTCAGAAATACGAGAAATCGGTGCGGCCGTTGCTCACAAAGCGCACGCAGGCAAAGATCACCGACTTCTTTGGCGGAAAATAAATTTGTAGTCCCCTCGGGCCTTTCTTGTCGAGTAAGAATTTTTGTTGTTTCTTTTCATACGCGCTAGCGGCGCCGGTCGTGGTGTTGGCGCTACCCACTCGAAAGTAGCGCGGGGGGTCATGACGATGACCATACGGACCCCCAAAGATAGCGCTAGTTGTATGATTACCAACTTTGGCGCCAATTTGTCATTAGCTGTGTGGCTTGCCGTCCCGTCGGCGGTATTTAGGGAAGATTGTTGCGCCGCTAGCCGAACCGTCCTTTGGGTCGGTGCTACCGGCGTGAATTCGTCACGCGCGAGTACGACGAAAAGTGAAAATGGTACGTGCTAACCGATACGACCGCGATAAGCTGGTACGGTTTATGCGGATGCAAAATGCATTATGTTCAATGGGTGCTCAGTCGGGGACTTGACTTTACTACTTTTAAAACGAAAGTACTGTTTAAGCGGGTACGTTTTAACGAGGTTTTACTGTAATCGAATGTACTGAATTATGTGCCCAAGAAATGCCTCATTCAATTTACCGAAGTTCTCGATTTAACGAAATAATTCACGGCTCCCCTCAACTTCGTTAAATCGAGTTTTAACTGTAGCAGTGACTCATGAACAAATGAGTTTCCACGTCGACCTGTTCATGACGATGTGCCATGAATAATGGGCTACACAGAAACCACAGTGCTAAGTGAAACACGCAGAGCCCAAAGCCACAGAGTACGTGCGCAACAGTATGTGCACTGGTACTGCTCGACTATGTAGAGCTTGTTAAAGGGACTAAGAAATATTGCTTACTGAGGTTAAGCACATACTCCACCGCAAGATTTTTTTTGAGCTACTAATAAATGACATTCCTCCTCCTCTCCCCCTTCAACTCATACACTAAACAACAGGTTGGGACTGGGCCCACAAGTGCATCACCCACCATCATGCTCGACCGCCTTCCACCGCTGTTATTGCAAGTGCATCGTGGGGCCGGCGTGACTTCTGCAAGTGACCACTGGTTCAAACCCTACAAGTGTGCCCTGTGTACAAACAGCTGTTCAACACCAACGATGGCAGCATGACTCGTCAGCAAGCTCATGGGACACACCCGATGCCAGCGGTGCATGGGCACCATTCATCCTCCCTTTCAGTCCAGCTGGGGAGAGGGCTGCAAAACAGACTGTCCCTCTACCGGAAGTGTAGCAATGACATCATGCTTTCAGCGAATGGCAGTGCTCACCACATCACCATAGTCGTGATGTATACATTTTAGAGAAAACCACCAATATGCGGTGATCAATCGGCGTGTGAATTTTGAAAATTACAATTTTTTTTAATTCATAATAAATCCCCTGCTCAGCTCCAGGGACTTTTAGTGTGAATGCCCAAAAGCTTGCTTTCTAAGGACAAATCAAGTTCGCCAGCTATTTTCACAGCCAATTCTAGGCTAGCCCCTTTAAGAACAATGCCACACTGCTCTTTGTAATGGCGTACACAGCATGCTCTCTACTACCTAAGCAATATCTGCTACTCAACACCTGGCTTGTCAAAAGCACTGCTGGAATACATGCGTCATGATCAACATACATGCACAAATGCCTGCCTACTCCATATGCTGCTCGCAGTGCCCCTGATAGCAGTACAACATGGTTCCAGGTGCATACCACTGTCAAACACATCAGAATGGAGGAAAGAAAGAACTCAGGAAAGGCGGTTACGCCACATTTCTTAAAACCGGCTCCCCCCTGCTCCCCTCCTACTTGGCCGCCGTCTCAGCGCGCTTGCACATGCACAACAGACAATGCAGCAGATAATGCTGCGCCTAGCATTACTACTGGCTGCACCATCGGCCAAAGACTCCCAGCAGTCCTTGCGAAAGCGCGTGACTTCCGGCACACTTTTTGCGTGCGGCACAAATAGTGAAGGCCTCTCCTGAGTTTTCCGTCCTCCATGCACATCAGTGACAATGCAAGTTGTTGAATGACACATGAGTCACGTAAATCTCGCAAGTACTTTTCTTCCATTTGCAGTTGTCTCATTACTTGTACAAAACAAAGGATGCCATTTGCTCCCACAGTCTTCAGAAACTAAGAACTTTCCTCCTGTTATGTTATCTAGCCCATGGTATTGAAATCCGCTCGTTCAAGGGTCTTGTCCTTGTACCACGAATTCGTTTGACAGCAACTGCCAAGGATGGCTTTCTCAGTTTGCTAGTGGTCCTGGTGTTCCATCAACAGCAAGTTACAGTGATGCACATTTTGAAAACACACATTCATTACTAGGTTTGGTGTGTCGAAGACTACTGTGTCAAGGATCTGGCTAAAATGACTGGACTTTCTAAACAACGAGCTTCACATGGTACGTCAGCATCTATTCTTTCTCTTCATTGCTTCCTTACCACTAAATCTCAACAAGCTTTGCACAAAATGATGCCCTGCTCATACAGAGAATACATACAGAAAAAAGTTGCAACCGCTGCTGACGCAGTCTGCTCATACAGAGAAAAATTCGCGATCGGTAACTCTGCGGCGCAAAACGCACGGTTAGCTATCTCGACTCAGCGATGTACGGACAACGAATCGCCGCTCACTGCTCGCGGTGCGCACCACACGATTAGCGACCTCGACAATGTGTGGGCAGAGCACCGCCACTAGCTGCTTGCGCACCGCATGATAAGCGATCGCAACTCAGCGTTGTACGGGCAAAGCATCACCACTCACTGCTCGCGGAGCACACCGCACGATTAGCGATCGCAACTCGGCGATGTACAGGCCGCGCACCGCCACTCACTGCTCGCGGTGGGGCACCGCACGATTAGCAATCACGACTCGGCGATGTATGGGCCACACACCGCCTCTCACTGCTCGCGGTGCGGCACCACACAATTAGCGATCGCGACGACTTGGCGATGTACGGGCCGCGCACCACCGCTCACTGCTCGCTGTGCACACCGCACGATTAGCAACCGTGACTCGGCGATGTACGGGCAGTGCATCGCCGCTCACTGCTCGCGGTGCGCACCGCACGATTAGCAATCGTGACTCAGCGATGTACGGGCCGTGCACCGCCACTCACTGCTCGCGGTGCGCACCGCATGATTAGCGACTTCGAGATGTACGGGCCGCACACCGCCACTCACTGCTCGCGGTGCGCACCACACGGTTCGGATCGCGACTCGGCGATGTACGACCGCACACCTCCACTCACTGCTCACGGTGCGCACCGAACAATTAGCGATCGCGACTCGGAGATGCATGGCTGGAATTCCACCGCATTCAAAGTGTGGAGAAACTTGCTAGCGGTAACAATAGTTCCCAGAACACCAAGGGCCAAGAGCTGCCTGTGAAATTTTAATGATTTCCTGGATATTCTTGGACAAAAACCTTGAATGTTGGAAAAGTGCAAGGTACTCTAATGAAAACATTTAAGGTAATGGTCCATTTTCCATGGCTCGCATCGAGCAGTTAAGACTGCTATAGAAAGCCAATGGGAACACTTTTGACGATAGCAAAAACGTGATGGGAGATCCGCGGATAAATTGACTGTTATAGTGAAATCTTACAATATATGAAAAAACTGCGTTCATAAACGCTTTTCCGTTCAAAAATGCTTTTGTCCAGAATTAGCTATGAAATGGTTGAGAACGAGAGACGGCAAGCCTTTTTCTCATGCTGAACATGTTTGGTATGCTGCACGTGTATTATTATTTCTGGCCGGCTTTTGTTGTAATTTACTAAGCATGCAATGTTAGTAGTAAAGTTCGCGCAAACGAATTGATATTTTTTTTTGCCAGTAAAGCCCTCCGCTGTTTAGGTAATGCAAAAAATTATTTGGGAGACTGACATCAACAGACGTGTTATGCAGACGCACGTACGGCAAGGTCAGTGACAGCCTGAGGGTTCCGACCTGTGATGCCCGTCTCATTTTCCGAAGTTACTTTACTGCATGCAAATAATGTCTAAAAAAATAGTCGAAATATTTGCTTGCATATAAATGAGTATTTGCAAATGAGTGATGGCTCTGCAAATGAATTGTTTTTGGATGCACGTGCACTGTATTGGCATTACAATAATGTAAATATACCAACTGCTTATCTCAAAGGAGGTGACTAACCAAACAAGGGCATTTTTTCTGTTAGCCATAAGCGAGCAGCTGGCAGGCACATTTAGTGCGTTTTAGTTTTTCTCTTAAACCTTGCATATCGCTTTAAGGGCACTTTATTCTATGTCCAAATAAAGATTATTTTCATTATTATTCATCAAAAAACATAACAAAATCCTAACTATTTGGCCAACAAAATTGCATGCACCGAACTGCTCAGCCATCCAACAAAATTAAGTATTTTGCGAAACTGACCATACCAAAAGAAAAACGTATTTATCTAGAATTCCACATCGTAAATGATCTTGTCATTTACTTGCGACACGCATTTGACCACTATGGTAATGGCGTTTTCGTTAGCAATACACTCCACAGAGTGGACATGATCCACAATCAGTTCTCCTTTTTCAAGTTTGTGCTGTGTAAAAAAACTGCACTGTCCACTATTTCTTTCAACCCACATTTCAGAGTGTACATTTTCCTAATCCTCTGAAGCCTGTCAGCATTCAAGCACAAGCGAAAAAGCACATGACTTCGCAAACAGATATGCAGGCAGGCCAACATGTGCAAAGCATGTGCAAAGCATGTGCAGAGCTGGCCCCTTTCAAGAGCAAGCGCACGCTACTTGCAAAGCTACTCAATGGGAGGAGTGACCGGGGTGATCGGCATGCCCGGTCAATTATGCGGAGAGTCGGCCAGACAGGGCGCTTTTCACTGGTGCCTGAAGCACCCCCCTGCAAAGCTGCGGTCCCTTATACAGTTGAACCTCTATGTAACGAACCTCTATGTAACGAATTCCTGGATTTTACGAAATTTTTCAATTCCCCAGCACATCCCCCATTGAAGCCCATGTATAGGCGACCTCCATGTAACGAACTCGTTGCGGCAGTTGACCTTGATGTAACGAATCCGTGGCTCTGATCATCGAGCTGTATCTTGTAATGTTTTGCCCGAAATTTGACCGGGCAGTGCGCAACTTTAATGAATATTGTTTAAGTAAGTTTTTATATTAAAAGGTAAAGTAGACCGCGAGCAGAACGCTTGCAATCGCAGCAAACAAGCAGACCTCAGTGATGATGATGATGTTGAGCGCCGCTATCGCCGCTCCGTGGCAAGCGTAGCAACTTTTAAGCTTTCATTTTGTAGCTTGACACTAGGTGGCACTACTATGACAAATTTTTCGTGGTGTTGCGGCGCAGTTATGGTAAGCCTTCTTCGTCAGCGTGTTGACGTGTGTGTGTTGGTGTGTGTTTACGGTGTCGGTTCGTTACGATGAGTTCTGCTGTGAGGAAACGCAAAGTTTTGTTGCTTGAAGATAAGCTCTCGATTTTGAATGCGGTTACCGCCGGCGAAAAAAAGAAGGATGTCGCTGCCCGCTTCAATATACCAGCCAGCTCCCTGTCAACCATTCTTGCTGCAGAACAAAGCATCCGCAGTGCGATGGAGTCGGGCACAAGCGCCCAGAAGAAAAGACTGAAGACGTCGACGTATGCTGATGTGGACAACGCCGTGTTTGCATGGTTTTTGGACAGACGAGCACAAAACGTGCCCATAAGTGGCGCGATTTTGCAGCAGAAAGCCATAGATTTTGCTTGTATCCTGGGCCACGACGACTTCAAAGCGAGTAACAGCTGGCTACAAGGATTTAAAAGCCGGCACGGTGTCGTCGGAAAAGTGGTATCTGGCGAGTCTGCCTCCGCAGACAGCGATGCTGCTGCCTCGTGGGTGGCCAAGAAGCTTCCCGGCATTTTCAGCCACTATGAAGCTGCCGACATTTATAATGCTGATGAGACGGCCCTGTTTTTTTAAATGTTACCGAGCCGCACGTTCTCACTGAAAGGAGAAGACTGCCGCGGTGGAAAGCAAATTAAACTCCGCGTGACGGTTTTGCTTTGCGCCAACACTGATGCCAGCGACAAGCGAATCCTGTTTGTTATTTTCCGCAATGCCCGATCCGGATGTTTTAAAGGAACAGGGCGGATGCCAGTAAAATATGTGGCAAACTCCAAAGCTTAGATGTCGCGGGCAATTTTTTACGACTGGCTGAAGGAGCTCAACCAAGATGTCAAGCGACAAGTTCGCAGCATTTGTTTGCTGCTTGACAACTGCTCCGCGCACCATGTGGAAGGCCTACAGCTTTCTAAGGTCGAGCTGCAGCATTTGCCACCTAACTGCACTTCTCTGGTACAGCCCTTAGACAAATGGGTTATTAACAGCTTTAAATGCTGTTACCGGCGTCGATTGATACAGAAGATGCTCCTGGACATCCGCCTTGAATGGCCAACAAAAGTGGATATCTACCAAGCAATCGAAATGCTTGCTGCGTCGTGGCAAGAGGTCGGATCACAAGTGATCACCAATTGCTTCGCCAAGGCTCAGGTAAATAAGGCCATTCAAGCTACAGTCACTGAAGACGAACCTTCAAGCCCACCCGAGGTCGCAGAAGCGTGGGATGAACTACGCATGAACGGTGGGGTGCCCGACGGTGTCGAGCTGTGCAACTTTTTGTTCGTGGACAACGGCGCCGTGGCTACGGAAGAGATGACTGATGCGGCACTTGTCGAAACCGTTAAAGATAGCCTTGAAGGTGACGGTTCGTCAGAGCCTGATACGTTTTGTGCTGTTCCCACCGCGAGGGAACTGATGGACGCGGTGGACGTTCTGCGCCATTTCGTCGGCTCGCAGGACGATGAAGCAGCCATGGATGCCTTAGTTTCCTTGGAGCGCCGAGTAGTGGCTTCGATCGGGCAAAAACAGCAAGCGAAAATTACGCAGTTTTTCTCTATTAAATAAATTCTTTGAATGGCGAGTTCACTTGAATTGATATCTGTCGAATTTTTATTTTGTTTTGGCATAATCCTTACCAGTCTTAACCCAAAACTGCATGTAACGAAAACCTGGATATAACGAAAAATTGCGAACTTTTTTCAATTTCGTTATATCCAGGTTTGACTGTATATTGAATACCTGGAAATAAAATGCCCCTGAAGCTAGAGGTCATGCTTCAACACCCAGTAGTTCACAGTTGGTACTCTACACTACGGACAAGCACAAAACTATGACAGCACTTACTGAAGGACATATGCTGTAGGTACCTGAGAGGAGGATATGGTGTCGAGCTGTCGCTCACCACGCTCGTTGAGGCTGGGCTTGACAAGGGAGTGGAAGATGACGCGGCCAATGCTCAGGTTGAGGCCCATGCCAATGGCGTCTGTGGCCACTAGCACCTTGCATGGGTGGGCAGGGTCATTGAACTTCTGCGCTTGGGCCAGCTTGGTGCCCGGGGGCAGGCCACCATATATGACAGCACACTCCAGTCCTTGCCGCTCAATCTGCAGGCTCACTTGGTAGATGTCACTTTTGCTGAAGCACACGACACAGTCCCCTGGCTGTATCTTCTCCAGACTCTCTAAAGAAGAAAAAAAAAGGCACGCACTGCTACACAAAATCATAATCAGCACTTGATCAGAGGAGTTGCGATATGGACAAAACAAAAAAAGACCCCGAACAAGGTACCAACTAACTGAAAGAATCTTACGGGCGAGTATGTACCTAATGAAGACAAAAATATTACAAGTAATCTTTTACACTTTCACATAAGAACACTCGTTTTCACATCACTTGTGCATACAGCCATTTCTTGCCAATATAGCTTTTGCTGCCACATTTTTCTGGCCCCCCCCCACTTCGTAACCACTGTGTTTGATGACGAAAGAAGAAGGCGCCGACCAAAAGAAAAGATGGGATGACGTTTCGGCTCCCCCACGGGAGCCTTGTTCACAATCTACAGTGTTTGCCGTTGATGCCTGTGACCACAGGCCTTCCTGAAGCCCTACCACTCACACAGCGGCAAAATGAATTAATTTGCCCAGAGACCCCATTTCTGCCACCATTGGCTGTGCTACGGATTCCACAATGGCGAGCAATGAAGTGAACATGGCATGGCTTGCATAAGCTGTACACACTACGCTAGCTACATTTGCTGCCCCTTCTACTTGCTTCAAAGATGTTTGCTTTTTAGCAATATTTGTTTTCTCAAAATGAAACATCTGTTTTATTGTCACTAATCAACAGTGTGGAGCTCAAAATGTATCCACTCACAGGAACACTCACCAAGTGCTCTGTTTTCCACCACTAGCTGTGTCAGGCGCTTGTACTTCCGGACCTGCAAATTGAGGGTGAAGAAGGAAGGTTTAACAAAACCATGGAAAAAATTTACGTAAAAATAAATTTTCCGAGGATGTAGTGCAGTCCAAGCTAGTACATAAGAAGCCCTTAGGACCGACCTTCTCTCATTGGGCTGCTGGACTTGTGTCATGCAACCAAATGAGAGCATCGCCAACTTGGACAACAAGATGCATCTTTTGCTACTGACTCCTGCAGGAATGAAGACAAAAAGCTGGGTTTTGTTAAAAGAGGAATGCCGTTCTCATATGAAACTTTCCGAGCACCACTGACAAGTCTCTTTCAGATGGCTGCCACCCCGACGACAAACCACTTGGCACCAAAGTCCTCTGCAAAATCATTTAAAGGAGATGTGGATGGGCAACCGTGGTTTGTCAATTGATGTACCGTGACTATATGCCTTGACCAGACACTGGGCCATCCATCCCGCACACCACCATACTTTTGCTTCTCAAACAAATGCACATAATAAAAAATTGACTGCCAATGAAGTCCACAAAATAGTTCAAATATCAACAAACAATCTAAAAATTAAGAACTTTGAGGTCTTCTTAACCACAATCTTAAAGAAGAAATTGCGAGAGCATTTAGGTTGCCTGTTCTGGAGTCTACAATGAGTGTGTAATGTTGTTCTTGAGAGTTTTCTGCCAAAACTCAAGCTGGAACAGGTTCCATTTCCCTTACATGGTATGCACGAGTCATCGCCTTCTAGAATGTTGAAGTACCTATTAGTATGTGGGATTTTACTAATTCAACCCACTAATCAACCTTAAATCTATTTTCCAATGTGGGCCTATTGTGGGGTTCCACCTGCCATAGTGGGCAGGTTACTCACAATCCATTGGCCAGGTTGCCACCTGCCACAATGTGCAGGCTGTGATGATGTCACAAAGTCATGTGACCTCTCTCGACCAATCAGGACTGCTCCTCAGAGCAGGTCATGATGGTATCACAAGGGCACGTTTTATGGGTTTTACTGTCCCAAAGCGACTCAGGCGCTAGCGACTTGGTCCAAAAAGGCGAAAAGCTAAACGCTTTAAGTGGTACACACTTCGGGTGGAGCTATAAATGCATCTATAAAGCAAGAGTATGGAGCTATTAGCAAAGCTAGCACGGCTACTTTCTATACAACGTCGCTCACTCCCCGATGTTATTTATCTTTACCAGCGTTATCGCCAGCCGCTATTCATCACGTAAATATTGAAAACACAGACGCAATTATCTAAAAACAAGAACTGGCAGTTATTTTATAACCGCCACCAGTTACGATCGCTGGAGCGTTGCAAGAAATGCATAAGAAATAGCAACGAGTTATCACTGCCGCTGAATACATGGGACCTAATGGAAACCAAGCACAAAAACGGGAACATGATTCACACATGCACACACCTGAACATACGCGCACTTCACGCACAAGAAACGAAACAGTTGCACAATATGTCATCAACCACTGTGTAACCCACGCCGTATCGAATCACTGGCGAACAAACAATGCGAGCGCTGCCTTGTGAACAGCAGTGGTTTCCTGACTGCGCAGAGTGATGGTGCAGCAAACGAAATGCCAGAGTGATCGTTGGCATCCAGCACATAAATCACCTTGGGATATGGGTGAATGGCACTAAAGACAGATTACAAGTGCTACGAGCGCACTCTGGCTGGCTTCGCCCATGGGCAGACGCAATCAGCAAAGGCAGCCATTTCGGTAAAAGTACAAGCGTACCGTAAGCACAAAGGAACATCTTTTCTTGTTCCTTTTTTTTTTCCCCCATGAGTGCCACAGTGTCATGCCTTTGTGGTAACTCTATTGGCAGCAGAAGTCCTCTGAGGGGCAAAAGCCGCTCCGTTCTTGAGTTGTATCAGACTTTAGTACTGCGACGCTAAACCCAGGGGAACAGGCCATTAACAGCTGTCACTGCAAAAATACATTGAACAGCAGTGTCGATGCTACTTGTAATGCAATACATAGTACTGCACTGTGCGAATGGGTTTGGATGATGGCTAAAAGATCACAGTAGCAGATTTGCCTGTGCTGATTTTTGCGAGAAACTTTCAATTCGGGGCAGTGACGTGCCCATCCCCTTGCCAACACTCTTTACTGCGACAGAACTACCATAACCCCATGCACCAGTCAATGAATGTTGCCGAATGGCGCAATAACAAGAGAAGGATGCAATTCCACGGTCTTGTTTACAAATCAGATTTTTCCATCAAATGTGACAGCAGGACATGCCAACCTACCTCCAGTTCTTCCCCGAGGGAGGTCAGAAGAGTGCGCACAAGGCCCACGGCCGCTGCCTCCCCACACAGGTGAATCTCCTTGGCTGCGAGCCCCAACAGGGCTCGGGTCCAGGCCCAACCCCGCTGCGGGTCACGCATCATCTGGATCTCATCGATAACAGCCACGTCATCTGCAAGGACAGCAGCTTCTTGAACTACCGCAACAGGAAAACAAACCCCTTTTATGTACACACAACACAGTTATCCCCAGTGTGGGACTTCCCTGCACTGCACTTTTATGGTGCCTAGGGCCACACATCTAATAGATCTCTGGTTGACATTTGCTGACTGAGTAATTGCTGCTACAAAGAGAACTCGCACAAGTTCAGTCCCACCTTCAATGTTCAATGAGTTGGCTGCAGGCTCACCCCTGCCTCTGACAACTTTTTCTGGCGATGGAGCGGAAGTTAAGGAGCCGAAATCGCCCTCTCCTCTTACACATTGGAATGACACAGATACTGTAGCCTTCCCTCCATTGCCCAGACGCTGAATGTAATCCAAAAAAGGTCATACGCTGCATTTTCAACCAGTCAGCTGCCTTCCCAGCAGTGCTAACTATGAAGACTTAGGAAAAAGAAGTAGTTTTCCTTTGTAACCATTCGGTGGGTGCGCTCTATTGGATCTTAATCACAATTCCTCTGTTGTCTGAGGTGACTCCCTAAACCATTGGACCAGTGTTCGCCACATACATTCTAGATAACTCCCAAGAGAAACGCAGTTCTGCAAGCATGCACACGGCCTTGCAAACTGGGAAGTTCTCCCAATGGTAACATGAAGCAATGGGGCACTTCAAAAGGCAAGGAAAAATGGCTCCCCAAACAGGCTTTACATGTCTGACATGTTCCTTCTAGCCGTCTCTTCCAGCAACTGGCCGAATGCCAAGGCTAAAAATCCACAGTGCCACAACCTGAGGCGAACTGCATGGATCAGTTGCGGTGGTCAACTATGGCTGTACTGTACACAAGCACCACAGAGGGCAAACGCACACACACACTGACAGCATGTCTGTAAGGGTCTTGTTCCATCTACATGTTAGTCATCCTGTGAGGGTTAGTGCCACTGTGGAGCAGAATCTCCTCAGAAAATGCAGTTCCTCTGTCTGTGATAAGAACTTCAGGCATGCGGTATCACAGGATGATTTGAAGAACAATTGATGGTGTCCCACCGCTCAAAAGGGCTGCTATTTCCAAGTAGCACTGGTAATCTGCAGCTACTACAATCTGCGTGTTTGGAAGGGTTACAATCAGTATGGGCCACGGTGCTAGATGTACCTTAGGCGGTACGATGGCACATCTCCATCGTGCAGCTGCCACAGAGAACACTTAAATGAAGTTCCCAGCAAACCGAGAGATGGAGTCATACAAATGTGGAGCTTGCTGCATCCACTCACATTGCTCTTTAGCCGCGCAATGCTGTCCTCAGCCGTTTGTTTTGCTCACTCACAAGTATTTTAGTGCTCATTTTCAATGCAGTGAAAATAATGAAGTGAAATGTAGAGAAAAGGAGAAGAGTGAGAAAAAATATATCAACCAATCAATTTATTCCAGTTTTCTTTACAAAAAACTGAGGGCAGCAAGAAAAAAAAAACAGTCTTCACGACACCTTGAAAACCACCGCCACCCGTACAAAGCGGCAGTTTTGTAGCAACTAAAATGCTTACGTAAGCCCAACAGAAATTCATGACACTTGGAGAAACAAGACACAATATACAAAAGCAAGACTTCTTTGAGATCACAAGTAGTATTAGGACACAGAACATGTATGGCTGTATGCATCATTTACAGTTCTATACACATTTGCAGATATTGAAGGAACTAACAGCCTACAAATGCATTCCGAATAGCAGATACAGACATACAATGTTACATTTCATAAAATAACGTGTTCAAATATTTAGGCAGCATATATTTCAGAGTAGAAAAGCCATAGTTCTGCATCGTCGTAGTGCCACAGTGCTGGAAAAAAAATGTGTCATTTTCAGCGGTTATTCTTTTATAAAAGGTCACAAACTTGTAGTTGAACATTGTTTATAGGTATTATTTTGTAATGCCGGCATATAGGACGTGTTGATGCATCATATGGCATTTCAGCAATTATGCAAAGTACTCTTTTCCGTAAAGTTTGAAGCTTCTGAATGTTGGATGAGGTAGTTTTCATCCAGACACGGAAGCAATAATACTGCTGCAAATCTTTGTAGTGTTTGTTTGTCTGTTGATTCTTCAAAGATGCTAGCACGCCGCTTTATCGCTTTGTTTGCAATGCAAGACGGGACCAGATTTATCTCCATTGATCGCATCCAGGCGGAGCTGATTCTATGTTGTTCCAGAACATTGTAACTTTGCACGCTTTATCTCGAAAGTTCGCTATCAGCTTTAAATTGAGCACGGCCGAGAGCGGCGGGCATTTTGTTTGACGATCGCCGAGCACGCTTGTTGCTACACAGCCGCCGAGTGACTCTGTCCATTGCAGGCGCAAGTCAGCCCACATAAAGAGTTTTGTTCGCTGTCTTTTCGCTGTCTTTTCTGCTCTCCGGATTGCAGTCACCACTTCGTGACATCTAATGGAGGTGCGGGGTAGCCGTTTATGTTCCGAACACCCCCTTCAAGGGTGTTCAAGGACGAGCCCCCAGTTAACCTTAACAGCCGACGTCTCCAGAGGGAGCAGCCCAAGTTCGGGACCCTGCCAGACCGCACCCGACAACGAAAAGACGCTGCTATGAGCACCACAACCTCGCCAAAGATGTCGACCCCGATCATACTGCAGCAGCCGCGGGTGCCGCCAACTTTCCATGGATCCTTAGGCGAAGACCCCGAAGAATGGTAGGACCAATTGGCATGCCTGGCATCACTCAAATATTCGGATGATGCCACGAAAATTGGACACATTTTTCTCACTGGAAGCCTCAGCACGTACGTGGTATGAAAACCACCAGTCGTCCCTAACGACATGGGGGCTATTCAAGACAGAACTTTTCAAGGTATTCACCAGTGTCATGAGGAAAGAAAGAGCCGATTCATCCTCGAGTCCAGGATCCAGCTTCCGAACGAGCCCGTCCGCGGTTACGTCGAAGAGATGAAGCACCTCTTTCGCCACACCAACCCCGAGATGACCGAGGAAAAGAAAGTTCAGTTTTTAATGCGCGGCGAAAAAGAACAACTCTTTGGCAGCCTCGTCCGCCAGCCACCAAAAAATTGGCAGTGGCTTAGCTCGGCTATGCCAGAATATTCGTAGCGAAAGCTAAGGCGTAGCTTGGTTAGCCTTGGTTAATCTTGATTACAAGTCTAGGTTAGTCTGGTTGTCTGGCTAGTTGTCACGTGGTTCGTCACGCAGTTGGTCACGTGGTGAGGTGCAAGCACGGTGGGAATGCGAGCACGGTGGGGATGCGAGCACGGCGAATCTGCGACTTCGTGGCCAATATAGCTTTCGCTACAAAACCATTGAGGAATTTATGCAAGAAGCCTGCACCATCGAGAAGACCCTCAACATCAGGACTCGGCAGTACAACCGCCCTGATGTGCAATTTGTGCAATTTGTGCGGACACAATGACCACCATCAGCGACAACTTGCGGGAAGTTATCCGCGAAATCGTCCACGAGGAGCTAACACGACCGCTGCCAACTTCCCCACAGCATCAAGCAGCGACCCTCATGGATGTGGTGCGAGAAATGCAACAGGTATTTGGCACCGCAACTTCAACGACCACACAAGCGCAGGCCATGACTTACACCACCGCGGTGCGCAGCCAAAGGTGTTCTCCCACTCAGCACCAGCAGCCGTACACACCGCCTCAAAGATCACAATCACCCGCCCCTTCCCCAACTCGGCTGCACCATCATCATCATCATCAGCAGCAGCAGCAGCAGCAGCAGCAGCAGCAGCAGCAGCAGCAGCAGCAGCAGCAGCAGCAGCAGCAGCCGTGGCGGCGGCGGCGGCGGCAGCGGCGCCAGCAGCAGCCTGCCTACACCCACTGCAGGACAAAGGCCTCTCCCATGTCTCTCCAATTAACCCTGTCCTTTGCCAGCTGCATCCACCCTTTGCCTGCAAACTTCTTAATCTCATCCAACCACCTATCCTTCTTCCCTCCCTACAACGCTTACTTTCTCTTGGAATCCACTCAGTTACCCTTAAGGACCAGCAGTTATCTCGTCTTCGCATTACATGCCCTGCCCAAGCCCAATTCTTTCTCTTGATTTCGACTACAGTGGAAAATGGCCAAAGTGGTCCTCATTCCCAAACCAGGAAAGAAGCCACAAATAGAAAATCTACGGCCCATATATTTATTATCCTGCGTAGGCAAACTCATGGAACACGTCGCCCAAACTAGAATACCGAATTATATGGAAGAAAACAGGCTGTAAACAGACGATATGTATGGTTTCCACCCTAACCTCAGCACACAGGATGTCATGCTGCTACTAAAGAACGACATCATTGACTCTAAAACCAAAGATGCGAAGGTCATCCTAGGGCTTGACCTAAAAAAGGCCTTTGACTATGTTAAGCACGCAGCGGTACTAGAAGGGCTCAGCCGGGCTGGGGTAGAACAGAAGACCTACCGCTACATAAAGTACTTCCTCACAAATAGGACAGTAAGTATAAATTTTCAGGAAACCCAATCATATGAAATACAACTGGGAAGCAAAGGTACCCCACAAGGGGCAGTGCTGTCACCCCTCCTCTTCAACATGGCCATGAGAGAAGTTCCCGATGAGCTTTCAAAAGCATAGAAAACCCAAATTTAAAATCCAGTATGTATGCAGACGACATTAACCTCTGCATAAATCAGGGCAGCGACGCGGAGATAGAACAAACTCTTCAGGCAGCAGCCGATATTATAGCAAACTACGCAGCAGAAAAAGGGCTCGAATGCTTGCCGGAAAAATCTGAGATTTTCACATACAACAAGAAACTGAGGAACAAGCCCCCTTCGAATTTCCAAATCCTAGTAGAGGACAGACAGGTAACCCAAGTGTAAACAATCAGAATCCTAGGCCTACACACGCAGTCGAATGGGCAGAACACAATCACCATCAGGAAGCTGGAGGAATATACGATGCAGACCCTCAATCTAATCAAAAGGGTAACAAGTCAGAGAGAGGGCCTAAAAGAGAAAAACCTACTCAGGCTAAAACAGTTCTTCATAATCAGCAGAATCAGCTACATCACAGCGTACTTAAATTTAAAAGCAACAGAGAGAAACAAGATTGACACCCTCATAAGGAAATGCATCAAGAAAGCATTAGGGCTACACCTATGCACATCTTTGGAGAAACCCCTAGTGCTCGGGATGCACGATACTTTGGCAGAACTGGGAGAGGCAGTAAAGACATCACTAAGCTAAGCATAACACATGCAGGCTGAGCCATTCTAGCCAAAATCGGACTCAAAGCAGACAAAGGCATAGAAGAAAAGGAGGAAATTAACAAGTAGAACAGGAGCCGCATTAGGCCCTTTCCCAAAAAACATGCACCCAGAATTCCAGCCGAAGCACTGGAACGCATATACGGCGAAAAACCAAAAGTAAAGGTTGCCTACATAGACGCAGCAGAAGACAGAAATAAAAAATACACGACAGCCGTGGTGGTGGACAGCCAGGGCCACAGCCACCACCATAAGGGGGGCAAATATATAAACAGCAGAGGAGGTTGCGATCACGCTGGCTTGTGTCGGATCATATGCCGAATATATTACAAGCGATAGTAAAACTGCAATCCAAAATTTCGTTAGAGGGAGGGTCTTTCCTTTCACAGCCAAAATTTTAAGACAAAGAAAATTGGACTGGCCAATTAACATAATTTGGACCCCCGTGCCTTGATGTGAGACAGATACTGCACCATTTCCTCTCCTTTCACATTAAAAAAAAAAAAATCAGTGTTGCTTGGAATTTTTCTCTGATTAGAAAAATGCAGCTACAGTAGAATCTTGGTGAAACGAACCTGGCTTGATACGAATTTCGCGATGATACCTATTCGCAAAATTCCCCGGACAGAGTGCATTGTGTACGATGTGCGGAATTTCAGATGTTCCGAACTCTCTCCCTTGCCTCTACGGATGATAAAAACGCGCGAGTCACGACCGCACCCTCGAGCACGAAGCGCTGCCCACACATCATCGATGTGTACACAGGGTACAATCGCTAATCGCGCGGTACACACCGCGAGTACCGAGCTGTGGTCACACAGCAGGGAATAAATCCCTTCAGCTGTAAACAGATCTGTGTGAATGCACTTTCACGCTTCTGCATGCGAATTTTGCTTGTTTGGATTACGAATTTTTTCACGACCCCGTGAGATTCGTATCACCGAGAATCTACTGTATAGCAGAACCCAAAAATAAGTGCCGAGTAATTTTTTTTTCTCTGCTGCTAGAATGCGCCGCGCACTTCACCCTGCAATAATTAATCAAAAGCAGTACATAGCCATTCTCTGTGTGTACGGGCCTGGGCCCGGCACAGGCCTGCAACTGCAAACCCGGGCCCGGCCCTGGACCAGCAAAAAAGCCCATTTTGTGGCCCGTGCAGTGCTCTGCATCCTAAAACCACATGGATGTGCACTACTAGCTGAGACATGCAAAAGTGCTCAAGAGATCTTTAGACCTCACAGAGAGGAAATCGGCAGGTTTTTGAAGGAGAAAAATAAGCCAATTGCTGGGTTGTCTTATGAGCAGCGACTTCATTCCCTTGCATTTCTCACAGACATGCGATTACATGAACATCTTGAATGCAAAACCTCAGGGAAAACAAAAAATCATAACAAAAATCAGCAAGGAAATTTGTGCACTTCAGGTAAAATCACAGCTGTGGAATTTATAATAAACTGCACATCTCCAACCAAAATTTTAACTTTAACCCAACGTTTCGAAGCCGACTTGGCTCCTTTATCAGGGGTGACTGAGGGCAGTAGCTAGCGTCTTTTAAGTATGGAGGGGAGGAGGGGGGGGGGGGGGGGAGTGTGAAAAGAACAGCTGTGTCGCGAATGGCGCGGGGGAGGGGGGGGGGGGGGGGGGGGGGGGGTTGGCTGTTAGTCACGCTGGCGCACTGCAGGGAGGTACTGAATGACGACTTTTTTTCGTTGCGTTGAAAAACATAGTCCCTGGGCAAATCTGTCAAAACGTTTAGTTTTCACAGCTGTGGAAGCAGGAGATAAGAGCGAATAAGCTGGACCACTTTCCAACTCTGAAGTTACTAAGGCACGCTGACAAGAATAATGCGATGTTTTCGCAGATTAGCTCCACAATCTCGAGGAAGAATTTTAAATACGGCTTCAAGATACAAACAGCCTCTCCAAACAGTTCAAAATTTTCTCTTTACCCTTTGCTGTGCGAGTCGATGCACAGCATATATAGCCACATAACAGCACAGCACATAGCAAGCACATTTTTTGTGGAAAACCTGTTTTCCCCTCTGTCTCGACACGGCAGGCCATGACCACCATCATGCATCGGGGAGGACAGCACTAGCTGGACAAGGGGTAAGCTCCCTTGTGGAGGAAGTGGAACCAGCGACACAAGCCTAGACGGCTACATCTAGACGGCTACACTGCACTCCGTGGAGCCAGAGAAAGTTTCTTCGGGATCCGGCCAGCGTTGCAAGCAGTTGTGGTCGCATACTCTCGTCACCTCCCGCAGCAGGCGCACAGGAAGATCCCACACACTGCCGCTGGACTTCCCGTTCCGGGCGGCAAAACAATCACAGCAAATGCATACTCTCGTCACCTCCACCGAAAAATGCCCAGTCATGGCACTGCCCCAAGAATGCGGCGCGCATGGAAGACCCGCTGTCATTCTCAGCGCGTGCATATGTTAGGCACCGATACCACTGAAGCTGCGCCCCTGCCCAACCGGTAAGTCGGAAGCCCTTCTTACGAAGCCTTATACTTCCGAGGAATGCCTCGCTTGATGTTTAGTAGCTAGCTGGCTTGCTCTGTGCATTATCTGTAAGTTGTAATAAACAGCATATGAGTGTACACGATTTGTTGTCCCTCCCTTTGTTCTGATCGAGCACGATCCCCTCCGCGGTTAGCGGGCGAAAATGCAACACCTGCAGGATGGGAGTGTGGGGCGCAAGACTGCCCCCAGGCCACCATAACTTGTGAAAGTACTTACATTTTCTTAACTGAAAGTGAACAAGTATGCTCTGCGTTCAAAGGTGACAGACCTCAGAGCTGCCATGCGAATCATTTCCACACAAGACCGAACACCGAATACTGCTTCCCGTCATTGCTCAGCGCTGTCAAACCCCAAGCCAGCAACATGCTTAGAAATGAACGTCAATTCCTGTGGTTCAAAAATAAAACCTCTTCTTGGTCAGGCCAGTTACCTTAGTTGTTTCTTTTGTTTAACACACTGACCTCCTCCCCAGCACTTGTTATTTTCCGGCTCCTGCCCCACAGAAGACAAAATTTTCTCAATGCAGCCCTCATAGCAATACGGATTTTTGAGACCCCTGTATACAGTGACCCAGCTAATGGAACATTGCCAGATGTGCCATACTCAAACCATGCACTCCATTTTTTTAAAGGAAGCAGGTTCACAACAAAACTAATGCAACAAAATGTGCAGTTACCCCTCCCCCCTTTTGGTAAACACTAGCTCGGATGCTCTGTAAACAAGTGTGCACCTGTCAAGGAACGAGAGCACATGTGGAAACAAGCTGTGGACTGTGCAGAGGGAATGGGCCAAACTGTGTTCTACTCACAAGGGGTGTGAACCGTAGCCATTTCAACGGTGCAAGCCACATGAGGAGCAGGCTGACCGTCAGGTAATGCATACCTGCGCTCCTCCCCTGTCACCAGGTCACATGGCGTGCCCTGAAAAAGATGTGGTCACCCTTTTTCTCGTGGTCAACATTTGCACCTCCAAGCACTGAATTATTTCAACTGTCCTCGAAAATAAATGTCCAAGCAAGAAATGCCTCTGCCCCAATCAGACACATGAAAATGTGATGACTAATACATAGAAAAGGCACTGTGACCCTGCATGTGTAGGAGAGGAGGGCTTCCAAGTCGGCTACAACAGTTAAACCCGATTATATGAGTTAGACCGAATTATTCTATGACCTCTGTAAAGCTACAATGTCAACATAAAAGAAAATGTATGGCTATATTGTACAAAAATTAGCAGTCAGACACAACAGATCCAGCTTCAGTCAATACCGGTAGATTCAAGAAGCTGGCTTTCCCTCAGCACACTTTCAAAACATGGACCTGCGGGTGCTACGTAGAACAGGCCGACCAATCATGACAGAGATTTTTCCAGACATAAGCAACGGACGCATAGCCAGTCAACCACAATATGTATTCTTGCACCAGTTCTGCCAGCGCTGTCATGCATTTCGCATGTACGGTTAGCCGTGCTGCCATCAGGAATTTTGTACGGCTTCTGTAGTCTCTGCGTATGCACATTGGCAGCTGGGAAACAAAGTAGAGTGGGCAGATAAAAAGAAATAAAAATAATATTGCCCAGCAGGGAAACAGCAAAACCTCCCCTTTTCAACCAAACTGGACATTATTAACCCTTTGTAGGACAGCAGGACAAATGTGATCAAACTTGCTTGAAGTGCTGGCAAACTGACTGCGGTGCACCTGTGTACCATATTTTTGTGTGCTGAATGCTACCTAACTATCAAACAAACCATTCAGCGCATTTTTATGTTTTGCTAATAGGCCTCCTTGATGTTCTGCGTGTTTTTACAAGCATGAGATTACAGTTTGACGAGGCCCATAACAGCAAAAAAAATTTTAATTAAAAATTTTGTTGAGTTCCTCAGCTTTTTTAATCAGTCAACTGCCTAATAATATTTTTCTAACCAAATTTCAATTCTAATGCAAGTTTATGTCCAAAAGACTAAGGTACAGATACACACCACATTTAAGGTCTTTTTTATGAAGTCATTGGTACAAATGTGGACCCCTTTTTTCTAGGAAACCAGTGGCCAAACGGCTTAAGCGCCTGTGACGTCATCAGCACCTGTGACGTCGTCCTCTGTGTTTCTTCTGTCCCTGTGCTTTAACGCGCTGTCAACAAGAATGGATCATTACCAACTAGCCCGGCAATTTGTCCTATTCAGGCTTAAGAGTGATGCCATTCAATTTCTAGAGTCATGGTAATTTTACTATTTGTATGCATGCGAAATATACATACAGCTCGCGCCTTATAGAGGGTTAAGCAAGTTGGATGAGGTGAGAAGAAATCCAAAATCACCACCACATACACGATTCCGAGAAGCCTGCTTAACACCATTTCAAAGAACAAGGCTGGCATTCGGGCTAAAGCGGAGAAAACACACCGCGCCAGACATGTGCACACTGCTGCGTATGAAGATCTTGAGACAGCTATGTACAGACGGTTCCCCAACGTTCGATCAGAGAACAATCCTGTTTCCAGCCCCATGACTGAGCAGAGGGCAAAGGACTGTGCTTTTGTTCTCGACACGACTTCCATGGTGGCTCCGGTTGGCCGCTGAGCTTTCAAGAACGCCACGAAATTGCCGTCAAGACACTGACTGGTGAGAGTCGTGCCGTGGACGTGGCACTTTGAATAAGTGGATTCATAAATTTGGGGCAACATCATAGCAAGGTACCAGCCCCACGATATCTTCAACTCAGATGAAATTGAGCTACTTCGGCAGATATATCAAAACAAAACACTGGTGTGTCGTGACAAGAAGTCCTATGGTAGGAAACTTAACCAGGACAGAATATCAGTGTTGCTCGCCACTAACATGTATGGATCAATCAAGCTTCGACCACTCGTGCTCAAAAAAAGAAAGTCTCCACAATGCCTGTAGAACATGCTCTCAGTTCTGGTGACCTACAGGTGCAATCAAAAAGCATGAATGAGCTGCAAACATTTCTGGTTACCTACAGGTGCAATCAAAAAGCATGCATGAGCTGCAAACATTTAGCCAAATGGCTGAAGTCTCAGAAAAATGGCCTGGTAGGCCAAATTCGCAACAACTGCCTCCTCGTAGACAACTGCTCTGCAGCACCAGTTTCAGAAACACTGAATTCCGCTTCCTGCTGCCGAATGCTACGTCGATGCTTCAATCCATGGGCCAGAGAATAATCCGCGCAGTGAAGGCTGGTTATAGCAAAAGTCTGATTGAGAGGTGCCTATAGAACTAGAGGACTGAAAGAGACCTAAAAATTGATCTTTTAGGAGCACTGTCAACGTTGCGTGGGTCAGGGAATGATGTCAAAAACAAAACTAAACAGAATTGCTTCCGACATTCTGATGTCTGCTTCCCTGGGGAAGAGGGAGCAAATTCTTTGCTGGGTAGGCTCGACAAAGCCGTCTCGGGTCTCGATTTGTGGAACCAATTATCTGCATTTCCTCACGCTATTTGTGAAGGGGCAGCAAGCAACTTTGGGTCCATAATCGACAACACTGAGACCAGGGGGGAGCCCAAAGGATGCAAATTGTGACAAGGATTTCGGAGAACCTGTGTGCATGTGCCTCGACGTGCTCCAAGCACTCGCTAGAATCCATCGCTATTACGTGTCAATAGAAGGTTACGCTCTCAGCTGTTCAGAGTCCACCCATAGCATTGAAAAATGTGTTCTCTCCATGCCATTAAGATGAAGAAACACAAAAATATTCACGACTCTTCCACCTGGTAATCTGTGCACAGTCAGTGGCTATCACAGAAATACATTATTTCCATCTCAATGTGATTTTCTGCTGTTATATTTACTGCTACTTTTGCATCGAATTACATGTCATATCAAACTCACAAATGTTTTTTAAACAAGAGGTCATGGCCCGCATCGTCATGGCAACGTTGTTGCAAAAAACCCATGTCATGAGTGTTTGCATGGAATGACAATAATTGAAAAGAGGACTCGTAATATGAACTGAGCATGTCTCAACCTACTTGCTTTATAAAATAATAGATTTTTTTACGTAAAGAAAAATGTCCATAAATTTCAGTCAGGATTCGAACCCACGACCCTTGGATCACCAGCCAGGCATGCTATGGACTAGGCCGCATGAGCACGTTGACTTGGCTGAGGTAAAAGCTGAGAGAGGGGGGGGGGGGGGGGGGGGTGATGTGTATGTGGTGTTGGCTGTGGGAGTTTCGGAGTGCCGGAGACGCAGGAAAGCGGACGCTTTCCTCCTTCCCCACAGCCAGAAGGTCAGCTCGAGAGCGCTGCACTGCCTCCTTCCTCAAATCTGTCACAAGCGCGCACTGCCAGGCGCTGCCGAAGCGGTCGCTGATTGGCCGAAAGTGACAACCGGTGAGTGCGCCGAGATCGGCGGGGACCGGCCGTGGCCGAGGGAGATGACAGCGAGCCGTGACAGCAAGAGGACGTCAGGTAATTACCTCCCTTCTTCCCTCTTTGTTATAGCCATCTTGCCCCGTCAGCCCCACGTTGTAATTTGAAGCTTAGTAATATGGTAATCAGTGCCGTGAACTAGGAACATGCTAATTAGTGAGATACTAATTATTTATTTATTTATTTATTTATTTATACAAATACCTCACAGGTTCCACACTTGGAACATTGTGTGAGGGGAGGGGTTACAATATTTAGCAGACAAAAGATGGTACAAAGTGGAAAGAACAAAAAATAAACAATATTAAATACATTGGACTGCAAACAATGATTACACCGTACATGAAAAAAAAAACGTAATATATTGACACAGAGGAAAAACAGCAAACAAATAGTGGCACTGCATGGACTTGACAACACATACGAAAACAATTTATGTACAATATCATGGATGCATGAAGGTGGTCAATTCGTTTTTGAAGATTAATGGGTCACGTATGGTAGCAATGCAATCCGGAAGGCCATTCCAACACTTGATAGCACGTGGCAAAGCAGAAGAATTAAACGCGAGTGTTCGGCCGAATAGACGTTGGAAGCTAAGATTATTATGTAGGCGACGTGAAGTGCGCATTGGGCGTGTAAGTGGCAGTGTGGACGCGTGACGACTGTATATTAGTTTCTGTAGTAAGCAAAGAAGTGCGATATCCCTACGTGTCTGTAAACTTGTTAGCGATAAAGATAACTTGATGCTTGTTACGCTGGAATGACGGTTGTAGTCGTGAGAAATAAAACGCGCTGCTCGGTTCTGAATTGCTTCGAGTGAATGAATTAAATAAGCCTGATGTGGTGACCAGATGGCTGATGCATATTCGAGTTGGGGACGGACAAATGTTAAGTATGCTAGCTTGAGGGTAGAAACAGAAGCGCTATGAAGATTTCTTATCAGGTAGCCAAGCGTGCGCGATGCTTTAGCAGTTATGCATTGAATATGTTCCGCCCAAGAAAGATTTGAAGTCAGATAAACGCCAAGGTATTTATAGGAAGACGTGCGGGATAGTGTGACACTGTTAAGGGAATAAGTGAATAGCGAGTTTGAATGCTTCCGGCTAACTGTCATGATTTTACATTTGTCAGTATTAAGTGTCATTTGCCATGATGTGCACCAGTTAGTTACACATTCAAGGTCCTGCTGAAGAATTGCATGGTCAGTGGTTGAGCGGATTTGGCGATAAATTATGCAGTCATCGGCGAACAGTCGGACCGATGATGTAAGATGCGATGGCAGGTCATTTATGAAAATTGAAAATAATAAGGGACCGAGAACACTTCCCTGAGGGACACCAGAAGTGATGTCACTAAGGGGTGATGAAAAGTTGTGTGTGCACAAACAGGTTTTTGTTTGGTTTTAGGGGGTTTAACGTCCCGAAGCAACTATGAAGGAGGCCGTAGTCGAGGGCACCGGACATTTCGACCACCTGGGGTTCTTTAAAGTGCACTGACATCACACAGCACACGGACATCTAGCATTTCGCCTCCATAGAAATGCGACTGCCGTGGCCGGGATCGAACCTACGTATTTTGGGTCAGCAACCAAGCACCATAACCAATCAGCCACCGTGGCGGCCCTTATGTGCACAAACTGAAGCGTGGAAGAGTTCAAGGACAAGAATATTGGAGTGTGGAAGAGCTTTCAAAGACAAGAATATGGAAATTGTGTTGAAATAAATGCAATAAATGCGTAAATGTGAACAAAGAACAGTGACTCTGTGTGAAGAGCAACCGATGAGGAGAGCCATTAACCCTGTCACGTCATAACTATAAAGGTGGAGGTCCTCCTAATTTTTGTAAGTTGAATATATGCGGGTTCCCTTGTACTTTTACAACACAAGACACAGAATGGAAGGTGCGTGCATATTAGATTTAGATGAGACGACTTATGCAAGCGTCAATTAAGTCACTGCTACTGCTCTTCTCTTTGTCACTGCCATACAAGCCCACCAGTCATACTTGATGCCAGACCATCATCATCATCAGCAGCAGCAGCAGCAGAAGCCCGACTACACCCACTGCAGGGCACATGCCTCTCCCATGTCTCTCCAATTAACCCTGTCCTTTGCCAGCTGCACCCACCGTATGCCCGCAAACTTTTTACATCTCATTCACTTACTTAACTCTCTGCTGCCCCTGCTACGCTTACCTTCTCTTGGAGTCCACTCCATTACCCTTAAGGACTAGCGGTTATCTTGCTTTCGCAGTACATGTCCTGCCCAAGGCCATTTCTTCCTCTTGATTTCGGCCAGGATGTCATTAACACGCGTTTGTTCCCTCACCCACTCTGCCCACTTCCGGTCTCTTAACGTTACACCTATCATTTTCCTTTCCATGGCTTGCTACGTTGTCCTTAACTTAACCCTTTTCGTTAGCCTGCACGCTTCTGCCCCGTAGGTGAGCACCGGTAACATACAGCTGTTGCACAGTTTTCTCTTAAGGGATATCGGTAAACTGCCATTCATGATCTGACCATGCACATGCCCATGAGTATCAATGCTTGGCTTGGACAAAGCAGTACACGCCTCTAAGCAAAAACCAAACCAAATCAATGGTGTGCCCTAGTACACTGATGATGTAATTTGAGGATAAACACCAGTCAGCACTCAGCAAACTAATCAATGGGTAACCCAGAGGGTGAAATCTGGTTAACCTGGTTAACCCAGATCATCAGCCAACAACAAGTGCTGACTTCAGCCATTAGTCCAAGACGCAGGCACACCTTGCTTAGCAGCAAACTCCCTCAGCTCTTAACAGCATTTCTAGGCTAAACTTCTCTGAAAGCTTCAGCACAGCTACAATGGAAATATACAAGATGCAAAAAAAGAGAATGAAGCCATATGCTCACAAATAATTCTCAACTGCATCCAGCCTCCATTCTGGCATGCCACATTAGCACAAGACAAATATCCTTCATAAAAATTTTCACAGTGGCATTCATGGCACATGTTCAGCCACACTTGTTAGGGCATCTGTTTCTTCTTTCGTCATTTAAAAATAGCTATAATATGGCTAGTTAAACCAGTTAAGGGGGGACACTGGTGTTAGACCTATTTTCCTTATTTTTAGTCCAATCCTAATGAAACTGTACGACGTTGCTCAGTTTTTTATACTGATTTCAAATATGAAATTGATTTTTAATTAATTCATTAGTTCCTAAGATAATTACATTTAATTAGTCATTTATTAGTACCTCTGTACAAAAAAATGGCTCAATAAAAAATAATTTTTAGCCCATGGCTACGTAGTATGGTGAGTAAAGAGTGCAATAATCAAAGCCGTTTTTCCATTTTAAACTCATTAGTAATTTTACAGCACTTAGAATAGCAGCATTCAAAGTGTCAATATCGTGCATCGATAAACTTTGCAAAATTACAAATTCTTGAAGCGTGATTGAACAATTGTGCTTCGATTATTGCATACATTATGCTTTCAGCTTCCCTTAACAAACAATATGACATGTCTATCTGCCCTAGACGTTGAGATATTGACGTACTAAGACAGCCAGGTGTCCAAAATTTTCACGGTGTTAAATCGCCTGCTCCTGAACAAATTGAGTCCCAACGAGTCCCATGCTATAGTTTTGCATCAGAATATTGCATCAGACTTTGACATAACAAAAACAAAAAAAAGAAACACCCTCATAACAGGAAATGTAACTTTCTAAAATGGTGCCTTCACTTTTCCACAGCTGCTTTAAGCAATAAACGGCCCACTACACTCCTGGATATGGGGCGGCACAGTGGCGCTGCAATCTGTGGTAAGTGCTTGTTGCTAGAATATTCGCTGTCGTGTGGGTCCCAACGCAGTTCTTTGAGCAGTGTGGAAGGGCACCTCACGTTGAAAACATGCTAGGATAAGGCACTGCTGCAGTGTAGCAGCAAGCCAGCTGGGAGCCGCTTCCTATCCCCCTCAGCGCAAGAACAGTTTGGTGTCTTATAAGGTTCTGTCAACACTTCAGCTTTCTTTGCAGCTTCTTTTCTGCAGTGTGGCAGCCTGAACCTCAGCAGTACAATGCATCATAAAGTCACAGTGTCAGTGCGTCTCGGACCAATCCTAGTGACACTGTGCAGTCAAACAGGTAAAAAATTGTAAAGTAGTTCCTTATAGCCAATTAATTCGTAACAAAATTTCCCCAGGAACTCACGCCAGAGAAGCGCAATTTAATCGGTGAAAGGACAGCAACTAGGAGAGACCTTTTACAAAGTTTTAGTGCCAGTTTTAAGCAGCCGACGATAGCGGATGCCACAAAAAACCAAGCATCAAGCGCTAGTTGGGTTGGCTTCCCCGCACAGCACTGCCAGCATGTCGCAGCGGCAAGTCAAACACCAGATAGGGTGGCTTCCCCGAATTACACAGCGGTGTCGCATGAAAAATGAAACGCCAGAACGAAAGCTACCGTCGTTTTCGCCACCTGCATGAAGGTCAACGTGAACACAGGATGGCAACTGGAAGGCTACAACCAACCGTGCCACTGATTCCTGGACGCCACTGACGGGTGCGAGAGGCGGAAATGGGTGCCGACCGCCTGGCTACCAACTGTTCATGCCACTATACCTTCCTTGGCACTGTTGGCAAGTGCAAGATAAGGCCCCTCTAATGCGAGATAAACCATGAACCATAACGTGAACGCTTGCCGCACCACCATCAGTCACTAGTGTAGCGAGAGAAAACCTGCCGCCTGTCATCCAAACAGGCACAGCTCGGTGCTCGGCAGTTCGATATATCCATTTTATGGCAAATCACATTCAATATATGAAGCAAGAATTGCATGCATTTGTTAAAAATATTTAAGAACAGTTCGGTATAGCCAATAATTCGTAATATAAATGTTTGTTATATCGAGGTTTTACTGTAGAGCACAGGGCACCCACAGCCACGCAATGGAATTCATTTGCACATGCAGACATGACAGAAAGCACCACAGTGCACCTTTACCCATGGAGTAATGTCCATTTATCTCCACTGTATCTCTTATTAATTCAAAGTGTGAACTGAGGCAAGGCATACTGTTTCATGTCACATAAGGAGAGAACATGCAATAACAATAAACAAGCCATTAGTTCCATTGGTGCCACAAACAACCAGCAGTCAGATTACAAGGGCATTTCAATTACACAATGCTGAGATGGATGAGAACCAACATGAAAGCAGAATGTTTACAAACAAAAAAGTGGCTATAAATTTGAACGGCGCAAAGGACACGAACACAGGAAATACAGGGTGGATAGAAAAAGCACTCTTTCTATTCACCCTGTACTTCCTGTGTCCGTGTCTTCTTATAACATGAACCAACTAGCCCTACAGCAAGAACTACAGAAAAGTGGCACTGTTTGTCAAGAAGACTAGACAACCCGAAACAAATACATCGTCATCATCAGCCTAACTACATCCACTACAGTACAAAGGCCTTTCCCGTATCACACCAATTAATCTTGCCCCGTCCCGCGTGCGGCTAGCTTATCCCACAAACTTCCTAATCTATTCCGCCCACTTGACTTACGGCCACCCCCTGCTATGCCTGCCCACTCTTGGAATCCACTCACTAAGGGACCATAGGTTGTCATGCTTTCACATTACGCGCCCTGCCAAATTCTCCTTCTTGATTTTGACTAGGATGTCATTAAACCACATTTATTCCGTGACCCACCCTGCCCTCTTCCTGTCCCATAAAGTTAAACCTACCATTTTCCTTTCCACAGCTCGCTGCGTGGTCTTTCCTCAGCCTACACGTATCTGCCCCATAGGTGAGTACTGGCAAGATGCAGCTGTTATATATACTTTTCTCTTGAGGATGCTGGTAAACTGTCATTCATGATCTGAAAGAACCTGTCAAATGTGCTCCAGTCCATTCTTATTCTAGTTATTTCACTCTCATGATCCGGATCAGCAGTCCTTACCTACCCTACGTAGATGTATCCCCTTACCATTTCCAGCACCTCGTTACCAACTGTAAACTGCTGTTCCCTTCTGAGACTGTTAAACGTTACTTTGGTTTTCTGCATATTAATTTTTAGGACAACCGTTCTGCTCTGCTTGTCTAAGTCATTGATCATGCTTTGCAGTTCATCTCCTGAGTGACTTAGCAAGGCAATGTCTTCAGCGAAACCTAGATTCTCTCACATCTTGGTGGTCACCCATACAGGGCCGTAAGGGAAGGAAGGAAGGTGGGAGTGAAATAAAAAAAAAGGTAGAAAGAGGTGCCGCAGTGGAAGGCTTTGGAATAATTTCAACCACCAGGGGATCTTTAATGCGCACCGACAAAGTATAGCACACGAGCGCAATTTGCGTTTTGCCTCCATGGAAACGTGGCCGCTGCGGCTGGGTTCTTCCCAATGAAGTTCTCTGGATACCTCCTGCAAAAACTCTGTGAACTGCACCCCAGATGGCGTCTCCTTGCCTAAAAACCTTCCCGATCGGTATTTTATCACTTTCCCTGCGAAGGACTATGGTTGCTTTACAACTGCTACAGATGTTTTCCAGAACCCTTACATATGCCTCTTCTACACCCTGCTTACGCAATGACTGCATAGGTTTCAACCGAGTCAAGTACTTTCTCGTAATCTATCAAGGCTATATAGTCGAGCCCACTCATAACGAACCTGACGGTCACGCTGATTGCGTTTGTTATATCCAAAGTTCGTGGTAAGGAGACTTCTCATATTATAGAGGCAAAAATCCAAAATCAATCAAAGACAGCGTTTATTTCTTTAAAGTCTGTCACCTGAGTCTGCTTTTTGAAAGCACACTCTATTACGGCATTTTCTAGCCTGTCCAGAGCGGCCACGTGCCCCTCTCCAAGGCACTTGCTGGCAACAAACTGTTCAACTGCTGTTGAAGCGCTCACTGCAACCAGCGGCAAGTCATCATCCTCTACATCTTCGTTGGAGTCTTCGCCTCTGGTTGCTCGCACTTGAAGCACTATGGCTTTGTCAGTGCATGGCTCTGCTCTCTCAGCGTCATTGTCCACACCAACGAAGTCGTTCCAAGCAACATCAGGTACGGCAGTTGCGCGTCAACGACGCGTTGCCATAAATCCATTTGTGTCAGGTCGCAAGACTGTTCGACAACTTCCTCCGTCGCGCTTGGGCCCATACACCCCGATTTAGAGAAACAATTTGCGATGCTCTCCACAGTTAGCTCAATCCAAGAGGCCTTAAGCATTCCCAAAGCGTCAAACAAAGAGATCCGAAATGGAGCGTCGGCACCTGGTCTCTCAATTGCAGCCAGCATCCGCTGGATTACGCACCACCGATAAGGCACCTTGAGCGCCGTGAGTGATGCCCATGTCCAGTGGCTGAATCTTGCACATCGCATTCAGTGGCAGAAAAAGTGTGGTCACCGCAGTCAGAGAAGGCTGCACGTGGTGCACCAAACAGTTGTCGAGCACATGTAGGACCTTCCTGTTTTCCTTTGTCATGTCACGGTTTAATTCAACCAGCCACTCGGCGAACAATTCGCACGTCATCCAAGCCTTTCTGTTGTGTCTGTTGAGGACTGGAACAAAACTCTCAAAGCACCGCAGCTTGCGAGACTTCCCGATGACAAATGCCAGCCGCCCGTCATTGCCATCCATGTTCGTGCACAACAGGACGGTCACGCGAAGCTCACTGTGCTTTCCACCAGCACACGTGTCTCCTTTAAAGGCATGGGTTTTTGACAGCAGCATCTGAGAGTGCAGTTTCATCTGCATTGTACACATCCCACTGAGTGTAGCTTGCTATTGTTGCAAATGGGTTGCAAGCCCCAAGGGTAGCGTTGGCGTGGCGGCCTGGGGCCCAGCTGGAAACATCCGAAGGTCCCGGCAAAGGATGAGTCGACTGGCAACAGAACAACTTGTTTATTCTGGCATCGCAAAAGAGCAGCCGGTCAGGGCGACCACGTTACTTGAAGGAAGAAATCGAAGTCTCCCTTTGGCGCCCGGAGCAGCTGCTTTTATACCCACGGAGTCGAGGGCAAGAAGGAACAGCTCGGGATGAGGCGCCCGATACGGCGACGCTCGGACATGTTCAGACGTGACGTGCGCGTCCGCCGGGCCGGCGCCGGTCAGACCTCCTCGCCTCCCAGTTGGGGAGCTCCTCTCCCCGGCTGCCGCGCTTTGACAAGCGTGGGCACCAACATGCACACACACACACACGCACACACGACGACACGTGGCATTGAAACCTGCCTAGACGCGCTTGGCGGGAGGCGTTACGGCAGCACTGAACGGGCCCAAAATGACCGCCACTTTGAACGAAGCCCCGGCGTCCGTTGCATCCGCGCCGGCTATACCGCGCGTCGTAGGCGAAACGTAACAGACCGCCCCGCCGGGAGAAGGAGATCCCGATGGTCAGGGGACTGCATCCGCTGTCCGGAGGGATGTCGCTCGATGATGCTCGTAATCGAAATCGGTCGTCCCTCGGCGTTGCTTGAGCGCAGCGCACAGAGAAGGCCTCGTTATCAGGTTCAGGTTCACACAGGTCACTGCAAAGTGACTTCGGGAGAGTTGCCATTTTTGTTCTCGTTCCCAGCAAGCGTTAGAACTACGCCGAAACGCAACTGCTCAGTCAGCAAGCACGAGACAACCCTCACTAAGCTCTGCCAGGCTCTTTCCCCTTTTATACTACTGCCTAGTTCCTTACAGTAGCCAAGCAGCACTCAGAACGCGTCCACAAATTGGAAAATTGCACTAGAAAGCACATAATCACTTTGAAACACTAAACAAAAGCAATATGTTAAAAATCCTGCCTCAGGAAGAAAACATCAGTAACAAACAACTTTGAGGCGGATTCCTACGTTAGGGGCTTCGACTTAAGCCATCGGCGTTACCGTTGAGACTCCCCTTTTTGTAACGCACCTCAAAGGAATATTGTTGCAAAGCGAGGCTCCAGCGCAGAAGGCGGCCATTTTTGGGAGAGATGGTCTGCAGCCATTGGAGAGGGCAGTGATCCGTCTCAATGATAAACCTCGAGCCGGCTAGGTAGCATGACAATTTCTGAACGGCCCACACGAGACACGCACACTCTTTCTCGGTGGCGCTGTACGCCTGCTCACGACAGGTCAGCTTACGACTAGCATAAAGGACGGGGTGTTCCACTTCTCCATTTTCCCATTGGCACAGTACAACGCCCATGCCTCGCTCACTAGCATCGCACTGAACAACGAACCCTTTTGTGTAGTCTGGCGATCGTAGCACAGGCTGGCTTGTTAGGGCGCTCTTTAGGGCGCTAAAAGCTCTTTCCTTTGTCTCGCTCCAGACGACTGTTTGGGGCTCTGTTTTTCTTAGAGCATCCATCAGGGGAGCCGCGATATCGGAGTACCTGGGGATGTACCTCTGATAGTAGCCGGCGACACCTAAGAACGACCGAATATCGGTCTTCGTGCGCGGTTGCGGGAAGTCTCTCACAGCGGCCACCTTTATTTCAGAGGGGCGGCGACGACCCTGTCCAATCACGTGACCGAGGTAGACAACCTCGGCCTGTGCTAATTGGCACTTGGGAGCCTTGACTGTCAAGCCCGCTTCGCGCAGGCGGGTTAGCACTGCCCGCAAGTGTGCCATATGCTCAGACCAGGATGCGGAGAATATCGCTACGTCGTCTAAATACGGTAAAGCGAATTCTTCCTGTCCCCGCAACACTTTGTCCATGAGGCTTGAAAAGCAGTATGGCGCGTTCTTCAAACCAAAACTCAAAACTTTAGGACGGAATGTTCCCATTGGTGAAATGAACGCCGCATACCTACTAGCCTCTTCTGTAAGTGGAACCTGCCAATAACCCCTGACAAGATCTAGGGTGGAAATAAACTGAGCGCTACTAACTTTCTCAAGGCGCTCCTCGATGTTAGGGATCGGATAAATTTGATCCTTAGTGATGGAATTAAGCCTGCGGTAGTCGACGCAAGGACGAGGTCCCTTGCCCGGTACCTCAACTAAAATCAAAGGGGAGGTATAATCACTCTCACCCGCCTCAATAACACCGAGCTGTAGCATTTTCTTTACCTCAGCCTCCATAATATCGCGCTGGCGGGGTGACACCCGGTACGCCTTGGATCGTACTGGCTCTGGGGAGGTAAGTTCTATATCATGAGTAAGGACAGAAGTCCTACCAGGCCTCTCAGAGAACTGACCTTGAAACTCTTGTAAGAGTTGGTGTAGTTCGGTTTTCTGCTCAGCCGACAGCGGTGCTTTAATGATTAAGTCACTAATGACCTGATCAGTGTCTTCCCTGTTCGTCACTGAGCCTATTCCCGGAAGCTCGACCGGAAGCTCTTCTAACTTTCCCGTGTCGGGCATTTCCTCTCCAGTACCTGGTGCCTTCAACGCTACAGGCTCAATTTTATTCAGTTCGGACGTGCTCTGAATATCAGCTTGCTGTGCCTCCGACCCTTTTTCATTGTTCGACAACGTCGGCCCCGCAACTACCGCCTTTGCAGCGAGCTCCCGAACTCTCGATCTGGTTAAGGCCTGAACGCTAGCCTCACCAAACAAAAGCCCCTTCTCGCGCAGGAGGTGATCGGACCTGTTCGAAAATAGGTACGGGTACTGGGGGGGCAGCATAGATGACACTACGGCCTCCATCTCAAGTGCTCCGAAAGGTCCTTCAATAAGCACTTTTGCTACGGGCAGACACAGGCTATGAGCTTCCACGGCTTGCTTGATCCATGCGCACTCGCCTGTGAACATATCGGGTTCTACGTAAGAGGGGTGAACTACATCCATTGTAGCTGCGGAATCACGAAGCACTCGGCACTCTTTCCCGTTCACGAAGAAGTCTCGCATGTAAGGCTCGAGAAGCTTCATGTTCTCGTCAGTGCTACATAATGACAAACACACGACTTTTCTTTTTGTTTCTGGACACTGCACCGAAAAGTGACCCGGCTTCTGGCACGTATAACACACGCGCGCTTGCCTCCTCTCGAACCGCTTTCTGAGTTCGGCTTCGGCTGCCGCCGTCTCCTTACGTTCGGTCGGACTGCTTTCACTCGCATCCGCACTACGTGTGTCCCCCCTTGCTCTCATGGGTGTGAACTTCGGCCTCTCCGACTCGGAGCCAAATTCACCCTTTTGACCGTCCTTAGCTCCGCGAGCCCGACGCGTCACAAACTCCTCGGCTAGCTCGGCGGCTTTAGCCACTGTACTAACGTCTGGCCTATCCAAGACCCAGTACCGCACGTTCTCAGGTAACCGACTATAAAACTGTTCTAGCCCGAAACACTGCAGAATTTTCTCGTGGTCACCAAACGCTTTCTCTTCTTTGAGCCACTCCTGCATGTTTGACATAAGCCTGTAGGCAAACTCTGTATATGACTCACTTCTGCCTTTTTCATTTTCCCGAAACTTCCGACGGAACGCCTCCGCTGACAGCCTGTACTTTTTTAGCAGACTCGATTTTACTTGGTCGAAATCCTCTGCCTCCTCTCTCTTCAAGCGAGCGACTACATCGGCCGCCTCGCCGGGTAACAAAGTGAGCAAGCGCTGTGGCCACGTTTCCCGAGAGAACCCCTGCTTCTCGCACGTTCGCTCAAAGTTAACCAGGAACAAACCAATGTCCTCTCCAAGCTTAAACGGCCGCATCAGGTCAGTCATTTTGAACGATACTCGTTCTCCTGCACCGTGTGCCTGACTACCATTACGAGCGCGTTCCATCTCTACCTCGAGACGCTTCATTTCCAAAGCGTGTTGACGGTCGCGCTCTTCTTTCTCTTTATCTTTTTGTTCTTTACGTTCGCGCTCGTCTTTCTCTTTTTGCTCTTTACGTTCGCGCTCCTCTTTTTGCTCTTTACGTTCGCGCTCCTCTTTTTGCTCTTTACGTTCGCGCTCGTCTTTCTCTTTTTGCTCCCTCTCCTCAATGGTCTCAAGGCATTCCGACAGCTCGTCATCCTCAGCCTCCAACTCAAGAATAGCCCTTAGCAGTTCTGGTTTTCTGTGTTTGTCTGAGACACCCAGACCCAACTCTCTTGCAAGCTCCAGCAATTTCGGTTTGCGCAACGACTTCAAATCCATGGCTGCTCCGAATGCTGCTTTCTCTACTGCCTACTATTGTCTTGCCGCAAACTAACCCGGCAGCAACGACAACCACAATTACCAGCTCTGTTTCTGACACTAACAAAAGCCTGGCAAAACTCAGAAGAAGAAAGTCCCGCACTCACCAAACCTCGCAGCCAAAAATTCAGCGCAGTCGTTCCGCTGCAGGCAACTAGTCATCACACAGGGCTCGTTGCACTGCTCCCGGATGGTCGTTGTGCTGCTCAGCATACAGTTGACCGCATATCTTCGCTGCTGGCCTCCGTTGTCGCGATCTCACCGCTGGCAACCAGTTGTTGCAAATGGGTTGCAAGCCCCAAGGGTAGCGTTGGCCTGGCGGCCTGGGGCCCAGCTGGAAACATCCGAAGGTCCCGGCAAAGGATGAGTCAACTGGCAACAGAACAACTTGTTTATTCTGGCATCGCAAAAGAGCAGCCGGTCAGGGCGACCACGTTACTTGAAGGAAGAAATCGAAGTCTCCCTTTGGCGTCCGGAGCAGCTGCTTTTATACCCACGGAGTCGAGGGCAAGAAGGAACGGCTCGGGATGAGGCGCCCGATACGGCGACGCTCGGACATGTTCAGACGTGACGTGCGCGTCCGCCGGGCCGGCGCCGGTCAGACCTCCTCGCCTCCCAGTTGGGGAGCTCCTCTCCGGGGAGGCTGCCGCGCTTTGACAAGCATGGGCACCAACATGCACACACACACACACACGCACACACGACGACACGTGGCATTGAAACCTGCCTGGACGCGCTTGGCGGGAGGCGTTACGGCAGCACTGAACGGGCCCAAAATGACCGCCACTTTGAACGAAGCCCCGGCGTCCGTTGCATCCGCGCCGGCTATACCGCGCGTCGTAGGCGAAACGTAACACTATCGTTAGAATGTTCTCAGAGAGGCACGCATCGATGTTCGCTGAGGCTGCTTCGCCTGCGATGGTCTTGAAAACTATTCCATGGCGAGCTTTAAACCGGTGCAGCCATCCATTGCACGGGCTGAAATCGGGAAGTCCAATAGGGAAGCAAAGCCTCTTGCCTTGAAAAGCATCAGCGGACCACTGACGGGAGTGTGGGAATGTTGCGGGACCGGGCATCAACAAACCATTTAAGCAACGCATCTTCAACATCTGCGTAGGTCGCCTTTCGAAGGCACCTTCTCTTTGTCCGGTCAGCGTTTCTGCTTGCTTTTAAAACCTTGTCCTTGTCTTTGGCAATTGTCGAAATGGTCGACTTTGACAGACCATAATTCTTCACCAAGTCGCAGTTCTTTGCTCCTTGACCAAGTTCAATAAGAATAGCTTTCTTTGTTGCGACGTCGACAGCTTTTCTTTTCACAGTCGATGTTGGACCCGAAGCACAGTCTGCCATCACACTCGGTGGAATTGCAGCCCTCGCAATCATATGACGAAAGCGTCCAATTGTCCACAAAACTCTAAACATACAGCGACAAGAGCAGCGCGGACCACGTGCACCGAGAGCGTAACACCTGTACAAAGGAGCAATGCGTCAACTGGATGCTGCCCGCTCACGGTAGCTGCACACAAGGCGGAGCACCGATTGGGGAATCGATGCATGCCATGTGATCATCTGGACAATCTAGCCATACCCCGTGACAATGCAGAAGCGCGCGTCGGCTGCTCCGATTTTATTGCTTTTTGGAGCCTTTTTTTCTTTTTTCTCGAAATGGGGAAATGGGCTGATGAGTGACGGAACGGGGGGAGGGGGGCGGTGGGAGGGGGGGTCAGCGCACTTGGCGCGCCGACGGTAAGGGCGAATTTTTCGACAGCGGGGTCGAGTTTACGGCGTCTTCGCATTCGGTCTTACCGAGTTGTGCGGCCGCGGTTCGTAATTTCTGAGATGCAGCGCCATTGCTGTAAAACATATTGTGATGATAGCTCCACCCTCATTCGTAATATCCAAGCGTTCGTTATAGCTACGGCAGTTATAAGAGGGCTCGACTGTATATATATATAAAGGACAGTAATATTCTGCACTACTCCCTATCGCCTGACTGATGGTGTGAATACGGTCGATTGTAGAGTAGACTTTCCAAAAGCCAGCCTGGTGCTTTGGTTTAATTAAAGGGGCCCTGAAACACATAATCAGTGCATTGTTTTGCCCGTTGGCTGCATAGAATTAGTTATAGAGATGCTATTAGCATCGGTCGTACCACATATACTCTTTTTTCCATTTTAATTAGCTCGCGAAAACAAATTCATGGCGCTGACGGTGTCACCATACAGTGGCGGTTTTTAGCAGTGGATATGACATCACTGGGCGGGAGTTTGATGATTGGACAAACAGTAAATATACTGCAAATTGCGTTACTAAATATAGATACGCTTCGTCAAGTTTTTGCGTTTTATATTACATCAACAAAACCAACTTGTTTGCCTTAGATAAAAGTGCTGTAAAGCAAGTAAAACAAAAATGAACCACCAGAGGCTCTGGCTACTTTTTGCATAGAAGGACTTTGCGCCTCTCTGTACACATCCTACAACCTAGCACACAACACTTATGGCTACTCTCTATGTATCCGAGAACGACTTTGCGGAATCGATCCAATTGAACCATTGCACTTTACAGGCGTTCGTTTCGGTCCCAAGGAAGGATGCAAAAATAAAAGCCATTCGTTTCACATTTAGTAGTGCGCATTGTCAGCTTGTGGATCATCACCGGGCGGTGCCGCCCGATGGCACCACGTTCCCATCAACCGCACGCACGCCTTGCTCGCCGTGACCAATCAGCGTGTTCCTAGCGGCGGGCCATGGTAGGCGGTAAGCAGTAGTAAGCAGTAGCGGTACGTATCTGGTATCTGGTATCTTGCACAGGCCGTCAATCCGTCGCAGTATCTCGCGCTCAAGTTCAGATCCAGTTCGGATCGCGTTCGGATCCATAAGTCAGGGAACGTCACTGATTACTGTTCCCTTCTGCACCGTCGACGTGACGATGAAGCGTCACTGGGTCAGCTGGGCGTTCAATTGGTTATTGTAACCATAAAAACAGTGCTACCAGCCTTGGCAAGAATGAGTTACAGCGATTAGACAACCATGGTGTGCAAACTTTCGTGATGTGCTCAGATAGGCTGTTTTGATTGGTCCCATCCTGTGTTGTCATTGGAAGCAAAATGGGAACGGGAAGCTGCGCGAAAATCGAGTTGAGGGCAGCATTTTATTTACTTATATTTTGAAATTTCTTCATTGAATAACTCCCGCTCCTATGTATCAATTCCTGTAATTCTTTTTGAGTCAGCATCTGTGTGGTATAAAGAATTCATCTGAAGTATAGCCGGCATCCGTTCAAGCAGCGTTTCGCAGCCCCTTTATGTCCAAGGTTGGCCTAATTCAATTAATGATTACTAATACTTAAAGTAAATGCCTAGTATACAATGGACAGTAAGCTAATCAGTCAAATTTTTCAAGTTCCTGACATCCCATTTTTTATGGATCAAGATAATGTTAGCATTCTTCCAAGACTCCAACATGCTCGAGGTCATGAGGCACTGTATATACAGGGTCGCAAGTATAGTTACTAGCACAATGTTCCCACCATACTTCAGCAAATCTGCAGTTATCTAACCCTCAACAGCCACTTTTCCTCTATGCATTTTTCCTCTCTGCATTCCATATAATCCTTCCTTTTCTTCTTCTTTCAAACTACAAAATTCTTCATCAAAAATACATAGCACTGTGCATTTAATGAAAGGCAAAATCCAAATTCAGCATTGGTGCAAAGACAAAATGCAAAACATGCGTGCAGTGTTTATGCAATGTGCTGCTGTCAACTCGTGACAGCAACAAGCCCACATCTGAAGATTCAAGGTAAAACAAAATGCATGTTTTTTTTTTTATTGCGAGGAAAAGTAGAAATTTGGGCCCTGCTACTCAGCACCATGGTGACCTGAAGCTACGTGGCCCTTCGCCTAGGGTTGTGATATTTTCAGCATGAAGCATCCTCCCTACCCATGAGCACCTGCAGTACAACACCCGAATGCCACGCAAGGAATTTGTCAAGTATGTTGCAAAGCCACGTGCGAGTGAGGGTAAAGTTCATTGCAGGAAGTGCACACTGGAGATAGCAGCCAAGGGTGCCATGCAGGATTTCTTGAAAACGACTGTACACACCAAATTGCATGTTCCAATCATGTGACAAATGCCACAAGGTCTCAAGAGATGTGGTTTCAACCTAACTGAAATAGCAGCCTAAATAAGACATAAAAATTACAGCAGTGTGACATTCATTGTTAACAGTGTGGAAAGAACACACGACAAAACAAAGGAACACACGCACACAAGTGCTGTGTGTTCCTTCGTTTGCTGTGTGCTGTTCTCGTGCTGTTTTGACCAAGAATCAATACCAACTCAGCCAGATCACAGCCTCAAGCAGTGCAACACCCTTGCTCAAAAGCTGCAATATGAAGTTTGTCAGAATGCCCAGAAACTCACCTTCTCATTAGTCTTCTGAAAAACCTCAACCGCAAGCATCTTCAAAGGTCCACAGTAAAGGCCAGAGTTTGCAGTCTGAAAACGTTCCAGGGCCGCATGTGTTTTGCCACTGTTGGTGGGTCCAGCATGAAAAATTATTTTCCGCTGTACAGCCCGTGCTTCAGGATACCTGGCAAATGAAAGTGGTATCAATGAACCTATATTTCAGTGATCCGTACCTTCTTGTTCTCCAGCACGTCTAGCCACTTTATTTCATGCACAGTAAACAAGCTGGAGGCCTATCTGATGCCTTGCCCACTAACCACAATAGCCACAGAACCGTTCTGTAGAACACCCAAGAAGTAAAATGTCCTCGTGGAGGCCACCTGCCTAGGGAGCCAAGGCAAGCACATTCTTCCAGAAGGGCTTGCACTGACGTCACAGCAGCGGCCATGCTGGCACTGCACAGGTCTGCTTATCATTTTATCAGATTTTCCACAGTGCACAGATCCACTTATCAAAACCTGTTCTGGGCTGCACTGCAAAAGCTATGCAGGGTTCACCATCATGACGTCCATGAAAACCACAAGTGTTCTGACACAAATGACATTTTCATGGCACGAATTAGTTCCATTCCATATGCTACCAACCGATAATCAAGTGGTTTAAAACCCCTCATAATGTGTACAAATAAAATTAAATGAGTCATTCAGTAGATCCGTAGATCTGCAGATTCAGTAGATCCGACTTCTCGCGATACATTACAGAACAGAAGCTGTACGACTACTGCACAGTTTTCATCCCATCAGCGAATGCACCTTCACACAATCTTTTTAATACAGAAAATGAAAACCCCAGATACAAGCAGCAACCTTTCGAGCATGCCGACACTCAACACAAGACAATGTAATGTTCACAGTCACGGAATGGCTCCGATGTAGTGACAAACGTTACCAGTTTGCAGGCAGCCTGAGGTCACTGATCTTCTGCAGCTCCTCCATGCATTCCAAATGCGGGAATATTTGCTTCGCATGGTGAAGAAAATAAGGGACTAAATCATCCAGGTGCCCTGCATGCGATCAATCCAATCAGGCACGCATGAACCAAAAAACTATGAGCAAATTGAAGTACGCACTTCCTCCCTGAAGAAGGTCGCTGAAGACGATGTGCAAGTCTGCAGGCAGTTGCTCGGACTCCATGCAATACCGTCGAAAGCTCACGAAAGCTTGGTGAAACAAGCGAGCTGCAAGAATGCCGCCTCCTTGAGACTACTCTGGCAAAGCAAGTCAAGCAAACAGCTCCTTACCATCCAGACCATTCTCTTCGCTCCACTTCACAACCTCTGGACGCCTGCTGAATTGGTTTAATAACTTCAGGAGGTCCTCTGAAAATCAACAAAACACACACTTCGACAACTCCTCAGGGCAAGAAATGCGATCGCGTGAACATACACGAGGACGGTGCCGGCGCGCTCCTGCTCGTCGTGTAATGCTTGCGCTGCCACACTGCCCGCCCAAATATGAGCCAACCAGCCCAACCACATGCGTTGCTTCGCGGGCGCCGCCGACACATGGCCATGCACCCGCCGAAGACGGCGCTCTCACCTTTCTTGAGCTTGGTGGTGAGCTCCTCTCCTACGTTGATATCATCCGGGTTGTTGGACAGCTTCACTGGAACCGGCATGAACAACGATGATACGCTGCTCTTGGAGCTTTTATGTCGAATGCTTATAACGAAATTAACATACTGCAATCGTCTCGGTAACGACCGAAGGTGCAATGTTTCAGGGGCCACCATGCGAAAGCGAATCTGCCACAATGTGCCGCCGAAAGTACGGGTCGTACCACGACACATGGTGCCCAGAATGGATAATTTTACCAAATGCATTTTGCTTCCTGGCATGCCCGTTACCGAATCACATGCCGTAAGAGATCGCCTGTCATTTCAAAAAAAGACCATGGTGCGAAAAACATCGCAATCGCCGCACCGCAGCAGACTCAGGACCATTCTCGCGACTATCGCGACCAAACTTTTTCCCTCCATAGGCTCCGTTTGGATTGGATTGGATGTGGAGCCGTGGAGGTCATTCCTTTACAACAGGCAATGGTGGTTTGAGACGCTATGGCGGAATCTGTCCCGCTGTGTCAACACGGCCTGTAATTTAAGACTATTCCAATTTACAAGGCGGCGTTTTGTATTTTCAAGGTTTCGACCCCCCTGGCCTTGGAAATGACTTCTTGTTCGTTCACATACTTACACTGACCTACACCACTACTATGGTGTTCTAGACACGGTGGAAGACTAGTAGTAGCAGCTCTATGGGTTCTACACACCCTACCCCTACACTGGTGTCTTCGACAGGTCGCTCCCGTTACAGTGCTCCTAGAATCTCTGTACTCCCGTGATGGTTAGGATTTGGAAGACTGGTAGCCGCTCTTAATCTGAGTGCTATAATATGCAAGCTTCGAAACAAAAATAATCATTCATAACTTTTTTTTTTTTTTTCTGTGAAGCAGTCTAAACACTCGCATGAAGGATGTTGTCACAGTCATAGAGCTACACAGTTGGTGTTTCCCTCTTTGTTATCGTTCTTGCAGTTTCGATTGTGAGCGATCCGTAATTCCGCCCTTGTTTTCGTTTCGCGCTGATTTCCTTTCGAAAGAATTAAGTGCCCTAATTGTTGGAGTCGATTTCGAGAAGCTGTTATAATATGACAGCTGCACTCGAAAAAGCTTACTTGCGCGATCATGTTCCCCGGGTTCGAACCCGACCGCGGCGGCTGCGTTTTTATGGAGGAAAAACGCTAAGGCGCCCGTGTGCTGTGCGATGTCAGTGCACGTTAAAGATCCCCAGGTGGTCGAAATTATTCCGGAGCCCTCCACTACGGCGCCTATTACTTCCTTTCTTCTTTCACTCCCTCTCTTATCCCTTCCCTTACGGCGCGGTTCAGGTGTCCAGCGATATATGAGACAGATACTGCGCCATTTCCTTTCCCCCCAAAACCAATTATTATTATTATCATGTTCGTCTTTATATCGCTGCGGACAACCCTGTTTATAATCGGGAACCAGAGTTGCTTGTACGGCGCGATCAAGTCGCCTTTTTGAAAATCGAAACACACGAATGTTTGCTTATGGCTCGTCACTCTTGCAGAAGTGAACGTACCTAAGCTCTGAAAGAATTGCCAATATTTCCGGTACACTGTCCGCACCCTGTAGATATATTCCGCGCATACAATCCGCGCATCAAAAATGCATATGCAAGCGCTGGTCATATATCATAAGGACTGTAAGAGGAAAAAAAAAACGTTATGTCTCTAAGAAAGGCTCATGCCTTCAGTATCTTTGGGTGCACATGTCCGCAAGCCAATGACTATAACATATTGCATTCTGTCACCTAATTGCACACTTCTGCGTGAAAGTGGGTGTTATTTAGGTTGCAACTAGGGCCAGCTAGCAAACAAGCGTTCAAATATTTATTCAGGTGGCAGCAACAGAAGCACAGCTCGATTATCACAAATGTTCGTGATTGAAATGCATTGGGCATTTTAAAATATGCTGAGCAATTTTGAAAAAAAAATGTGCTGTATATTCTGAAGGTGCGAAGTTTCAACTTTTAAGCTTGTACAATTAAGTGGGGAAAGTGTACCGGAAATCACAGTGCGCATAATTCGCATTAATGTTTTTTCTAACAGCCATTGCTTGATGAGCACAGGAGCATTTTTCATTTGTCATTGATATATTGAGTGCTTTGAATTTTGACACCCGTGTGCATAATATTTTGTGTAGTATATTTCCTGCACAATTTACAGAGTTCCATGAATGGAAAGCACAGGAGGAAGATGATCCAGGTGTGCAAGTTCATAATATCTACACGTTAAGAAAGGCTTACCGACAGAAGTACAAGGACGTTCTACAACTGTCAGGAGTGGCTATACCAAATCCAGGCAACAAGACTCTTGCGATGTAAAGTCAAGGAAGCTGCAAGTGTGGTAAGATATGCTTCTCTTTTATGATCATTACAAGAGAAGAGGGTATTGTCAAGGTCTTATACCAGAGTACACATTATGGGCACGACACCAACATCGCACACCTGAGTATAGGTCTCCTCATTTGGCTGCACTTTTTGCACTAGTTCACAAAAGTGCCGTGCAAGTGCAGCGCCAGTTCATGCGGCGCGAGTGTAGCCTGACACTAGTACTCCCGGTGCAGTGGCCAAATCGAGTGAAGAAGTGCAGAAATGTTCGTCTGTTGCAGCCATGTGTTGGTGCTTGTCACGTGGTTTTACATATGCAGGGGTTGTGCTAGTTGTATTCAGCACTGTGCATTTGTTTGAAGAGGGCATCTCGTGGAGCAGCCATTAAATTTGTGATTCCAAAAGTGATGAAAAATTTGACACCTTCCTTTCCTTTGATTGTGCATAGTGGCGCAGGCTGACCATCGCCGAGTCAACGGGTACTTGAGAGAGGCAACAAACTTGGAATTCAAGAAGTTATTCAGACTGTCGCTCGAGTCGACCTTTGACAGTTTATACGGGTGCCTCAGGATGTTGCCGTGCTATCCAAATCTGCAGTTATTTGCCAATTACAGCAGAAAAGAGTTGCCTGATAACTTGGATTTATTTGAACTGGACAACTCGTGTTCATCGTTGACAGATGGTGCGGCAGAGTGACTATCAGCGACTGACTGACAGAAAAAAGTGTCGGCTGACGGCGACCTCAAAGACAGTCGCTACTGTAAGCGGAGGTGCGGATGATGTCGCAGCGGGTCATCACAAACATTGCGATGATGCACATATTGCCACGCTGCTGACTTTCTGCCGGCGCCACCTGGAGGTCGAACTGTGTTCCCGAGCGCGTGGCCGAACGTCTTCTTTGTCCAGAACGAGCGCGGCGGTGTTGGCAAACCTCGCCCGAGTGAACAGTTTTGCTCTCTGTATTTTCGCCGGTGACATTTTTGGTGGAGGTGCTGGGTATCATCCCATGTACGCTGACCGGGACGATAGCCCTGACGCTTCTCCCCGACGAGCAGACGCCACACCTGTCCACAAAGCGAGCCGTCGCCTGCGAGGCCTGCAACCCGAATTTGAGCCACTCACGATTCCTGCTCGGGCCATGACTTCCGCCACTGGCAGCCAGATAGGTCAGTCCTTCGGCAGTGCCCCGCCGTTCGTCTTTCTTGCACCTCGGTCGCCACCATCCTTCCACGGCGACCGGTTCGAGGATGTAGAAGATTGGTTGGCCGGTTTTGACCGTGTGGCCGCGTTCAACCAATGGGACGACGAGCGAAAGCTGCTGAACGTTACTTCGCACTGCAAGACTCGGCGAAAACGTGGTTCGAGAACCACGAGGCGTCCTTCTCTAACTGGGCAGCTTTTCGCCGCGAGGTGCTCGCCACGTTCAGTTCGAGCGAGCGAAAGGAGAATGCCGAACTTGCCCTTCGCTCCAGGTCACAGCAGTCCAACGAGAGCGTGGCCATATTTATTGAGGACATGACCCGCCTCTTCAATCGGGCCGACCCAGCCATGCCCGAAGCTACAAAGGTGAGGCACCTTATGCGTGGGGTAAAGGAGCAGCTGTTCGCTGGCCTCATGCGCGACCCTCCGAGAACTGTCGCTGCCTTTGCCAAGGAAGCGACGACCATAGAACGTTCCTTGCAGGAACGGAGTGCCCAATACGGCCGTCAGGCAAATGTAGCGGCCGCTCAGTACTGCACGTCCTTGCCAGGCCCCGGGGATGAGGCGCTGCGAGCGCTTGTGCGGAGCATTGTCCGCGAAGAACTGCGACACCTCCACTTGAGTGCTCCGTCAGAAAGCGTACCTTCGACAGGCGATGTTCTCCGTGACGAAATCCGGCGAGCGGTGCAGCCACCCCCAGCACCCCTTTCGGAGCCGCACGTAATGTCCTACAGCGATGCCCTGCGCCGACCTGCCTTGGCGCCGCAAGCGTTTCGCCCCGTTGCCGAACAACCACCACCCCATCGTTACGTGCGTCCCATCGAGCAGCAGCAGGACCCGTGCCCTCCATTCCGCAAAGCGTACGTGTGGCGAACGTCCAACGATCGTCCGCTCTGCTACCACTGCGGGGAGCCCGGCCATGTTCTGCGGAATTGCCCGTACCGGCGGATGGGTCTGAGAGGATTCCCACCGGACGCGCCTCGACCGCGCTATGGTGAAAGACCGCGGGACATAGAGGAGTACCTGAACTCTCAAGTGCCGCCCCCGACCTCACAGCGGCGACAGTCGCGATCGCCATCCCCGAGGCGCTTTGCTACGCCCAGTCGGCCCTCAACCTCCGGTCAGTTCAGAGGCACGTCCCCTCGGCGGGAAAACTGAAGACGGCGTCCTCCGGGGGTAGGGCCACCGCCGCTGCACGAAGTCAACAGCCTCCACCCGACGATTGGACGCGACGGCCCGAGCGTCAACGACCCGATCCGACGACCTCAGCGACGTGCTGCGAATGATTAGTTTCCGCTGAAATTTTAGTAACCGTCGACAGTTATGAACTGACCGCACTCGTCGATACCGGCGCTGATTTTTCTGTGATGAGCAGGGAGCTAGCCATGACACTCCGTAAGGTTCTGACGCCTTGGTGTGGACCCGTGATCCGCACTGCCGGTGGCCATGTCGTGACACCAATCGGCGTCTGCACTTGCCGCATCCAAATCCGTGGTCTTACTTTCACCGGCTCCTTTGCCGTGTTAGCTGACTGTTCAAAGGACCTCATACTGGGCATGGATTTCCTTCACGAGTATGGTGCGATCATAAACCTTCAGGAACTCATGGTATCTTTTTCCGCCCAGCGAGCCGTTAACACAACCACCGAGCCCTGTAAAGTAATGTTGCGCATATGTGACGACCACATAACAATCCCTCCGCGAGCCAGCAAGTTCGTCACAGTCGAGTGTACTGACAGCACCGGCGCTCTTGGCATTGCTGAAGCGAACATGTCCCTGCTACTCGCTCGGCAAGTTTGTGTCGCCCGAGGCCTAGTAGACCTTGCCAATGGTCGTACCGAAATCTTAGTCACGAACTTTACTCGTGAACCGCAACATTTGACGAAGTCAGAAGTCGTCGCTTATTTTGACGAGCTTGGAGAGTGTACGAGGCAGTGCTCTTTATCCACCACGTCAGACCTCGCCGACGCGACGGCTACAGCCATTCCGACTGACGTGAACCCGCACCTCTCGGCCAGTCAGAAAAACTGCGTGCAAAGCCTAACCTATTCCTTCCGCGACTGTTTTGCGGAAACTTCCAAGGTCCGACAGACGCCGCTTACCAAGCATCGAATTGTCGTTGCTGACGACCAAAGACCAATTTGCCAGCGCCCTTATCGCGTGTCTTCCAAAGAACGCGATGCCATCCGCCGCCAAGTTACACAGATGCTCCAGGACGACGTCATCCAACCTTCCACGAGCCCCTGGGCATCGCCTGTTGTTCTCGTCACGAAGAAAGATGGCACCCTCAGGTTCTGCGTCGATTACAGGCGCCTGAATACCGTCACGAAAAAAGATGTGTACCCTCTGCCCCGCATTGATGATTCCCTAGACCGCCTGCGCCATGCCACCTTCTTTTCATCCCTTGACCTCCGCAGTGGGTATTGGCAAATAGAGGTCGACGAACGCGACCGAGAGAAGACCGCCTTTATTACGCCTGACGGTTTATACGAGTTTAAGGTACTCCCTTTTGGCTTGTGCTCGGCCCCTGCCACGTTCCAACGAATGATGGACACCGTGCTGTCCGGTCTGAAGTGGCAGACATGCCTCGTATATCTTGACGATGTCGTGATCTTCTCTGACACGTTTGATGAGCACCTGAAACGCTTGCGTGCTGTTTTCGAGGCCATACGTTCCGCTGGTCTCTCTCTCAAGCCAGACTGTGAGCCGCTACTGTGAGACCAAGGCTCTTCCCCGTGGTACCGCCGCCGAAGTCGCAAGTTTTTTCATTCATAACATCGTGCTTCGTCACGGAGCTCCAACGGTCGTATTAACTGACAGGGGAACCCCGTTTACGTCGGCACTTACGAACGAGGTACTTCGACTCAGTGGCACCAGTCATCGAAAGACAACAGCGTACCATCCGTAAACCAACGGACTGATTGAGCGGCTTAACAAGACAATTGCCGATATGCTTTCTATGTATGTCGACGATGACCACGCGAACTGGGACCGGATACTTCCTTACATAACGTTCGCGTACAACACTGCGCTTCACGAAACGACGCGCTTCACTCCTTTCCATTTGGTGCACGGTCGCGAAGCCTTGACCATGCTGGACGCCATGCTTCTTCCGGATCCTACTCCCTCTTCTGTCGTGGATGCCGACCAATTTGTCCGTGACGCCGAAGTTGCTCGCCAAGTTGCTTGACAGCGAATCCGGTGCCAACAACAACGCGACGCCGAGCGTTACAACCTCCGCCGCAGGGAGGTGATTTACACACCCGGTGACCAAGTCTGGGTGTGGAGCCCAATCCGTTTGCGAGGGCGCTCCGAGAAGCTTCTTCGCCGTTACTTTGGTCCGTACCAGGTGTTACGCCGCCTCAGCGCGGTGACCTACGAGGTGCTCCCTCAAGGAACTGCCCGGTCCTCTCGACACCCGACGTCCGAGGTCGTCCACGTGGCGCGAATGAAGCCGTTTTATTCCCGTTAGCCCCGGACCCAACCCCGCCATTACCTTTCGCCTTATTTTTTTTTTCTTCCCCTCGCGTACGGCATCGAGTCGATGCCTCTCAGATGGGAGGGGCAATGCCACGCTGCTGACTTTCTGCCGGCGCCACCTGGAGGTCGAACTGTGTTCCCGAGCGCGTGGCCGAACGTCTTCTTTGTCCAGAACGAGCGCGGCGGTGTTGGCAAACCTCGCCCGAGTGAACAGTTTTGTTCTCTGTATTTTCGCCGGTGACAATATTAAACATCTCACAATCTGCCTCTTATACAAATGCTCCATCGTGCTGCGTGTAATAATAATATTTGCTCACAAAACAGAAATAGTGCAAAGCAACTTGCAAGGCTGGACAGAAAGATGAGAACCCCTACGCAGTGCACCTGCCAAGCAGTCGCTTACACAGGCACGCACGCGCACTGTCATTTCAGCTCTTTGGTGACGACATGGTGCAGATGCTGCATCTAGCACGGGTACACTGCTGTCTCAACGCCCCTTGGCCGTGTGGCCGTCTGCTATGGAGCACACCAAGCGCCTTGCACTGCTTGCATGAGAACTCTCCAGGAAGCTAGTGCAGAAGAACTCATGCGGCACGATGTTAGATTGAGTGCCTAAGTGCAGGTGGCACTAGCTGCAATTTGTGTCGCCGTCCTAGGAAGTGCTGCTGAAGGTATTGGGGTCATGAACAGTGTGTGTTGACTCCGTACTTAGAACAATAGGGCACGAATTGAATTTGTTACTCTTTTGGTGGTGGAGGAGTATGGAGCGGTATTGCCTATGGCCTGCTTCATCTGCAGAACAATGCATGAGAGAACCTTGGCAGCATTCTTTGAATCCATGAAGTCCTCCACAGGAGCCCTATCACTAGAACTTCCACGTCACATGATGCATCTGAATACTTTGAAAGATGCGGGTTCGATGGAAGCGAAATGGTGGAGGTCCGTGTACTCTGATGTCAGCGCACATTAAAGAATCCCAGGTCGTCAAAATTATCTGGAGCCCTCCGCTATGGCATCCCTCATAGCCTGAGCCACTTTGTGGCATTAAACTTCATAAAACCAAGCATCTGGCGAACAGTCAAGGGCGCACCTCAAGCGAAGAATTATTGAGATGATAAAAGGAAAGAACTCACAGCAGATATTTACTATGCTGTTCATGTCCTGCTAGAGGGCATTGACAAGAATGAGGTGGCGAAGCTTCTTGAGTAATCTCTGGCCAACATGGACTCCAGGCTTCAGGAGTTTATACAGTACTTCAACGCCCCTGCAGAGCGTAAACCAGCCTGCCCGGTCAAACACCGTTCACCGTTTGTATCCTGCAAAGTCGGTGTCGTGTATAAAATTCCTTTGAGTTGTGGCAGGGCTTACATAGGCCAAACTGGTCGGTGCCTTAATGAGCGATTGATGGAGCACTCTAATGACGTCAGCAACACAGCAAAGAGGAACCTGGGAGTGCATTGCTTGAAGTGTCCGTCTCGCCCTTGCAAGCCGTTGTTTCAAGATTGCACTGTTCTAGATAAAAATGCCCATCAAAGCACTCGCGAAATCATGGAGGCATTGCACATCTTGAAACTAGGAGAGGACTGTGTCAGCTCTCCCTCGATCGCCCTGACGAAACGAGAAGTAGATTATTTGAGCCAGATGTCATCTCGGTGACCTCTTCATTCGGTTTTGATTTTCAGCGATTTTAGAACCTTTTGGCTCTTAGTAGTTTTCAGGTGCGTTTGCCGCCATGTCATGAGCAGCCCCTTATTTGCCCTTTTGGCCCTGCAATTTTAGTCTCTCGCACGGTTTTAGATCTTTTTTACCCTTTTTTTGTTTTTTTGCTTTATTTTTCCCTAGCAAATTGTTAGTGCCCTGCTTTTTGCTCCCTAGTTTCATTCCTCGCCTTGTACTGCGGTTTAAGACCCTTTGGCTCTTGTTTTTGTGTTTTTGTTGCAAAATGCCGGTGCCTTGTCTTATCGTTCATCATTGACTTGCACTGCGTTGTTGTTTGTTATTAGCAGTCATCCTTGTGCGCTGTTGCAGCCTCTTCTTTTCGCCTTTAAATATCTTATCCCGCGTATCAATTCCAGCAGTAGCGGCATCATGCGTTCCCTTCCATTTCCTGTATAAATATCCCCTTTCCGCAATAAAAATTCAGTTGAAGTCAGCGCTGTGGTGTCTTGTCTCGCTTCGTCCCCGTCTTTATTCGCGCTGTATCGCATTATGAAACTATGCTCACTGGCAGGGGATGTGGGCCTACAGTTTCTGAACAGGGCTCGGCATCAACACAAACATGCATCTTGAAAGAATGCACAGGAAATTAAGGCATAGTTTTTTGGAATGTAAAAGGATCAACTTGTTGAAAGCTCATCTCTCTGCATTGATGGACATGACACAAAACTCTTTGATGGAGAGGGTAGCCTACATTAACCAGCAAGATGAGCTGGATCGAGAAGAACCACAAATCTGCAGTGGCAATTACTGCATCTGCCAAGAGGGATGAAGAAGGACCATAGACTGTGAAATCCTAGTCCACAAAAGGCCTCGCAAACAGAGTCTCAAAATTGACAGGTGGTGTCCGCTCATCTCTGAAAAGCATCGAATGTGTTTGGTGGTCTTCAAACACGTGCTTTCACTGTGTGACCATCACTAGCACACCTGAAAAAAGAGATCAGAAGGTTTTGAAAACTACTCAAGCAGTGTCATCAAATTCAGCAAATTTTGTCAGCTCAGAAAGTTAAAATAGCCCTCACGACGCCTCCACGAGCGTGGCAAACTCAGTTTGTCATGGAGAAGATGGAAGTGATCAAAGAGTAATAGCAGAGGGAAAAATTTCTCAGGAAGTGCACTACAAGGTTTGCAAGCTTTTGGACCTTGTACTCAAGACCTGTGAAGACAATGTAAAGCAATAAATGCTCCACACATCAAGGGACCAAGCCAACAAGAAAATTGAAAGATTTTATTCTACTAAGAAATGAAGTCTGTCGACCTCAGATTCAGGCTTTTCGAAGCAAGCCAAGCTTCAGAAGAAGATCACAAAAAATACAAATTCTCAACAGCAGTATCAAGGCTGCTGTTTTAATTACATCCCCAGGACATTACTTTTGAGAGATGTGATGGACCCTACAGCACCCTCTTCTGGTGATTACATCTCCTTGACTAGTTCACCGGTACACTCATAGACATAACGTATGAAGTGTGCAGCTGTGTGGTACCAGTTAGGTGCTGTGTGCGTTAGAGACACCTCCATGCTCGCCACATGTGCTGCAGGTAAGTATATTCTTCTCTCAGCACAGTGTCTTGCACACTGCAACTGCAGAACATTGGTTTTGCTGCATCTGGCTGAGCCAGACCACTTATTATCTCGGCACACCCTGGCTGCTATGGAGTGATCTCCAGGTTACAGATTGGGAGGCTCTAACTAAGCCCTGAATGGACGTGTCTCCAGACACGGTGTGTCTTACAATGCCAAGGGTGCTTAGTAGGAGTGCAGCTTGCATTTGCGGACCTAAGGAGGTTTCACTCGATCCCTTGTCACATTCTTCACCGTACATGTTTTCTTCTCACTCAGGTTCATGGTTGCATGTCGCTAGGAATCAACAAAGTTGCTGTTAGGGTGCAACTTGATGCACACATGTTCTGATCTACTTTGCTGGGTGACACAACACTATTATGCGGTATGAAGTAAGAGACAAGTGTGTGCAGAGCTAAAAGAGATGACTGCTCTAATTTGTGCCATTGTGATGCATTTCAGAAAACAAACAGCCAAAGAGATGTCAAGACAACAATGCTGGCCTTCCATGATTCCATTGAAGACATCATTAGCGTCATTTACTGAAATACTTGAAAGATGACAATATATACTGTGCCTTCAATTTACTTTAGATTCTAGTATATTGCAATTCACCTGTTCTAGCACTGGAATAAAGCTATTATATTTATTTTGTTCATGCAGTTGTGTTGTCTTCCAATCTCTTTGTAGGTACGTGCTTCCAGAGATTTTCTAATTTATGAGTAGCAGTGTCTACCGTGCAGTGAACAAATTACAAAGCCCCTCAGTGGTTATGGTGCTTGGCTGCTGACCCGAAGGACGAGGGTTCGATCCTTGCCACGGTGGTCACATTTTGACAGAGGTTCGAGGCCCGTGTACTGTGTGATGCCCTCCATTGTGGTATCCCTCATAGCCAGAGTTGCTTTGGGACATTAAACCCCTCAAAACCAGTCCAAAACCAAGCACTTGATCAAGATATGTGTTAGCATCACCACAAGCTATAGTGAATTAATGTGTCTTATCCCAATAAAGACAGTCAATGCATTGTAGATTGTTAAACCATGCTCCTCAGCATCCACATGAATGGAAGTACATACACTCAAATGGGGCAATTAGCTGATGAGCTCTGAATTGAGATAAGACTATGGAGTTCACAAAATGGACATGTCTTGTTGTCCCTTTGTCCAAATTTGATTTTCATGCTCATGTGATGTCAACTGAGGCCCACCTAAGCAGATCTGGTGTACTGGTTCAGGTGACAGTTTGTGCTAGTAAATGTTGAGATAAACCAAAATACTGACCAGTGGCAATGATTAAATAGCAGTGCTCAGAAGGTTGAACAATTATGATGAAATATGGATATATGCTTACTGCATATCACTATGTTGCTGCAGTGTTGGTGGTAAATAGCTTTTCATAGAATGTGCAGAAAGGATCAGACAGCATTTCATTGAGTGGATGGTAAAATGGGTGAGTCTGCATTCACAGCAACAGTCATTTAGAACAGCAGCATGGCAAACTCTTGTGACCTATAAGGTACTGTTTCAGCCTTTCTTTATAATGAAATCTGTACTGCATCAGTAATGCATAAATATTTATGCACTGCTCTTCAAAAATTTACTATTCGCATTATCATGAACTGTACAATTGTTGCACACAGAAAAAGGCCTTGTTGCTCGTCTGCTGATGTGCATACGGAGTTGAGCATAAAGAGGTATAGATAGGTTTTTGCTTGCAGGTTTTCTTCTTTGAAATGATGTATTAAATATTAGTATATATGAGTCACCACATGGTATTCCCCTACAATTGCTAAATAATTTATAACGGATTTCTTCTTGATGCTATTTTGGTTCCGGCTTAAATGAAATTATGGCTGTGACGTTTAAGGTGTGTTTAGGTCATGACAAGCATGAAAAAAAAAAGCATAACTTCTCATACATCGTTTCTTGTCTATCCAGCTTGTGAAACAGGCTGGCTTAAGCATTTTAATGGAGTGAAACTACATATCTGCAGTTATTGCACGTTTTTTTTTTCATGTCTGACGTGACCTAAACACATCTTACATGTCGGTCAATTGTTTTAGGGGAATCCGCCAAGCTAATAGATTTGTAATAAGGGAGTAATGACTCATTGACATCCACCCGAGCACGTGTCCATACGGCTACAAAAGAAAGCTCTCGCCCTACCATAAGCTTGCCGTTCCGGTTAGCTCTGTCGATACAGCGACTGCTCCGGTGAAGCGGTGGCACCTTACATGTCGTGGCCATATCTTTCGGTTGTTGAAACCAGAACCAAAAATGTGCCGAGAAGAAATTGAATTATAAATTATGTAGGGGCAGAAGGGGAATACCACGGGGTGATCCATGTATACTAATGTCCAATGAACTATTTGAAATAAAGCACACAAGCCAAGAATTTGATGTCTATCCTCCTTTGAACATAAAGGCAAAATTTCTGTAGAGCACAAAAGGCCAATGTTTTAGTGAAACAGAAGCATGAATCAAGATTTTTTCTTCCTTACAATGCTGCTCACTGGAGCATATGCTGTTTCAGTAGCCACCGGCACTGCTTATGCTTGATAATGTCTTTTGCTTTGCCTGTTGCACGTTTTCAGTAGTCAATATGATATCTAAATACTATACAACTTGCTTTAAGTCTAGCTGCGTTGCATTGCATGCAAGAAGGTTGTTGCAGTAGCTGTGTGCTGATTTCATGATATGTCACGGCTTAATTAGTTTGTTGGCACTGAACACTCCATTGTGAACAACTCATTAAGAGCTATGCAATGGAAGCACTTTACCATTTTTGATGACCTATGCTTTATTGACATTCAGAGACAATAAGGAGGAAGAAATTGTTGTATTGAGGTGTGCCTTTAAATATTGACAGTTCATGTGAGAAGTCTCATCCATTGTGGTAAACCACAGAATCACCAGTGAATAATCTAATTCCCGACTTCACAGCTGGGCACATTGTTAATATATTAAAAGGACGTAAGGGGCATAATTGACTAACGCATCCCTGGAAAACTGTAGATGTTAATTTTCCTTGGGAGAAATAAAACAGTTAACTGAAATGAACATCACTGAAATGATAGCAAACTTTGCATCATTGCAAAAATGTCAAGATGATTGTTTAGCTGCAATTAAGTTCAGAATCAGCCTGGGGTGAGAAACACAATCAAATCTGATAGGAAACCTAAATACACGGTATAAACTTGGAAACCCAAATGTAAGTATGAATAATATTAATATTTATTCAATGCCTCAATAATTAAATCTTGTGAGTTGCATTTCATACTGTTAGCCATTATGAAAACCAGTGCTTAGAAACTATGTTCAGAAAGGTAGTTAATTATTTGCATATGTAGGCTATATTCTAGAAGTTAAAAGACTTACTGATGAGATTGGGTGATGATTGATTATACTGAGAATCATCCCTAGACTTAAAGATTAGAATCAGGTCTGCAATGTGTCGGTCAAGAGGAATTTGACCTCTTGATAATCACTGAGCAAAGATGGGAGCTATGAATGCACATTGTCAGATGTTATTCATTTGAAGTCATTGTTGAAATGGAGGTGATGATTACTTTATGCATAATCACATTATGTAATGTGCCTAATGCACGATATGAAGAAATGTCCTCATAGGTCAACGTCGCTAAGAAAGTTCTAAGTAAAGACTTGGAAATTAGGGTGCCATAGGCATTGAAAAGTATTGTGTCCAGTTTAGGGTTCGGCTTTATGGCGTTCCAAAAGTTGTGAGGATAATTTTTGCAGTTATGTTAGAAAATTGTATTGCAAGAGCCACAATATCACAGGTTAATTCGAGACAGCTAATGGTCAGATTGTGGAGTGCCAACATCATTTTAAGACGGCAAACCAAAAAGTCACCATTCAGCCAAATTTTATGCTATGCTTCCAGCCTGACGAAAGGAAATTTAGTACGGTGTGATGAGGCTTTCTTGTGATAGGTATGAAAGTTATGCATATTTTGTACTTTTTTCAGCAGTGCAGCACCTGTAAGCGGTCTTTAGGAAACATTGAGGATGTGTTCATTTATGAAGGCAGCAATAATTGTGATAGAAAAGTAACTTTTCAAAGGGAAAGAGCATTACAGATATGACTAGCAATTTTTGATTGCAAGCATTGCTGACCAATCTGCGAAATGAGCCCTAAGAATTTTGCGCACAACTCTGATATTCAGAAAACGAAGTGGACAATTCCTGCTTAGAACACACCATGCATAGTCTGCAGCATGAAATAGTTAAAAAGAGGCAAAAATTTGGTCCAACGGGAGTTTAAAAGAGCCCTGCAAGACCCTTGTTGGTTCATATCTGAGTTGCAATCAGTTGCTCTTTGAATGGGTATCAGGATGACCAATGCATACAAGGAAATTTAACACCAGCACTGCCAAACTTGTTATGCAAACTAAAATGATGGCTCAGCTTTGTGTTCAGCAAAGATGGTATCAAATTAAAAAGAGTTAACACAGGTATATCAAGAGTGACTGCACGCATGTGCTGCGTCAGGCATATATAGCTCCCTCTAACTTCCAGTGAGGCAGCCAAATTTTGACAGGAGCAACTTTACTGTCAATCACGTGTTGTGTAGGACCTATTCAAATGGAACATGGCTGAGTAGATGATTTTATCACAGGACCCAGTTGGCACATAAGAAGGCAGAATCGGCATTTTGATAAATCTTTTTCTAAATACCATGTTCCGAAGTAAAATTAGGCTTTCACCCATGCATTCTTGCTCTATAGTGATTAGTAAGATTGTAGCAAATCTAACAGCATACAAAAAGGGACTCAACAATGATAAAAAATTATTCAAATGGCCTGTTTTGATTACTTTGAGGTTTTGCATGCCATTTGCTTGACAAACTGATCAAAAGACGACTCAATTCGAGACAGTAGCATTTTAAGAAGACGTTATTTATTGAACGTAATTATTCAGGGTGCTGACCATAGGCGTGCACAGCAAGGGGGGCAGCATGAATACGGAGGTGCAAATTTTGTCCCCTATTGTTTTCTTCTACCCAGAAATTTAAGAGGTGCTTTTTATGGAGCAGCGTACGCAAGCCACTACTGCTGACAGCAAGAATAAAAAAGCAACAGGGATCATTCTTAGAGCTGACACAAACTGCACACCACTAGTGGTTTCCTTAACAGCCCCATGGGAGGGGGGGTACACACCCCCTTGTTTTTCTGAAGGAACCCCCTTGATCATAACGATTTGTTTACACTGATGACTGCCAAAAACGACTACCGCTTCTTCTCTACACCCCCTCTCCCCCTAGAAATTTAGACACCCCCTCCAATTTCAATTCCTTAGAAACCCAGGCCTGCACACCACAAGCAAACAAAACCTTTTTACTTTCAACTTCTGCAGAGCCAGTAATGCTATATTTGCTTTCATGGCAGAAAACAGCGCATGGAGATGGGACAACTGGTGACACACAGAGTGCTAACAGAGAACCAAATCTTTATTCAGCAACGAGAAAAACCCAGCTAATATGTTTGTGGTTTCTTTTGTTCATGACTGCCTATATTTCTTGTTACATATGGCATCTTCAGTTTGCTTTGAAAACATGCTGTACAACTATATTTCTTTATTTTTATTTATTTCATACTGCAGATCATGTTACAGATCCGGTATGATTGCTGGTATGATGGCATGATTGCTATAACCCATATACTCTTAGAAATTATGAAGTAATGGGTGATTAGTAATTAGTCATTAGTTTGTAATTAGACATCAATTAATGAATTCGTTAAATAGATAATGACTAAAGAAATAAAACCAAACGTTAAAAATAAAAATAAATGCATAACAGATTTAAAGAAAAAATAAAAAGGAAAAATTAACGTATGTGACTATGCAATTTCAAATATGAAAATTTAAAAATAATTAAATAAAAATTAAAACAAGAAGTCACAGTGGGCACAGAGAGGCTTTCGCATCGCGCACTTTACATCGCCAAAGTGACCACTGAATTTAAAAACAAGTGCCTCTTCGTAAAAACGAATAGTCGCCTTTTCCCGATGCTCCCTGCACCTTCGAGCAACAATTTAATTCTAGGAGCTTGTCCGACGCAAAGCGCCAGAAACGAGCTGATCACGAACAGCAGTGTTCACGGAATTGTCGAAGTCGCAATTTTTCGCAAGTTCGCGTAAATGAGCAATGTAAACCTCTGACAGGCTCACCAGTGTTCTGTAAACATATCTTGAACCATGGTGGCGTTCCGTCGTGGCTGCGGACAGATGGTCGCAAGTGCTGAGCGTGGTTTGAAACGCATCTTCGCCTTCTGTAACTTCACCTAATCGAGGTCCCTGGTTCTTCGTTTTGAAATAGCGCTCGTGGCGGGAGGCGTTGCGGAACAACGCTGACCTTCGACGCCGCGCGAATGCAGAAGCATAGCTTTGCGCCGGGATGCGGCAAACTCAGGCGCCAGACGCCTCTAAGTAGGTAGAAAACAGTGCCTTCCACTGGTTCCATGGTGTTGGTGGCTGGTCCGGGGTTTCCAGGATAGTACGGGAGGGCGTAAGATCCCGCGAAGCTCATAGTAAAGATTTACCTCGTCGGCACGTTGTTGTATTGTAGATGCAAGATCGAACGACACACCGGAGCGAGCTATGTCATGCTGACGCCAAGTTTCCCTACTTTTCCTGCGTCACGTATACTTAATTGGTGTCAAGCAACATGCATGTGACTGAAACTGAAACTCTGAAGAAGAGAAACTGAAAGTAAGAGAACTGAAACTGAAAATAAGAGAAGAGAAACTGAAACTGCCGCACAGTTCATTATACCTGATGGACACAACAGTATCACGTATTACTTAACGTCTTCATAAAACCACTGTTTGTTCCTCCATAGGATTAGCAGCATTACTATAAGTTTGCTATTAATGACTCCCAAGTAATGAACATGATTTACCAATAAGTAGTGTAGCTTCTGGTGTAACACACGAATAATTTATGGGCATGCCTTTGTGTATACGTCAGAAATCAAATTGTGAAGCGCGCCTTGAAACTGCCTGTGCATTTCTCATAAAAAAAGGAAAAAATTATGTTGCTTTCATAGCATGCGTGTCATCTATATCAGATGTGTATACCTACTTAGAAGCGTCTGGCGCCTCTAAGTAGGTATACAAAAAACAGTGCCTCCCACTGGTTCCATGGTATTGGTGGCTGGCCCGGGATTTCAAGGAATGTACTGGGAGGCGTAAGATCCCGTGAAACTCATTGTAAATCAAGGTTTAGCTCGTCGGCAAGCTGTTGTATTGTGGATGCAAGATCGAACGACACACCGGAGCGAGTGATGTCATGCTGACGCCAAGTTTCCGCCCCCCCCCCCCCCCCCCTACTTTTCCTGCGTCACGTATACGTGTGTCAAGAAGGTTTAGCTCGTCGGCAAACTGTTGTATTGTGGATGCAAGATCGAACGACACACCGGAGCGAGTGATGTCATGCTGACGCCAAGTTTCCGCCCCCCCCCCCCCCCCCCCTACTTTTCCTGCGTCACGTATACGTGTGTCAAGAAGGTTTAGCTCGTCGGCAAGCTGTTGTATTGTGGATGCAAGATCGAACGACACACCGGAGCGAGTGATGTCATGCTGACGCCAAGTTTCCGCCCCCCCCCCCCCCCTACTTTTCCTGCGTCACGTATACGTGTGTCAAGAAATATGTATGCGACTGAAACTGAAACTATGAAGAAGCGAAACTGAAAGTAAGAGAATCGAAACTGAAGCAGCCGCACTTTTAGTTACCTGATGGACACAACAGTATCACGCACTTTTTAACGTCTTCATAAAACCGCTGTTTATTCTTCTATAGGATTTGCAGCAATAGTGTTTGGTATTAATGTCACCCGGGTAATGAACATGATTTACCAATAAGTAGTGTTGGTTCTGGTGTAACACACGAATAATTTATGGGCATGTCTTTGTGTATACGTCAGAAATAAAATTGTGAAGCGCGCCTTGAAACTGTCTGTGCATTTCTCATAAAAAAAGGAAAAAATTATCTTGCTTTCATAGCATGCGTGTCATCTATATCAGATGTGATTGTAATCTTGAGCTATATCTTGAAATGACCCATGCTGGCTGCCATCAAAAATCACTTTTTTAATTATTCAACAAACCTCATAACTCATTTCTGTCACGAAAAGAATGAAATGCTTCACTTATATCTCATTGCTTTGGTACAGTCATGGCTCATTATGCAATGTAAAATCTTATTCAGGAATATTTTTGTTACTTGTTGCACGGTTTGTTTTTGAAATTCAGCACATCCACCGGTGTTGCGTTCCCTCGTGGTTTTCTTTTTCATTAACTGAGTACAGGTTAATAGCCACCGGATTCTTGGCCGATCGCCCAGTGTGGGTATGTGCCATCTTTTGATAGGCTAACAACATCAACAACATTCGTCTTTCACTTCCAATCATACATGTGCTGCACTATACTTGGTCTTCTACTTTGTATTGATTCCATCCATAATGATGTCAGAGTTTAAAGACAAATCCTCAGTGCTTATCTTTACTATGTGCCCACTTTTCGTTATTGCGACAATGATGGCACAATGTGTAATGAAGAAGTTAATATAGTTCACCACTTCAGTTCGCAAAAGGACTATGACAGAGAAAGGCCAAAGCACTCACAACCAAAGTACCTTTCACATACTTCTAAGCTGTGCAGATAGAACGACTACAAAGGTCATTTTCCCTAAACTCATTCCATACTACGACCGGCTAGTTGTGAGAAATGCTTGTGTAAGCATGGAAAAAGGGGTGAGCCGGAATGCTGTCATGATTCATGGAATAAAAAGACAGTAGACATGGGAGGCATTGGCCACGCTATCAGCTTCCGCAAGTTAGGTTCACGCAAGCTCCGCTTCAGGTTGATCTGATCTCGTTGCAACGAGTTACTGATACGCAGGCTGACCCCGTCTTCTATTACGACCATATTTACCCGTCCCATGCGAAACATACGCCCGCAAATATCCTAAATGGTCTTCTTTATGAACACCTACAGAGTTTTCCTCATCATACTGTTCTCTACACTGTTGCCTCCGGCAGCTGTGAGAAGGCGGCGATTGGGGTATATTCACAGGACCTGGCTTGGAGCTATTCCGTTCGTATCCCCGATTATATTCTTATATTCTTCGTAGAGTTTTTGGCTATTGGTTCGGCTCTTCTCAAAATTCCCAGGCATGTAGCACGGGTTCTTATTCTTGAAGACTGCCTTTCAGTTCTAGTCTCTCTCCAAAATTCCGGAAAATCTTTATTGAGTCGGTCGCTTAGGTTTTTTGTTCCGTGCACAGTGCGTGAGATCCGCTTTGTCCGGGTACCTGCAGGCATTCGGGTGTCTGTTTTAACGAGGTGGCTGATTTATTGGCAAGGTCAGCTCACAGCGCTCCTGTAATCTATCCCGTCCCTCACCTCATTCTGTTGGAAACTTCACGTTTCCAGTGGTTCCAACATATTTCAGCCAGCTTGAGTGATCCGTTGCTCAATACCGTGTATTTTCACCACTTAAAGTACCCATGGGATGTCCGGTGGTGTAAATCAAGGCGTTGTGAGGTGTCAATGACGCTTCTGCGATGCAGAATACCTCCCTTAAATTTGCACTTACGCAGTACAAGGGCTGAACCCTTTAAATCGCACCTAGCGATTCCCTAGGCCCTCTAGGGACAGTCCGAGAGAAGCGCGGTGACGCCATATCCGGTTGAGAACGAGGGCGAAGCGAAAAAACGTCACGGAGACTCGCATCCCACCGTCCAATCGGCGTTTCCATGCCTACCTGCTCTCAAACGCTTCGGCATGGCGAGCAGTGAAACGATGGCTGTGACGTCAGTGTGTGCTTTTGCGTCACGTGAGGCATGAAAACGTCCATATAATCGCTGCTTCTACTGTCTAGTTTGTTCTACTAACGTTGGCCTTTTGACGACCCCAGTGCTGGAAGTGGGGGTGCTCCCAGGGGAGGGCTCGCGCCGGTAGACTGGCCGCAGAGCTGCCTCATCCCACATTTTCCTTCATCTATATGTATCGAGCGGATCAGTCAACGACACATCATGTGTCACTTGCTGGACAAAGTGGGCCCAGCGTTGATTCAGCATTGGTTTTACGGGAACTTGGCTAACCCCTGAAATCTCATCCGAAGAGCTGCTGAATAATGTGTCATTCACTATACACAGGCGTGACAGGGTGGGACGCAAAGGCGGTGGTATCCTAGTTTTCGTTAATCGAGCCATGCCTTCATTTACTATTGATATTGAAAGTCAGCATGAAATCCTCAGCGTAAACTTATCCCTTCCTGGAAGCTCTATCATACTCATAGCGTGCTATCGAGCACCTGATTCTGATCTTTCCTTCGTCAGTGAACTGCACTCGGTACTTCTCGACTTAAACAGCCGCTTTCCCAGAGCAAATTTTATACCAGACATTGTTTGGGATAATTTAACCGCCACTTCTCGTCAATCCAAAGTATTCATTGATCTTGCACTTTTGTTCAACCTCACCCAGACAGTTAACATGCCAACTAGGATCAGCAACACGCTTGACCTGGTTTTTGTTTCGAATCCAGAAATGATCCACTCAATGTCTTCTATAAACGGTCTCAGCGATCACAACCTAATGTTATTTAATGTAGCAGTGCCGAAGCCGCTTCGCTAACCTTCCACTAAAGTTATCCGTGATTATAAGAGGGCAAATTTCCCTCTTATAAACGCCAAACTGGACAACTTCTTCCACACTTTCCAACAGCTTGCTTCTTCAAAAACTGTAAACCAAAATTGGTTGTTATTCAAGCGGAAACTTTTGACATTAATTGAAACCCATGTCCCATCAGTCATTTCCATTCGTGGCGATGCAGGTAAGCCATGGTTCAGTGGTAACGAGGCTTTCACGTAAGAAAAAACGCCTTTTTCGCATTGCTAAGCAATCCAACTCAGCCGTCAGGTGGGAAAAAATATTTCACGTGTCTCAAAGACTATGCACGCCTACTGAAGCAGTCCAAAAGGAAGTTCTTCCACGAGGATCTTCTGCACATAATGAACAAAAATCCCCCAAAGTTTTGGAATCTTCTTTCCCCGGTTAGTCATCATACGCACGACATATCACTTTCTAACTCGGATGATTCACATGTGCTCTGCTGCCAGACGATCGATCGGATGTAATGAACTCGTACTTTTCTTCAGTTTTTACCCATGAGCCGAAAGACAATATTCCCAACTTTCCTGGTACCAGTTTTTCACGGATGCCGCCCATTATAGTCACTGCAGAAGATATAGAAAAGCTTATCGACAAGCTGAAATTATCAAGTAGCCCCAGTCCTGATAGCATTTCTGCCAAAATACTTAGAGCCACCAAAGTCCCAACCAGCCGTATATTGCAAATATCTGCCCAGTCCCTCGCTCAAAGCGTTCTTTCAACAGATTGGAAAATTAGCAAAGTAGTTCCTGTATTTAAAAGTGGCAACCGGTCTGATCCATCAAATTATCGCCAAATATCTTTAACAAGCATCGCCTGCAAACTAATAGAACACATCACTTATTCTCAAGTTTCCGTACACATTGATAACAACGCATTCTTCGCTAATCAGCACGGTTTCCGCTCTGGTATTTATTGTGAGTCGCAGCTTTTTGAATTCACGACTGATCTTCATTTAAACCTTGATTCATTTTCTCAAACTGATGTTATATTCTTAGACTTTTCTAAGGCTTTTGATCGTGTTCCTCACTTGCGACTCCATCTGTAAACTTTCTTCTCTCAGCCTAGACCCCTTAATCTTATCATAGTTCAAATGCTTCCTCACCGACCGCTTTCAGTTCACCGTCATAGGGGGGCATCCTTCAGCCTCAACCAAGGTTCTTTCTGGCGTTCCACAGGGTTCAGTCCTTGGCCCGCTTCTTTTTCTCATCTATATTAACGGCCTTCCTTGAGGCATTTCATCATCAATACGTCTCTTCGCAGAAGACTGTGTCCTCTACCGCCCAATTTCATCTCAAACCGACCAGACCACGCTTCAGGATGACTTAATTTTAATAGATGACTGGTGCAATAAGTGGCTGATGCAGCTTAATATCTCAAAATGCAAGTTTATGCAAGTTTCGCGCAGACGCTCTAACATCACCCACGTGTACTCTTTAAACTCAGTCAATATTTCACAAGTACTAACGTATCATTACCACGGTATCCTAATCTCAAGCCATCTAAGTTGGTCCAAGCATATAATTTAAATTGGTCCGAGCATATAATTAAACTGGTCGCTGAGTGCTCCAAAACACTGAACTTTATTCGAAGAAATTATCATTGGCGCCCCCGGGCGACCGTGAACTGGCATACGAATCCTTCGTACGATTCAAACTCGAATACGCATGCGCAATCTGGTGTCCACACCAGACTTATCTCAACTCTTTAGAACCTGTGCAGAACCGCGTCACTCGTTTTTTATCTTCAAAATACGACTACAAAATCAGTATCAGCAGTATAAGATCATCACTGGATCTCCCCTCATTGGTCTTTCGCCACAAGATATCACGACTATGCCTCTTTCACAAGATATTCCATCATTTCACGCATGTGCGTCAATCTTTTCTTCACCCACCAGTACGTTCATCTCGACGCTTATTCAGTAGCTTAAGTATACAGCGCCTGCATGGATCAAGATCTGTTTTTAATAAGTCATTTCTACCAATTGCAATGCAGGAATGGAATGAATTGCCAGATTTTACTGTCATGGAAAGTGACCCTGTCAAATTCAAAGACCGGTTACTGTCGGTGTTTGAACATTAAATTTGTCTATATTTCTTTTCTCGCCCTTAGTTTGATGTGCTTGAGCAACACGTTTGTAAATCCTGTTCTCTACTCGATTGATTTTTTTCGTAACTGTTTTAATTGTGTTCTCATTTGATGTTACTGATTGTATTCGTTGTCCTAATTGCCCTCATTGTATGTTTATATATATATATCTATATATATATATATATATATATATATATATATATATATATATATATATATATATATATATATATATATATATATATATATATATATATTCAAAGTTGAAAACGCTTCATTTAGCCATAGATTTATTTTGAGTCGACGTTTCGGACAGAGCCTGTCCTTTCTCAAGACTGAGGTTACAGGGGTCTTCTTCCTCTTCTTAAGGAGTTGGCACTGGCACACATGTACGGCACATGAACAAAAGAAACAAACGGAGGCAAAGAATACTAGAAAAGATACAGATAGAAAGGGAAAAGGGGGGAACAAATAAAAAAGAAGAAAAACGTGTTGTCCCCCGCCGCCCACCCCGCAGCCGCGGGGAGCCGACCCCGGAAGAGGAGAAAAAATAAAAGGAAAACACGGAGCGGGAGGGGATAATGGCTACCCATCAAGGCGACAGAGCGGCGGCGTGTAAGGTGCACAGGAGCAGACGGTGGCGGGATCGCCCGACACACAAAAGTTAAAGACGCGTGCACTCGCGTGCCCCGACCATAAAGAGTAAACAAATAAACAGAATAAAATGCAGACAGGGCCGGAGCTTCCGTCATCTGGAACCACTTCGGCAGCCAGAGCCAAGGCCGAATCAGCGGCGCCGTGAGCTTAACTAGACACACGTGCACTGTGCATGAAAACACCCAGACACCCAACAGTAAAATATCCGAGCTCATGCCAGTGTCGTGTGGCGGCTAAATGACAATGGCGGGAGCATTTAAGCGAGTAAGGTGTACATAAACAGACGGTGGCGGAATTGTCCAACATACATAAATTGGAGATGCGTGCACTCGCGTGACCTGGCCAGAAAAAATAAACAAATAAACAGAATAAAATGCAGACAGGACAGGAGACTTCCGTCATCTGGAACCATTTCGGCAGCCCGAGTCAAGGTAGAATCAGCGGCGCCGTGAGCTTAACTACACACACGTGCACTGTGCCTGAAAACACCCACAAAAGAAAAAAAAGTGGAAAAAACATCCGAGTTCGGCCAAGTGTGGTGTGGGAGGTAAATGTGAATGGCGTGAGCACTTAGGCAAGGGTTCTTCAATTGCACCCCGTCGGCAAGGTAATCGAACTGGGAAGATAGGGGCGGGATGGGGTAGGGAATGAAGAAATTTGTTTGAGCTTGAAAAAGATGTCGCTGGCAAGAAACGACCGAGGTATGTCAAGCTCGCTCTCGTAATGTCAGCTACGGCCCTGCAAGGGGCGGATGGAGGACAATACACCTGGTCTTTCATTAATGCCGTGAGGAATTGTTTTAAATTTGTAAATGAAGTACGACTCGCGTTGTTCTCTTTCCCGGTTGTTATGAAACCCACCCTGTAGTACTGTTAACTTAATTGCATCAAATGGGTGGTTTCGCTCATTAATGTGTTTTGACAAGGGAAGGTTGGGTAGGGATAAGATATGCGCGCGGTGGTTATTAAAGCGAATTCGTAGAGGGTTGACGGTCTGTCCAATGTACTGCATACTGCACACACTGCATTATAGGAGGTATATTACGTTGCAGGAATCACAATCAAAGTTGCCATTAATTTCCAATTTGAAGCCTGAAGCTGTGCGTACTGCACAGCTTGATGTTTGTATGTGTTTGCAGATCTGGCATCTACATTTTCCACAGGGCCGGCACCCCAAAACCGGCTGGTTATTTGTTTTTGAGTGTACAATAATATTTTTAATGTTTTTTGGTCGTCTGTAGATCACGTGAGGGGGAGCAGTGAAAATTTTGGTGAGGCGCTCGCTTTGTTCGAGGATGTTGAAATGTTTTCTGAGGATTTTGTTTACGTTAGGCGGGTTACTGGTGAAGGTAAGTACAAGATTTGCCCGGTGGTCTGTTTCCTTGTTGTAGCGACATCCCTCCAGTATTTGCTCTCGGTTGAGTTTAGATGCCTTTTCAATGGCATCGTCGACAATGGCGGGGGGGGGGGGGGGTATCGTTGCTTAATGAGGACTTCTCGCGTGCGTTTGGAATTTTTTACGAAGTCCTCGTCTTGATTCATATTGCAGCGAAGAAGCACACACACACAGAGAAGGAACACGCAAAAAACACGGATGAACGCTGCACTCACAACTGGTTTACTGCGAAAAGAATTCAAGCTTAAAATGGCTCACGCATCTGCGCACTACAGAAAGAAAACCAAAACAAAACACGTGCCACGAAATAACATCTTATCGTATTGCCGCGAAAAGGTTGAATTCCGAAGCGTACAAAAAAACGGATGCATCACTAATGCAGCAATCTGCTTTTTTCCTTTATGTGAAAGGCCTCCAGGAGTTCACGTGCCGTTTTATACTTGCTTCTGCCTAGGATTCGAACACTATCGAAACGTGGCGAACATGTCACGCATGACTGGCAGTGCCTAACCAAGTGCACATTCTCTTTGTTCTTTAAATTCCTTTGGTGCTCCCCTAGCCGGTCGTTAATACATCGCCCCGTTTGACCGATGTACACTTTTCCACATGAAAGTGGCAGCTCGTATACCACCTCAGAAGCGCATTGCACATAGGGCGTAGTGTGCTTTTTTCCACACCCGCTTCTCCTTGTTTCGCTTCCGGAAATACGAGGCACAACTTTGACAGCTTCACCGGCGCCGAAAAAACGAGCGGCACCCCATACCTGTTCGCAACCTTCTTCATGTTATGCGACACCTTGTGTAGGTAGGGGGCAACTTCCGGTCGCAGGTTCATGTTCCTTTCATGACTCACAGACATGACTCACAGACATGTTCAACGTCCAGCTCAAGCCTCACGGTGTTGGGCGGTGTAGACGTGCCGAAGGATATACACAGGCTACTCAGCAAAGGACCTAAGTACGGACTACCTCCCACGGTACCTATTCAAGACCTGGCTGCCCTTAATCGTCGTATTGCCAAGAAAGCGCATATGGAGCAACAGGAGAGGTGCTTGCTTGAAGGTGTTGACTGCCTCCAAAAAACAGCTGGTGTGTCAAGGGATAGGAGCCTAACAACTTCCTTGCAGAGGGTGGTGACACACTTTGTTGATAATGAGTTGTCGCTTTTACAAGCTGACAAAGAAGGAGGCTTTGTGGTGCTGCCGAAAGGCCTTTTCCATAAAAAAGCCCTTCAAGCGGTTGAAAAGAATTTCACCCTTATAAAGCGTCGTGCTACTACTGCAAAACAAAAGATAGCCGACTTCTGCAAGGATGTTGGGAATGATACTTTGTGTACGCGAGTCACTAAGTCTAAAGGTAATGCTTTGAATGTTTTCTTTAGTGCTAAGACGCACAAACCCGGGGTCCCTTTCCGCACTATTGTAAGTGAAAAAGGCTCTTGGCAGTTACATGTTAGCCAGTTTCTGCAAAAATCTTTAAAACAACTTACTGTTCACGATCCGTTCCTTGTCAAAAATTCTGGAGATGTAGTTAATTTTCTCAAGAACGACCGCAACATCGGCTTTGCTTTCTCTGTCGATGTAGAGGATCTGTTTTATTCTATACCTCACCAAGAGTTGTTCGCTTCTTTGAGACAATGCATTGACGAGAGTGGTGTTGTCCCTTTCCAAAATTCGGCTGGCATGTCTGTTGACAATTTTTTGACTCTTTTAGAATTTTACCTTAAAGGTACATTTATCGCTTTTAACAATCACCTCTATTTACAGACGAAAGGCATTTGCATTGGATCTTGCGTTGCACCCATTTTAAGTGACATTTTTTTAGCCAGCATTGACCAGGTTTTAAGCACTGTTTTTAACTCGGACGAGGTCATCAAAGTGTACCGATATGTTGATTTTTTTAATATTTTTGGACAAGCAGAGCCCTTTACACTACTGCGCTGTTGTTAACAAGATTTTAGATGCTTTTAGGAAGTATGGAAAGGGACTAACATTTACTTTCGAGACACCGGATAACGACGAATTTCAGTTCTAGATATTCGAGTGAAGTTGGGCAGAGGTCATACTTGTTGGATGTACGCCCCTCGTGTTCAGAAGCAACTCTTGCCTTACGACTCTACTCATTCGAAGGTCATAAAAAGAGGCATAGTTAGTTTGTGTCTGGATTCGGCGCTTGAGAAATCGTGCGTCCATGAGATGCAGTCTAGCTTTCAGAACCAATTGGCTAGAATTTTGTCAGCGGGCTACCCCTTGTCGGTCGTGACTTCTGTTGCAGAAGCTTGCCTGAAAAAAGTGAAGGCACGCACAGAGAACTCCAAGAAGAAAGAAAGGAACATGAACCTGCAACCGGAAGTCGCCCCCTACCTACACAAGGTGTCGCATAACATGAAGAAGGTAGCGAACAGGTATGGGGTGCCGCTCGTTTTTTTCGGTGCCGGTGAAGCTGTCAAAGTTGTGCCCTCGTATTTCCGGAAGCGAAACAAGGAGAAGCGGGTGTGGAAAAAAGCACACTACGCCCTATGTGCAATGCGCTTCTGAGGTGGTATACGAGCTGCCACTTTCATGTGGAAAAGTGTACATCGGTCAAACGGGGCGATGTATTAACGACCGGCTAGGGGAGCACCAAAGGAATTTAAAGAACAAAGAGAATGTGCACTTGGTTAGGCACTGCCAGTCATGCGTGACATGTTCGCCACGTTTCGATAGTGTTCGAATCCTAGGCAGAAGCAAGTATAAAACGGCACGTGAACTCCTGGAGGCCTTTCACATAAAGGAAAAAAGCAGATTGCTGCATTAGTGATGCATCCGTTTTTTTGTACGCTTCGGAATTCAACCTTTTCGCGGCAATACGATAAGATGTTATTTCGTGGCACGTGTTTTGTTTTGGTTTTCTTTCTGTAGTGCGCAGACGCGTGAGCCATTTTAAGCTTGAATTCTTTTCGCAGTAAACCAGTTGTGAGTGCAGCGTTCATCCGTGTTTTTTGCGTGTTCCTTCTCTCTCTGTGTGTGCTTCTTCGCTGCAATATGAATCAAGAATGTTACCAACTTGCCCAAAAACGTGTTCTACTCCTCGTCTTGGGAACATATTCTTTTAAATCGATGTGCCTGAGAGTATGGGATGCTTGTTTTAGAGTGACGAGGATGGCAGCTTTGGAAGTGTAGGTATTGTTGGCGGTCCGTCGGTTTTCTATATACACCGGTGGTAAGTGAGCCTTTGTTTACCGAAATCTCAACATCTAGAAAGTTAATTGCGGTGTTGGAGTACGTGTAAGTGAAAGATATGTTGGGGTGGACGAGGTTGAAGTTTTCAATAAAACGTATGAGTTCTTGCTCTGTGTCAGTCCATATTAAAAAGATGTCATCCAAGTAGCGTTTGTATAGGGTGGGCTTAATGGGGCAATCTTTCAGAAATTTGGATTCATACTATGCATGAAGATATTGGCGTAGGTGGGTGCCATCCTTGTACCCATGGCTGTACCATTAATTTGCAAATAGTGTTCATTGTTAAATTCGAAGTTGTTATATTCGAGTACGATTTTTGCCAGTATTTCTAAAACACGTGGGGTAGGGGTTTCCTCCTTTCTGTTTTGTCATACGCTTCGATCAGAGATTTAATGCCATCGGAATGAGGAATGTTTGTGTAGAGAGAGACTACATCTAGTGTTGCCAGGAAGGCTCCTTCGGGAGCTTGAGACCTGCTATTGCGCGAAGGAAATGGTTTGTGTCGCGTATGTATGATGCGTGTGTTGTTGGAATATGTCTAATTAGTGTGTCAATGTAACTGGAAATTGGTTCTGTAATCGTGCCGATGCCGGATACTATAGGGCGGCCAGATTATTCTTTTTGTGGATTTTCGGTAACATGTAGAATCGGCCCGGCGACGGGTGTGGTGCGGTGAGGGCTTTAGATAACCGTAGGGATATGTCCCCATTCTTCGCAAGTTGACCCAGGGTCTCCGCTACAAAATGTTGGTATTGCGCAGTTGGGTCTGCTTCAAGACGTTGATAGAAACTAATGTTAGAGAGTTGTCTCAAGCCTTCTTCAATGTATTTTTCGCTGTCCATGACAACTATACCACCTCCCTTATCCGCTGGCTTTATGATTATAACTGTCCTTCTGCTCAGAGAATTCAATGCATCCCGCTCGTTTTTAGACAAGTTCTGCCTCCCTGGAGTGTGGTTCTTGTAGGCGTAAATAATGTCTTTCTGGACGGCGTTAATGTACATGTCCAAGTGTTTGTCCCTTCCTATATTAGGAGTCCAGTGGTGGTTAGTAACGACGGGCTCTCCTATCCGCGGTAACCCGCGCCCGATCGAAGAAGTATTCCCGGAGTCGCAACATTCGTGCAAAGTTGTCCAAATCTTTTAACACCGAGAATTCGCCGTGTATATATATATATATATATATATATATATATATATATATATATATATATATATATATATATATATATATATATATATGTGTGTGTGTGTGTGTGTGTGTGTGTGTGTGTGTGTGTGTGTGTGTTTTACTAATTTTGTTTAAACTTTGGCTTTGTTCTTGTATTGTCCTACGTACGTCGCCCCCCCCCCCCCTTATGTAATACCCTGTGAAGGGTCCTTAAGGGATCAATAAATGAATGATGATGATGATACCAGATATGCAGAGGAAGAGGACGCCCTTTCCACATGGGGGCGTATCTTGCCACGAACACAGTGCGCGCCACACGGAACGCTGATAGTGATACAGATTACGATACATCCCCCTTTGTAAACAAAGAAAAAATTCATGACAAGGATAGCTTTTTAGCTTTGGAGAACAGAAAAGAGTGAAATCAAAACAGATTTGGGCATCAAAACTACATCACGAATCAGTGCACTGAAAAAAGTCACGGCACTTGTTCAATGCTGTCGTCATACATCAAGCGTCGAGGTGGTCGACGTTGTTTTGTAGTCCTTCTTGGAGCTACCGCCTGCTGCGGACGTATCGGCGTAGTGCTCGCTGTGCAGTCTGGATTTTGCGCCGCATCTGGGTCGTGTTGCGTGCACGTATGGGTAGCGCATTCTTGGAAACAGTCTTCGTCGTCCTGGTGGGGACCGCGTAGGCGGAAAGATTCTCTAGTTGGCAATAGATGCTCGCGATTGCGTCGCAAGAGTTTGCCGTCTTCAGTCATGGCTACATATGACCTTGGCTGACCAGACGACCGGAGAACCTGAGCCTTTTCTGTCCACGTGCCGTCTTTTATTCTGACTGTGTCGCCGTCATTGAGTGGTGCGAGTGGCCCTCTTGAGTAGGCTTTTTTCTGGTGTTTGTCAACCCGCTGGATTTGTCCGACCTGAACGGCTGGGAGTTGTTCGCAGCGGACGTCCTTGCAATATTTTAGCTGGTGCCCAGCTGCATTCCAGTGGAGTTGACCTGTAGGCGAGAAGACCAAGCCAAAAGTCCTGTTTAGGTTCACTCGTTTTTCTTCAAGATTATCTTGACTACTTGTAACCCTTTTTCGGCGAGCCCGTTGGTTCGGGAAAAATACGGGCTGGAAGTTACGTGCTCGAAATCGTAGACCTCCGAAAAGATTGCAAATTCTCTACTGGAAAACTGAGGCCCGTTGTCAGTGCATACCTCTACAGGTACGCCATATCTGGAAAATATGGCACTTGCTGCATCCACAATAGTTTTTGCTGAAGTGTCTGCGAGCTGCTGGACTTGGGGAAAATTTGACAGGGCATCGTAAATGCATAAGTATAACCTACCTGCGTGGCTGAAAATGTCCATGCCGACGCGGTACCATGGTTGGTCTGGAACCGGGCGCATAATCAAAGGCTCCTGTGGCAACTTATATGCTTACTTTTTACATACAGGACATGTCTGTACAAACGTCTCAATGTCTGTGTTCATACCTGGCCAGAAGACCAGGCGCCGTGCCCTTTCTTTGCATTTGTTGATTCCCATGTGACCTTGATGAATTCTTGCCAGCATATCGCGTCTCATACTGGCCGGAATGACAATCTTGCACCCTTTCAAGAGGACCCCTTTTACTTCCAGTAGCTCAGTAGCAGAAGACTTCAGCGGCCCTTCAACTGGTTCCCCCGTTCTGCAGGTGCTCTGGAACAGCGGCTATCTGTGCGTCGTTCCGTGTCTCGGAAACCAGTTTTTCCCACGTGGTTTCACTGACGAGAGAATCGACCACACTCACTGCGTGCACTACGACGTCGTCGTCGGTGTGACCTGCTGCGCCCTTGACGGAAGCCCTTGACAGCATGTCCGGCAGCAAAAGTTGTTTTCGTGTAACATAGCGTATGGAAATGTCAGCGTAACAGACGCAAAAAAATCGCTGTAATCTGGGTGGCATGTCACCGATCGCCTTTTGGAAGATAGAGATCAATGGACGATGGTATGTCTCAACGACGACCTGCCACCCATACACGAAATGGTTGAATCTTTCGCAGCTGAAAACGATGGCTATTGCTTCCTTTTCAGTTTGTGAATAGCGTTGCTGCGTCTCTGTAAGCCCTCGGGGAAGCAACCGGCTTCCATGTGCCGCTGTGATGCTGCAGCAGGGCAGCACCGATTCCGTTTTTGATGCATCCCAAGATACCTTGGTTTCTTTATCAAGGTCAAACACTGATAGCAAGGGCTGCCTGCTAAGGTTGTCGCACAGCACTCCACTCTTTTTCGTGATTTGCTGACAATTCGAAAACGGTGTCTTTTTTTAGCAAGCTTCTAAGAAGCGTTGTCCTTTCCGCGAGCGCTGGCAGAAACTTTCCGAAACAGTTCACGACACCCAGCATGCATTGAACAGCTAGTTTATCGCTCGGTGGGGGCATGTGCAGCATGCACTCGATAAAGGGACGAGCTTGGACGGATTCCCTCTTCGTTTATCACGTCACTGAGAAATTCAATTTGTTGAACGCCAAACGCACACTTTGCTGGAATGAACGTTAGCCCCGCACGTTCTGCCGCTTCTAGCACTGTTCTGACACGTTGGTCGTGCTGTTGCCGGGGTTTGCCCCACTCGAGTATGTCATCGACATACACCCTAACGCCAGGAAGCGCGTCAAAAATTTCACTTAGGGTTTGCTAGAATTGGTTTATGGTGTATGAGGGTTTAACGCCCCAAAGCGACTCAGGCTATCAGAGAAGCCGTAGTGAAGGGCTCCGGAAATTTCTACCACCCGGGGTTCTTTAACGTGCACTGACATCGCACGGTACACGGGCCTCTAGAATTTCGCCTTCATCGAAATTCGACCGCCGCGGCCGGGATCGAACCCGCGTATTTCGGGCCAGCAGCCAAGCGCCATAACCACTCAGCCACTGCGGTGCCTTGGTTTGCTGGAATACTTCAGACGCTGACGATATTCCAAAGGGCAGTCGCAAACACCGATAACGACCGAAGGGCGTTGCGAAAGTGCATATTCTACAAGTTTCCTCATCTAAGGGGATTTGGTGAAATCCGGCGTTTGCGTCTAGGCGAGTGAATACCTCTGCGCCGGCCAGCTCGGCCTCCATGTCCTCCCGCCTCGGCAGTGCGCAGTGCTCGCGCTTGAGGCACTCATTTATCTCCCTGGGATCCATGCATGCTCGCAGTTTCCCGCCCTTCTTTCGTACGATAACAAGGGGACTCACCCAGTCTGTTGGCTTTCGCAATTATTCCGGCTTGCTCCATGCGTGCCAACTCGTCTCGAAGTGGCTCCTCTATGGCCGGGGGTACTCGGCGGGGTCTGAACCATTGGCACGGCGTCCTTGCGAAGCACCATGTGGCATACTCGTTTTACGCAGCCGGTGCCAGTGAACAGGTGACGGAAGTTGGCGACCACTTATTCAGAGCTGTTCCGCGACACGCTGTTCACTCGTGAAATCAGACCCAGGTGTTCACTCGCCTCAAGACCTAGGATGGCTTTGCGCCCTTTTCGTGTCACGAAAAAGTTCAGCATGGCAACGCGATAGTTTAGAACGACTTTCGCACGCATGATGCCAATGTGCTTGATTACGTCTCCGCCATAGGAGCGTAAAATCGCACTGCTAGGGTACAGGGGCGGCTGTGGGTTCATTTTGCTGTATATTCCATAAGGCAGCAAATTTGCTTGCGATCCGGCGTCAACTTTTAAATGAACTGCCAAGTTTTTGATTAGGACTTGCACCATCCAGTCATGTTTGCTTGACACGTTTCTTGCGGATACGTCGAGTATCTCGAAATCATCTTCGCCGCTTTGTAGCTCGCCAACTAGTGCCGTCGCTTTACAACACCTGGCGAAGTGGTTTTTTCGATTATATCTCTGGCATGTTCGGCCAAATTCCGGGCAGCTTCTTGGGGCGTGTGTTCCGCCGCAATTTCGGCACACATAACGCGTCGGTTGTTCTCGGACTTGGCTGCTTGCGCTAGCCTTGCCGATTGGATGCACTTGGTGTTCTTGGCTGAACATTTGCTGTTGAGTTGCTGCTGCTTCAGCTGCTTTACAAGCTTGTTCTGCTTTCTGCGAAGTCAAGTTGTTGTCTGCGAGGAGCTTTTCACGCACCCTGTCGTCGTGCATCCCGAATACTATTTGGTCCCTCCCCATGAATTCCGTGAGAGCGCCAAAGTTGCAAGCGCGTGCATGATTTCTCAGGTCTCGCAGGAAATGCTCCACTGGTTCGCCAGCAGCTTCGGTTCTCCTGAATGCTCGTGCACCTCATTGGTCTGCGCAGTGCAGTACTCATCAAATTTTTTCACCACCGTGGCATAGTCGTCGTTTCTCTCGCCTTCTGCAAACGTGAGGGTGTCAAAGACTTCAATAGCCTCTCCACGGGCCGGCGAATCTTAAAAGCAGCGCCGTTTTCTTAGACTCAGATCGAGGCTTTTCGATAACCTCTGCTTGTTTCATCAAAGTTGGTTCCTCCTGCTGTTCGACGTGAAGACCCCGGTGTTGGAGGTTATATAAATCGAATCAAAGACGTATGGTCACATTTTGCTTTTCACATCGGGCTCCTTCTCCAATTTTCAGTGAATGGTTTTTAAAACATGCGAAATCAAGTTTCCTCAACATTTTCCCGAATGAATGTATAACAAGGTATTATCATTAGCATAGCAGATAGGCGACTTTTCTTTTGGTTGGAAACACTGAAAATGCTTACCCGCGAAGCAGTCTGCGGATGGTGGGGACAGCTCGGAATGATAGGCAGTCATCGCCGATTGGTTGAACATCGACGGCGTTAGTGCCGTCGGGACGGGCTGGACTGATTTCTGCAGAAGAAGCGCCATCTAGTAGTGACCTGCAAAAGCGAAGAAGCAAGAAGTGTGGTCGAACAGATGCATTGACACAAATGGAAGTCGAGATGAAGTACTAAGAACTGTAAGATATCTTGCCTTGAGATTCTCCTCTTCTTAGTCTTGTATGAATTGGAGCTGGTATGAAGAAACTGGGAGCCAGACATTACGTGTATGGCTGGAATTAATACACTAGCGAATACAAGTGACACGGAAACACCGCTTCAATGCACCGTGCATTCAATGCATTCACGAACACGAACACAGTCAGAGATCAAAAGTGAACTCTCCGAAGAGAGGATCTTAAGGTAAGATCATAATGGAGGATGCAGATGCAGGATGCAAAAGGAGTATCCCAAAAGGAGCATGATTCAGTGCACATCGCCGTCCAGTTTTATACTGTTCTCCGTCCCTAGATTTTCCAGGTTGAGGACGTCTCCGCCAGGGTGGGAGTGCCCTAAAACTTGCATTCTCGCGCACAAACTCGCATGCACCAACTGACACCTCCACATACATGGACACGCCCCTGGCATAAGTTGAGTACGAGGGAGAGGGGGATGCGGTCGGGACACCGCCGGGCTGGTAGGTGACGTCAGCTGGGCCGCCAAATCTACCAAGGTCGGCAAACCCTATTCTTACTTCAATGAAGCCGACGCGCTAAGCCGGAGCGCCCCGTCGGGACACAATCCAAAGTGGTTGTGCCATTAGCAAGGCCGACGACTGCTGTGGACGAGCGGCACCGAAGACCTCCGAAAGGGTTGATTTCCACGCTTGAGCTCTTGCTCGCTCGGATCCCGGGAAGTCATAATTGGTTGTGCGATTAGCGAGCGGGGGGAAGGTATGAAGACGGCCGCTGGCCGGCGGCGGCGTCTGGTCTCCTCAAAGGAGAATTACGCAGAATCTTGCTCCCCGTTTTGGTCTCACACCCCGACCGGGCGAAGCGCGGTAATGGCACCACGCTAACACATCGGTCCACCCAGTGCTGCAGCACTCAGTGCGGCCTGGGAGCGATCGTCGTCAAGTTGCTAATGATGAGACCCGCTGGCGCCGATCTTGACAACGTGCATCCGTCTGGCCCTGTTTGGCGTCTGGCCTGACTCGAGATGGTGACGAGAAGGTGCTCACTACTTGCCGTGTTTACGACTTAAAAAAAAAACTCTTTATGCTTCTATATTTTAATCAAGTTTTTAGCTGCTTATTTTGTGCATTTTTATTTATGCGCCTCTGGAAATGGTGGCGATCAACAACGGTGACTTAGCTGACGCACGTGACTACGGCCCGGAGGGAACGGCATTTTGGGTATAAAGGCGCGCTCACACTAGCGGGAAGCTTCCCGCACCGGCACAGCGTCAACGTCGACGCTGCCTCGCAGCTCCTCAGAATGACGCTCACACTGCGCGCGTTTTCTCGCTGTGGTTGTCTTGGAATGTGGAGAGAGGAGGCATGAGGGAGGACCCGAACGAGCAGAAAGAGAAGGGGATAGTCACGTGACACCAGAGAAGACTGGAAAGCGCACCATTTCCTCGCGTCGTCGTCTTGATCGTCTGCTAGCTCCCCTCCCGTCGCCCTTTTTGTCTCGAGGATGGCTGGTTCGAGCGATAAGCTGTTGGCTACGGTAAACGTACTTATTACTTGTTTGTTCGCTGCTTCTGCACCATCGCTTCTGCACCGTCTCAAGTCGCATGTTCATGCTGGCAAAGAAGCCGCCCAGTGCCCGGCCGGCCGGACGCGCGCAGCCTCCGCCTCCGCCGACGAGGTCACTGAGCTGGGACCGACGTCACGGTGGTCGTCAGCGGTCGGCGCCCATTGGCTGTTCTCGTCAGCGGCACGGGAAAAATAGCTACCGGACCCATCGCTCTGCGGGACGGCACAGCAGGCTCTCCGCGGGAGAAAAACTGGCTTGTGCGGGAAGCGGCGCGCGGAAAACGTTCTGCATTGCGCGTTTTCCCGCTAATGTGAGCGCGCCTTTACCGGACCCATCGCTCTGCGGGACGGCACAGCAGGCTGTCCGCGGGAGAAAAACCGGCTTGCGCGGGAAGCGGCACGCGGAAAACGTCCTGCGTTGCGCGTTTTCCCGCTAATGTGAGCGCGCCTTAATACCCTGGGCACAGCGCGAACCTCCGAAACGTACGAATTTTATATGCCAATCTTGGAGGCATGAAAAGAGCAGCCATAAACTCAAAAGTTTTTTGGCCATTACGCCGGTTGTTGAATCATATTACTAAAGCGCTTACATAGCTATCCCGCGAAGCCCAGCGTTTGTTTCAACAGTATTTTAACTCTATGGTTTCAGTTGGTTGAACTGCTCAGGACTACGCGAAACATGGGGGCATTTGAGCGTGACTAATCAGTCAAAATTATATCATAAAAATACTCACAAATTGTTGAGAAACTAATCGAGCACACACAAAAAGCTCTTTTTTAACTCAGGAGTGATGTTAGGCCATGTAAAGAAACGGATGCGAAAGGACCCGTAGTTTCGGTTAGAGTAGCATCAAGCCTAATCAATCACCTTCACTGGCTTATGCTAGCTAGGCACCATACTTCCACTACTTCCGCCTATGATCTTTCCCATGGATGGAAAAACGGGACTTTTCCACCAGCGCAACGGCTCTAGTTCTTTTCATCAGTGCGAACAGCTGCAGCCGTTGTCTTGGGCGCTTCCGTGGGTGCCAGTGCATCATCATGATTCGTGCGCATGTAGGCATACAGTGCAGAGAAATGCGTTTACCTTTGCGTTCACTACGAAACCTCGGGCACGTTTTGGTTGTTCGGCGTGCATCATGAATCCTTCGCACAGCGGCGGTAGAGGTGTTGTTCCCGTGCTATGTTGGACATGCATGGTTCCAGGAAGTGAACGCATTAACGATTTGAAGGGAAATGGTAGTCGCTACCATGCTGCGACATACGCCTTGATGTACTGTGTTTTATACACTGCCTTTAAATTTGGTTTTAGTTTCGCACTCTATGTATGCCTGTGGATTGCAAAACAGCGGCTCTGTCAGTCTGTACTGTGTGTACTGAATATTAACTTAATTACTTTGCAGGATTGAACAGCGCACACAGGACGAGGACGCTTATAGAGAAACCGCGGGACACGAGCGCCATCGCTGCCTTCACCTTCGCTCCCGTACTATACAGAAATGGCGCTCGCACTTTCCCGGTGGTATCAGTGTATGATGAACAATGAATCGCAGCGTTGCCTCGCCAAGAGCGCGATTCGTTATAACGAACTGTTTATAATTTGAGTTCTGATGACCATAAAGCGTTCGTAACAGCTTTGTCAGCATATCGAAATATGCGCAATTGGTCTTTCTACGCCACTCCTGGGGCACTACTTGTAAGACATAACCTTGGGACAAACATCGACGAAGTGTTAAGACTGGGGTCAGTGTAGCCACAAATCCGATTGGACCTTTCTTCTAGTTTTTGATGTTTAGCGGCGAAGTGGCCAGGCTTGGGCCCAGCCTCAACGCTTCTTCTTCTTCTTCACGTATTACGGGTTGCAGGACCACATACCGCCTCCTTATATACCCGCCGGAAAGGTCACGTGACGATGGGTCACGCGAATCACAAGCGACCACGCGCCCCTGCACATTCGGCTTCTTTTTTTCTTCTCGGTCATGTGGGGGAATGAAATAGCCGTCCTCGGCTTGCGGATTCTTCGGTGGGCGTTCGAAGCGAGCGGACGTGTTTTTTAGCTCTCTGCTCCTTCGGACGCTGGGCCTAAGGCTTCGCGGCGTTGCGGGGTCTCCCCATGGAGGCCACAGACACCGTGAACGAGCGAAGGCCTGTGTTTGGCGGTGACAATCAGCAACGCAGGGCAGGCCGCTCTCGCTCACGATCACGGAGACGAACGCCGTCCAGAGGAAGGTCGTCCAGCACCATTCGGCGAATGCAGGCCGAGATCGCTGATCTGCGGGACACGGTGAGGTGCCTGACGGCGGCGCTCATCACCACCTCGGAGAACCTTGAGTCCGTCATCGGGACCTTGGACGTGTCGCCGGCGGACCCACGCGTTCTAGCCTTGCGGGACGCCATGGCGCTCGCTCACCAGACGCAGAACTCCATGGCGACTCCCTCCCCGCCATTTCTGGCCACCCCTGCGCTTCCTGCCGCCATTGCTGCTCCTGGGGAACCGGCTGTGATGTCCTCTCCCCCTGATGCTGCTGCTGCGGGCTCACCGCGGACACCTGCAGCCGAGGAGAGCATGTGCACCCCAATGGACGAGTCTGCTTTCCGGAAACGGCGACGCTCAACGGGGTCCGAGGAGGAGAGGGACTCGGAAACCAAAAGGGACATCGCGGTGGCCAAGCGGGAAGCTCGAAGGCCCCCCACCGTCACTGCTCCCTCTCCCTCCACACTCGAAGGAGCAGGGCCTTCCCAGCAGGAGCCCCATGGAGCCCACCTCCAGCCTGCTGTTGATGCTGCTGCTGTTGCTGGTGGGGCGACGGCGTCCGGAAGAAAAACGGGTGCGACCTCACCAAATCCCGCCGCACGAGACCAGGCTGCGGCTGGGGCTTCGTCTGCTGGCACCGAGCGCGCCCAACTCCGCGGCGCGCCGCAGCAATGCCCCGCAGGCAGCGGCGACGCTGATGCTGGGGCCAGCCTGGTCCCGTGGCGCATTATCACTACCAAGGCGCAGCGGCGTCGGAGAGCTGCCCTGGAGCGAGCCGCGGCTGCCGTGGAGGTCCCGTCCAGCCTGGTGGGGACGGTGCTGTTTCGGCCGGCGAACCGGGGCACCGCCTTCACCAGGGAACAGGGCTGGGAGTTGACCGAGGAGATCGGATCCCGCCCGGGCGTCCTCGCCGTCCGGGTAAACATGCGGCGGAATGTGGTGGCAGTGGACGCGGGGAGCAGCGATGCTCTCCAGGCCCTGCTAGCCACGGCCGTCATCCGCGGCGTGCCGGTCTGCGCCAAGGAGCCTCCTCCTCGGAATCAAAGCTCCGGCCTGGTCTTCGGTGTGGACGGGCGCAGGACGGCGGAGGAGCTGCTAGCGGCGGCGGAGTCAACGGTACCGATGGTGTCGGCGTCTCTGTCGGGCAGCACACTCGCTCTCCGTTTTGCGGCGCCGACACCCCCGGCGTTCATCACCATATTCAAGCGCAGACTCGCGGTCCGCCCCTGCCGTCCCCGGCCGCTCCAGTGTGCCAAGTGCGCCAGCCTGGGGCATGCCACTGAGGTGTGTCGTGCTCCTGCCCGATGCACGCGCTGCGGCGGGCCACACGAGCCTGGTACCTGCGCGAGCAAGCCCCGCTGCATTAACTGTGGGGGGCGGCACGCAGCCATTGACCCAGCGTGCCCGCACTGGCAGCGAGAGCGTCACGTGGCCACTTTAATGGCCACATCCATGGCCCCGATGTCCAGGCGGGTTGTCCGAGCCGTCGTCCAGGCTGAGACAGCGGCCCCAGCCCAGCAACATCAGCAGACGCCGCGCGCTCTTTCTTATGCGCAGGTCGTCAGGGGAACACCCCAGCAGCAGCAGCAGACACAGAAGCAACGGCAGCGCCGGCAGCGGCGAAAACCTGTGCGACTGCATCTGTGAAGTCAGCAGGATCCTGGAGACACCGATCTGACCCAGGTACGCCCAATTTTCGGCCATTTCGAGCAACCCTCCGCATCACCACGTAGCGGTCGAGCTAAGCCTAACGGCTTCGGCTCCCCCGCCGCTGGCTGCGGAGACGCCCGCCGGTCAACCGCTCAACATGGCTCTGCCTGAACAACGCGGATACGACCCCACGACTCTGTCGTGGTCGTCTGTCCCTGCAAGCCAACCAGAGGATGGCCCATCCACCATTTCGGCGCAGCAAGCTGCCCTTTTTCAAGTCGTTGAAAGCCGGCGCCGCCGCCGGCAGAACGCACGAGGAGCTGCAACGCCCAAGACTCCTCTCGACAAATCAGCAACGGGAGACGCTCGCGCTCCGTCTTCTAAAGGTCCACAAAAGTCATTTTCACGAGTCTCCAAGTGGACGCCGAAGCCGACGGTCAGGATGAACCCTGACGATTACGTGATCGTGCTGCGGCCACGCAGTACGGTCGCCCTCAAGACAGCATTCCAGCAAGGTGAGCTCGGCGCTGCCATTTCGGAACTCATCGGCAGACAGCATATGAATGCGATTACAATTTCTCCCAATTGGGAGCAAAACATTATCGTCTGCGGCACGCAGAACCCCGAGGTAGCTCAAAAGCTTCTGACGGACATCCAAATTACAACCAGCAAAGGATCGCTCCCGCTTCACGGACACCTCAAGCTCACCGGTGATGTGTGTCGTGGTGTGATTTCTGTGCATAACCTTGAAACCAGCGAATCCTTGAAACATAGTGTGCAGGGGCGCGGTGGTGATTTAGTCCATGTGCGCAAGCTGGGAAAATCGAATGTAGCTGTGTTGACTTTCGAGGGACGCAGCGTTCCGCGTTACGTCCATTATAATGCAGAACTGACTCCCGTCAAGGAGTATAAAAAAACGGTGCCAGCGTGCTACCGTTGCGGCACACTGGGGCACCGGGTGGACAACTGTCCCACCCCGGTCAAGGAAAGATGCGGCCTTTGTGGTCAAAACGTGGGGCTTGGTACTGAGGGGATGGCCCCCCACGTCTGCAACCCTATGTGCTTAATCTGCGGGGGCCCGCACCTCACCAGCTCCCGCGAATGCACCGCCAAATTCATCAAGCTGCCGCAGCCAGGGCCCAGGACGCCATCCAAGGGAGCCAATTCCGGCGCTACACGGGGAGGGCGGCAGCAAAACAACCAGAAGACGCCACGACGTGGCGTGATGCCTCCCCCAGGCAAGACAGCAACGGTAACGCCACCACCCGGAGCAGCGGAGTTCCCAGCTCTCGGCGCTTCACCTGGCGGAGCCGCCTGCAACCAACCCAAGGTAGGCAGCTGGGCGAGGGTCGCCTCCTCTTCTTCCCCTCCTCCCTCCTCCCCCACCAGCACCGCCGAGACGCAAGAACTCAAGCGCGAGCTCGCCCTCTTGCGAGCTCAAAACGAAAAACTAGCCAGCGAGCTTAACTCGCTCAAAGCCAAATTCCCTACTCAGCCCGCGTCGAGCGAAGAGGAAGAAAATATCACAGACAGGGAGATTCCTACTAATGTGGAGAGTCGCGCCGCGGCCCTGGAGAGCCGGGTGACCGCAATTGAAACACAATTGGCTGACCTCCCCCAAATTATCCACGATACCATTGCGCGTCAGGTGGAGAGTGTCATCGCACAGGTGACCCAAGCAGTAACTCACATTATCCAAAAATGAATAAAAGACAATCCGCGCGTCCTTAAACGCGTAGGGCCCATCAGGGACGATAACCGCCCCTCCAAATTCAACAGAGTTATTCCCGATGAATTTGACTTCTCGGAAGACTCCTCCACGTCTGCGCCGGGCACTAGCGGACTGGGGAGTCTTAACAACGTAACCCCACCCTCTGCCTCCGACCATGGCCCCCAACCCTAAGTCGCGAGCAAGAGCAACTCAGCCGCTTACAATAACGCAGTGGAACTGCCGAGGTCTCAAGAACCGCACGAAGCGGACTCATCTGCGCATCTATCTTGAGACCTTTGAGTTTCTCGTCGCCGTGGTTGCCCTTCAGGAACCCGGCGCCGGTGCCAAACTCACAAACTACACTACATTTCAACACAACCCGCAGACATGTATACTTGTTCACAAGCAGTATACTGCGCAGGAAGTCACGCTCCCCACAACACCGCCTTTCCCATACACGATGGTGTCCGTGCTGCCCCTAAAGCGGTCTGACCCACCTGTACACATTCTAAACATTTACTGCCCACCTAAACTTAAGAACGTCACGTTCAATGAAATTTTCACCCAAGCAATGCAGGTGGCGGGAAGGGATCCCCTTCTGATCGTCGGCGACTTCAACGCCCCGAGCAGGCTATGGGGGTACCCCCGGGAGGACAGACGTGGGCGGAAGCTTGCGGAACTTCTTTCCACACTTGGACTTACTTTACACACTGATCCCGCCAACCCAACACGAGTCGGAAATTCGATTCAACGAGATACTTGCCCGGACCTCACATTTACACGCAACATACGCCATGCCGACTGGCTGAATACAGAGGACACTCTGGGTAGTGATCACTGTATAATCAACACCACCATTTACATGCGTCCCCTGAAACGCCCACTAACACAAGCTCTTGTACCGGACTGGACGACTTTCCGCACATCTCTACCTATCGTAGATCCCCTCCAGTCGGGATACGACGCATGGTCCAAATCGCTCACGTCTACACTCAGGCAACACGAGAAGCAGATACAGCTCACAGAAACACAAACGGACGTGGACAACCACTTGCTCCACCTTTGGGAGGCCCGCCGCAGCCTCACCAAACGATGGAAGAAACAGAAACATAACAGACGCCTAAAGAAACGCATCCTCGAACTCACACAACAAGCAGCGGAATATGCTACTCAGCTAGCCGACACTAACTGGGTGGACCGGTGCAACGCGGCTGCGCGCCAGATGTCTGGCCGCAACACGTGGCGCCTATTCCGCGCTCTCATCGATCCAATACAAACACGCACGGAGACCCAACGCCACTTACATAGGGCATTGCACAACTTTACAGGAACGACAACACAGCTAGCGCACACGCTCAGGGATCGATACCTTTGTACCACTAAGGACCCCCGGCAGGCGGCGTACTCGTATGCAGGCGAAGAGAACGCGGAGCTGGACAAGCCGTTCCAGCTCCACGACCTCCGGGCGGCCTTAAGCAAGATGAAGCGGGGCACTGCACCTGGGCGCGACAAGGTTACGGTCAAGCTTTTGGCCAACCTTCCCGACGCAGCCTACACCGCGCTCCTCAAATACATCAATAGCATTTGGGACGGAGAGACTCCTCTCCCTCTCGATTGGAAATCGGCTCTCGTGACCTTCATTCCGAAGGCCGGCAAACCTATCGATGTGGAGAACCTTCGCCCCATCTCTCTGACGTCTTGTGTCGGCAAGCTGATGGAGACGATGGTGCGCGACAGACTCTCCGATTATCTCGAAACACAGCACATTTTCGCGGACACCATGTTCGGTTTTCGTCCTCACAAGTCAGCACAGGATATACTTCTGCAGCTCCACCACGACATCTTAGATCCTGTCGAATGTCCCCAAAACGACAAGGTGGTCCTGGCCTTGGATCTTAAAGGCGCATTCGACAACGTCAAACATGCAGTAATCCTGGACCACCTCAGTAACACCAACTGTGGCCACAAAACATTCCATTACATAAGTCAATTTCTTACAGACCGTCAAGCCTATATACGCATACAAGATGCGGAACACGGGCCATACACCATCGGCTCGAGGGGAACACCTCAAGGCGCGGTCCTGTCTCCCCTGCTCTTCAATTTGGCAATGCTTCGCCTTCCCTCCAAATTGTCTTCTCTGCCCGGGATACATCACGCTCTTTATGCGGATGACATTACAATCTGGGCCACGCAAGGCAACCTGGGCCACATGGAGTCCTGCCTGCAAGCAGCAGCGACCCTAGTCGACGACTACGCGGCCTACTGCGGACTCCAGTGCGCCCCAGCTAAATCAGAATTTGTGCACTTACGTCCCTCCCCCCGGGACACAACTCCGCTTCGCATCAGTCTCCCCTCGGGACCGATCCGGGAGGCCAAGGAGATCCGCGTCCTTGGCCTCTTCATACACCACCAACGCAGAGTCGACACCACCATAGCCAAACTTCGCACGGTGGGAGACCAGGTGGGCCGAATGGTCCGCCGGGTCTCAAACAAGCGGGGCGGATTACGAAGCAAGGATGCACTGCGGCTTGCCCATGCTTTCGTAACGAGTAGAATCCTCTACTCAACTCCCTACTTGCACCTGCGCAAACATGATGATGACCAACTGGAGGTCATCCTGCGGAAAGTCATCAAGCGGGCTCTCGATCTTCCGATCGCCACGTCCAACCAGAGGCTTCTGGCCTTGGGCGTGGTGAACACATTTCGGGAGCTTCGAGAGGCCCACTTATGCAACCAATACACGCGTCTTGCACAGACCACATCCGGTCGCCGCCTCTTGGACCGGCTACACATCAAACACGACTACCACATTGAGGAAAGGGAGAGAGTGCCAGAACCCTGGAGACGCGCCCTCCGGGTCCGACCCCTTCCCCGCAACATGTCCAGTGAAGACCATAGCGGTCGTCGCCAGGCGCGCGCGGAAGCGTTGGCGCGATACTATGGTAACCAAGAACATGTGTATTACGTAGACGTTGCCGGCCCACACCACGGGGGGTGGTACACGGCCGCAGTCGTACACAACACAAACACAGTTAACGGGCTCACTTTCGAAGCCTACAGCGCAACACACGCGGAGGAGATTGCCATTGCTCTGGCTCTCACGAATCCCAAGTCAAAACACATCATCACCGACTCGCGAGGGGCCTGTCGGAACTACGAGTTGGGCTGGGCTCCCCCGCTTGCCTGGCGCATACTGGAATATCGCTGTCGATCTGAAGATCCAACTCCACGCAACCTGATTTGGGCCCCCGGTCACCAGGGCCTCCAGGGAAACGAACAGGCCGATCAGGCCGCCCGCGCACTCTCTCCCCGGGCTATCTCCCTGTCCTTGGAAGGGTACTCCCAATCAGACAATCTGGCCATTACATTCAAACAAATCACCGATTACTACAAGGAGGAGCACCGGCGCTACCCGGCCCCTTGTAAGGGTCTGGATCGCGCTGACGAGCGCCTCCTCATCAAAATTCTCACTAACACTGTACTGTGCCCGGCGGTGCTTAAACACTTCAATACATCCTTTGATGGCACGTGCCAGTTCTGTGGGGAGGTGTCTGACACCTTCCACATGGTTTGGGCGTGTCAATCTAACCCATCTATCCCCCCCAACCCCAACCCCACCAGAGAGGACTGGGAGGCGGCCCTGCTCGGCTGTCAAGACCTGAAGAGCCAAAAGGCCTTGGTTCAACGGACGCGGGCGGCGTTGCTTGCCAATGGGGCCCCGAAATAGGGGCTCCACCTAGTACTGTGAGGGGAAAGGGCCAATAGGGTCCTACCCCAATCACCTTTCTGTAAAAAATTTATTGCTTATAAATGTTTTTCACCACCACCGGCAGCGGCAGCGGCGATCCGGTTGCCCGGCGTCCCGTACAGCGCGGCCCGAGCCTGCGGCCGCTTCTCACGGCCAGCCCCCTGACGCACGGGACGCGGAGATCGCGCGTCTAAAGCTGGCGTTGCGCGCCCTCAGCGCACTTTTCCCGGAGGGCACCGATGGACACCGGGCTTGCTTAGAAGCAGCGGGTGCTCCCGCACAGATAAGCCAGCATGATGGCTAGCCGCCGGACTCCCTCCCGCATACCATCCATCCTGCAGTGGAACGTGCGCTCACTTGCGGCGCGGTACGCCGAAATGCAAGTTCGCATCGCACAGGATTCGCCGGAAGTTATCGCGCTGCAGGAGACGTACGTTCGTTCACATGACAGGGGGCCCCAGATGCGACTACCTGGCTACATTGGCTACCACTCAGTCACCACGTGCGAGGAACCCACCTGTGCTGCAGTGCCCTGTTGTGTCACATCTCATCGCCCCGGGAAATCAAGGTGCGCGATATACGTGCGGCAGGACGTCCAGCACACCCTCGTCGGCTCGGCGGCGGCGACATCTGATGCCCAGGAGTGCGTGGTGGTGACAGTGCGCGTCGGTGGTGTTGACACGTCGGTGGCCAGTGTTTATGTGCGTCCAGCTGTCGCGTGGAACGCGCTGTGTTTTCGTGCTGTGTCTTCGTGCTGTGCCCCGCGCCAAATCATCTGTGGTGATTTTAACGCCCACCATAGTGCGTGGGGCAGTGCGCGCCACTCCGCGCGGGGAGACGACCTGCACGACGCAGCAACGCAGCTGGGACTCACCCCCTTGAACACCGGCGAACCCACCTTTCGACGACGCGGAACAACCGGCTCCTGCATCGACGTTGCCTTCGCATCCAGAGGCATCGAGGCGACATGGCGCCGATCACCATCTCTCTGGGGCTCGGATCATTACTCCATCCTAATTGAACCCACTGCGATGGAGGCGCGCCCCAAACGTGCCTACTCCATTACCAACTGGAGTGCGTTCAGGCGGGCGGTCGACGAGGCGGCGGCCACTGGCGCAGATTTCTTTTCAAGTCTAGTCCGAAGCGCTCTCGCAGCCACCCAACGAGCAGAGGTAAGGGCAGGGCTGCCCACACCTGATATGAAGCTGCTCAATCTGCGCGAGAAGAGAGATCGCACAGAGCGACGGGCGTGACGGACTGACAGAGCCGCCGACTGGACTGTCTACAACCGCTTGGACGCAGCAGCGCGCCGCCACGCCAACAAGCTATACCGCCGGCAGTGGGATTCACTATGCCAAAGGATGGAGGAAGATGTCAGCTCGCGGAGGCTGTTTGACACCCTGCGGCGCATCACCGAACCACAGGCAAACCGTCAACCGCTGGCCGCCCTCGCAATCTCCAGCGGGCTCAGCTTTGTAGAATTGGCAGAGCGGTTTGCCGATCGGTTCGCGCCGCCCAGCCCCGCAAACGCCGCTAACATAGCTGCTCCTGAGAGCCCCAGAAGCGACGCCAGTCCCTCGCCCGTCGCCTCGGAAGGTCCATGTGATGCGCCGTTCACCGCGGCGGAATTGAACAATGCGCTGCAGCGCTGCCGCCGGCGCTCGGCGCCCAGACCGGACGGGGTGACATACCAAATGCTGCGAAACCTGGATGCGCAGCAACGACAGATCCTCCTGCAGCAGATCAACCTGGTGTGGGAACGCGGGGAGCTTCCGGAGGATTGGCGAACCGCGGTCGTTTGTCCCATCCGAAAGGCAGGGCGCCCACCTACGGAGCTGAGCGGATACCGGCCAGTGGCATTAACATCGGCGGCAGGTAAGCTCATGGAGCATATGGCGTTGCAGAGTCTGAACGAGCGGGCTGCGGAGGCTGATTTGTTTGACGAGCGGCAGACGGGTTTCCGTGGGATGCGGTGCACGGCTGATTCTATATCGGACGTTGTTACAGCGCTGGAGCATGCCAGGGCAGCAGGCCAGGTTGCGCTGCTGCTGCTGCTGGACGTCTCGGGCGCTTTTGACAACGTTCACCGCGCACCAATTCTCGCGGTGCTTGAGGGGGCCGGTGTGAGCGGGCGCCTTTTGCGATACGTTCATGGCTTCCTGAGCGGGCGCACCATGCGCGTACGAGTAGGGGGTAAGCTCTCCAAGCCTCGCCCGGTCGACATGGGCGTGCCGCAGGGCTCTGTCCTATCACCATTTCTGTTTAATGTGGCCATGTCGGTGGTGCCGGCCTCCCTCCCCACGAGCGGGCGACACCATGTGTACATGTCCATATATGCAGACGACATAGCTCTGTGGTGCCGGGGACCACCGGGCGAGGCGTTCCGCGTGCGGGGGTGCCTTCAGGGAGCCCTGACCGCAATCGATGCCAGATTGCGCGGCCTTGGTCTGTCACTGAGCGCGGACAAATCGGTGGCCATGGCCTGCGTTTCGCGCTCGCGCGCGCACCTTGCGCCACTGTCACTGGACGGGACTCCGATTCCTTGGCGTAAATCGGTGCGGTACCTTGGCCTGGACATCGACTGGCGCCTTTCCTTCCGCCACGCGGCGACCAAGGCCTGTCTGCAGATGAAGAGGATCACCGCCGCCGTGCACAAGCTCACCGCTGGAGGCCAGGGCATCTCCCTGCAAGCCGCGCTGCGTCTATACAATGCCGCAGCTTTGGGGGCGGTGCTTTATGCGCTGCCGCTCGTCACGGTGCGCAAGCCGTGCTGGAAGAAGCTCGAGCTTCAGCACCGCAAGTCCCTGCGCGTGTGCCTAGGCCTGCCCAAAAACTCGCAGTGCGCCGCAACGTTGGCCGAGGCAGGAGCGTGGCCCCTTGAGCTCCAAGCAGCGCGCAGGGCACTGAATCACATCGACCGGCTTCACCGCGCACCGGACGGCGGCTCGCTGCTGCAGCGTATGCGCTCGCACCCGCGCTCACGAATGGGCGCGGCGCTGCTCGAGTATGAGCAATTGACCCAAGGCCCACCCCCCTACGGCTCCTGCGCGCCCTGGCCTGCTGCCTCGGAGGTACAGCGAGAGATCGTCGGCATCGCGGGAAAGCGGAGCACACCCCTCTGCGCTGTGCAGCAGCTGGCCAGAGCCGTCATACACGAGGAGCTCCAGGACCATCTCCTCGTGTACACCGACGGCTCAGTGGCCCGCGACAGCTGCTACCTTGCTGCGGCGGCCACCATCCCCGCCCTGCGACTGCACAGCCAGCAACACGCAACCTTCCTGGGCTCCTCCACCACGGCGGAGTTGATGGGGATCCGGCTCGGGCTGGACCTGCTGCTCACCCTCGGCCCTCCGCCGCCCAGGAGTGCTCTGCTGTGCGACTCCCGCGCCGCCCTCAGCCGCCTGCAATCTAACGGCCGCGGTACCCCACTAGTGCGGGAAATTCGCTCGCGCATCGAGCGCCTCGCGCAGAGAGGTTGTGCCGTGCGTGCACAGTGGGTGCCCGGTCACTGCGGCGTCGCCGGCAACGAAGAAGCTGACGACCTCGCGACCGCTGCACACCAACTACCTGCCAGCGATCTGCCCCTTGCGCTGGAGGACGTGCGTGCGGCCATTCACGACCATCTCCGAAAGCAGCACCCCGACCCACGCATCGCGGGAGGTGAGCGCATCGACAGTGTCACCGGCTGTCGCGCACTTACATGGTCGCAACGTGCAATGATCCTCCGCGCGCGCATTGGCTGCGTGTGGCCCGGGGAACGACGGGTGCGGCACGGAATCGCGATGAGTGATGTGTGTGACGGATGCGGTGCAGTGGAAACACTAGAACATCTGCTCCTTCGCTGCTCCGCGTTCGCCGATGCTCGTCGCGATATGCTCGCGGCCTATAGGGCGCAGGGCATACTACCAGACTCCATCAAGACGCTATTGTGGCCGCAGGGCAGTGCGCGCACTCGTGAGCGAACTTTGGTGGGCCTCTGTGCATTCCTCGAACACACGGGCTTGACGTCCCGTCTGTTCTCCGTCAGGTAGTTACACGCAGTGACCGAACGCTCCGCGAGTTCTACCTTGAACGATTAATAACTGGACGCCCCACTCCAGTTGTAACCTACACAGTGCTGTGCGCGTGTGTGATTTAATTCCTCTTAAATGAACTAATCACGCGCACAACCTGGACACATTACTTATTGTGTAAATAGTTTGTACATATTACTTCTCCCCCTGTCCTCTATTCCTGTCCCCTCACCTCTTTCATTTCATTTCTCCATTCTGCCTGCTGTCCTTTATTTCCGCTGCCTCAGCTCAGGTGCTTCAGTATCGATGGCAGATGCCGGGGCTAGCAAAAATCTTTTCCTTCCTTTTTACTATTATTTTTAATAAAACCACTACCACCACCACCATGTGGGGGACAAATTTCTTTAGGCATTGAAAATAATAGGTTTTTGTGGAAAGGAAATGGTGCAGCGTCTCTATCACATATCCGCGAACACATCAAACGCGCAGTAAGGGAAGGATAAAAGAGGGAGTGAAATAAAAAGGAAGAATGAGGTGCTGTAGTGGAGGGCTCCGGAATAATTTCGACCACCTGGGGATCATTAACGTGCACTGACATCGCCAAGGCGCCCGTGAGCTACGTGATATCAGTGCACGTTAAAGATCCCTAGGTGGTCGAAATTGTTCCGGAGCCCTCCCCTACGTCACCTCTTGCTTTCTTCTTAAGTCTCTCTACATTATCCCTTCCCTCACGGGGCGGTTCAGGTGTCCAACGATATATGAGACAGATACTGCGCCATTTTCTTTCCCGAAAAACGAATTATTATTATTATTACTGATGGCAGATGCCGGGGCTAGCAAAAATCTTTTCCTTCCTTTTTACTGTTATTTTTAATGAAACCACTACCACCACCACCTTAGTATTACTACATCGAAACGCTGCCGCCGCGGTCTGGTACTCCGGATCAGTAGCCGAGCTCCCGGCGGGTCCCGGGCAAGATTGTTCATTATTGTTCGAGCTCTATGTCTTCTCCTCACTTTCTCATGCTCCTGGTGCACGTTCTTAGGTATATTGGCAATTTTGAGATGCTTCCGTATGTCTAAGGGGATTAGCTCTCCAGTATACGGAGTTTCCACTCCTTCCCCTAGGTCATTGAGGATCTGCCTGCCTGTTATTGAGGAGCTAAGCCTCCAAATTTGTGCTTCTCTTATTGCCCTGGTGATCTCCGCACAGGTATTGTGGACTCCCATACTAAGCAGTTTCTCTGTTGAGGAGTTAGGTGGGATGTCGAGAGCTCTTTTGTATTAATTTCGTATTAATTTGTCTATTTTCTTCTCCTCTTTACGGCTAAGATTTAGAAATGGAGTCGCGTATGCAATCCTGCTCAGTATGAATGCTTGTACTGATATGAGGAGACTGTGCTCTCGGAGGCCTTTGTTCCTGAGGGAGATCCGCCTAAAGATGCCTATAACTTGGGCGACATAGGTGCTAAGCTTCTTGATAGTGGTTCTGTTACATCCGTTTGTCTGGAGAAAGTATCCTAGGACTCTTATCGCGTCAACCCTAGGTACTAACCTACCCGCAACAACAACCTCTATCGGGCCGTATAGGTGAGGGAAGCCAGTCTTTCTCCATCTGGTCTTTGGTATTAAGCGAGAAGATCTCAGATTTTTGAGGGCAGCAGGAAAGGCCTCTCTCCAGAGCATAGTTTTCAACTACCTCTGCCGCTGCCTGCAGCAGGTATGAGATGTCAGCGTTCGTTCCCCCTGCTGTCCAAATGGTTACATCATCGGCATAAATGCTGTGCTTTAGCCCCTCAATTCTATTTAGCCTGTGGGACCGTCCTCTCAAGGCGAAATTGAAGAGCATTGGAGAGAGGACAGAACCTTGAAGGGTCCCCTTATTGCCGAGCCCAATCTGCTTTGAGGAGAGCCCTACAAAGCTTATAGCGGTCTTTCGATTGCTTAAGAATCTTTTGACATAGTTAAAGCACTTGACGCCTACTCCGGCCTCGCTGAGGCCTTCAAGGACCGCTCTATGCTCCACATTGTCGAATGCTTTTGTAAGATCCAGCCCCAAGATTGCCCTGCCCCCTTTAGTTCCGTCGGGATCATCAAGTATATCATGTTTAAGCCTTAACATAACGTCCTGTGCGCTAAGACGCGGTCTATAACCTACCATTTCAACAGGCCAGAGTCCCTCGCTCTCCATGTAGCGTGAGACTCTTGTCTGCGCCACCATTTACATGAGCTTGCCCAAGCAAGACGTCAGAGAGATGGGTCGCATGTTGCCTAGATCAGGACTTTTGCCTGGCTTAGGGATAAGTACTAATTTAGAGACTTTCCATTTCTCCAGTAAGTCCTTCCCGTCCCAAATCTTGTTCATTAGGTCAGTTAGAAAAGAGATCGAATTATCATCCAAGTTCTTCAGAATGGTGTTGGTGACGCCGTCAGGACCTGGAGCCGATTTCTTTTTCAGGTCATGTAACGCTGCCCACACCTCTGCAACCTCGAACGAAGAATCAATGCTTCTATTTTCCCCGCCTTCATATTCCGGTGGTAGAGAGCCTGGGTCTTGACAAACATAGGTTTTACGAATCTTATCTAGCAGGCCCTCATTACTCCCTTCAAAATTATGCTTGATTTTGGTTTGATTTAGCCTGATCTCCCTCTTGGATTTGGTTGGATTAATCATATACTTGAGAATGGCCCAAGTTTTGGATATACTCATATTAGGTTATGGATAAACTCATATTGAATAGACTCAAGGGGGTGGTCTCCAGTCAAGCCGCCAAATTACTGAGAAGATACCCCTCAAGCAGAGAGGTCTCCCTCATATGGGTTCCTCCTCATGAGGGCATTCCGGAGAATGAGGCTGCTCACAGCTTTGCTCGAGAATTATACATCCTAGCTGCTCTCGAAGTGCCCCTCAGTGGGAATAAAGACTCTCTCACAACGTATAAAGAAATACGAAACACCAAGACTGGATAGGAAAACACTCTGACTTCCGGATAGGTCACTTACTCCAAAGGAGTGCAGAGCCTGAAGGGGGCTTCAGGTCAACAGATTCTTTCCATACTCTATACTACACGATCAAGACACTGGGGAGCCTGAGCTCTACAGTAACTACCACAGAAAGACTTCGCAAAATCACTTAATTTGGGAGTGTCAGGATTCTCCTGGGGTTAAATCACAAAGCATCCTAGACCTTGCCACCTGGGAAGAGCTGATCCAGAGCCACGAGCCGGATCAGCAAAGACTCCTCATCCGTCAGGCGGCGACAGCTTACTACAACTCTCTCCGCGGTCTCCGGTGCTGAGAGCCGGCCGGGAGGCACCCCCTCCAAATTGCTGCGCCCCTACCGTGGGGCCCCATGATGACGGGAATAAAGTTCATTCATCCATTCATAGCCGAGCGCCCTAACTTCTTTCGGCATTACTGTCATTTTCAGTACGGATTTTGGCCCACCTTCTTGCGGCCCAAGAAATTTAAAAGCACAAGGAATAAAAGCGCACACACCGGTAGCCAAGTCCCTGGGCGGTTTGTTAGTGCCCTTCTCGAGCTACCTCAAGCAATATTGCACCCACGTCGTCCGGAACCGCTGTCGAAAAAAGATTGAATAATAATAATTGGTTTTTTGGGGAAAGGAAATGGCGCAGTATCTGTCTCATATATCGTTAGACACCTGAACCGCGCCGTTAGGGAAGGGATAAGGGAGGGAGTGAAAGAAGAAAGGAAGAAGGAGGTGCCGTAGTGGAGGGCTCCGGAATAATTTCGACCACCTGGGGATCTTTAACGTGCACTGACATCGCACAGCACACGGGCGCCTTAGCGTTTTTCCTTTTTCGAGCCGCCGCGGTCGGGTTCGAACCCGGGAACTCCGACTACTGATCCGGAGCTCCCGCGTTCGAACCTGACCGCGGCGGCTGCGTTTTTATGGCGGCAAAATGCTAAGGCGCCCGTGTGCTCTGCGATGTCAGTGCACGTAAAAGATCCCCAGAGGGTCTAAATTATTCCGGAGCCCTCCACTACGGCACCTCTTTCTTCCTTTCTTCTTTCACTCCCTGCTTTATCCCTTCTCTTAAGGCGCGGTTCAGGTTTCCAAATATATATGAGACAGATACTGCGCCATTTCCATTCCCCAAAAACCAATTATTATTATTATTAACCTCTCCGGCAAAAACGACGGCTCATCAGCTCGTCAACCTTTGCAATTGTGTCGGAGGTGATTGCACGGTCTTATATTGTCTTTGCACATTTCACATTCTTTTTTTAATTGTTTGAACCAATGAAATGCAATGTTCACCGTACACGGCAGCCCCAAGGCGGGAAACACCTTCAGCTGTCAAAAATGTCACGACACCACGCTGCTCAACTTTTGGAGTGCCCATTATGTTGCACGACCGTGTTCAACCCTGTGTATGTGAGCATTAATGAACATTAATCCTCACACATGAGTGTCAGTTTCGTAAATTAGAGACGCCTATGTGCTACCCATATGCCCCGCAGATAATGGGCCGAACCGGTATTGCGCGAGGTGGGTTGGCAAACTGTCATCTGACTCGCCCCCGTATTTGTCTAAAAACAAAAAAAGAGTACAACAAAACGTGCCGATATAGCTGCTATTAGCGGTTCGACTTTTTGCTTCCACTGCCTGGGCATTCAGCGCTTACAGTAACTCGACTTTTGTGCTAGCATTTTAGGAAGAAATAAATCAATTAAGACGTAGTTGCCATAATGAGCAAAGTGCATGCGACACTCGCAATGGCAGATTGGAAACGACAGTAAAGGCAACAACATCCACGGACGCTGCTCAATCCCTACTGGATGGCTTAAAGACACCTCTAACCCCCTCCCCCCAACACAACCTCCCTTCCCCGGGCTCTAAACTTTTCAGAAAAACTCTACGCCCACCAAGTATAGAGCCCCTCAATGTTCTTCAGCTCTTGCTTTTCGTGACTGTCGATTTCTGCGGTCATATCTTGCAGATCCTCTGGCCTTGTGATTATGCAGCGCTATCGGTAATCTTGCAGCACGAATAAATTTTTTAATGCATCTGTAAGTAAATTCTGCCAACATGTATAGCGACTTCGATGACAGAGGGAAGCAGTGAAAGAAAACTGCAACGAAGTATCAAGCAGCCTATTTCCTCATTATCCTCTGCGCATTCTTCGAAAACGCGCCTCGCTATTTAGTCACTTGAAATTTTGCTAATCACAAAATAAGACAGCAAAAGAAGCGAGCCAAAGGGACAAAGATGGAGCCAAATAAAAGTAAACATAACCTCAAAGTTCATCATATGGGTGTTTTACAACGGTAAGAGTTTACGTGCTATGCTGGACATGCATGATTCCAGGAAGGGAACGCATTAACGATTTGAAGGGGAATAGTAGTCGTTATCATGCTGCAACATACGCCTTAATGTACCGTATTTGTTTCACTGCTTTTAAATTTGATTTTAGTTTTGCACTCTTTGTCAGCATATCGAGGTATGCGCAATTGGTCTTTCTACGCCACTCCTGGAGCACTACTTGTAAGACATAACCTTGGGACAAACATCGACGAAGTGTTAAGACTGGGGTCAGTGTAGCCACAAATCCGCTTGGACCTTTCTTCTAGTTTTTGATGTATAGCGGCGAAGTGGCCAGGCTTGGGCCCAGCCTCAACGCTTCTTCTTCTTCTTCTTCACGTGTTACGGGTTGCAGGACCACATACCGCCTCCTTATATACCCGCCGGAAAGGTCACGTGACGATGGGTCACGCGAATCACAAGCGACACGCGCCCTGCACGCTCGGCTTCTTTTTTTTCTTTTTGGTCACGTGGGGGACGAATTTCTTTCGGCATTGAAAATTGTTTTTTGAGAAAAAGAAATGATGCAGTGTGTCTATCACATGTCAGCGGATACATGGACCGCGCCGTAAGGGAAGGAATAAAGGAGGGAGTGAAAGAAGAAAGGAAAAATAGGTGCTGTAATGGAGGGCTCCGGAATAATTTCGACCACCTTTGGGATCTTTAACGTTCCCTGACATCGCACAGCACACGGGCACCTTTTGCGTTTCGTCTCAATCGAAACGCTGCCTCCGCGGTCGGGCTCGAGCCCGGGTACACCAGATCAGTAGCCGCGCGTCCTAATCATTGAGCCACCGCGGCAGCGTTCTCAGCGCGAATGCATGCAGCCGATATTTCTGTCTCCCCACCGCCACGTAACTCAAAGCGCGATTGAGGCATCTACTGCCCCAGGGAGGCAGTTATGCATGCGCCTTCCTTTCCTCAAAATCATCGAAGTCTAGAGTGTTGTCAAGGCTAACGCCAAAGAACAAACAACGCCGACGGTTCAGTGCCGCGTTTCTGCTACAACGTTGTGAATGCCGACGCATACAGCGCACATCTGTCACTACCGGCACGTAGCTTAAAGCGTGACTGAGGTGTCAACCGTCCCAGGGGGCCAGTTGTTCGCCTTTCCTTTGCTTTCGAAGAAAATTGAGGATTGATTCGATGGAGACCTGAACCGCGCCATTAGAGGTTTGACCTCTGGCTCACTTGAAGGCCAAAACCACAAGCAATACGAAATCGTTACGAGGTAGCGTAGTGGAGCTTTCGCTTAAAAAAAAGCGATGGCTTGTGCAGAATAATCATTTTATTTACGAGCTACAAATACGAGGGCAAGGGAGTCATAAAAGTCAGGAAATGCGAATATATGTGAACGGGGTACTTAGAAGTAGTCTCGATGAGCATTTAGATATTTTGTCCCAGAGACTTACGAGTCACGTGATTCCCGTCTCATATAATTCATTTGGTTGCTGGTTCAAAAAGTCTGTAACTGAGTCTTTCACGTCATTGTCAGGCGTGAATCTGGTTCCTTTGAGCTGTTTTTTTCAAGTGCCCGAAAATGTGGAAGTCGCAAGGCGACAGGTCTGGTCCGTATGGCGGATGTTGCCGCTTTTTCCACTTGACTTTTCCAGTTTAGCGGTAGCCACATCAGCGACATGGGGACGGGCATTGTCGAGGAGTAAGTAAGATGACCTCCTTCGTCAATCCTTTGTTCTTGATTGCGACATGCAGCCGATCCCGCTTTTCACAATATCGGAAAAATTGGTAGTCTCTCCAGGTTTACAAAATTCGAGCAGTAATGGTCCCTAACGATCGAAATAAAAAAGTGAACAGAACCTCTCCGGCGCAGTGGCTCAGTGGTTAGGGCGCACGGCTACTGATCCGGAGTTCCCGGGTTCGAACCTGACCGCGACGACTGCGTTTTTATGGAGGCAAAACGCTAAGGTGCCCTTGTGCTGTGCGATGTCAGTGCACGTTAAAGATCCACAGGTGGTCGAAAGTATTCCGGAGCCCTCCACTACGGCACCCCTTTTTTCTTTTCTTCTTTCACTCCCTCCTTTATCCCTTCCCTTACGGCGCGGTTCTGGTGTCCAACGATATATGAGAGAGATACTGCGCCATTTCCTTTCCCAAAAACCGATTATTTTATTATTATTATTATTATTATTATTATTATTATTATTATTATTATTATTATTATTATTATTATTATTATTATTATTATTATTATTATTAACCTCTCCGGCGGAAACGACGGCTCATCAGCTCATCAACCTTTTAAATTTTGTCGGGGTGATTTCGCGGTCTTGGATTGTCTTTGAAACTTTCACGTTCTTTTTTGAGCCGTTTGAACCAAGGAAATGCAATGTTCACCATACACGGCAGCCCCACGGCGGGAAACACCTTCAGCTGTCAAAAATGTTACGACACCGGGCTGCTCAAGTTTTGGAGTGTCCATTATGTCGCACAACCATGTTCAACCCTGTTTATGTGAGCATTAATGAACATTGATCCTCACACCTGAGTGCCAATTTCGTATATGAGAGATGCCTGTGTGCTACCCACATGCCCCGCAGATAATGGGCCGAACCGGTATTGCGCGAGGTGGGTTGGCTAACTGTCATCTGACTCGCCCTCGTATTTGTCTAAAAACAAAAAAAGAGTACAACAACAAAAAGTGGCGATATAGCTGCTCTTAGCGGTTCAAATTTTTGCTTCCACTGCCTGTGCATTCTGCGCTTACAGTAACTGTTGACTTATTTGCTAGCATTTTAGGAAGAAATAAATCATGTAAGATATAGTTGCCATAATGAGCAAAGTGCATCCGACAGTCGCAATGGCAGTTTGGTAACGACAGTAACGGCAACGACTTCCACAGATGCTGCTCAATCCCTACCGGATGGCTTAAAGACGCCTCTAACCCCCCTCCTCCCAACCCAACCTCCCTACCTCGGGCTCTAAACTTTTGAGAAAAACTGTAGTTGAGTTTAGTTGAGGTGTTGAATGCTACAGGTGTGGTTAGCCTTGCTTTATCTGCCAGAAATTGCTCCCCCGCAGCGCCCCTTCTGTATTAACAATGCCGCATCTATCCCGCTATGCGCACAGTCTCTGATAATAGTACGCATTCTCTCCCGCAGTCACCATCTATGCACAGAATCAATCCACACAATCCACATGACAGTCCACTCCAGAAGTCACCATCTATGCACATATTCAGTCACAGTATAACACAGGCCATTGTAGAGCCACAATACATACTCACATTCACTCACAGTATAACGTAGTCCACTCCGGAAGACACCATCTACGCACACATTCAATCACAGTAGGCCATAGTCCGTTCCTGCTGTCACCATTTAGAGACAAGATCCGTGTTCTGCAGAAATGTTAAAAGAAGGCGTGCAGCCTCCCTTCTGCATGTCTGGTTTCCACTCTAATAGACAATGTCCTGCACTGTACTGTGACGAGTTCCTGTCTTCTTGAAGGAAGCGAACATCACATGCCTTTCCGCATTGTACTCTGGGCAGTGCATAATATAACGTTCGATATTCCCGCACACACCACATAAAGAGCAGAGCGGAGACGATGCTGTGCCGGTCTTATGCATCCATGCAGGAGTGCGAGCAGAGGCCGTGCGAATTCGATGTAGAAGGGTCGCCTGAGATCTTCTCAGTCCCTTGGTCACACATGGCTTGTGGGACGCACTCCACAGGGTACTGAAGTGATCGAGCACCGTTTTCCTGCAGAGACTTTTTCCATCTTGAGGTATTTTTTTTTTATGGAATCCTTGAGAGAGCTTTATGGGCGAGACTGTCTGCCACCTCATTACCATTGACTCCTATGTGAGAGGGCACCCATTGGAAATGTAGAGTAAAGCTTCTGCTGTTCAGATTCTGCACCAAGCGCAGACAGCTTATAGACAAGGCGTCAGTTGGGAATCCGCGCTCTAACCTCTGAAGGGCAGATTTTGAATCAGTTAGGATGACAACAGGTTGAGCCGGACAAGACCCTAACTTCCGTGAAGCCGCCTTAATAGCAACACTTTCAGCCGTTGCGGAGGATACGACAGCAGTACAGCGTACGGACCACTCAGTCCAAAGAAGGAATGTAAAAAGCCGCTGCGCTAGCTTGTTTGACATTGTCCACAGAACAATCCGTGAAAATTTGAAGATGGCAGGCATACTCTGTTTCCAAGTCTTCCAGTACAAGCGAACGCGTTGCTGCCAAAGGAGAGCTGCGCTTTGCGCTCACATGGGGAATTGTGACCTTACAGTCGAGGGTCGGAAAAGACCAGGGGGGTTTCAATCGTTTCCTTTGCCTCCGGACATTAATGGCTAAAGAACTAAGAGTATTGAGTGCCAAGTAAGCCTTCGACACATATCTCTTGCAGAGCCGCTGGAGAAGGGATCGCCCAACTACCGTCTCTCCTAAGCGGTCAAGATGCATTAGTAGTCTCTGAGAAGCGATAAGGCTAAGAGGTTTCGATAGGGACTCATGAAGTACTGCCTTATTCGCAGCCGCCTGGGGAACTCCAATGGCTCTTCTTGGGCCATTTCTGTGGACAACTTCGAGACGTTCAAGTTGTGATGCCGAGGGGGAAATTAAAGGTAATTGATACATTATGCGGCTGAACACCAGCGCTTCATGAAGTTTGACCATTGAAGAAGGATGGTTTCCCCATTGCTCACGTGCAATTCTACGGATCACATTGAGACGAGCAGATATAGATGAAAAAATCGCGTCTACAGCTTTTCGCCACTGTAGACGGGAGTCAATAATGATGCCCAGGAAACGCGTGTGGTTGAATTGACGGATGTAAGAGTGACCGAGGTCTATCTTCAACCGCGCTTTACGTCTTGCTACACCTGGAAACAGAATAAAGCCGGATTTGTCCACTGACAGAGACAACCCCACACCTTGAAGGTAAGCTTGTGCCGAAAGTAGAGCCTGTCGAGCTACCAGGCCTAATCGCTTGTGTTGGTAGCCAGTAATCCAAATACAGATGTCGACAGCATAAAGTGACATACGCACTTGCCTGCAACTTTTTTTCAGCGAATCGGGAAGGCCAGCCGTTGCGGCGTTAAAGAGCGTGAGGGACAGAACACTTCCTTGAGGCACACCTCGTGATAGAACCCTTTTGGTGCTTAACGTACTCCCTAACCGTACACGAACCGCGCGATCACTTATAAACTTGTAAATGAATCTTAACATATGGCCCTGTATGCCCATGCCTTGCAGGCTGTTTAGAATTGAGCTCTGAAGCACGCTGTCGTAAGCTTTCGCAAATTCAAGAAAAATGGGAAAGGTGGAAAGGCCGAAAGCTCTCTGGTATTCAATGTGACTGATCAAGTCTAAGACGCTATCTTGGGCACTAAGACCTCGGCGGAATCCTGTCATACATGTTGGCAGTGCCTTGCTGACCTCAAGCCACCGTGATAAGCGTTCATTTACCAGCTTCTCCATCAACTTAGCTAAACAGGAGGTCAATGACACTGGGCGATACGAGGCAAGGTCTTTCATGTCTTTGCCAGGCTTCAGTACCGGAACTACATGTGCCACCTTCCATGACGGAGGAACATCGCCAGTCTCCCAAACTCGATTGATGAAGTTGAGGAGCTCCTATCTGAGTTGCAAGGGCAGATTATTCAGCATATGATTGGTGATGCCGTCGGGACCTGGTGAACACCGGCGCCGCAGGCCACTGAGCGCAGTCTGAAGCTCACGAAGCGTGAACGGGACGTCCATGATAGACCTGGAGGAAGCAGGTGGTGAATATATATCTATTCCAGAATCAGCGCGTACGAGTGCGTCTGCAAATTCCTCTGCCAAGCACGCAATAGGTTTTTCCTTGCGTATTGCAAGAGCTTCAAAAGGCTTCGAAGGGCGAGATTCTCCAGCAAGGCTGCCAATAACTCGCCATATTCTCGTTATAGGTGAGAACACAGTCAAACTAGCACAGAATGAGGCCCATTGCGGCCTGTACAGCTTGATCGTGTGCCGTATAATAGCAGAATTCAGCCTATTGAAGGTCGTCTTCAGTTGCCTGTCGTCCTTCTTCCGCACGAGCTGGCGCTCCGCCCTTCTCGCTGTGCAAACGTTCCTGAGTTTTAAATCCGGGGCCGGAAAATGATCAGGTAACTTGACCGCCGTTGTTGCTGCTAGCTTACTAGAAATCATTTTGTCAACAACATCATCAGAAACACGTTCTAGATGCTCTCTGTACTTGTCCCAGTTGACCACATTGCTAATTTTAGGACCATGCATACGAAAGTCGGCAGCAAACACAAAAATCGGATAGTAGTGATCAGTTCCCATGCGGTCAGGCGCTGTTGACCAACTCACGCGGACGTCAGGTGAATGCAGTGTCAGGTCTATAGCTGTCGCTGAGGCTGGAAGCCGGAAGAAAGTGGGGCTTCCGTCATTTGCAACACAGGTCCAAACTGTCAACAACCTCTACGAGTTTGCGACCAGGAGAATCCGTGTTCCTGTCACCCCAAGCGGCATGATGGGCGTTGAAATCACCGCAGACGATTCTAGGAGCTGGGCAGCGGTCGCAGAGCTGCTGCAGAAACAAATCCAATGCAACCTTCTTTCGCGGAGACACGTACACGGAGGCAATAGAAAGGGTTCGAGAGCCGAGCTGTATTCTCACAGCCCCTACCTCAATGTCATCCGTGAGAAAAACTGTACGCCCACCAAGTATAGAGCCCCTAAATGTTCTTCAGCTCTTGCTTTTCGTGACTGTCGATTTCTGCGGTCATGTCATGCAGATTCTCTGGCCTTGCGATTATGCAGCGCTAAATGTAATCTTTCAGCACGAATAAATTTTTAAATGCATCTGTAAATAAATTGTGCCATTATGTACAGCGACTTCGATGACAGAGGGAAGCAGTGAAGGAAAACTGCAACAAAGTATCAAGCAGCCTATTTCCTCATAATCCTCTGCGCATTCTTCGAAAACGCGCCTCGCTATTTTGTCACTTGAAATTTTGCTAATCACAAAATAAGACAGCAAAAAGAAGCGAGCCAAAGGGACAAAGACGGAGCCAAATAAAAGTAAACATAACCTCAAAGTTCATCATATGGGTGTTTTACAACGGTAAGAGTTTACGTGCTATGCTGGACATGCATGATTCCAGGAAGGGAACGCATTAACAATTTGAAGGGGAATAGTAGTCGTTATCATGCTGCAACATACGCCTTAATGTACTGTATTTGTTTCACTGCTTTTAAATTGGATTTTAGTTTTGCACTCTATGTATACCTGCGGATTGCAAAACAGCGGCTCTGTCACTCTGTAGTGTGTGTACTGAAGATTAACTTACTTTGCAGGATTGAACAGCGCACACAGGACGAGGACGCTTATAGAGAAACCGCGGGACACGAGCGCCATCGCTGCCTTCACCTTCGCTCCCGTACTATACAGAAATGGCGCTCGCACTTTCCCGGTGGTATCAGTGTATGATGAACAATGAATCGCAGCGTTGCCTCGCCAAGAGCGCGATTCGTTATAACGAACTGTTTATAATTTGAGTTCTGATGACCATAAAGCGTTCGTAACAGCTTTGTCAGCATATCGAAATATGCGCAATTGGTCTTTCTACGCCACTCATGGGGCACTACTTGTAAGACATAACCTTGGGACAAACATCGACGAAGTGTTAAGACTGGGGTCAGTGTAGCCACAAATCCGATTGGACCTTTCTTCTAGTTTTTGATGTATAGCGGCGAAGTGGCCAGGCTTGGGCCCAGCCTCAACGCTTCTTCTTCTTCTTCTTCACGTGTTACGGGTTGCAGGACCACATACCGCCTCCTTATATACCCGCCGGAAAGGTCACGTGACGATGGGTCACGCGAATCACAAGCGACCACGCGCCCCTGCACATTCGGCTTCTTTTTTTCTTCTCGGTCATGTGGGGGACAAATTTCTTTAGGCATTGAAAATAGGTTTTTGTGGAAAGGAAATGGTGCAGCGTCTCTATCACATATCCGCGAACACATCAAACGCGCAGTAAGGGAAGGAATAAAGGAGGGAGTGAAAGAAGAAAGGAAGGAATAGGTGCTGTAATGGAGGGCTCCGGAATAATTTTAGACCACCTGGGGATCGTTAACGTGCACTGACATTGCACAGCACACGGGCGCCTTTTGCGCTTCGCCTCAATCTAAACTCTGCCGCCGCGGTCGGGTTCGAACCCGGGTACAGCGGATCAGTAGCCGCGCGCCCTAATCAATGAGCCACCGCGGCAGCGTTCTCAGCGCTAATGCATGCAGCCGATATTTCTGTCTCCCCACCGCCACGTAACTCAAAGCGCGATTGAGGCATCTACTGCCCCAGGGAGGCAGTTATGCATGCGCCTTCCTTTCCTCAAAATCATCGAAGTCTAGAGTGTTGTCAAGGCTAACGCCAAAGAACAAACAACGCCGACGGTTCAGTGCCGCGTTTCTGCTACAACGTTGTGAATGCCGACGCATACAGCGCACATCTGTCACTACCGGCACGTAGCTTAAAGCGTGACTGAGGTGTCAACCGTCCCAGGGGGCCAGTTGTTCGCCTTTCCTTTGCTTTCGAAGAAAATTGAGGATTGATTCGATGGAGACCTGAACCGCGCCATTAGAGGTTTGACCTCTGGCTCACTTGAAGGCCAAAACCACAAGCAATACGAAATCGTTACGAGGTAGCGTAGTGGAGCTTTCGCTTAAAAAAAAGGGATGGCTTGTGCAGAATAATCATTTTATTTACGAGCTACAAATACGAGGACAAGGGAGTCATAAAAGTGAGGCAAGGCGAATATATGTCGAACGGGATACTTTACTTAGAAGTAGCCTCGATGAGCATTTACCCCCGTATTCACAGACTGGCCTTACCTTTAACTTACTTTAACTCGAAGGGCGACTTTCAAAGTGAAAGGCAATGGAAAGGCCAAGCTGTGTTTCAGAAATCCATGTTTCGGCAGCCTTACGGAAAGTGCCCTTACCCACAGAAGTAAGAGGTAAGGTAACGAGGCTAAAGAAATATTAATGCTTGCCGCATCAGTGGATGTACTGATAACTTGTTTTGTATACTATAGAAAACAGTTAAACATATACTTGAGCTGTCATAATCTTTCAGTAGACGAAATTAACTAGCCTGACTCAAATTTTTAGGCGTTTCCTCTTCGTCTAGCCGCAATGATAGGCAGCCGTCGCTACAAGAAGCTTTGTTGAATCGACGTCGGTTTTTGTTTATTTTCTTGTGCCTCGATCCTGATGTGTTGTGCTTGTGCGCGTTTTTTTTTTTTTTGCGCTGAACGTCAAAAATGTGCCTTTTCTGAGGATTGTTGGCCAATACGGAGATGCTGGTAGAAGGGACAACTGCGACACAAGGAAGTTTCATCCTATAGCCGCTTTGCTGTAACTGCCTTGTGCGGCTCGGCCTTGGCTTCTGCAAGAACCTGTCACACGAACCACTTCGTGTATATTTACGTGCGCTTACACGGCACCGCTGTCACCCGCTGACGAAGACTTTTGATGAGCGACCGGACAGCAGTTTTGCACGCGCAATGCGCTTCCATCGCTCCGAATCGCCATCAGACTATACCCTGCCGCATCATTCCTTGCAGCCCCTATGGGTAATGGCTCAGCCTTCAGTCTGCCTGCATGTCCCTGGCATATTCAAGAAGTCTGCGATGCCGGTTAGCGGACTGAAGCAACTCGCACTTGCCTACATCTGGTCAGAATACCACAAATGTGTGCACGTCTACACGGATGGATCTGCGTCTCCAAATGCATCAACAGCAGCTTTCGCAATCCCTGCACAACAGACGACCCGCAGATTCATTTTGGGACACAAGTCTACTTCAACCGCTGCAGAGCTTGTGGGCCTTCGGGAATCGATTCGCCACATCTGCGGAGAACCGCCTCAGGAGTGGTGCATTTTCACCGACTGTAAACCTGCGCTACACATTTTAGGATGCTTCCTACGCCACACAGCCTACCAAGCTCTGGCTCTTGATATCATTAGTCTCGTATCATTTGCTCAGGGAAACGGCCACCGTATAGTGTTTCAGTGGATCCCCGGACACTGCGGACTCGATGGAAATGAGACCGCCGACGCTGAAGCAAGGAGCGCCTTCAGCAGTGGCCTGCGTACAGCTGTACCGTTCTCTATAGTGGACACAACTTGCCTCCTTTCGGAATTGATGAGGAGGGCGACGGATAGGTACTGGGCCCTAGATCCGACGATGACCTTTTCAGTTCCTCGCGGAATACCTCGCCCTATTGCATGCGTTATCCGTAGACTACGTTTAAACGTGGCATTCACGCGCAAATACTTGCACTTAATAGGACAAGCGGACTCCCCGGAATGTACCACATGTGGCGTGCTAGAGACTATAGAACATGTTTTAGTGGCATGTCCAGCGTATGCACGCGAAAGACTCATACTCGCATCTGCTCTGAAGCCTATGGACACATCGCTCCTCTCTGAGGATTTGATCCTCGGCGCTTGGCCAGATAGTTTTAGAACTGTAAAGGCAACGCGAGCGCTCTTACGCTTTTTGAGCGACATGGACGTTGTCTCGCGTTTGTGATGTCAGAAAGTGTGCCTTTTTTTAAAGTAGTTTTTCATCTGCCTCCTCCCATCATCATCGTCCCCCATCGTGACCTTCTTTTATCTCCTCTTCCCGTCCCCCAGAGCAGAGTAGCAGGCCAGATATTTATTTTTCAGGCCAACCTCTCTGCCTTTCCTATCAATAAACCCTCTCTCTCTCTCTCTCCACTGCTGAAGGCGTCGCGGAAATAGGGCATATCTATTTTATTATGGGACGGGTTCACAGTGAAGGGGTGACGAGAGTAGTATTTTTATTATAGCGCTGGCCTGTTCCGAAGCGCCCTCAGCTGCGATATCGATGCGAAACTAGCTAGGCTTAGGGACGAGCAGGGCAGTCAGGAAGCAGCGTAGTCCGTCGCCCGGTGCGCCCGCAGGCGGTGTCGCTGCCGGGAGGTGGGCTCTCGCGCAGGCATTCTGCCATTGCTCGAATGTTGCAGATAGACTTTCTGATAGCATTGTTGTTTTGTTTTTTCTGGTGCGAACGTGAAGTACACCAAGCCAGCTGGCCGGCCGGCCTAGCTGAATCCCGTGCGCCGGCGTCAAAAATTGAGCGGAAGATTGTTCTTGACGTAAATAATAAAACATGGGATAGAAAAATATCAACAACATATCATTTTTGTGGAGTGCTGGCCAATACTGAGTTGCTGGTAAAAGTGACAACGTTGATGCGAGCAAATTTCTTGCGAGAACCGCCTCGCAGCTTCCGTTGGCCCACCATTGCGGTCTGGCTCGCTTGGCGTCCGCCAGCTCCAGTGCCGAAGGCGTCTTGCAAATCGACCATATTTTTAGTTTATTGCGGTATGTAGCTGCTGGCAGCACAGTGATATCAATAGTGCGGCATTATTACAGCGCAGGCGACTTCTGGAGCGCCGTGCGCTGCTACATCGATGCGAAACAGGCTATAGGCCTATAGCGGCGACCATGCAGGGCAGCCGGGCGCAGTTCGTAGCGCGGCGTGCCCGCGGGTGGTGCTGTAGCCGAAAGCTCGCTACTTCCTCAGGCATGCTTAGTCGCTGCTCGACAACAGCAGGCAGTCTTTCCGATAGCATAGATGTTTTGTCTTTTCTGGTGCGAACTTCAAAACGTGACACCGGCCGTGTGCGGCGCATCGATGCTTGCCGATCGGTGTTTCCCTGCTTGCAGTGAGGCGGCAGTTCGCAAGCGGCGACCAGCGCGGCGCACCGACGAAGTTTCCGCACATATGTCTCTCCTGCTTTAGTTTTTTTTTTGCATATCTTCGGTTTAGGGAAACTTGACCAGTGCTGGAAACAATGTTGCTACGATTACGGCGGATACAATCGATACCACCGGTAGGGATACATCGACAGGGTAGCCGGCGACAACTTGGAAAGTTCCTGCACCGTAAAAGCGAAGGGTGGTAAGCAGTCGCAGCAGCAGCTGCACGGGGCAACCTCGTCCGTTAGGGCAGCGGTGCAGCGGCAGCACAGACAAGAGTTCCAGCACGGCAGGCTTCGAAAAGCGGTACCTCGCGAGAGGCTCATCGCCGAACAGCTCCATCGGGTACTGGCGATCCCTCAGCACTCGCCGTGACGGCTTCGCACGATGGGGCACCTGATCGATTTCTTCCATTAACTCCGTGAACTTGATAAATCGGAAAAGCGGTCGTCGATCGTACTCGGTTGCCATGTTGAATTGACGCAAGGAGCTGCTGAATGTAGGCTGCAGGGGATACCTTCGCGAACGCGCCCTTTCCGAGGCCTAAAGGGCGGCTAAAGGTGCAGTTTAAGGGTAACGTTGGTTTCTGAAACCCGCAAAAGAGCCTCAGATGCGAGGACCTCGAAAGGGAAGGTAAAGGTCGGTTTGTGAATACGGGGGAGGTACCGTCCCAGGCACCTTAAACAACTCCTTAACACAATTCAACATGGCGGCGTGCTGCGACGACAGCTTCAGTGAGTTCGTAGATTTTGTCCGCGCCGCGCGGAAGATGTCACCAGTGACGAAGCATACAGTTTTGTGCACCCGTTGCGGCGGAACCTTAGGGATCGCCAGAATCCCATAGAAGTACATAACAACCAGGAATTCCTCGCAAGGTATCGCTTTTCCAAGGCTGCTGTGCTCGAGCTTCTGTCCATGTTGCCGCGGCACCGGAACACAGACGGACGTGGTTGTCCTGTGCCGCCGCTGTTGCAACTGCTCGTGACGCTGCGTTTTTACAGAGTGGGGACGTTTCAAGTGGTCTCCGGAGGCCTTGTCAACGTGTCCCAGCCAACAGTTTCCCGGGCTGTAACGCCAGTGTCGACGATGATTGCCGCTACTTTGTACCCGGCGCTAGTAAAGTTCTCTGAAGCGGGAAAAATACATCAGGTCATGAACGACTTGAACAAGATTGCACAGTTTCCCAGAGTGACTGGTTGTGTTGGCTGTACCCACGTGCGTATCAAAAGCCCGGGCGGAGACGACGCCGAAGTATTTAGAAACAGGAAGGGATATTTCTCAATCAATGTGCAGGTAAGTGCACTTAATTTTCAGGGTGAGCATAGAGACTGGAAACAACGGTGCTTTTGAAGAAGAGGCAGCGGACGAGAATAAAATTAGTTACAAATCAGAGAAAAGTTAATGTACGCGACTTCGCGGGTGCCTCACAGTTTTGCGAGCTGCATGATCTGCCTCATCGCACTTTATTTTCTCTAATACGAAATAAATTATTGTAGTATATATATATATATATATATATATATATATATATATATATATATATATATATATATATATATATATATATATATATATATATATATAATTTTTAAGACTCGTGCATTTTACCACTGTTACAAATGGAAACTGCTACACATGGTCGTCCTGGAAAGGGCATAAAAATAAGGTGTACATAAAAGCATAATAGGTGAGACATTCATTTATGTTACATTTTTTTGGCACGTTTGCAGGCTATCACAGGACGTCACCTGGAATTTTTTCATCTAGTTGAAAGCTGGCCGGGCTCGGCACATGACAGCAAAATTTTAGACTATAGCAATACAAGAGTTCGTTATGAAGAAGGAACTGTCCCTGGCATACTCGTTGGAGACATGGGGTATGCTTGCCGGCCGTATCTAATGACTCCACTGAGAGATCTTAGAGGTAGCCCAGAGTACAGGTAAGTGAATACATCACAATATTGCGTGGCAACTGCAGGAAAATGTGGAACGTCTCTTTATTCAGGTAGAACAAGTCGCAGATACGAACGAGGAACTCCGTCGAAAGGGCCTTCGGCGTCTGGATAAGATTTCCATGTCTAGATATGAAGCTGCGAATTGAAACAACATCTGTAATCGTCATCACAGCGTGCGCTGCTTTGCACAACTTTGGCCGAAACCGCTCATGTGATGAAATGCCGCCTGCTCCCCTGCAACAGGACACATGCAACCCTCAGCAGCCCTCCCCAGCTTTGCAAGCTCAACAGCCGCATACCGTTGACTCGGCAAGTGGCTTCAGGGCACGAGCAAGCATTATTCAGCAGTATTTTTTATAGTGTGGCAAAGCAAAACAAAAATGACACGCACCTTCAGATGACAAGGTTCTTTATGTACTAAATACTTTTTTGACGGCGGCCATTTTGAGCTATATGAGCTCCAGTTTGGCCTTCTTATTAGTGCATTCAAGTTCATGCAATTCCTTTGCATGCCTCATGTTAAGTACATGCTCGGCTCTCATGAGCTTCATTTTGAGGAGATGCACCCTTCTCTTTCGCTGATTGTCGTCAGTCACAGCTTTCAGGCGTGCACTGAGCTCCTCTTCAGCAGCTGTCTGCTTAGCAAACTTTCTTCGCTGCACTGGAGCTATGGGTTGCGGGGCACCTGCCAAAAGAGAGAGAGATTGCGAGGCAGCTGCTACTCCTCCAGGCGGCTGCTCTGCTTCGGCAGCAGATGGACCATTTTCCGTGTCTTCGACACACTCTGCCAGTCTGCTGCCACCGCCAGGGCTCCCTATGGTGTCCCACTGATAGGTCATATCTGCAAAAACATTTGTACCTTAGTTTTCATCACAACTCGTGATCACCACATGCATAAAAGCTGACTTTGTGTAAACAGATAAATTTTGGTCGCACTTGTTCTAGTGAGCAGCTGCAGACATTTACGAGTCATCACAGTACATTGTTCAGTACACAATTTCAAGGACTGTGCTTTGTTTGCAAGTTTGGGGTTAGTTTATGTGTGCTTTATGCAATGGAATAAATTATTAATACTGCAACCCACATAGTTCAGCTGGCTTCTTCTGTTCTTATAATTATGTCTCGTATGACAATCCACTGGCAGCAGTTTTGGCTACCCTTGTTGAAATCATTCAAACAAACAAGGGAAACGTGTATTCACTGGAATTTGCTTAAACTGGCTTTTTTTGTAGCTACCCAATGGGTAGTGCTGACTGCTGGCGACAATACTCTATATGCAGGGCGCTGTCAATAACAGCAGTGCAACCATTTCCTGATTCATGCTTGCTGCCACGGTGTCTGATGTCCTGCGGCTAGTCGCAGCTTCATGCTTTGCAGGAGGCTGTCACAGTGCAGAGCAGGAAGCATATCCATTACACCTGCGGGAGGAATAGGCATTCTATGCAGAATACTTTTTATTTATTTCATTTATTTATTTACACATACTGGGAGACATAGCCCCGACGCACTCAACAGCGCAGGGAATATTTTCGCCGGCAACTTTTTCCCAACGATAGCCAAGCAGCCGGCGTCAATATACTCTCCGGCTCGCTTCCTGCTGCTCTACGGAGAACGGGGCTTCAGCCTGAATCTCACCAACGTGGTTGCGTCGCTGCTCATAAAGCAGAATGCCCGCAACTGATAACAGAGTCAGGCACTTGATCGAAATACATGAAAACGTAAATAAAACCGGAACTGGGCTATACCACTGAGTGGACAACAAAGTGTCCGCAAATCAGTAAACGCTTCCAGTGTGAACAAATGCGGCCGGCCATTGGCTGCATCGGGTATAATGAGCGGCAGTCCTCGCCATTTCATCCAAATCATTTCGTGCGGCGGTTCGCACCCTGACTGTCTGCTAAACAGTTTTTTTTCCTTCGTTATTAAAGTGAGGTCACATTGCCACTACGGCAAAAAAGAGGTTCAACACGTGAAACCAGATTCCGACTGAATATAAGAAATTCAGTCGTGTCACTAGCTCTTACTAGCATGTTATAGCCTCCGACGTGCATCGATGCACCAGGTATGGTTAAAAGCTAGTTCGTACTGTTTGCTATATTTCGCAATAACCTTACTATTTGCGCATAGTGTCACGACATTTCATTGCGTGCGTGGGATTTTAAAACCAGCTTTTAAGAGCTCTGTCTACAACGTTAGAAAAGAATGCGTCCGCTGTCTGCACCGCAGCATAGCCAACGCTGCGATGCTAAAGGCAGTGAGCGGTCAGGAACGCGTGCCACGCGCTAGGCAACGACTACATCGTTATATACTGCGTCGTTCTGTTCCTATAATAATAATAATAATAATAATAATTGGTTTTTTTTTTGGGAAACGAAATGGCGCAGCATCTGTCTCATATATCGTTGGACACCCGCACCGCGCCGTAAGGGAAGGGATGAATGAGGGACTGAGAGAACGAAGGAAGAAAGAGGCGCCGCAGTGGAGGGCTCCGGAAGAACTTCGACCACCTGGGGATCTTTAAGGTGCAAAGACATCGCACAGCACACGGGCAACGCATGCCTTGCGCTTCGTGCAACCTCTCTCGATATCGGGTGGGACATGCTGTCATAAGACGCCGCGAAGAGCTTGGAAATGCACACTGAGCCGGCAAACATGCAGCGGTTTGTGTATTTGTTTCTGAGGAAAGGAAATGGCGCAGTATTTTTCTCACATCTCGGTGGACACCTGAACCGCGCCGTAAAGGAAGGGATTAAGGAGGGATTGAGAGAAGAAAGGAAGAACGAGGTGCCGTAGTGGAGGGCTCCGGAATAATTTCTACCACCTCGGGTCATTTAACATGCACTGACATCGCACAGCACACGGGCGCCTTAGGGTTCTGCTTTTGAAGAAACCATGTTGCGCATAAAAAGACAACCACAGGAAAGGCCAAAGGTACAGAAAGAGCGCAAACTGTAAGACAAAAGAGACAAATGTAAGACAAAAGCGCTGTTTGTGTTCTTTACTGCAAAAACGCACAAGGACTCAATGAAGTTTAGAACAATCGTCAGTGAGAAGGGATCATGGCAGTTTCTAATTAGCCAGTATTTACTGAAGCACCTTAATACTTTACAAATTGAAGACCCCTTTTTTACAAAGAACTCGACTGATGTTGTTACCTTCTTCAACTCCAATGACCATATCGGCTACGCCTTTTCAGTAGATGTTGAGGATTTGTTTTATTCAGTGCCGCATCAAGGTTTGTTTGTTGCTGTCCGAGATTGTATTGAAAGAAGCGGTTTAATAGGCTTCCAAAACTCTGCCGGTGTTTCAGCAGATAGCTTCATGTCTTTGCTCGAATTTTATCTGCAAGCCACCTTCATTTCTTTTAAAGACAACTTTTACATTCAAAAACAAGGAATTTGTATCGGTTCTTGCGTCGCCCCTGTTCTTTGTAACATATTTTTAGCTGCCATTGACCGCTCCCTAATGGACGAGCTTACTAGTCTGGGGGTATTTAAGTGTTTCAGATACGTGGACGATTTTTTTATTGTTTTATCCAAACAAATAACCTTGACCCACACTGATTCAGTGAGTAGAATTTTAACTGTCTTTAGACAGTATGGGCGAGGTCTGACCTTCACGCATGAACTTCCTTCTAGTGGGTCGTTGCAGTTTTTAGATATCAACCTGAATTTCGGCTCACAACACGCCTGCTGGCACTATGCCCCACGAGCAAAGAAAGAGCTACTACCGTTTGATTCTGCGCATTCTAAGGTAGTCAAAAGAGCAATTGCAAGCTCGTGCCTGGAATCTGCCATCACCAAGTCATGCCCGCATGCAATGCATATTAGTTTCAATAATCAAATTGAAAGGTTGCTTTCAGCCGGCTTCCCCTGCGATGTCATATCAGCCGTGGCCGAGAATCTTCTTAGGAAGATAAAAAGAAGAAATCGAGGTAGTGTGGATGTGCCGCCGCCAAAAAAGAAGATCGTGGTGATGCCATACATACACAAAGTGGCGCACAATGTAAAAAAAGTGGCCAAGAGGCATGGCGTCTCTGTCGTTTTTTCTGCCCCACGGAAACTCGCAGCCTTGTGCCCGAGAACCGGCACCCAAGGAACTAGAGGCAGTGGATGCGGCATCAAACATGCTGAGACGTTCGTTAAATGTGCCACTGGTGTGGTGTATGAAATCCCACTCAAGTGTGGATGTGCCTACGTGGGCCAAACAGGCCGTTGCGTGAATGAACGCGCAGGGGAACATGCCCGATCCATTCGGAATAAGGAAGGAGCTAACTTGCCTGCTCATTGCTTTGATTGCAGTGGATGCGAGCCTTTGCTTAAGCAGATTAAAATACTAGGCAAAAGTAACAACAAAACAGCGCGTGAGCTTTTGGAGGCCTATCACATAAAAGATAAAGGTGATAAATGTATTAGCGACACTTCCGTCAAACTTTACAATAAGGAAAAGTATTTTCTGCGCACCTGTTGTTGATCAGGAGTTGCTTGGATATACCCCCTCTCTCAACCTCCTTGTTATTTTGATGTGATTTTGCATATATATGGCACTTTCGCACAAATAAACCCAGTTGATAGTTTGCGCTCTTTCTGTACCTTTGGCCTTTCCTGTGGTTGTCTTTTTATGCGCAACGTGGTTTCTTCAAAAGCAATGTACCAACTTGCCCAACAAGAAGTTCTTCTAAACTACCTGATGAGCACCGTGGGCCCTTTTATAAATGTTCCTCCTTCATCTTTACAAGTCAACGCCTGTGTCAACTTCATCGCCAGTGCTACATGTCGAGCCAGGTACATCGCCTTCTGCCTCCGGAAGGGATTTATTCCCGAAGAAGTAAGTTCACTGTTCGGCATCATCAAACCGCGAACGGCCATTCTGAAACGCATTTGCAGATACTTAAGATCGGAACTTTGGAACCAAGTGCGCAGGTTCCAAGACCTTTTGCGCTCGATTTGCTTTGCGATTGACCCCACCTGGATAGCAGAAATTAAGCTGCGTTCTGCCAGAAAAGTTGCCGCCCAGATGTCTGAATTTTGGTGGGCCCAGTGTCTTCAGCAGGTTCTGGTTCACAGCAGAACAATGAGCAAAACTGCTGGCACCAGCAGCCTTGTGGTCCCGAATGACGTGGTTTTGCCTGAAGATGTTGCAAGCGTTCTTAGGAAAGGCCCCAAGTACAGTCTTCAGCCTTCAGTCCCAGCCCACGACCTGCTAGCAATCAACCGACGGATTTCAAGCCAGGCTGACCAAGAAGATCAAGAAAGGTGCCTGCTGGAAGGTGTAGAAGCCTTGACCAAAAAAGTCAACACGGTGTCTACCAGGTGTGCCAAAGACCCAACCAAAAGGGTGGTCTCGTTTTTTAGGCAAAATGAGTTGCGATTGCTTCAGGCAGACAAGAACGGAGGGTTCGTCGTATTACGTGATAAAGTTTTCAACGAGAAGGCGCTCCAAGCCATCGCAAAGAACTTCGTCCGGGTGAAACCCAGCGCCACAAGGATCAAGACCAGAGCTGCTACTTTGTGCAGAGACCTTGAATTGTCCAGGCTGGCAAACTCAATAACTGCATGTAAGACAAAAGCGCTGTTTGTGTTCTTTACTGCAAAAACGCACAAGGACTCAATGAAGTTTAGAACAATCGTCAGTGAGAAGGGATCATGGCAGTTTCTAATTAGCCAGTATTTACTGAAGCACCTTAATACTTTACAAATTGAAGACCCCTTTTTTACAAAGAACTCGACTGATGTTGTTACCTTCTTCAACTCCAATGACCATATCGGCTACGCCTTTTCAGTAGATGTTGAGGATTTGTTTTATTCAGTGCCGCATCAAGGTTTGTTTGTTGCTGTCCGAGATTGTATTGAAAGAAGCGGTTTAATAGGCTTCCAAAACTCTGCCGGTGTTTCAGCAGATAGCTTCATGTCTTTGCTCGAATTTTATCTGCAAGCCACCTTCATTTCTTTTAAAGACAACTTTTACATTCAAAAACAAGGAATTTGTATCGGTTCTTGCGTCGCCCCTGTTCTTTGTAACATATTTTTAGCTGCCATTGACCGCTCCCTAATGGACGAGCTTACTAGTCTGGGGGTATTTAAGTGTTTCAGATACGTGGACGATTTTTTTATTGTTTTATCCAAACAAATAACCTTGACCCACACTGATTCAGTGAGTAGAATTTTAACTGTCTTTAGACAGTATGGGCGAGGTCTGACCTTCACGCATGAACTTCCTTCTAGTGGGTCGTTGCAGTTTTTAGATATCAACCTGAATTTCGGCTCACAACACGCCTGCTGGCACTATGCCCCACGAGCAAAGAAAGAGCTACTACCGTTTGATTCTGCGCATTCTAAGGTAGTCAAAAGAGCAATTGCAAGCTCGTGCCTGGAATCTGCCATCACCAAGTCATGCCCGCATGCAATGCATATTAGTTTCAATAATCAAATTGAAAGGTTGCTTTCAGCCGGCTTCCCCTGCGATGTCATATCAGCCGTGGCCGAGAATCTTCTTAGGAAGATAAAAAGAAGAAATCGAGGTAGTGTGGATGTGCCGCCGCCAAAAAAGAAGATCGTGGTGATGCCATACATACACAAAGTGGCGCACAATGTAAAAAAAGTGGCCAAGAGGCATGGCGTCTCTGTCGTTTTTTCTGCCCCACGGAAACTCGCAGCCTTGTGCCCGAGAACCGGCACCCAAGGAACTAGAGGCAGTGGATGCGGCATCAAACATGCTGAGACGTTCGTTAAATGTGCCACTGGTGTGGTGTATGAAATCCCACTCAAGTGTGGATGTGCCTACGTGGGCCAAACAGGCCGTTGCGTGAATGAACGCGCAGGGGAACATGCCCGATCCATTCGGAATAAGGAAGGAGCTAACTTGCCTGCTCATTGCTTTGATTGCAGTGGATGCGAGCCTTTGCTTAAGCAGATTAAAATACTAGGCAAAAGTAATAACAAAACAGCGCGTGAGCGTTTGGAGGCCTATCACATAAAAGATAAAGGTGATAAATGTATTAGCGACACTTCCGTCAAACTTTACAATAAGGAAAAGTATTTTCTGCGCACCTGTTGTTGATCAGGAGTTGCTTGGATATACCCCCTCTCAACCTCCTTGTTATTTTGATGTGATTTTGCATATATATGGCACTTTCGCACAAATAAACCCAGTTGATAGTTTGCGCTCTTTCTGTACCTTTGGCCTTTCCTGTGGTTGTCTTTTTATGCGCAACATGGTTTCTTCAAAAGCAATGTACCAACTTGCCCAACAAGAAGTTCTTCTAAATTAGGGTTCTGCCTCCATGAAAACGCGGCCGCCGCGGTCGGGTTCGAACCCGGGAACTCCGGATGAGTAGCCGAGCGCCCTAACCACTGAGCCACCGCGGCGGGGTTCTTACTCCGTCTAGGACACAAATTAACCCCACGGACCGATGATTTATCACTGCGAGTGAAGGCTTTGCTTGATGATGATGATGAAAGTGTGGCATATACCTTTGAAGCTGGCGGGCACAAGATTTGTGTCCTTTTTACTCCGGCTAGGACACAAATCTTGTGCCCGCCAGCTCCAAAGGTATATGCCACACATTCATCATCATCATCATGCAAACCCTTCACTCGCAGTGAGACATCTTCGGTCCGTGCGGTTAATGTAACGTGGTAATGGCGGCGCCGGCGGTGCGCTTTGATGAGTTTTGCTGAACTTTGCTTTTATTCGCCCTTTGTTAAACCCTAGAACTGCGACAGGTGAGCGACTTTCGATAGCGCCACGACGTTTTCGAGTTGTCTCTGACTAGACAGCTCGTCTGTGCAATCATCTGACGAGGCGTATGATGTGGTGGCTATGGAAATATGCATTGCGGTGAGAGGCAGTGCCGAACTGTCGAGCTCTAAGGTGCGGTCGCCAGCTGTGAACGTCGCTGAACGGACGGGCTTTGCGTGCGTGATGAGTGGATGACACGATAGGTGTTCACGCGGCCGAGCAACGAACTCCAGGAATGTGTGGGGCTTCCCGACGAGACATCCGTGTGCACTGGCGCACTATCTGATCACAGCGGTGTCAGCAAGACCGCGTAAATGTCTGTCGGGAAAGGTATACAACGTGACAACGCCTCCAGCATCATTGAGGTAAGGAAAACGAAAGCTGTAGCGGTGACAGTTTGTGCAGCGTCATTCTCATTCCTTTTGCATGCTGGCTGGAAATGACTTTATAAAGCAGGCGAAGGAGTATGTGCAACCCGCATGCGGCGAATCCGCAATTTCTATTCGGCCTTTCGCGTAGCTTTTTGCACCATACTGTGTTTCAATTTTTGCACACAGCGCCAAGTTGAGAAAAATGCCTAGCACGGTAGTACGTTAATTGGTCGATTTCTTGGTTTTTGTTGTCGACGAATGTGAAAAGCAGCATAGGTGAAATCAGCTGGGAGGAGTCGGTTTCCTCAAGTGTAGGGGAAAAAAATTGCTTGCCAGCTTAAGAGAATACTGTAACCAGGCTTAATCATTATTGATGAAGTACGCAATGGTGATTTCCATACTCGAGCTGAAAATTTAATAGGAGTGTTACAGCACTCACGTGGAAATGATCGCAGGAGGGTGAAAAAAAATTTCTGTAAGGGACCGCGGAAAACAATAATATATGAGTTTTGTACACCTTTTTTACAGGTATGCTGTTCCTGTCGGAGAAGGTTCCAACACACAAGATCTATCCATGACCCATTTGTGTGGAATATCTCTTCATTTTCCTCTACTGCCCGCATGAAAATCGTCAAACTGGTGAGCACGAGCTTAGTATGTTGTGGCAGGCATAAAGGGATAACGTATTTACCTGCAGTAAGATTGCATACTGCTAGTGATATCTGATGCATTTATATATAGCTTACTGATCGAAGAAGGACAGTGTAAATAGAGCCGCATATCAAAATAATGTAAATTATTCATGTCTGTAGCTTTCAGATGACAGCAGAGATAGGTGTAGGTGACACGCAGTGTTGTTCTGTGTATTTGGATTTCTCTACTAATCCCAGGGTCACATCAGCCTCATTTTGATCGGTGCAAAACGCAAAAGCATGCATATACTAAAAAACTGAAGGTAGTCATAAATAATTGAACTTGTGCCCTTCCCTGCAGTGTGTTTTGCAGTGGGTTCCTTTACTTGAGTATAAAAAGACTAATATGAAATTATTAGTGCCCATAAGTTTGGAAAATCTGCAATCAGGTACCTGCACCTATTATGGAAACAGCTTCATTTTGGTTCTAATGATTGGTTTTGCACTGAGCATATCTTACATTCGTGCGTAAAACTAGACTAGTTGAACTTGCATCTTCAACAATTTCACATGTTTGGTAACCCAATGTCTTGCTTGTTCGACGATTTAAATGTACAACATTAACTTGCAGGTGACGGTGTGCGTCTTACGCAGACGTGGCGGATCACTCTCTCTATGGGGTCTCATGTGCTCGAAAGCCCTGATGCCAGATCCATCTTCGCTCACGTCTCGGCTGGACTGGTTGCCTAGCTAGGTTCTCTTCGAAGATCAGCACAGCTTGCATTGTGCAACAAGCCATCCACACTCAGCTGCTGGACCGTGAAACCACCGGCGAGTGGTGATAATAGCAGAACTAACGCAGCTCTATTTAGATTCTACCTGGGAGGCTGGAAGTGTATGATCAGCGGCGTTCGGGAATCGCACTCGCTGCCGTGGTTTTCACATGTAGCTATGCCACAAGCAATCAATGTACATTCAGGTTTGATAGCATGCTGCTAGGAAGCTGGCGAAGTCTTCATCCTTTTGGTGCTCTTCTTTAAACAGGAACAGATTTTTGGCTTTCAATTTATTGCTGGTATGCATGACAATAGAGGTCAGTTTTCTCTGGTGCTGCAGTTTTTCGTGAGTCAGGAAGTGTCCCAAGTGCTTTCCGCCTACCGTCTACCAACTTGCTGAGTGTGTGCTTGAACACATGCCTTGGTGATTGTGAAGAAATGCCATTCCTTGGTGTGGTGCCTCCTTATGTGTTCTGCTTGTACACAACGCAAATTTTATTTGGTGCTTCAGTCCACTGATAGGCATGAAGGCACCAAAATGTTTTCCTTCTAGCATCATAGTGTTGACTGGACATGCTTTCACCAGTGCTTTTCTGTTTGCTTTGGTTTAAGTGGAGAGCCAGCAGTTCACAACATGCTCAACATACAGCATGGTCGCTGACTTTTTAGCCATTTAACTCATGTCTTCTCCAGGGTGCAATACATCTTGTGTGGCACTGCTTGCGTGATAAGATCGCAACATGCTTTGCCTCATGGCATTTGGTTGCTTCTGTGTGCTTGATTTAACTGCTCCTTTCATATGCTGCATGTAGTTATACAGCAATTAACTGTTTTTCCTGACGGAAAACTCACGCATTTGTTTCAGGGCCATTATCTTCAGATGAAAATGCAAGGCTTGGGCAGTTTTGACAGGTGTACCAATTCCCAGCTTTTCTACTCGATGGAAACCTACAAATTCTACATTAATACAGTTGGAGCTAACTGGGAGTATAATTTATCCAGCTGGACACAATTTTTGTCAATAATTAAGCTTCAAAAGGCATTTTGCACATGGAATTCAATGATTTTCAGCTACAGTCGAGCCCACATATAACGGCCCCGCTTAAGACGAACTTTCGCTTATAACGAACGAGCGAAAGTTCGTTTTAAGTGGGGCCGTTATATGTGGGCTCGACTGTAGCTGGAAACCATTCAATTCCAGCTGCAAAACGCTTATAACGAACCACCCGCCGCGGTGGCTCAGTGGTTAGGGCGCTAAGCTATTGATCCGGAGTTCTTCGAACCCAACCGCGGCGGCTGCGCTTTTATGGAGGCAAAACGCTAAGGCGCCCGCATGCGATGTGCAATGTCAGTGCACGTTAGAGATCCCCAGGTGGTCGAACTACGGCACCTCTTTCTTCCTTTCTTCTTGGACTCCTCCTTTATCCCTTCCCTTACGGCGCGGTTCAGGTGTCTGCCGATATATGAGACAGATACTGCGCCATTTCCTTTCCCCAAAAAACCAATTTCATTTCATTTATAACGAATGAGACCTGCGCGACCGTCAAAATATACACTGTTTCAATGGCACAAAATCACACGTATAACGAACGTCATTAAGCCCCGCTGATCGGTTACAGCGAACGGACGGCGTAAACCCGGCGCCGCGATGCGACACAACCTGCCTCCGATAATGCCCCTCGAAAGCAGCGACACCACTCCTCCGCTCCAGCGTTTTCCTCCTCGCCCGCCGGCTGTTCCCGCTGCGCACGGCACGCTTCGCATGCCACCGCCGGCCCGGTGCGTTCGCTGGCACACATGAGCGCGCCCAAGTTCGCGCTTTTTTCACGATTATTAAACACAACCACTAGAAAGTGATGCGGCAGGCGAGACTCTATCACGATCCACATTTATCACCTTCTCGTTCGAGCAATGAAAGCACTAAACGTGGGCGCTTGCGGCATGAACACTCAAAGCGCACTCCGTCCTCCTCAATACGGCAGAGTTTTATTAGCCTAAGATTTACGTTACTCGTGTATACTCTTCAATATTTTTCGGCACACTGACGCTCCGCTAAATGCAGATTTGACCTAGCACTACATTTTCGCGGAAATACAGTTTGTGACGCTGTTCGTTTGCAATCGAGCGACGTAAAGATTGCGGTAATTTAGGTAAAGATGTCGTTTCACGAGTGAGTGAGTGAGTGAGTGAGCGAGCGGCTGCGAAAATGCTGGGAAATTTTCTTTAATGCGCGTTATGGATGTTTTAGCAGGTTTCAGACCGAAAATTAAAGCGTGGCTCCTCGGAGTGGTGCACAGGCCGCGGCTTTATTGCCTGGTCATTACAAATATCATGGCGGCTTGAAAGAGAAGAATTTTATTTTCTAGTTTTTTTCGTTAACTTTATTAGCTACTACAGAAGTGAGCCTGGCCGAGGGTTTGGCTTGAAATTTTGGGGTGATTGCTGGTGCCAACAGAATTTATTAAGTGGCGGAATGATATGACATTCTCTTGGTGGCTCATCTACGCTAATTCCTCGAATGCATTCAAGGACTGCTTCAGACGCCCGTGCAGAATCAATATTCAGCACTGTAAAGCACGATTCGTACTACCTTACAAACTACGGAGTTAAAGAATCTGATGTTATTTCGAAAACACCATTCGATGCAGTTATCATAACAATTTCGCCTGCGACAAGTCAAAGCCCGTTCTAAAAGGCACCTTTTCTGTGACTCGCTCCTCAGGTGGCATTATATCTCGGAATCGCAGTAGAGTTGCGCGCAGTCGCGACAGTGGAAAACGCCTTAATCGCTCTAAAGATTAACATCCCCTATAATACCTACACAGACGATGGTATAACGCCGTTAAAGCTACCGCGCTAAAGCTCTGGGGCACACGGCAGAGACACTGCCGTACACTCTGCGAAAATGAACATGTTTTCTATTTTGCAGCAAGTCAGGAGCACGCGTATTTGCTAGCAAAAGCAAAAAAAAAAATCAACGTCGACGATACAAACGTTTTTCACGGAAACCCTCACTAAGATTCAGAAATTAATGTGGCTATAATAGGCGCAATCCGCACGCCAACAGACGCGAATAGAACACAGAGAGCAATTCCATCAAATGGAAAGATTAACGTGTCAAACGACGCACGATGATCAGCGAATTAAGAAAGATTATCAGCTTCCTGATGATCTCACAAGAAGTTTTAATTATGCACACTAGTTAAGACACCACGAAATGCACAGTACTTCTCCGAGGACGGTGTGCTTTCTCGGAACAAAACCCTTAAGGGCGATGTTGTGGGTCCCCTTTTTTCTTCGGCTGGTGTCATTTTTTCCTCGAGCAATCGCGAACAGCACGACGTCATTTTCACTCCGGCTTGTGCAATGAAATGCAGAGCAATCAGACATAACGCGGCACTAAAAGTTCAGTTCGAATTGTCAGCGCGTAAGTCAACGGAGCTGGACCCGCAGCAGAGGCAGACGGCGTGCACATAAGGCCGACGGAAGAAGAAAGCACAAGAAAACGGTCCTTTACAGCGCGTTGCCTGGGCTAGAGTGTACTAGAACTTTTGAGCGGTGCGACCGAAGCCGGCGCGCCTTGCATACCTGCGTCCCCCTTTTTTGATGAAAGTAGCGGTGGCGCTGGCGTCATACACTCGAAGCAAGTTGGCGTGTTCCGACCTGTATGCGTGTGTGTGCGCGCAAGCGAGCTCTATCGCAGATTTATGACTCAAGTGGAAAGAAAACAGCGTTTAAATCACTGTTATGCGCCCGGGTGTCAGACTGGGTGCGCTCGCACGGTCCAAGGCCGCAAGATATTGCTTCTTAAAGCCCAAAGAGATGAAGAGCGACGACTTGTCTGGGAGAGAAATCTGTGTAGGCTTGATAAGCCCCTCGGCGCCGATTGCGCTGTGTGCGAGCTTCACTTTGAGCCTCATTTAATCGTGAGAGATTATGTGCACATAATTAAGGGAACAGAAGTTCGAGTGCCAAGAGGCAAACCGACTCTTCGGCCTGACGCGGTGCCGACGATTTTGCCGAACGTGCCTTCATGCCTCACCAAGAAAGCACCGGCACCGCGGCCACTGACAAAACGGCGTCAGTTCGCGTCTTATAACGACAGCGATAGAAGACGGCGTCGCATTGACCGAGGTACAGTGGCGTCATCGGACGAACGTGCAACAGCCGCTACTGAGAATAAGGAAGCCGATGAAGCGGATCACGCAGTCGTCGACTTTGCTTCTGAGCCAGCCGCCTCCCTTGACGACCTTCGCAAGCTCCAACCTAGCAAGAGGTGTTTTGAGTTTGAATGTTGAGGAGGATATATTGAGCTCACTTTTGACTGCTAAGGACCAAGCGACAGGTTCCTACAAGCAGCAGGAACTCATCGACTTGCTCATTAACAAGGGGGATTTTGAAGGAGCAGAGGCTGCACTTGGCAATTCAGCTGCATAGGCACTCCAGGCCATCCTTACAATGCTCAGAGGAGCTACTCGAGACTGACGTATTATGTGGCCGGGTATGCTGCCAGGAAGTTTGTACTAAACACGAAATGTGATGAGCGCAAGGAGCAGCTCTTGTTGACTGCTTGTGAAGGGGATCGCTGGGGTGTTGGTCTGGCTCCACCAGTCCGTGTGACAATGGGGGGGTCTGGTATATATATCCATCAGTAAAGCTATTCAGAGTCATCAGTGCCCTCGAAGACAGCTTTACGGGGTCTTTCAGTAACACGGAGCTCCACCATGACAGCATAATGGACGTGCTTGCCATCATAGACGAGAAAGGCATGGACAGTGTTGGCTGTGATGAGCGCAGAAAGCTGTTGACGGCAAACTTGACAGGTTTCTATATTGTAACAAGGCTCTAATTTTATGTTAAGGGACTTAACAAGTCTCGTGACATTGCACGGAGGAGGGCACAGTACCACTTAAAGCTGAGCCGTTTATGAATACTCGCTAGATTGCATCTACGAAGCAGCGACTAGTGCTCCAGTTGCACTGTGAGCCTCTGGCGCTCTGTGCCCCCGAAACACTGTCTTTGTTCAGTGAATACCATGTAAATTTTTTGCATGTGTGAACCTTTTCCAGCTCTCAATAAATAAAGTGTGTGTTTTCATTTACACATTTAGGCATTTTGTTTGTCTTGTTTCAAATTTAGACTAAACAAAAGGCATGCCACATAAATATATTTGGGAAGCTGGCCACAATTTATAGATTATTTAGATGTCTTACCAAATTACGTTTAGGGCAAGGTTATAGTTGTAACTCACCGGGTTTATCTACACATTGCAGTAATGCGATTATTCCATGGAAACAAATGCAAATTGAGTCTCGCAGAGGTGGGAAATGTTTAACGCATATGTTTTTAAGAGGCAGCATTACTCTGGACAAACGCTTATTTCCTATTCAAATCGACATGAAGCACATAAGTGCTCTATTGAGGCAACTGCTGGACTGATTAGAATGAAATTTATTTCATCAAAGAGAGTATGTAAAATTAAAGCAACTGTGCGCTGCTGAATTTCGATTTCAGACGCTGTGCTCTCTACAGAAACCCACGTAATTGAGCGCGTTAAAGAAAAAAAATGGAACAAAGCTTATAAACCTGTAAATCTGCTTGTAAACTGCGTCTGTTGGAGCCTCTCGAGTGGACAAATGAGAAAGTGTACAGCTTGGAAGAAATATTCACGATGTTTACAAAGATTTTGCAAAATTTTTTCCCTGAAATTACGGGTATATTTGAGAGTAGTGTATAATACATCAATTTTGTGCACTATGGATGTCCCAGTCGGTTATTTCAGTATAAAAATTTGTGACATTTTTGTTTAGTACTGAGTTAAATTTGATGCTTGCCTTTTTTTTTAGTTTCTCGATATTTGTACGAAAAAAACTCTCTGCTTCCTACAGTTTGAAAATTTGAAAGTTTCCTTCCAAAATGCAACAAACCCCGTCAAGAACGTTGCAGTGGATGCCGAGCGAATTGGTCGCTATTTTCGCCTGCGTTTAGGTCTGCATTTTACAGTTCGAATAAAGATTCTGATAAAAGGCCCTGTTTACATGTAGCGCATTAACTATCGCGAAAACGTAGCGCCACATGTCTCAGTCGACTCGCTCCCGTAAATCAACCCTCATCTGGCGCATTAATGCCATGCGCCTTCCTAGCGCATTAACGCTGTTTACATGAATGCGATGCGCTAGAAATTCGATGCGCCACTGTCGCATCCATATAAACGCAGCAACTGAATAATATCCACCAATTGCCTTCGGCAGAATTGCGACTGCAAAAATTATGCAGTCACCGAAATACTGCTCACATGCTCCACTAAGCTCATTAGAATGCGTTTTGTACAGAAAACTTGGTCACAAACAGGCAATAAAAGGAATGAAGGGCACTAATCGCTCAAATAGTGACGTTTGATCCTGCTTACAAGGAGCAGGTGAATAATATGGTTTTCTAGAATAACCTTTTGGCGTGCTTCACCACAGCCAGTCATGTAACAACCGTTTTGCGCATCATAAAAAAATCTCTCCGAGCCTACCAGGTGCTCGCCCAGAGCATTTTAGTCGTAGCCGGGACGATAATGTAGTTCAGTTGCGATGAGACATCGATTTTTTACGTTCTTTTTGTGAAAACTAGCTGTTTCTGCAAACGCACCGGCGAGCCACAGCCTGCGAGGCCGGCGTGGCCGGGCGACGCTTTCAAGAGTGGCCGCCACTTCTCTACACGAAAAGGCCCTCTCCACGGCAGCCGGTCTAGCCACTCAAAATATTATAGTACACTATACCTGGGCGACGGCCGGGCGGGCCATTCATTCATCGTTCAGAAAAGCGCCGAGCAGAGAGTCGGGCGAGGAGGATGTGCGAGAGTCGCGGCGCGGCGGCGAAGTTCACAGAAATGCGCTACTTTCAATATCAAGGGGTTTTAAGGTACGACACACTGGCGGCAAGCCGCGTGCCGCGAAGCCTGCCTCGGCGGCGGTTTGATCTGCTGCGCAGAGGATGAGTCGAGGAGCCATTTTCGGCGGCTTGCCGCGGAGCAGGTAGACCAATCAGGGGCGCCCGGCTTATGGTGACTTCCAATCGAGAGTTGGAGCACTTCGGGAGCAACGCTTTCTGCTCTTTTCGGAGCAACTGTATTCCAAACGCAGATCTGAGGCACGGATCGCGTCTTCCAATCGTAGACAGGGAGCGGTTGCCGAGCCGAGATTGCTCCGTGGAGCAGTCGGGACTGCTCCGCCGAAATCGGCGGATCCGACCGGAAGTTTGCGTGACGTTCTTTTTCAGCGGCGATAGCGGCGCCTTACATGCTCTGGCCTGCATGGTCTGGCCAGAGCAAGTGTACTCCAATCGCAACTTCAGGTCGCGCGCTCTGCGCCGGATTCAGGCGCTCTGTCACAGAGCGTGCAGACCGCTCCGGGCCTGCGGTTGGAATTCATCATTAGTCACGTGGGGAGCGTCTGTGTCGCCACCTCTTGGCTCCTACCAAAGTTACATTCCAGCGCCCGCAGCGGAGCCGCGCGCGCTCCTCCAGAAGCAGGGACCTCGACTGGTTGGCATGAAAAAGAGCTTTGCGCGGCGGCGCTTTGCCGCGCACTCCTTGCCGCTGGTATGGTCGTCCCTTTCGTGTCGCGAATTGGGCCGCCAGCGGCTTGCCGCGAGTTTTCCCGTTTTCCCGAGGCTCATCGCAGGCCAACTGCCCGCTCCGTTCCGCGCCGCTCTCGAGCAAGCTAGCCTTCCCCGCCAACGCGCCTTCCAGCATCTCCCTCTCGCCCCTCCTCGCAACTCCGCTCCCCTTTCTTAACTCTCGCAAATCCGCGCGTTGCCTCCGCGATCAACCACACCGCCGCCGGTGCCGATCGCGGAGGCCACGCTCCGTGAAGAAGGCCTTCCGTGGAAGCCAGAGGTGGCTGTCCTGACGCTCACGGAAGCCCCTCATTGGTCTCTCCGCTGGCGCTGTGCGTCTGTATCTTTACCAATACACTGTAGCGCAGCAAAAGACGAGGACACAAGAGACGAACACCACGACCGCTAACTTCCAACAAATTTTATTCTCCTGAAGCATCACATTTATACACCAGAAAACAGTAATCACACGTGCGAACAGTATCGATTTCTTAGAAAAACGAGCTCTTTATCTGAGAGGAGAATGGAAGGTGTGCTTACACACGAGCATCCTGACCTATTTATCTTTTCGGCTTTAATGATTTCGCGCGTTAACCTTTCTCTACTTTTTCCTATTACAAGACTTTTATCAAAATATAGGAAAAAGTAGAGAAAGGTTAACGCGCGCAATCATTGAAGCCGAAAAGATAAATAGGTCAGGATGCTCGTGTGTAAGCACACCTTCCATTCTCCTCTCAGATAAAGAGCTCGTTTTTCTAAGAAATCGATACTGTTCGCACGTGTGATTACTGTTTTCTGGTGTATAAATGTGATGCTTCAGGAGAATAAAATTTGTTGTAAGTTAGCGCTCGTGGTGTTCGTCTCTTGTGTCCTCGTCTTTTGCTGCGCTACAGTGTATTGGAACTATGTACCAACAAGCCCAAAAAGCCACGCTACTGTATCTTTAGCCTGACTGGCTTGATTGCCGCCTGTGCACGTTGCACGTCTACCGCATCGCGCGCTTTTGTCACTCTTGTTGCGGTGCGGACGTTTCGATGGCTTCGTTCAAATCTCTGGTCCTGGTTGTAGTTCGGAACGGCGGACGGGAGCACCGTGCCCACTTTCATTGTATTCAGCGGTAGAGTTGATGAAAGCGCCCTGTCCGAAAGTGACGGCCACTGGCGAGCGGAACTGCTTCCGCAAGGCCGGCATCGTCGACAGAGTGTCTGATGCCGAGCCTGGTGCTTCGGAAGATGACCAGCCCGGCGGCGATTTGTGATAGCGCGTCGTCGACTTCGACATGGGAGTCGTGACTTTGGTTGGAATGATTTTATGCGTTGCATATTGCAATCACTCAGTTCAGCCCTTGGGCGCGGCCGGGCAGCCACCAAACCACGTGACGTGACGTCACGACAGCCGGAGGAAAAGCTGGGCCCCAACTCGCGCGGCCGCAGCCACCACCTGACTCCCGCTAGGGGCGCTGCGCCGGCGCGTGACGTCACGGAGGAAAAGCTGGGCCCCAACTCGCGCGGCCGCAACCACCACCTGACTCCCGCTAGGGGCGCTGCGCCGGCGCGTGACGTCACGGAGGAAAAGCTGGGCCCCAACTGGCGCGGTCGCAGCCACCACCTGACTCCCGCTCCTCCCGCTAGGGGCGCTGCGCTATGATTGACGTCTTTCGAGAGCAGAGAGGCTAGCAGTAAGATAGCATTTGAGGGACGATTGAGAAAGATGGAGGAAAAGCAGTGGGCTAGGAAAGTTTTCAGATACCTGTATATAAAGAATGTTGACACGAAATGGAGAAAGCGAACTAGAAAATTGACAAGCAAATATCTGGACAGCAGTAAGGGGGCAAATCAGCAATTATCGGTTAAGAAAAAGGTTAAAGGAACAGAGAGAGCTTTGTGGAAAACAGGGATGCTGACGAAATCGGCACTGGAAACATACCGGACCTTTAAACAGGAAATTGTCAAAGAAAATATCTATGATAATTGTAGGGGAAGTTCTTTGTTGTTTGAGGCCAGGACTGGAGTTTTGCGGACTAAGACGTATAGAGTCAGGTACCAGGAGATAGACACTTTGTGCATTGCGTGCGGAGAGGAGGAGGAAACAGCTGAACACTTGATACTTTTCTGTGAAGGGCTTCACCCTACAGTGGAAGGCAGCGGGGCTGACTTACCCAAGGCATTGGGGTTTAGGGATAGTGAAGGGAAAGTGGATTTTAAGAGGTTAGAAGTAACCAAGCGAAGGTTATCTGATTGGTGGCTAAAAGCAAGACAGGAGTAAAATTTCACAAGACATGGCTAGGTGGCTTGAGCCACCACCCGATGTAAAGGGTTCAGCCGTATCCATCCATCCATCGTCACGGCATATGTATAAAAGAGCTGCGCTCCTTCGCCGGGACAGTCTTATACCCCTGTCACACGGGCATTTCGAGGGCCCTCGAACCAATAGTCTACCGACTCAAAGGCGATCGAGCGCTGCTACACGGGCAGTTTCAATGGCGATCGAGTCAACGGAGCAGCACGGAACTCCATCGAGATATGCAACGCATTCTTGGCTTAACCAAGCTAAGCCTGGCCATTCTTTTTATTTCTGTCGATGGCGACGCCGACACCGCGGAACCGTGCACGGACGAGGGCATCGTTTCTGAAGTGCGGGACGCAAGTGACGCGGACGAAACTTCGGAGTCAACACCCATAAGCGCGCCTGTAGCAATGAGCTACATAGAGAGCCTCAGACAACCTGCATATGCCAAGGGCCTCGGCGATAGCACGCTTCTGCTTTAAATAAACTACTAACCTCCCTCATCTGATCTGCGCTGCAGAAACAGGCGTCCATCACGGACTTTTTCGCAAAGAAAAACATTTGTGTTTTGACAAGCAACTGTGTTTAAAGCTGTGGTTCACTTTACGAACTTCAGGATATAACGAACGGACGCCGCGTGACGCTCATATTCGTTATAAGCGGGCTCGACTGTAGAAGGGTATTATTTCCACCTCAGTAATCGAACTTGAAATGGGATCTTTTTTTTTCACCTGGGCTGTCAACCTTGTATGCATGCGACACAATATCACTGCCCACCTGTGCGCTTAGTGGCACTGTGTTAGATCCCACTTTCACTGACTAAGCTATGTGCACTTTGCTCTGTGGAAGGTGGTGATGCTGTTTGGTGATTTTAATGAAAATTGCAGACAACCTGCTTAGCCTCTGCACTCTAAGTCACTTTGCCATCAGTGAACATGTTCGCCACTTTGACGTTTATGGAAGGCAGCTCTCTCGAAAAAAATTCAGGTATTTGTGTGCGAGCCATACTGGTCAATACTTAATGTTGCACTAGGTAATGAATTTCAGTTAAATAAGCAATTCAATAAGCAATGCCGCTGTCTAGTGCCTGGGGGCCTGCGACTGTCGAGCTGTCATTTATGACAGCTGTTACTGCTGGCCTGCAGGGTCATGTACCGCGCACGAATAAAAGCATTATTACTAATTAGGCTGCATAATGTATTCCAGCATGCATGAAGGACAGTGATGAAATTAAATCATTTCACTAATATTTCCTTCCGCACAGTGTAGACTGTGGGCGAAAAACATACTACCTCACTCCTCTTAGGTGTAGCAACTTGTCTTGCACCCAAAAAACCTCTCCGTTATTGTGATTGCGCAGGACCTTTTCTCTACTGTTGCACATCTGGCCAAGTCGCTTAACACTGTTACCGTTGCCACATGCCGTACAGCACTGGTGATATCTGGTAGTATGGCAAAAGAACTTTTTTTTTATTCTGACGGTACAAATAAAAAAGCCTGACTTGCTTCGCTTTTATACTTCTACTTGACCTTGAAAGTAAAATTGCCACTAGAGGAGTAGAAAAAGCTAATTTTTCAGGAAGCCAAAAATTTATGCATTTTGCAATTTTTTCTACCATTACATTAGAGATGAATTATGTGCGTTATTCATGAATTTTACCACTTGGATATTCAGTGTCGTACTTGCTCGCCTTGTTTCACACTCTCTTAATCATGTTAAAAAAGCAGTTTACCCTCCATGTGAACACACTACTGTGCATCTTAATTTTTTTTTGTTCATACAGCCGAGGACTGCAATTCTTTTTGTGCCGATGCAGTTCATCACTATAATCTTGTGCACAAGCATTCACTGAAAAAAATCTATGAGGTGTGACCATCCGCCTTTCCCATAATACTGCAGTGCTTGTGTTGTATAAAAGTCTTTATCTGCTGTCTATGCTTTTTGCATTGCATTAACATTATTTAGTTTCTGCTTCCCCATTTTTCGGTAGTTAAGTACCTAAGCAAGGACCATTTGAGGCATCATTAAACGAATGAATAAAGAAATGACTTGAAATGGGCCGAGCGACTGTAATTACGGATGAACATGGAAAAATTCATTTGCGTTGGTTTGGCTTTTGAATCAAGGAAATCATTTTGGTGCAGTAAGCTTCAGTAATTGGCAGTCAGTGCTTTGTCATTATTGGTACCTCAGCAGATACGGTGATACTTTTTACCTGCTGGGAACAAAGGCAAAAATTTGCAATGCACTGTTGTGTCTAGGGCAAGGCACGTCTTGAGGGGGCACTCGTGTTTATTTCGGCTTTCCTTACATACCAGCGTGCAGTGATATGTACATGTGCAGCATTATCATGGTTGCACACAACCATGCGCACACAACTCAGAGGGGCCCCACATATGCGAAGCTACCACTCCTTAAAAGTGACAACTGAAGACTTCACTAGCAAACAATTTATAAGTATTTTTATGCTTTTCACACTCCGATGCATAGTGTTATTTGAGGGCTCTAATACAAAGTGGTCATGGGTTTTTGTCCCATGAAACCAGATTGCAAATTATTTGGCTTTTTGAGACCTCAAGTTTGTTCTGATAGTTTCTCTGAGGACTACCAAGCATTTACATGCGTAGTCGATCTGTTTGATGTATTCTGTGGTTGCAGGTGCCTATGGCATTCGTGAAGGGCTGCATGCAGCACATTTGATCAGACAGCTGTGTACAGTCAGGCTGGAATGAATCGTGAACACGCATATGCATTCTTTTCTACTTAGCGATGAAATATCCACTTAGTTTCTGAGTTTATATATGTGTATCTCAGTTGATCCTTTACTCGAAAACATGAATCAGGCTAGTTGCCTACCGCAGCTGAAAGCATGCAGATAAAATATTTAGGTTTGTTCATAGGCGCTGTTCGCATTTCATTCCAGCCTAACTGTACATCTGTGCCTTGCCATATTTTATGAATACTTATCTGAAATCAGCAATCTTTAACATGTACTGCACTTTTTGTTTGCAACTGCATTTTGTCTCGCTTTTCTTTTAGATGATTTGGTGGACACTGCTTTCTGGCCTGTCACAGATGTCCCTAGCCCTTTATTTCTTCTTGTTCATCCCTGAACTATGCTTCACGCTGTCGAAAGTCCGAACGGGTTGCTACCGCAAGCCTACTGTCTCATAACGCGAGGTGAGTGAACACGGAACCAGTCACAGCTGAGCAACGCTGCTGAAACTCACTGAAATGCAAATGTACCAGCGGCAGCATCGCGAAGATCGCTTCATGCAGTATAATTAATGCTAAACTCATTTCCGTTACGACCGACTTGAGTGTACGCCGGGACCACCGCCACAACGCATATCACCGTCCCTCCCTTCGGTGCTACAATGCATACGCACATATGCATCGCAGCTGCTCGACTTCAGGCACGGCTTTTGAGCACCGGTGTTTTTAGTACTTGGCGCCAAGTAGCTGATGACAGCATTTATTTTTCATAGTTTTCCCTTATATTTCAATTTTGTCATTCTATTTTGCGTTTACGCACCTTAGCGCCACCCCGATTCATGCGTCACGGGTACGCCCCGCTCTGGGCGGATTGGCGAATATCGAGAATCAGGCCCCAGATATACATTACATGTTTACGCGCGAGAATATAGACAGTTCTTTTCTAGACCATTTCTATGTACGCGTGGACAGTTCCTGAATTTTCTTCCAAAAGTCATTGTAATCTCGATACCTGTCGAGGAACACCTAGGTATTTGAAAGGGAAATGTGACCCTTTTACACTTGCATGAAACAAAGGCGCTGATGCCTGACGTGTGAACATGAATAAAGACACCTATAGTGATTGCACGGGCTTCTTAGAAATGTATCTCCGAGATCAATATTGAGGAATACATGAGCAATTATGAGCATGTAAATTACAGATGTAGGAATTAAGAGAGTACCACGAGTTTCCAGTAAAATCCCTCCGTACTTGGCGTGCAGTCGTAGCACCATCCCGTATCAACACCGACCCCCCCCCCCCCCCCCCCCTTTCCCGGCAGATGGCGCGTGTACCTTCAGAGTTGGCACCTTCCCTGAATGCTGATGTGCCATCTAAATCAGCGGGCGCCGATTTGTTGTGGAGTAGAGTTCATAGGCGTTTTTTTTTTGGATGTTTTTTGTTGGCATGGGTTTCTTCCCCCATCATTCTATGCAGGGTCCAGTTTGCAACATGACTTACAGCTTTCTTTCGGGTTCCTGGAAATTTTCTTCACGTTTTAAGTTGTTCTTTCAGAGCCCCCAACCCCTTCTCTTCATGGCTTGAAATTCTATGCATGGGCTCTCCAGAGGGGGAGCGAGCCAACCCAGGAGGAGCACGGAGATGCATGCCCCTTTCCCAGAGGCTTTGCAGAGGAGCCAGATGTAAAAAGATGCGCATTTCAACCTAAGCGCCAATGTGGCCTACCTGTTTTCACAACAGTGAGTTTAAAAAAGTGGGCATTTGTGAGCCGAATATGCAATGAAGCCGCTTACTAGTACATTAAACAACTAAATTCTGTCGCGCCTTATTGGCCATTATTCCCGTCACGTTTCCTGTAAAATTCGTATGTTTGCTCCTGATTTATCAAACCGTTAATAACACATCTGATCAATTATCCCTCCAAAACGACTTTAACGCGACTTGACATTAGTAGCTGTCCATATAAAAGTTGTTCATGAACCCTTCGAACTCTCATGCTATAATACCGTTTTTCTTGCACGTACACTGAATAGTGTACGTGCTGTCTGATGCAAAAGTGGCATGCAACAGTAAAGTTTGCATGAAGATCAATACTTCTGTGGCGACTTTCGGCATTTAGGCCAAGCCGGAGTGCCACTGATCAAAACAAGCCAAATGACATGCCCCTGGACCAAGAATCGCCTTCAGCCACAGAAACACCAGATATCTCACAATTATAACCTTAAACGTCATAACTAGTTACCAAGCTACTCTCGTTTTAGCTTGATTCACTCACAGAATTCTCGGTGGATAGATTTTGAAGTTCCTACCCAAATTTGTTTATTTTTGAGGTCCGCAACCTCACAATGAGAGGATGAGCGAGGTCACTACAAAATTGAGGCGAGGGCAGCTGAAGAGACGTCAAGTGGCGAGGTTGAATGAGGTCAACAAATTTTGTTCCGAGGTGAAATGCCCCTCTGGTCCAGAGACTATAGTCAATTTGGCTGCACTTTCTACAGGACGTTCACATTCGTTTTGCCAGTGCAGTGCGCGCCCATTGCACTTTCGTCTTCGTTGTGAAAAAGTGCCAACCTAGTGCAGAGTGCTTAGCTGGCTTACACTCAAGTGGAAGTCCAGCTGTACTGCAGCAGCATGGCAGCGCCCATGTGCAAGATGCGAAAATATGACAGCACTCTCTAAATGAAATGACAGTTCTTGAAAGGAGGCGGGGAACTGTTCATGGAGTCATATTTGTAAACCTAAGCGGTCAAGTCAAGCCTTATAGGCAGCATTTCAATGCATATGCTTAAATAGTCTGTACACACGCAGATGACATGAGACTTTTCTATGAAACGACTTACTTGGGGCTGGCTCATGGCAACATTTCCTTGGGATTGCCTGCTTGAAAAATTTTTACGTGATTTGGTTGGCGGCGCCGTCGTCTGCGGCACGCACTTGGCTGCAATTTGGTAGCGACGCCAAGGCTAGCAGACGACCAGGCCTGCACTCGACCATTCGTTTTGGAAGCGACCACTACCAAGCTGCATGCTGGGGGCACCGCCACGGAAATAGTGCAGCCAAATTGAACTGACCGTATGAGGGATGCCGTAGTGCGGGCTCCGCATAATTTCGACAACTTTTTGAAGTTCTTTAATATGCACCGACATCGCACAGTACACAGGCCTCCACATTCCACCGAAATTATTGGGTTTCGTGCAAGAGCGTCTGATGGACCATGGGGTAGGTCGAACAGAATGGCCGTCCAAAAAAACTTAACCCCGCCGCTCTGTTAGTTTCAGCGCGGAAGCATTACTTCAAGTCTGATACAACTCAAGAACGAAGAGGCAAGTGCCACTCAATGGCGTCGACCAATTCAGGGGCCTCCCTCTTCCACTGGACCTACTAGCGTGAAATCGCAGTGGGCGCCAGATGAATGAGGGACAACCACGGCTTTATCTGATTAACTGCAGCATTACAAATACCTGTGGATTCCATTGGCTGGAAAGCCTCCTTTGAGGCGCACCTGCTGTTTCAGACTGCAACAAAGGTGAAAAGCTCAACATAAAGCCCGTTTCACATGCAAGCGAACCACTCGCGAACTCCGCCGCCGCGGCGCATACACCCTCTCTCAAGCGGCGGAGGAAGCCCCAGCGGCTGGAGCGGCGAGGTTCGGGTATAGTGAACTAGAATACATTCTAGTACACTATAGTTCGGGCAAGTTGGAAATTTTCGCGGCGGCGACGCGGCAGCACCGCATCTCAACCAATGACCGCCCGGCAAGGGTGGCTAGACTGGCCCGGCGTTGCCACGAGAGTTTGTACGCCGCACGTACGAACTTTTGTTTAGGAAATTGTATAAAGCGCTGTTTAATGCTTGAAACGCAATAATTGTATTTATTTAAATAAATTATGAAAAGAAACGACAAAATAATGCTTTTATATTAGGCTTTTTTTGTTTGCAGGCCACCAAAACCGGTTGCAGGCGCATATCTTTTGCCGACATTGGTTTTCGCAGCGGTGGGAAACGCGGAGCGGCGATGCATGTAAAACGAAAGCTCGCGAACCGCTTCGCAGCGCCGTGCCGCTGTTCGCCAATTCGCTTGCATATGAACCACCCTTAAGTGCGCAGCCTCAACCTGTGGCGGAGGCCTTCCGCTGCGGCAGCAGGATTCGCTAGCATGTGACCAACCGTACATATAAACCAAGGACAATTTTCTTTGCTTAGTTCATTTAACTCAGACATCTTACACCCTTGCATGTTCTGAAATAGGATGTGCCCCAAATGGGAAACAAGCCAGAATTAAACTGCATACCTCCAACCAAAAACTTGAGTTTTCAAAGCTGGCTCGGCTCCATCAGGGGTGGCTGGGGGCAGCACTAAAGTATACCTTGGTATAGCGAACTAAACAGGCAAATCTGTCAAAATGTTTTCAAGCCTGTAGAGGCACGATCTTTAGCCGCACCGACATGAACGCAAGAATGAGTTCTTCGAGAAAGTGTTTTGAGAAGACTGGACTCGTCCTCTGCAACGCTATGCACTCCCTCAAATAGTAAACTTCTGTCATTTACATAAACGCCACTTTTGTGACACCAACTCTGGCATCTTTTCCTCACTCACCACCTTCCCTCATCCCGAGTAAAGCCAGTTAAGGCACACCCATAAGGATGCCCATGCCAGTTTGGTGTATAGGGGTTTAACATCCCAATGAGAATCTGACTATGAGCGACACTGTAGTGATGGGCTCCACAACACCTGGGGTAATTTAATATGCATTACATCGCACAATACACGGGCCTCCAGAATTTTGCCTCCATCGAAATTCGACTGTCGCGGCCGGGATCGAACCAGTGTTTCCGGTCAACAGCGGGTCAGTTTGTTGGTTGCCTGCACATGGTAGTTTACAGTGCTACATTTTATAGCTGACCACTGGCACTCAAGGGTTGCCGGCCACAGAAACGTTTTGGTAGGTCACCAGCTGAAAAATTCGGTGTACTCCATATGCAATTATCTACACAAGAGCATCTGCTTCCTTTGCTCCAGCTCAGGCACACTTTTTTTTATTAATTTTCCCACTTGTGGAAGATAGATGCAGGGAACTCAAATTACCAAAATAGAGTAACCACTCCATCATTCCTACTTCCAATTGTAACAGCTCAGCGTGGCCACAGTACTGAAGCACTTTTATGAACTTTAATAGGGTCAAAGTATTTACAAATGAGTGCATACAATTGTGACACAAACTAAAGCCAATGAAATTTTGTACACTGAACCTGACAATGTGACACACTAGAAACCAGAGAAAGTGGAAGTTCTGATGCACAGCTTGAAATTTCAAGATGCTTTTATGTGCACGATTAGAATGAATTTCATTTCAAAGTACTTCTGGGACAGCATTGGCTTGTAGGTAGGAGGAAATACCGCAGTCATACATAACACAACACAAGTGATGAAAGAAATGAAATTTGTGTTATGTGCACGAATACAGTCCATTCCAATGAAACTTGAAGAGGGCAGAATCATGAAATCTAATACACTGAAGAATCGAACAAGGCAGCCACAGACACTAGATCACTCCGGTGACTTGCTCCGGGACTTCTCTCGACTTTCATCGATGATCTCATAGGGCGATCTGTCCCGGCTTTTGCCTTTGCTGCCTAGGTGCGAAGACTGGGAACGAGAACGTGACCTGCTGTAGGACCTTGACCTGAAAGAATAATAATTGCAATGGCAAAATTGGTATAAATTCACTGCAGACTCACCAAGAACGAAGACACCAAAAAGGAATGTGCGCGCACACACACACACAGTGAAACCTCGTTAATTCCGGAATTTCAAATAAGGAGCCTGGTCCTGGCTGACGCCCATTTGCGATTTGGACATGGGCTCTCACCAGTTAATTCGGATGGAGGGTCTTTAGCATACCAATGTCTTTACTACATCAGTTGTGGGTGCACAACTTTCCAATCAAAAGTGCCAGCGGACCTTCCCCGTTTTGCACGACAGGTGGCGCTCGCTTTTCCGCAAATGGTCAATTGGCACAGTCAAGCAAGGCAAAGCTCACTTAGTGCCACTACGCTTCCACCTCGAACAGAGAAACCGCTCTCGCGCCACACTTATGGCACATTACAGTGCGACAGCAGGGGCACTGAAGAGAACTCCTAAATGTGTCTTCGCAAGAGCGGGCGCCAACCAGTGGGAGAACAGGAGCACTTTGATCCAATGGTAGAACAGGCTGGTTTTGCTGTGCACAGAGCAGTCCAGGCTGCTCCCTCTTTAAACTTGAGTGTGAAGGAAGTTGCATGGCATAAAAAAGTCATATCCTTGCCCTTTTACTTGTTTTTTTCTTCGTTATCAGCAAGTTGAATATGGTAGCTGCAAAGCGTCTGTGCTTCGCTAGCTATGCAGAATCTGATTACTGAGCCGGAAGAATCCGTCGGAGCGACGAAGAGTGGCATTGCTGAGGTGCTGTACGCATTCGACGACTACAGCAGTGACAGATGGCGTACGAGCTCCGATTAGAGCTCTAGTTCATTGTCCAGTACGCGGAGAATGGTGGGAAAACAAGCGTGGTCACGTGGCTTACTGATCGTCAGGTGCAGCGATTGTTCCAGTGGTGGGACAAGTACTCCACCACTCAACGCCTCTGCCCCCATCCCCCCATTGGAATGCGCCATTAGGGTGCCTCGATGCAGGCACCACTGTAACGGGCGAAGACCCGCTTCGGCATGCCCCGGATGGCGGCCACGAAGGCAGTGTCTCCACCCTGCATCGTGGCACCCTAGTTAACCCTGAAGGGGGGACGCAACCTTTGAAAACCGAAAAATTGTTAAAGAAGTCGATTTTTGGAAAAGTGCATATTCTGACAGTGTGTCATAAACTAAATTTCTGTAAATATCACCGCCTAATTCATGGCGAAAAGACTTCAAATTAAATATCTCAAGCCACGGCAGCCGCTGAGCTGCGAGAGCACTGAAAATACCCCAGCTTCCCAAGGACACACTTCCTCAGCCAGCGAACCAAGCATTGCCATCTTGGTCTTGTTTGTGAATTTTTTTTTTTGCTGCCTTCGACGATGCAATGATGGGAATGCGGCTCGCTTGAGATTAAGACCCTCACAGTGCCTTTAGAGTTTCCTGCAACTGAAATGCGAGGCTGCGATTGGGTGAAGGGTGCACTCCTCGAGAATGCAGGGGATTGCGCAGCTGCAGCTGTCCCCTCAGGGTGTGGCTGGTGCGTCATCTGCCCAGGCTCCTTCCTTTCCTTGTTTGCTGTATTTGTGGTTTGTGCTCCACACGTTTTGCCATTTTGTGAAGTTGTCGCAGTCTTTCTGATCTCTCACTGTGCCGTCCGAAGTTTCCTGCAGACTGTTCTGTTCCGCAGCCAGTCAATGGCTCCAAGAAAGCTAAAGAAGCTACACTCATACTGTCTACACTTCCAGCCTCTTAGCTTCTCTTACCTCACTACTAGACAGCGATTGTGTCGCCGCTTCCAGAGACACACCAGCAGCTTCCCTGGTGCAAGAATGCGTTGCTTTGGGCATGCCTTGTGTACCGAACGCATCAACCTCGGCAATTGCGACCTCCAGCTCGTCTCACACCTATTTCGAAGTGCGCAAGGACACTTCCAGCTATTCTGCAGGGTCGTTTCAGACCTTAGAATAGTGCTGCAACTTCCTCGAGGGCCATGCCTAGAAATGACTCAGTGTGGCTGCTCATTCTGGCTTATCTCAAGAACCACTTGTCGGATTTCCAGTCTTAAATTTCATACTTGAATAAATTTCTGAGGCCAAGACCAGCTCGTTTATTCAGAACATTGTCTGGAATTGACTGAAAATTTCATTCAGATATCTGACGAAACAAGAACGCTGGTGTTCTTGCAACCTTTGAGGGCAGTTTTCTCAGAATGCGTTTTTTGCCTGGCGCAGCTGCTCATTCCGGCTGCATCTCAGGAACAGCTTATCAGATTTCCATGTTTTTTTTTCGTACCTGAATGCAAGACAAGCCCACATTTTCCAGTTAGTGGTGGAACTGGCAATTAGCTTCTTGTAGCAGAAGAAATTGCAGTTTGTAGCAGCACTTTCATTTGCAGGAAAAATGGCATTTTGCAGCAGATATTTGTGCTTTTGTAGCAGAAGAAAACCGTTTCATAGCAAAATTTCATGCCTCGAAACACTTAAACAAGGCTTGTATTTCTGGAACAACCAATCGCTCAGGTGTTTACAACAACCATAGCCATGCAAAAACAAGCTTCAAGACCAAATTCAGTCTAGTAAAGTGCTGCCCTTTCCTTAAAAAGCCCCAAAAATAAGCAAACAGGAGATTTTGCTAAAACAAAGCCATTTTTATTCAGAGGGAAGACATAACGAGATATGCAACAAAACTATAAAAAATAATACCCCAGCAGATTTTGCTAAAACAAAGCCATTTTTATTCAGAGGGAAGACATAACGAGATATGCAACAAAACTATAAAAAATAATACCCATCTGAAAACTTCATTTAAGGTACTATTCTCTTTCCTTAACTCCAGCTCGGGCAGCACCGCTGACAGCTTTTCCTGTCCATTCTTCAGAAGGGCTTGCAACATCTGCAAAATTTTGACTTGACGCCCTTTGCGAAAAGCAGCTCAGCATTGGCATTCATATTCCTGGCCAGCCTGATTTTTTTCCAGTACCTTCTCTTCATTCTGGCCTCTTTTCTGGGTGTCCTTGTCCGGTACATCAGCCCTCTTTTGCTTGTTTTGCCCGTGTCTCTTCTGCTGCATCTGCCTCCAACCACTGCAGCTGTCGCCGCTCTGATTAATCGTTGTCATAGGAATGGCAACTGGATTTCGGCCACGCTAGGAATATGTCATTACAGACCTAAGCCCCAGTTACACTTTGTATTGAATAAGACTATCGATCTCTCGGCACTCACCGATTTTCACTGAACTCCCCCACCAAATGAGCATTGCTGTGCGAGAGGCACATAAGTGCTTTTACGAGTGCCGCCAATAAGGGATATTTTCGAGCCCCATCCTCTTGCTTGAGTTTGAAAATGTTTGCCAGAAGTCAAGTCGTTCAGATTGTCAGGACAATAACTTGTGAGACACAGAGCAAAGTCGTTCAGATTGTCTGGCTAATAACTTGACACACAAAGACTAAAGTCATCCATCAGGGCAGAGACCTCGTTACTGCGATGGCCTCTGTCAGCGATGACCAGAAGGGATGAAGATGGACACTTTCTTCGCCTTCTTCAAATCAGCACGGGTCTTGAACAGTGTTGCAGGCAGATGTCGGATTTAATAATAATAATAATTGATTTTTGGGGAAAGGAAATAGCGCTGTTCGCGACAGTGAATTTTGGTTTTGCTCTCGGCAGTTATTCAACACCGTTTTGGCACAGACATGGCACAAAAGTAGGCAAGAAATCGATTTAGTAGCAGCATGTAGCCGGATTTCTGACTTGGCGCAGCAGTTCCACCACTGCAGTTATTGTTTCCAAAAATTGTTGAAAGCAATTAAAACGTGCCTCATGAAGGTCTAATTGTCGACACCAAATTCAGTGCTATGCTAAATTTTTTTCCAAGAAGGAAATTTAGAAAAAGGGTTGTCTTGCCCTGGGGCACCTATCCAGGAATGACCATAATGAATTTCACAGTGGCACCGTTATTTTCAAATTCTCCAGGCCTGGAATAAGCGACCTATGTGAATATACTCCTGCAACTTGAGAACCACAGCAATGAACTTCGTAGTTCTTGAAATGGTTGCACTTTGAGCCTACGCTGAAAATTTCATTTCTATATCTCAGGATACGTATGCATGGCGGCTATAGCGACCGCAAAGAGCCAAAGTTTTGAATCTTGTCAGAGCAGTGCAGCTGAAATTGGGCGTTCCCGAGACCGTCGAAAGCGTGCTAGAATTATGCAATGGCAGCCGGATATGCATGCATGCCGGCAATAGCGACCGCGAACGTTTGTCGTGTCACGCTATAGCGTGCGCATTTTGTAGCGTGAAACGCGGTATCCGAAAGACACATTGAGGGGGCGTGCATGAGGAGGCGGGTGGAGAGGAAGTGGCAACGACGCACGGCCGCTAACAGCAACACTTTGTAGCCATCAAATTCGACTGTACTAAATGTCGTGCAGTCTGGCCGCCATTTAAGTTACGGCAGCCAGATCCATGCTATGCTGTCTGCGGAGGCAAATTCGCTGCCGATTACTCTTCCGACGACACCGTGCCTGCTCTTGAATCCCTGGAGCCACCCATTACTTGCCTTGAAATAGTCATGGCCCAAGATACACGCAATCCTTTGACTTCTGTTGTAAAATCACGCCACTAATGGGCCCAATTCCTGGTTCGCGTGTCGAAAAACCACGTGAACACTGCCTTGTCCACATCAGCGTATGTGGCTTGTTCTGGACTCCACTGCGTTTCTGATGCTGTGTTCCGCACTCAAAATGTTGATGGGGTGCTCGCTGGAATGCTGAAACCGTCGGCAATGTCCTTCTCGCCCACGGAGACTGCATTTAAAATTGCGAGTTTGTCTTCAAAAGACGGAACTTTTCGTTTTTTGGCAATAGAACATCACGATCAACCGACGATGCAGTTACAAGCGGAGGCGCATGACTACACGCCGACAGGCAGGCCTAGCACCTACAGAACAAGTCGGACGAACCAGGACCTAAGAACAGTTGACACACGCACATGCAGACAAGGGACTACACACACGCAAAATGGCGAATGCAACGCGTCGTCGCCTCTCTCCCTTCCCCCATCCTGCCAACGAATTCTTCCATAGAAAGTGTCTAAGCCGTTGAAACAAATGAAAATCAAAAAATAAAAATGCTTGTCCTCAAAATCTTTAAAAAAAAATGCTCCAAAAGAAATCAACTGCCACTACAAATGCCACCTGGTGTCATGCTAGACAAGCAAAACCTGAAAGCGCTGCTATGTTAGGCACAGAGCAGCGCTAGCTGCCACCATCATCATCGCTACTTTGCTCGGTTGCGGCAACCCCAGGCGTGCGCGTAGCTGCTGACTCCTTATAGTATGATTACTCACTAATCTTTTGCTGTTCTTCATTTGAATTTTCCTTAAAAAGTGCAGAAAGTAATGACTGATCAGCCTTGCAAGTTCGTTACATCAAGGTTAACCACCACAACGCATTTTTAACATCGAGGTTGAAAATACATGGGCTTGGCGGCAGCGTTGGGGAATTCAAAAACCTCGTTAAATCCAGGAATTCATTACATCCATTTTTAACCGTACTGGCGCTTCTCTGTGCTACCTGCAGCTGCGGTGGTGGCTCGAAAAATAAATTCAGTCGCTCGCGGGTAAACAGGACGGGAGAGATTATTTAAGGCTAAAATAAGAAAAAATTTTCGACCACGCGGATTCAAACTAGGAACCTCTGGAATGCGAAGCTGCCGCTATACCCACGGCGCCATCGAGAACAGAGCAATTCCCTGCCTTCAGAGGTGCTGACAAGCACTCCGCAATGTGGCACTCGCGACAGAAGTAAAGCAGACGACCCATGTGCAAAGACTCGGCTGGCGCGCTGCATTGGTCGCTGCTTGTGAATTCCATCCCCACTGCAATCAGGGACACACGGAGCAGCAAGCATCGCTGCGCCGCTCGACTTAAGCACTTGAGCTCAAAGCGTCCGCTTTGCCACCCGCAGCGGTCTGATTACTGCGTGGCTTGGTGTTGAAGTTTGCACCAGAAAAGACAAAATACCCATATTAAGAGAAAGACCGCCTGCTTTACACGAGCAGCGACAAAGCATGCTTACACTAGTAGCGAGCTTTCGGCAACGGCACCGCCCGAGGTCTCGCCAGGCGATGAACTGCGCTGCTGTCTGCCGCAGCAGACGCCGTTTCGCAAGTAGCCTGCGCTATAATATCTCTTAATATTGCTTTGCTGTTTACAGTGTAATCGCGCTATAAACTAAAATTAGTCAATTTCCGCAACACCTTCGGCTGCGGAGCTAGCGGACCGCTGCGGGCGACAGGCGAGCTGGACCGCAACGACGGGCCAGCAGCAGCTTGCGAGGCGATTCCAGCGAGAAATTTTGCTCGTATCAAATTTGTTGCTTTTACCAGCAACTCTGTGTTGATCAACGATCCTCAGAAATGATACATTTCTCACATTTTTCTGGCTCAGCGTTAATTGCTTGTGTCAAAAACAATCAACCTGATTTCTATTATGGCGGCGGACGGGATCCATGCTGGCCTGCCGGCGAACAGGATCCAAAGCGCCCTGAGCTGCGGCAACGCCGCCGCCTGCGGGAGCGCCAGGGCGACGAACTGCTCTGCTTCCCGGCTGCTGTACTCGTCGCTAAGCCTAGGTGGTTTCACATCGATGCCGCAGCTCAAGGCGCTTTGGAACTAGACAGCACAGTAATAAACGAACTCTAGTCACCCCTTCACTACCAGCCTGTCCCATAATAAAATAAAGTTATGCTCAATTTCCGCGACGGTTTCAGCAGCGGCTGTATGATGAAATTTGCGTGTATCGTAGTTATCACTTCAACCAACACCTTGGCGTTGGCCAACGATAGTCAGTAATGATACCTTTTTGTAAATTCATCTATCCTAGAGCTTGTTATGAATGTAAACAAACAGTACTATAGCGGAATCATGTTCGTGTCTCGTTAATATTTTTGCTCCGCGACCGATCTCGCGACGCCACGTTCGGCAGACCGGTTTTGTCGGCGTTGCGGGCGTCAAAGCATGTCACACTACGAAGACATCTTGTCGTCGGCCTAATGTGACAGCTTGGTCTGCCACAGACAAGATCTGCCGATCTTTGGCGTCTTTGTCGGGTTGGCGGCGTGTCGGGCTAGTGTGACAGGGCCCTTAGGAAATAAGTTTCTGAGGGCAAGGGAAGCCCATTTATTCAAGATAATGTGTTAGAAATTTGAGTTAAGGGCACAGGGTAAGTAAAATAAGAAAAAAATCGTTTTTTTTTCTTTTGGAATTTTAGAAGTTCAATTCTTTCTACACATGTTCCATGATCGCACTTTCCTCAGAAAGCCATATTTACGGCTGAAAAACGCTTTTTCCGAAACCAAGTAGTGAGCGGCCACGCCCCCTTTCAGGATTAACGTCAATTTTTTCAACTAAAAAGTCCACCACCTGATTTCAAAACTTGTCTAAAATCAGCGACATATAAAAAATTGTCTGGCAACTATTGTACAGCTCCTCTTTGTTAGCCAAGACAATCCTGAGACGCTTTGCACGTTTTTTCCACGTTTCTGCAACCTTCATGCAGCTGCGTCCGAGTGCTATCCCTTTCGATCAGTATTGTAAATTGTGCCGGTGTTGGTTGCTGCTGATAAGTTGAGATGCCCAGGGCAAAGAAGGCCTTCGTCAGGCGTGAATTTCACGGCAACCGCTACGCTCATCGTGAAAAAGCAAAAGGATGTCCACGACCGAATGAGATCCCGAACGCGCCAGCTCCTCGACATCGAAGCTTTCAAGATTTTCTCTGTGCTTCCAGGAAGAGGATGTGCTACAGAGCAGCAGCCAATATGCCTTAATGGACATGGACGGCATTTGTGCCGCAATTACACAGATTTGTGTGTGCAGAGAGTGCGGTGGAAGTGTTGAGCTCATCGAAATTGTGACAAAACGGGTAGGTGTTGCAAGCGTTTACAGTTTGAACTGTGAAGTGAGTAGTGCCGCACAACGATCTGAGACGTCGAAGAAAACTACTTCTGGCCTCTATGAAGCCAACCTCAGGTTAGTGTATGCCTTGAGGTCCATTGGTAAGGGAATGGCTGCAGGAAATATACTCTGTGCTATGCTAAACCTTCCTAAGCCGCCGACAAAGTTTGCGAAATACAATCAAGAGCTTCTAGGTCACATCGAAGCTGCTGCTCAGGAGTCGATGAAAAGGGCAGCTGACGAAGCTGTGCAGCTGAATGAGGGGGATAAAGACATCGCAGTTGCTCTTGATGGAAGCTGGCAGAAGCGAGGCCATACTTCCAATAACGGCATAGTCTCTGCGACCAGTGTAGACTCTGGGAAAGTGCTGGATGTGGAGGTTTTGTCTAAACGTTGTCCAAAGTGCAGCATCAAGGGTACAAACAGTGACCCCCTTCATAGAGAGGTGTGCCAAAGCAACTACCAAGGCACCAGCGGTGGAATGGAAGTCGCAGGAGCACTGACAATTTTCGGCAGGAGTGAGGAGCTTCACGGCGTTCGATACGTCAAATACCTTGGGGATGGTGACAGCAAGGCATAATTTTATGGCTGTGAAGGCACAAATGCCATATGGTGATTCCGTTGAAATATCCAAGGTTGAGTGCATAGGGCACGTGCAAAAAAGGATGGGCACAAGGTTACGAAGGCTAAAAAAAGGAAACAAAGCAGGAAAACTCTCTGATGGAAAGAGCCTCTCGGGCCGAGGCAGACTGACTGATGCAGTAATAGACAAGCTCCAGACGTACTATGGTTTGGCCATCAGAAGAAATGTAGGAAACCTGGATGAAATGCGAAAGGCCATTTGGGCAACCTTCTTCCACTTATTGGCCACAGACGATGACCCATGCCATGGACTTTGCCCAAAGGGACCTGATACGTGGTGTGCCTTCAACAGAAGTCAGTCAGAGGGCAAGCCATTTTTCCACAAGGAGAGTTTGCCTGCATCTGTCTTGGAGGCTATCAAACCCATTTATAGGGAGCTATCGAAGGCTGAGCTCCTAGAGAAGTGCCTGCATGGGCGAACTCAAAATGCAAATGAGTCGTTCAACCATGTTTGGGAATGCGCGCCAAAGAATGTGTTTGTTAGGCTTCGGACCCTACGGATGGAAACACTGGATGCTGTTTCATTCAATGATGGTAGCATCGCACGGGCCAACGTTTTGAAGGCGTGTGGATTGAACCCAGGGAGCAACACCATCAAGTGGCTGAGGGAAGCTGACCATAAGCGCATGTACTTTGCGGACCGAGCAACACGACAGCTTACAAAAGAGGCCCGACAGTCAAAACGACAAGCCGAAAAGCGAAAAAATGACGGCGACAGTGACTACAAAGCAGGGGGCTATTAAACCAATTACTATGGAGGCGTTTCTGCGAATAAAAAATGTTTTTTCACATCTTTTTTCTCTTTACGCTCTATTATCTCAAAACAGTTTTTTCTTACAAAGGTACCATTATTTCCAATGCCTTTCAAGACAGACGGCTGATTTTTTTTTGCAATCATCTACATAAGTGTTGCCAACTACTGAACTAGAATTAAGCAATTTCACTGAGCAGTTATTCTGTTATGAATTTTGAAATGCGCAAAGAAAGGCCAGATTTGTGTACTACCGGAAAAAATTTTATTAAAAATCGAATTTTCAACACATTTCAAATATTCTAGTTCAGTAAAAAGAGCACAAAATTTGGCAAACAATGATATATGTATTATTAGGCTACTGTTATTAGTTAGTGAGAAACATGTACCTCAACATGGCCTAAAATGCATGGGAAGTATAGGGCTTACCCTGTGCCCTTAAGATTAGTGCATGTCAAATTCGTAACTACATGCAGTGCTGTGCTAAAATTTTTTAGCAAGGAAATTTAGAAGGGCCTTGTTGCCCGAGGCACCTATCAAGGAATCACCAGAATGAATTTCACAGTGCTAGCACATTCTGCAAATTTTCCAGGACTTTCCCAAGGAACCCATGTAACCCACATCGATATACTCCTGTAAGCTGAGAACCAGCGTTAATACCAGTGTTGAAATGTTCACGCTGTGAGCCTACCCTGAAAATTTCATCAAGATATTTCAAAAACAAAAGCTGTCCACTTAACCTTCGAAGGCCGCTTTCTCAGAATCAATTTTTAGCCTAGTGTGGCTGCTCAGTCAAGCAGTATCTCAGGAACCGCTGATCAGAATTTCATGGCGTTTCTTTTATTCCATACCTGAATAAATTTATGGGGGCAAGACAAGCCCGTTTTTTCAATATATTGTGTCTGGAATTTGTAATAAACAGTTAAAATTCAGGGCTGTGGTAAAATTTTCCAGCAAGGAAATTTTAAGAGAAAGGGCCTCATCTTGCCCCGGGGTACCTATTGAGGAATGACAATACTGAATTTCACAGTGCCAGCACATTTTGCAAATCCAGGCAAGTGCCAATGAACCCATGTAAACTACCTTGATATATTCTTGGAACTTGAGAACCAATGGGCACAGCTCCATGAAACTTGGTAGTTCAAATATTTGTGCCATGAGTCTACCCTGAAAATTTCAGGTATTTCAAGAAATAAAAAAAGTTGGTGCTAAATGGTAAACTCCCAAAAGGCAGATTAAGGGGGGACGCGGGTCTTAGAATGGCCAGAAATGGCCAAAAAATCTGTTTTGAGAAAAACACATTTTCAAAATGTTTGCACCTTCAGGCATCTGCCCTCAAAATATTAACGCTGAATTTGATTGGGAAACACTGTAAAATCAGCTTACAAAACACCACAGGAGCCACGAAGTGACCCGGAACGGGCGAAATTTGTTCGAACTTCCCGCGCGTGCCACGATCAAGGCATCCGGCAGATTGGCACCATCTTGGGCTCGTTTCTTTGTGCACGTTTTGCGGCATCTCAAAATGGCGTCGGTCAAGAACAACCGCACTAGCCGGTTTTGTGAAGGCCTTTTCTGGGCCACTAATTGGCTGGAGAGCACGCGAGCGAGGCGAACCTCTCTTCCGCAGCCTACCATTGACTGACGCCATTTTTTCTCATTTTTTTTTTTGCGTGTCGTGGTTTTCGCTTCGAGTGTCTGATCCGAGTCTCTTCTTGCGCAGCGCTTGCTTAGCAAAGTTTGTCTTTTGTTGCGGTTTCTTTTCTTACGTCACATACTTTGTCAGGACAAACTAACTGATGCCGGGAGACGCACGTTTGAAGAAGACTATGCGTACTGCGTACGGGAGGATAAAGCGTCGCCCACCCAACGCGAAGCGCGGTTGGACCGTGCCACTGGATGAGGATTGTTCGCAGCCTCAGCTAACGTCGCCCGCCCCAACGCCTGATCAACTTACTCCAGAATCTGATCCCGAACCCAGCAGTTTTTTTCAACACGACACGGAGTAATACACGGCGGAGGAGATCGCCGCATGTACGGAACACGCAGACATGATAAAGCGCGGCGTGGATGCAAAGTCGGCAATGCAGCGGAAATTCGATCTTGAAGTGGACCTGGTGCACTCGGAGGCAGAATCGGGCACCAACTTTATCGTGGTGGACATGGCAGTGCTGAAGGACATTTTTGCGGCGAAGTGTGGCAAGTGCGGACTGGCTGCGCTCGATTTGAACAAGTCCCGCAAGCAGTGAAACTGGAGGTGAGGTGCTTGGTGTGCGACTATCGCTAAGATCACACCTTTTGAGGTGAATATCAGGGCCTTGAAAAGCATCCAGAGCATCGGAAAAGGAGTCACGGCCCTCTCAGATTTTTGTGCTGGAATGAACCCTTCACACAGAGGTCTCACCACAAAACATTTCAAACCCATCTAAGAAAAGTGCTCGAGGTCTGTCAGCGCACTGCAGCAGCCTCTGAAGCTGCTAGTGCGAGTCTTATCAAGGATGTTTACATGGACCAAAACCGTTCAGTTACCAAGCTTTTGCAGCCCTCGTGTAATAACTGGCAAGACGCTAATAAAGTATTGCCACTGTCTTGGTTACATTTCAAGTCCACGAATTTTGATGATTTCCTAATGCCATATGCTACCTTGACCTTAGGTTGTCTGATATCTTCAGTCTTAGTTGACATATTTACAACCCGAAGACAGTTTTGGAAATGGTAAGAACATGTCATTTTTGGTGGGAAATATCACAGTGAAGCTACCGACCATTCATCTTATAACGTATGGTCAAAACTTCAAATGCATTTTTCTCAGTGTCATATTTTTAGTCAATCTCTTCAGTCTTACGCAGGATTTTGATAACTTCATTTTGTCTCACAAGAATAACCTTGGTACCATTTTCTACGGAAAGAAACAAGGTACCCGATGACATTCTTCCTTTTTTTGATTAGGCCACGAATAAATAGCAGTTCACAAACAGCTTAACGAGTTGCAGTGTCAACTACTGTAACCTTTTACTCTCGACATAATATATCAGGATGACATGCCTTTAGAGAAAAACGAAGAATGTCATTGGGTATGTGAACTCTGCGTATTAATTAATGTAATTAAGAGCAACAAAACTCAATGGGAAAGTTCATTAAAACTCCGTAAGAAATTACCTAAATACGCTGTAGACTTTGTAAGATAACTTTTGATCTAAGACCATCAGCTCAATTATGATTATGTTTTTGGAATCAGAAGAGAAAAACATCAGTGTGCAAAATTTCATAAGATTCTAGCCATAAATAAAAAAGCTAGTTTTAAGGGCATCCCCCCTTAAGTGTGCTTTTACACATAATAAACAAGTTTGTGTTACTTGCCTTCTAGGAGAGTAGCTCTGCCTCCTCCTGTCCCGTGACCGCGAACGAGATCTACTGTACGAGTGCCTGCGGCTGCGCCTGAAAAACGCAAGTCACAAACCACCCGATGTCACTAAATCTAGTGCCCTTGGTGCGAGGCAGTTAACACTCTCACCACAATTTAGACATCAAAAGAGCATTCACACCAAAGAGTCGTGGCCACAGCAAGCAAAATCGCTTGAGTAGTTTTATGCGGCTTAAAGGGGTCGACTCACGAAGTTTTTCGCTAGCGTGTTCCTTGTTTCAAACAGCCCATCAGGCGACCGAACACCTGCTCACATTACAGAAACACGATGTTGCACTGTTTGTGCCGACCAATACCCCGTCGCTGTCTTCACTTTGCTCCGGCTGCGAGCCAGCTCAGGGTCCTGAGGCTGCTTATTATATCTGCTGCTTTTATAGCAAACAGTCCGTGTATTCACTAAATTAATGCTTCAAGATAATTGTACAAGATTCAGCATTTAACGCGAGAGTGCGCAACTCCCACAAGTAATGCGCCCAAGATGACTGCACCTCAGCGCTACATTTAACGCGACAGTGTAAAGGAGCTTGTGTCGCAGAAAAGCCGGTGTCGTCGGCCGTGAGCGAGAAATCCCTCCTCCTCGCTATGTATGCCATTGCCCCAACAGATAGTGCGCGACGGCAGCGCAAGGAAAAGAAGGGACGCCTGTCATGTATTTCGGAGCACAACCTGGACCGCGCTGCAAGGGAAGGAAAATGATTTGATAATTGGTTTTAAGGGGAGATGCTACTCTAAGACACTTTTTAATAAGTGCTATAGAGCAATGAAATTTTGTGTGCTTATATAATTTTTCCTGCCCTTTCGAAAACACTAATTAGTTTTTCTGTAGCTTTACTAGTTTGTTGTGTTCTCTTAAAGTGGAAAACAAAGGAACTTTTGTGCACTTTTTTGCATATTTTTCACAAGGAACATGAAAAAACAGCTTATTCTACTCCATACTAAGTGTAGAACACCGAAAACTAGCCACAATTTTCTTTTGGGAGCAGCCAGTATTTAAAAAATTTGCAATGCTTCAATTCTCTATGCTTCTAAAAAGTTAGCTCCAATTAGCATAATGATATAAGTATATTATTATAAATAGATACTGGTGTGCTGTACATCTTAAGGAACAAGTGTGCCAAGTTTCGTTAAAATAAGTCCGATAGAAGTGTGGAAGAATGTGTGCACAAGCTTTGAAATTTGCCAAAAAAATGCGAAAGGAGAAAACAGCAATTGAAAGTATGAAAGATGTGTATTTACTGAAAATCAATTGACTATGCATGAAACTTTCCCAAGATGAGAAATGGGCTGTCCTGCAAATGTCCACTATCACTACAACTGGCCAGCACTGTACGTAAGACCCTCCCGGACCTTGCGACTCGAGTCTTCAACACAAGCTCTTTTTGCCATACTGCGACGGTGGGCTCACAGTCTGGCAGGCAGACATCCTTTTGATCCGCCTCTCATTTTGAGACCCGGTAAGCATTAGCAACTGGTGACCTGAGAGCACACCAAGCTCCTCTGACATTCGTTCAAAGCTTGCATGTTGCATGCCTTTCATTGAACCATAGCACTGCAAGTGCTATGGCCATTTCGACAACCGTCCGTGACGCAATGTTAGTCTGGGCAAAGTAGCCAGATTCTACTATTGAGAGATTCTGCCACATCCTGTGTCTTGCCTTGGATGCAGCAGGCCAAGAGCTTCTCATCTGTCAGCCGCTTATATAAAGGAAGGACTGCCTTCCCTTGGGTTTTAGTGACGATGCCAGTCCCTTGAGTTTGCTGACTGGTTCCCAAACAGCGAGTTGGTACTCTCCACATGTTGGGCACGGTGCACAGTTCACTAGTGCTGTCAACGCACCAATGTCGCACACCACAGCGATTGCAGAGCCGTGGTCGCTAGGCCTTTTATCTTTTTCGAAGAACGCGATCTTTTCGGAAGCGCTGACAAAGCTGAACGCTGCGTCGATCTCGTCAGAGGGGCTGTCTTCGTTGTCGTTAGGCCTAGCGGGTCGGGACACTTCCCGCAAAGTCGTTCTCTGCTTCGCCTTGCGCCTACCTTTGAACTTGTGCTTCGTGCTGTACTTCCGATCGCGGAAATCGCGCTTCTTTGGACTGGTCATCCTGAACGAAAACTATAGCGGCACAGATGCAACGGCAAGCGACAGGTTTGCGGTCTGCGAGATGCTGACCTGTCAACAGGCTTCACCACAAGCCCCGCGACGCGGCGACCAATGGCGGCCTCGTGATCGTACCACGTGACAGTGCAGACGCTTGGAAGGGCTTGAAAAAAAAACTTAAAAATTTTCTCTCCCACATACAAAACTGACTGCTGTCGTAGGAGCGAGCTTGGGGCTAGGCTTACCTCCACAAGCGATTGCAATGGCGTGCAGTAAAGCATCCCCGAGATATCGAGGCTCAAAGATAGGCAACTTTCGCGCATTTCTGCGGACTCTCCAGCTACCGCAACTTATTTGGAAGCATTTTTTACTAACTTCTCATTCAGATTTCACTTTGATTTTACTAGACAAGGAAGCAGACTGTTCAAAGATTTCAAAACAATCAAAATCAAAAACCTAAAAATTTTGGAAAAACCGCACCTCCCTTTAAGGAAAGGAAGTGACGCACCTGACATCTCTCTCTGGTTCGGGCGCAGTGGGGCTATGCGAGCACGCAGGAATCCGCGATGAGCGGCGAACAATGCAGCACACATCCAAAGTGCATTCACCACAAAGCTTGCGGCTTGCTGCCCGTTCGTTCGGCACGGAAGCTATGCTGGTGTTCGTGGCATCGGGTTTGTCGAGAACAATGTGCCGACGAACTATGACTGCAACTTGAGTCGCGTGCGTCTTGGCAAAGGTGCCTGGCAGCACTTTTACGTGGTATGCCGCTCCACACAACCGTTTCACCATACGTAGCACAGCGATTTGTCCAAGAGGCAAGGCATCGCGCCGAACGGGCGATGGCGTTCCGTAGACTCTCTGGTAGTGCTGCAACACGCTGTCGCGTTCCGACTCTTAAAGGCGAAGCTTAAGCGTCCTCCAATTTTTTGTTACATAGATCTGCATCTGTATAGAGGCAGCAATTTCAGGTTCATTGGCACAGATTGCAAGCTGGGTTCTCCTTCGGTTAAACAATGTTTTGCACCGGTTGTACGTTTACTTGTTCACACAGTACGACGAGTAACAGGACAAACTGCTGAGCTTTCAATGTTCAGTCATCAGGCTTAGAAAAAGAGCACAGCTATTTCTTGTCGCAGGTTGGAAATGCTGACAGAACTCCCATATATTTCGCGATGCCGATGGACACAACTCTAGAAAAAAAGGACACGAAATCAGTTACCGTGCTTTCTGGCAGAAACACCAAGCTGCGCTGCACAGTAACATGGATACTGCGCCCATACGTCAGATTCAAGCGCAAGACGCTACAACCAAGTATGCCACTGCCCCCAGGAACTGTGCAGGCAGAAGAGTTCTTGGACGGCTAATGATCTCATCAGTGACTGGATACTAGCAGTCTGGTGTGGTTTATGGGTGTTTAACGTCCCGACTCGGGCTATGAGGGACTCGGCAACAACAGTGACAACACTGCGGCAGCTTTTTTAAAGTAAATTTGTTTTGAAAACGAAACGATCACTATTTGCGTAGTTCTAGCTTTCTAGTCCATTTTCGCCAGGTAAGCGTGCAGGTTATTAAACACAAGGATTTTTTTTCCATGGAGCTCAAAGTTGGGGTGCGGGTTATGTGCATGAAAGATATGGTAATTGTAATGTAATTACTTTCAGAAACCAGTAATTTTTAATGTGATTTAATTACTTATGCTAGATGCCTAGGAAAGTTAAATAGTCATGTAATTAAATCACTTTTCGAAAGTAAATTTGCCATGTACGCCCGCCCAGTTCACACCCCCTAGCAGTGGCGTTTCCTGCTCAATGTAGTTGCGTCCTATGATGAAAGCAATACAGTCGACATTCGAAAATTTGGACATCCTATTTTTCGGACTTTTTTGCGGCACCACGACATGGCCCACAGAGCTAATGTATAAGAGCACCTGAAATTTCGGATGCACCGCAACTGACCGCTCGATTTTACGAACCTCATTCAAACTCACCGCCAATACCCAAGCTGCTATTACAGTCTAGTCCACATATAACGGCCCCACTTAAGACGAACTTTCGCTTATAACGAACGAGACCTGCGCGACCGTCAAAATAAACATTGTTTCAATGGCACAAAATCACACTTATAACAAACGCCATTAAGCCCTGCTGACAGGTTACAGCTAACGAACGGCGTAAACCCGGCGCAGCGATGTGGGATAACCTGCCTCCGACGCCTTTGTGCACCTGGCGCGCGGCATATTTTTCTCGAGCCTCATGGCAGGCGAACTGCCCGCCCCTTTTGATCTAGGACCATCAGCTCAATTATGATTACATTTCATCTGTGTGCAAAACGCATCTGTGTGCAAAAATTTCACGAGATTCAAGCCATAAATAAAAAAAGTTTTAAGACCCTCGTCCCCATTAAATAAATGGAAACCTCCCTCATTGGATCTGCGCTGCAAAAACAGATGGCCATGACGGACTTCTTCGCAAAGAAAAAAATTTGTGTCCTGACAAGCAATTGTCTTCAAAGCTGTGGTCCACTTACGAACTTCGGGATATAACGAACGGACACTATGTGACGCTCACGTTCGTTATAAGTGGGCTCTACTGTAATGTGTACAATGAAACCTTATAAAGCTAGCTGTGAAGTTTTGCAAAACAATTAGAATATAAAATTCTTTTCTCTACTTTCTATATGTGAACTGCAAAGAGCTGTAACTGTCTCTAGGAGGGATAAAACAGTGAAACTACTCATATTGCAAACCTTTATGAGAGTAGAATATACTGAAATAAAGCTTGTTTAGATGGGTGGAACCATTTTCTCAAAAGCTGGTCAGTGGACTGTTTTGTAAAGTGCCCCAGCACACCGCAGATATGACGTCGCGTTCCGCTGCCGTCACCACTGAGACCTTGTGGCCATCGACGGCCAACTCCCTAGCATTATTTCCCTTACTTGATCTTCTGTTTTCATGTTGGCGAGAATGAGGATAGTGTCCTCCAATCACCAACCAATAAAATTAAATCAGGCCAACCCCACTCATTTTTTGCACATACGCGCGATTTTTTTTGCACATACGCGCATCGTGCGAGTTAGAGGCGAGGTTGTCAGGTGTGAAATGCGCAACGGGCTTCACAGCCGACGGCTGTGCCAATGGCACTGACCTTCCAGTCCTTTTACCAAGCTATGGGCGTCCGTAAACATGATAAACGCGGTGTTCCGACTTTGAGCACATGCAGCCTGTCACATTCAGAGCTGCGGGCTAGGCTGCCAAGGCTGCACTCCGGTACGCACTCCAAATTGCACCGGTACGCACTTCGGCATGCGCTCCGCTCTACCACTCTCGCCTGCAATACAATTTTTCTTCAGGTTTGTTTCCAGCCAGCAATGAAATTCCGTTGCAAGTGCACCGAAATCTACATTATGTTGAGGATAAAAATAGAGTGCTATGGACACGAAGTTATGAAAACGAATAATTTGTTATATCGAGGTGTAACTGTAGTGTGTTGCCTACTTCCAGACCGATTTTCAGCTCAACATCCCAAAGCCTTTAGAAAATGCTGGTGGTGAACTGCTGAGACAGGCTTTCATAATTTTGCAGCAATTTTTGCCTCCCTTCCAAAATGCTGGCTCTCCCCAAAGCAAGCATCACACATTCTGCGATAGCATGTTTGCCAGGAACACATGTACTCATCATAAACTGCTGCAAAGACAATCTTCAGGAGTAACATGACAAGGAAACATGAGGAAAACAACTCGTGACTTGATTTTTGCTGAATTGTTCTAACCCGCTGAGCAAACCCTCCAGAGCCAATGGGTGCTCACACAGGCACAGTACTTGGAAACCAATCAATTCATAGGAGTTACATAGGCACCAAACATCAATAGGTTCTACAAGCATCAGACAGCCTCGCAGCAAGATGTCCATCATACAGACATGCCTGTGTCAGTGGGTTCTACCATTGCTGGCTCTGACACAGCACGGCATGCCCTGCAGACGCTGTTGGCTTTCATCACTGCTTGGTTTCTATGGAGGCACAAGTCAGCTGTGCAAAAAGTATTTACCTGGGACTCCGGTCACGGGCATATGGAGACCGACTTCGTGATCGCCGCCTGCCACGTTCATCATGCCGCCCATGGCCGTAAGGAGAGCGGGTTCTGCGCATCCGCTCCCTTCCCCTCATCTCGGATGGGGCTGGAAGAAGGCAGAACACAGCAGCGTAACACCACTTATTCACTGCAGTCAAAGGCCTATTAACCCTGGCAGAAAGCGCTGGGTTTCCCCTCAAATGAGCCACTGGCAATATCAGCTCCCACAAACTGCAAAATTAAAACAAACACCACCAACTCCCAGGAAGAGAGCTGACAACCACACTGTACTTGGAACTGCTTCATTAAAGTTCAATGCACAAATCCAAGTCAATTTGTGTGCACTCAGTCAAGTTCACGGAACACATTGCTACACTATTGCCTCATTACAAATGACCCAGTTTTAAGGACACTAAAGGAAAATAAACTAGGCAAGACAGATAGATTATTGCTCAAGAACACTACCAATACTTTTTCTACGCACTAAGGTAGCTGCATTGCTGAGAAAACCACCAAGTCCTGAAACCCTTCCTGATTCAAAGTGCCTACAGTGAACTGCCACGACCTCATTTGTATGACACCTTTACAACCAATCCAATAAGACGCTCCACTTTCAAAGATCAGAAACACAGGCAGAACACAGCTCGGAACAGCACCAGAAGTCAACAGCTCAGTGGTCACAGCAGCAACCTGCATGTGCAGGCTGCCTCTGCCCTGACACTAATCCGTTCGAGGCTCTCCACTGCATCTCTTAGAGAACTGCAAGCTCAGTGGGTGCCAAAAAACTACTGCATTTAACACCATTGTAAATTGGCCTATTTTAACTTCAACTGCAGCCAAGGCATGACATCATCAGTGAAGGTGGAACGAACGAGACATCGGGGATGCTACCGCATGTGTGCAATTTTATGATTGCACTGCAGCTCTACCCAATAGCATTCAGCTATTATGCACTCTTGTTCGGAAGATTTATTTTTTTCTTTTGCTCTTAACTGCGCACCTGGCGCTCATGGGAGCGTCAACAGTTGATGGAAGGGCCGCTGTTCCAATCTGGGAGGCACACCAATCAGAACAGCAGCGCTTCCGGGGAGTATCTGCAGCTGACGGAAAAGCAGATGCCGCTCACACAGTTTCTGAAGAAGCGTTCTGGTGGAAAAGGCCATGAACGGACAAACATGCTGGAAGATTCTGACATGAGCGTGTTGTAAGGGTGGTGCACAACTGCTTCCAGATGTGAAATACCATCGCCAAGGCGGTGCAGCGTTTCTCTTCAAAGAGGACTACACGCTGCTGACCGTACCTACAGCAACGATGCAAAGAATGCTGAAGAATCTTGGCTTCGAGGACAAGAAATGTTCTTGGAATGCACTGCTGATCAAAGCGGCGCACATTGTTCAGTGTCACCGCTGGTACCTGCACCAGATAGTGGAGCTGCAATGCCAAGGTAGGCATCACAGCTTTTTATAACTACGAAACATGGGTCAACGCCGGCCGCACCCACAGTAGAGTGTGCATTGATGGCACCATCCAGTATGTGCGTGCAGCACGTCTATCTGGACTGCTGACCGGCTTTCAAAACAGCAGTGGCAAAGTCAGCAGACTTATTGTGACGCATTGCAGCAGCGAATGTGGTTTCGTCGAAGGCACATAGGATGTCTTTCGAGCTAAGAAAAGCTCTGGCAACTACCACGAGGAAATGAAAGGGGGCCACTACAAAAAGTGGTTCACTCAGAAACTGCTCCAGGGTGTGTTAGTCATGGAACACGCGCAATATCATTCTGCGAAGCTGAATAAAGTGTCATGCATAAGTAGTCTCAAAAATGACATACAGGCCTGGCTGTCTGGAAGAAGTGTAGCATGGAGCAGCGACATGGTGAAAGCGGAGTTCATGAAGCTTATCAACAGCACATACACAGGTGGGGACATAGAGCGTGTGGACTGCATCGCTGAAGCTGCTGGTAAGCTCTTGTGCCTGCACCCTACAATTACCAACTAAGCCCTTTGGATCTTGACTAGAGTGACGCCAAGGGTTTCGTAGTGAGCGCAAATATGACATTTAGGCTCTCAAATGTACAGCTCCTGGCTTGGCAAGGCATCACGCAAGTGACTGCTGACAAGTGGAAGATGTGAAGAGAAAACTGGACCACATCATTGACAATATGAAAAGGAGACCAAGAATCTCTCTGGTAAGCTATGGCAGATGCCGTGGTGGAGGGCTCAGGATTAATGTTGACTGCTTGTGCATTGACAGTCGCACAGCACACAGGCTTGTTTTGCGTTTATTTCGCTTCCATTTGACCCAGCCTGCATTTGATCCAGCTTCCTAGGGCAGTGGCCAGGTAAGTATCTTTATATACACACACGGCAGAAACGCTGAAAAAAGCTCTGATGTGACAACAAAAGTATCAACACGAATTAGTGGTGATAAAAAAAAGTTGCTCCAGCCCCTTCCAGTGGAATTCGACCATCAAAAAAAAGGATAAAAAGACACCAAGTGCCACCTGCTACAGAAATAAATCTAGAACTAGTGCACCTTCCTTCACATAAATGGGGCCACCTGTCAATTCTTTGAACTCCGAATTAATGAGGTTTTACTAGTCATGTTTTTTGTTTCCAGTCTTGTCATGTTATGGATTGCATTTTGCCCGACCACATTACAGGTTGGATACTGTTATGCAGTTCAATTAAGTAGTATACATTTTTGCGCACTTCATGTTTTTTTATAACGTGCTCAGGCAGTCTAGTTTTGTTTATTTCAGTTGCAAAGGCCACACACTATTTTGAAAAAAATTTTGAAGGTATTTTTTCTTCGTATTCGAAAATTTCGATATTTGCACACCCCTACTCATTAGTAAACGACCACGGCTCGTGCAGATATGGTAAAGCGTTGCTTTGCGTGCTAACGGACCGCCGGAGTGTTAGAATGCGCGGATATACACGAAGTTGCGCTCGGCCGTGCTCCCCCGGTTCAGATATCAGTTTGGCATTGTAGCATTTATGGTGAGCGTTCATACTAATATATATATATATTGCGTCTGTCCTGCGTCGATGGCAAAACTTCTAGAACGACCGCGCAGTGTGCACTTTGCAGTAAGCGCGAAACAAAGCAGGAACACCAGTTTTGAAACGTGCTGGATGTGCACATTACCGGCCCCAATCAACGGGTTCGTCCTGTGCCCTTTGTATCTTGTCGCGGCCTTCATCACGTACAAGTCTCACTGTTGTAAAACGCATGGTTAGTTTAGATAAAAACGCGTTGCAGTTACAGCTCGCATCAGCCGCCACATTACAGCGGAGGAATGCACGGCCGGCTCATGTTTTCCAACCAAAAACAAATCTTCTATAGAGGGCGCTGGCTGCACCTTCACCACGCATGCGCAGGAACTTTTCCGCAAATGGTCAATTCTAGCGAAAAGCCAGGAAACGCAAGATTTTTTAGATTCCCTGCATGACGCCAAAAGAGCATAGTGGGCGCAGGCAATGTGCCGTGTGAATGTTGATGGATCTCCGTGACAGCCAACTCGCGTGTCTGCAGCAACGACTCTGTATCAGGTAGAAACTCCCTCTCTTCATTCTTGCACTATTTTCTAAGAAGCTGTAGCGCGAAGCTCAAGGTGCGACGCCTCTGTTGTCCATTTGGTAGCGTAGCAGAAGTGGCTGCATGAAAAAATAAGCGGAAACTGCACAGGGCTGTTTGCTAGCACCCCGGACATTATAGTAACTTCAGTAGAACTTGTCGGGCTGGTTGGTTTATATAAATGCAAAGATCTGCACAAACGAGTCACAGACAGCTAAGAGGTAAAGAGCGTTTGTGTGTGTCTTTGGCTCTTCGCCAACCGTGACTCGACCGCACAGTTCTTTCATTATAACTGTAATATCAGTGCCGCAGACGAATAGAAGGGAGCCTAAAAGATAGGGTGAAAGGTAAAAGGAATGTAGTACACCTACGGGAATGTGCGCACGCCGTGGCACGGCCGGTCTCGAAGGGAGCGCATGACCACTGTGTTCGCCGAAACGACGACGGCTCGAGAATGCCGTATACCTTCCGCTGAGGAGCAACTCTCCTGCGAGAGCAGTTGACTGTGCCCATTTCAGACCTACCCAGTCGAGTGGACTATGCGAATGCGAGTTGACGGCTTCCTTAGCGGAACTCTCGTGCGCTCGCCAGCCAGCCGAATACACCAAGTAAGCGTCTCAGTGTCTCCACAGCGTTCTAGCACAATGAGATTGCTTGCGCATAATCTATAGCCCTGGAACATCTTTGTTATCTAACAACGAGCACGCTCGACTAGGTATCTCGACCGGGCTTTCAATCCATTTGCTTCCAGTTTGTTATTCCTGAAACTGGAGCAATTAGAGTGACGAGAGTGCGCAGCTCTGAAAAAGGTCAGGTTGACGTGTATTTCCCTTACGCTTCTTTAGTTTTTGCAGGGGTGCCTTCTCGTTCCGTGGACCATATGGATTACGCGCCATCGATCTTCGAACACAAGAATGCTAGCCGCGGCGGCGCTGTCGCCCGCTCTCTCCGCATGAGCAGCTCGCTTTCGGACGAGTGCTGAGGCGAATGCATTTCTCCTCTTTGAAAGCCCATTATTTCCGCAGTTGCCGGTTCGATGCACCAAAGTGCATGTCAATCACTCTCAGTAACCGGCGGCACAGAAGTCTGATCGTTGGTCCACTGCTTGCTCGCATCCGAAAATTGCGCTAAATCCATCGGCGAAAACAGAAAGCTCAACACAAAGAAAATGGTCACAGCAATAAAGGCAAAAGCATATTAAAACGCAATAGCGACGTTCAGGTGAGCACGAAAACTTCAGCAAATGACCAACCGACCAAACTGACTGCGCGACGCGAACCACGAGTTGTGATTCGGCGGCTGCTAAGGGCGCTCTCCCAACATGAAAAAGGCCCATTGGGCAGACATGATGACGCAGCACACTGGTCAGCCATGGAAGTGAGACAGTCGGGTACAAAGGCTAGAACTTTGCTTACTGGACCAGCTCACAGCCACCAATAAGCAAATCAGCACAATACTGGAAAGCTCCACTGATTCAGGCTGCCTAAAGCATCAAGTCAACGGCACGTACAAACAGCTGAAATACAAGGAACTACTGATGGCAATTCAACTGCATCAACGTCACGTGGGTTCTACCTTCACAGGCTCTGGTGCATATGGCACACCATGCAGACTCATGGCGTCATCACTTGTACAGCTGCACACACACGCATCAGCACAAACCAGGTGCACTTCCTAAACAAACATGACAATTTTATACATGATATACACTAAGCTTCATATTTACAAAGTAAGTGCAAGGTAATAAAAGATGTTGCTTACTTTTCCTGTCCCCTTGGGCAAATTCAATCTCCAGCTCACGACCATAGAAGCGAGTGCGGTCCAGTGAGTACATGGCATCTTCAGCATCTCTGAGATCTTCAAACGTGGTTCAGTTAAGGGGGCCACTGTTTTTGGCAAGAGAGCACTACACCAAAAGAGCAGCTCTGTGCGGATGGGCGGTGTCAAGACAAGAAGCATGGAGAGAAAAGGCAACAGAACCACCAGGATACTGTCGACTATACCTGATCCCGCGTGTCTGTGTGGCTTTACACCTCTCGGCGCTTGTCGCTTTGAAAATGCTCGAAACCCTTGCTTGGCTCTTGCCCTTGCACGCCAGATTTCATGCACACGGCCCTAAAGCAGAACTTGTTCTTGCCCGCTGTTCTGTAAGCGCTTGTATGCCGCCGCCCTCTCTCCAACGTGCTAGATGATCTTGGGCATCTTTACTAGTTAACTTTACTTGGCACACTTGGTACCTTGAACGTCTGGCAGAACAATTAAAAAACATTAATCACACACATGAAAATATATGTATAGACACACACACACACAAAATAATGCAAGCACTGCTCAGGCTGCCTTGCCCAAGGGTCCTTTGGTCAGGGGGCACAATGTGAAGGCACGTGCAACGCAGCAGCTCGACTAAAGGCAAATCGGCCCTAAGCAGCAGCTATACCGCACTGCCTGAACACTGTGCCCAAGGCAGCCGCGCACAAAAAGCATATTGCTCGGTTTCAGTCCACAAAGGATATTGCACGTATGCAAAACCCCGAGGCCTACGAGTGTAGTAGTCCACAGGTATATAGACATCGGTTAAGGGTCCATATTTACCAAATAAACTGCGCAGGTCGTCCGGTCTACAGTAGAAAAAATACCGAGGGGGGTAAAACTCATTCCTTCCAAAGCAAGCACCCTATAAACTACAGGTTAAAAGTTCGTAGAAATAAGCTCCATGCACCTACAACTGCAAAAACGAAGCAATACGGCAAGCAAACGTAACATTCTGGAAGTGGCATTCACACATCACTGCCCCAATGTAACTGGATGGATGTATAACATCCCTCCTTGGTACCGAATAATCAAACACGTGGCACAAGCCCACAGACTGACCGCGTTTAGACTAATCGGTTATAGACAATCGAACGCAGACTGTAAAATGCAGTCAACCGTATGATACCCGCACTCTCCGAACTACGTGTACAATGAAAAAAAAAAAAGGCTGCAAAGCTTGATTTCCAAGGATGACCGTTTGTGGCGTGGAAACAAAGGACTACAACCGCTAGGCCTAGCTGATTAGGGCCGGGACGCAGCCGCTAGTCGAAAAATAAAAAAAAATCTGCTTGCCATACCGAGTAACAACATTCAAGTTATGCTAACACAAAAAAAAAAAAACCTCAGAAGTCAACAGCTACAGTCCAAAGCAGACTCTAAGGCTACGCAAAACCAGGCTAGCGAAACGAACATGCCACGACCCAAGCCTAACCGATACGAAGACAAAATATTAAAATACTGAGCTGAAGGATGAACCATACTGCGCTGCATAAAACTCGCATACATACCTAGTGCCATCAGGCACATTTCTTATGAAAAGTGACGAGTTGGGAGGCCGCGAGTACCGCGACGACATTGCGCACCGAAAAGACAACCGCGTTGCGCCAAGTAACTGGGAGAAATGGCAGCAATGGCCGTCTAAGCCGCAGACAAAAAAAAAGGAAAGGGGGACATCACGAGAGAGTCAAAACCGAGCTGAACCAGCGCCACCTAGAATTTTTTATTTTTGAAAAAAAATTCTAGGTGGCTTTGGCTGAACCCGCGAGGCTCCGCCCTCTTTCCCCATGGCTGCTGAAGAATACTAATTAGGTTCGGCTCGGTCTGGGATATCCGTAGCCAATGCCTCCTGAAGAACAAGCCTGAAAAGTCTCCTAAATTTCAATGGGCCCCGAGATCGCCGCAACTTTGCGCAGACTGGCCGCTAGGCGGCGCTAAGACGTATAGAGTCTTTCGAGAGCAGAGAGGCTAGCAGTAAGATAGCATTTGAGGAACGATTGAGAAGGATGGAGGAAAAGCGGTGGGCTAGGAAAGTTTTCAGATACCTGTATATAAAGAATGTTGACACGAAATGGAGAAAGCGAACTAGAAAATTGACAAGCAAATATCTGGACAGCAGTAAGGGGGCAAATCAGCAATTATCGGTTAAGAAAAAGGTTAAAGGAACAGAGAGAGCTTTGTGGAAAACAGGGATGCTGACGAAATCGGCACTAGAAACATACCGGACCTTTAAACAGGAAATTGTCAAAGAAAATATCTATGATAATTGTAGGGGAAGTTCTTTGTTGTTTGAGGCCAGGACTGGAGTTTTGCGGACTAAGAAGTATAGAGTCAGGTACCAGGAGATAGACACTTTGTGCATTGCGTGCGGAGAGGAGGAGGAAACAGCTGAACACTTGATACTTTTCTGTGAAGGGCTTCACCCTACAGTGGAAGGCAGCGGGGCTGACTTACCCAAGGCATTGGGGTTTAGGGATAGTGAAGGGAAAGTGGATTTTAAGAGGTTAGAAGTAACCAAGCGAAGGTTATCTGATTGGTGGCTAAAAGCAAGACAGGAGTAAAATTTCACAAGACATGGCTAGGTGGCTTGAGCCACCGCCCGATGTAAAGGGTTCAGCCGTATCCATCCATCCATCCATCCATCTGGCACCAGGAGATAGACACTTTGTGCACGGCCGCGTCGCGCCGATTCTGCTGGGCGAGAGCGTGACGCGAGAGTTTACAGTTTCCGCCGTCGGGGCGCCACTGCTCCGGGACACTTTGCAGTGTGGAGAGCGCTCGAGCGCCGCGGAACCAGTGGGTCTCACGTGTCGCAGCGTGTTTCTTTTCGATTCACGACTGCTGTATTGTACGTGCGCACGTGTGTGATCGTGTACGGTGTAAACAGATGTTTTAGCACATGCAGTGCCATGCCGCGCAACTGCTGTGTGCCGCTGTGCAGCACCAACGCAAGGAAAGATCCGACGATCCGATATCATGAATTTCCGTGCGATCCTCAGCGGCGGGCTGCATGGTTGAAGAACATTTCCCGGGAGGCCCCGGGTGGAAGAGTCACCAAGTGGGAGCCGAGTGATAAATCGCTGGTATGCTCACTGCACTTTACGGACGCGGACTACAAGAAAGAAACGAAACTGAAGATTCTACTTCCGACAGCGGTTTCAGTTTCAGTTTCAGTTTTATTCCTTAAAGGCCCCCATTTCAGGGGGTGTTACATAAGGGGTGGGATTACATTTGTAGTGAGGAAAACAAACAGCGATGGTAATTTAACATTGAAGGTGATCTGTTACGCTTTCTTGAAAAGCAGATGTTGAAGCGATGGCGACGATGTCATGGGGTAGGCCGTTCCAGTCCGTGGCTGCTCGAAGAAATGACGAAGCTGAAAACGTAGTAGTGCGTGATAGTGGGCGGGCAACTTGAAGGGGATGACTGGTGCGGTGAGATATGCGTGATGCGGCGGCGATATACGGTGCTTGATTGAGAGAAGAATAAAAGAATTTGTGATAAAGGGTGAGGCTAGCAATGCGACGACGAAAAGAGAGGGGTGGCAGTCTGGATGTAGCTTTCAAGGATGAGACACTGACGTCATATGAGTATGAGGAATGAATGAATCGGGCAGCACGATTCTGCACAGCTTCTAATGCGGTGATTAGATATGCTTGTTGTGGGCTCCAGATGGGGGATGCATATTCTAATTTGGGTCTTATAAGTGATTTATACGCGAGCAATTTAACATTTGGTGGGGCAAGACGAAGGTGACGTTTTAGAAAACCGAGTGTTTTGTTTGACGCTGAAATGATGTTACCAATATGAACCTGCCATGATAGATTAGAAGAGAGGGTGACTCCTAGATATTTATATGATTGTACTTGCTCAATATGTGTGTTAGAAATTGAATAATGAAAGAGATGTGGATTGTGACGACGAGTGAAGGACATGAGTTTACATTTAGTAGGATTGAGGGACATTAGCCAGTTATCACACCAATTTAGTACGTTGTTAAGCTCTGTCTGAAGAGTGTATTGATCGTGACAGTTATTAATGGTGCGGTAAATAACACAATCATCTGCGAAAATTCGAATACTACAGGAAACATGCAGGGGCAAGTCGTTAATATATATTAAGAATAGGAGGGGACCGAGGACAGAACCTTGTGGGACCCCTGAAGTAACCGGGAGAGATGTAGACAGATGGCCGTTAAGATAGACTGACTGAGAACGGTTAGTTAGGAATTCTTCAATCCATTTGAGAGTATTAGGGGGTAGTTTCAGCTTTGAGAGTTTTAGTAATAGCCGGCGGTGGGGAACCTTGTCAAAAGCTTTGGCGAAATCAAGAAAGAGGGTGTCTGTCTGCATATTACGGTCTAGATTAGTGTGCAAGTCGTGAAGGAAAAGCGCTAGTTGGGTTTCGCAAGAGAGGCCCTTACGAAACCCATGTTGTGAGGGGTGAAAGAAATGGTTTCGGTCCAAGAAGTTTACGATTTGTGAGTAGATGACATGTTCCATGATTTTACAAGGCACACTAGTCAATGAAATGGGGCGGTAATTCAAGGGCGAGTCTCTGTTACCTGATTTGTAGACTGGAACGACCTTCCCCGTTTTCCAATCAAGAGGCAAAATTCCTGAGGAGAGTGACTGTGAGAAAATGAGACATAAATATGATGCACAAATTGATTCCACGTTTTTCAATAGTTTTGAATTAATCAGGTCCATACCAGCTGATGATGAAAGTTTCATATTACGAATTATGGATGAAATGCCTTCTTCGACGAACGTGACTGCCGGCATGGGGGTTTCTAAGTTAAAGGGTGGTAATTGTGAAAGTGCGTTGGGTTCGGTAGTGAACACAGATATGAATGCATGGTTAAATATTTCTGCGCAATCATGGTCAGTCACTGCTTCATGTGAATCATTCGTCAGTTTAATATCGGGAGGATGTGTTGGGTTTAAAACTTGCCAGAATTGCTTGGGGTTTCTTATAAGTTTGGTAAGTCATTGTGATAAAATGAGTACTTGGCGTTACGAACAGAAAGTAGGTATGATTTTTCGGCCTCGAAGTATTTTCCCCATGCGGCAGGCGTGTCGTTTCGTTTGGCGGTACGAAACAATCGTTTCTTTTTGTTTTCGAGAAGTTTTAAGTGCTGGGTAAACCATGGTTTATTGCGATTAGTATGAAAGGTAATCCTTGGTACGAACATATTAGTGAGATGATTTAATTTGTTCTTGAATATCAGCCAGTTTTCATGAATTGAGCGAGTGTGAAATGCGGATACGTATTCAGGAAAAAAGGTGTTAAGTTCTTCAGTTATTGCATTATAGTTACCCTTATCGTAGAGGTGTATCGTTTTATCGGATGTCTGTTTTTGAGTCGAGGTAAATGAGAATAAAGCGTGCATGACTTTGTGATCGCTGATTTCAGGAACGTAACTGATGGATGATACATTCTCGGGGCTGCTTGTTAGTATCAGGTCGAGTGTGTTTGCTGATTCTCGTGAGACACGGGTTGGTTGGGAAATTAATTGAGTGAGGTTAAAATTTAAACAGACATCGATGAAGTTCTTCGCCTCTGCATGACACGTTATTGTGGAACTAGTAATGTTCTGCCAATCAATATCCGGGTAGTTAAAATCACCAAAAAGAAGAATACGGGCATTTGGATATGTGAAAACAAGTTTATGAAGGATGTTGTTCAGATGACGTGGGAAGTCTGGACTAGTCTGGGGGGGCCTGTAGCAAACGCCAAGCAGAACTGTTACGGGGGGGAGCGCGACCGATGAGCCATATGGATTCAATGTCGGGTGCGACGTCAACAACAGAGCATGATATGCCTCGATGAATGGCAACGAGAACACCGCCCCCCCCCCCCCCCCCCCCCGTTTGCCTTTCCGATCGTTTCGATACACTTCGAAGTTGGGTAAATCGGCCAAAATTTCCGCATCCGTTACGTCACTATTTAGCCAAGTTTCTGTTAGTATTAGTATGTTGCTTCCGGATGACGACATGATGTTTGATATGAGTTCGCGCTTTGGAAGAAGACTACGGATGTTAGTGAATATTATCGAAAACGAGAGAACATTGTGCGGTGGAGCGGGTCGACGATTTGTTAAAGTTTTGTGACGGGGCAATTGCTATGCTATTTCCTTAACGGTTTGGGATGATGCGTCAAATACATAGCGTTTTGAGCCGATGTGCAGGGTTTTGAAGCGCAAGGAGTACTTGTCAGAATTGGCTTTGGCAAACACTAGTAACTGTTTACGCGCGTGTCGAACGGTGCGGGAAAAGTCCTCTCCAATACTGTAGTTTGTGTCTTTTTATTTACGGCCATTTGATAACAGTAAGTCTTTGGTTTTATGAGATAGGAATTTTATGATTACGGGACGAGTTCGGTCGGCTGAATGATTTCCGAGGCGATGCGCTCTTTCAATGTCGTTAGGTTCCAAGGTTATATCAAGATTATTGCGGCAAACATCAATGACTAGTTTTTTCTCACTCAGCCCACGTTTCAGCGCTAGCAGGGTCAGGGATGCCATAGAAAATGAGGTTATTCCGACGTGATTGGTTTTCCGCGTCATCCAGGCGTGTTTCTAGTTCTTCAATCTTTTTAGCTTGGTTGATTGTGGTTGACTGCATTATTTCAATATCGTTTCTGAGGTGAAGAAGTGTTTGGTAATGCGCTTCGAGATCGGCCATTCGTTTGTCTAGGCTTGCTATGGTTTGATCTGTTGTGTTCAGCTGTGTTTTGAGGCCCTGTATTTCCGTAATCAACAGGGTCTGTCCCGCGTTTAGCTTCTGTAGTTCAGCGAGTACAGCAGCGTTTCCCTCAGGACCAGGGTTAGTCTCAACATCACCTGATAGCATGAGCAAGGAATGAATTACGTGAGCACACTCAACGGCAATGGCGACACAGCAGTGCGGGCTCGGAAACTGCACCAAAATATAATTACTGGATTTTTTAGCGAAGAGGGCATACGATGTACTGACCTGCATCGCAAAGGTAAGCGGATTAGGTGGCTGAGCTGTGGTGCAGTCACCGAGCCCACGAAGCGGTGTCAGCGGGTGAAGCTCTTTTATACATGTTGGCATTGTTGCTGATGTCGATGTGGCCACCCATGGTACTGTGATTTCCGGTGTGTGCAGCTCCTCTGGCGGCACATCCAGTAGGGACGAGCACTCGTCGGGCGGTAGATGGCAGGAGCCCGGGTCATCCCCAGTGTATGGCAGTGCGCACATCGATGACGCCCCCGTAGACAGGCCTGCCAGGGACGGCAGCAGCAGGCTGGCAAATGCGAGGACGGTCGTCTGCATCGCAAAGGTAAGCGGATTAGGTGGCTGCGCTGTGGTGCAGTCACCGAGCCCACGAAGCGGTGTCAGCGGGTGAAGCTCTTTTATACATGTTGGCATTGTTGCTGATGTCGATGTGGCCACCCATGGTACTGTGATTTCCGGTGTGTGCAGCTCCTCTGGCGGCACATCCAGTAGGGACGAGCACTCGTCGGGCGGTAGATGGCAGGAGCCCGGGTCATCCCCAGTGTATGGCAGTGCGCACATCGATGACGCCCCCGTAGACAGGCCTGCCAGGGACGGCAGCAGCAGGCTGGCAAATGCGAGGACGGTCGTCTGCATCGCAAAGGTAAGCGGATTAGGTGGCTGCAGCGCTGTGGTGCAGTCACCGAGCCCACCGACTGTGTTTCCGAACTACCCAAATTACATGCAAAAAGAAAGTGAACAAAGAAGAAAGAAGAGGCCATGAATTGACTGCTCTGCTGACTGCACGGCTAAAAAAAAACAGCCCAAATGTGAGTGGAAATGAACTTTTTGCAGAGGCATGCACAGGAGTTTCTAGTGAAAGTGCCTTGTTAGTCAAGAATGTATACCAGCTCACATTAAAAGCCGGCTGCGATAATTCTGCGCTGGTTGATGAAGCTTGTCAGACAACATTCGATATTGCGAGAGTGATAGATGATGCAAAGAAGATTGAGCGCAGGCTGAAAATGAAAATAGCTCGTCAGTGTAAAGCACTACAAAAGCTGCAAGCCGAGCACGACAAATTAAAAGAACGTTTGCAATGGTACGAAGTAAACAAGGAGATTCAAGATTTCAAGAAGGTAATCAAATCATCCGAAGCCGAGGACAAAACAGCTCTCTTCATCAAAAATCAGGTTTCTAATTGCTGCAAGCAAAAATCAGTGTACAATGAACCTGTCTTGAGAGACTGTGTGTTATGGGAAGCGTGCTCAAGCAAGGGCTATGAGCATGTTCGCTCGAGAAGCCTTTTCAAGCTACCGTGTCGTACCACACTACAGAAATATGTGGGTCATTCAGCAGGAGAAGTTGGAGTCACATCCCTCATCAGAGAACGTCTTCGTGTTGAGTACGAAAGCCTGAGTGTGCCGCAAGAGGCTTTCTGTTCACTCATCATCGATGAAATGGCGATTGCACAAAAAGTAATCTATGACCGGGATGTTGACAAGGTTTCTGACCTCGTAGACGTCGGCTCTACAGAGCATGCTACAACAGTCCCTCAGGTGGCAAATCGCCTGCTGTGCTTTGTTTTGAGAGGGTTGTCGACACCTTACGTTATACCAGTCGGCTATTTTTTCACCCGCTGCCTGAAAAATGACAAGCTTTATTCTATGACTATGGAAGTAATGAAAACAGTGGAAGAACTTGGTTTTCGTGTGGCTAGAATTGTGACGGACAACCATCAAACTAATGTTGCCCTATTCAAACGCCTTTCAGAGGATGGTGCACTTGCCCACGCTGTGCCTTACCCTTTTAGGGAAGGTGATCCACTCTTCTTGTCCTTTGATCCAAACCATTTAATCAAGAATCTCCGCAACAACTTCCTAGAAAGGGAAATGGTAGATGAAGGGCAAGCCATTCGAGGTGGATTCTACCTAAGGAAGCTTTTTGAAATTCAAACTCAACTCCTCGTTAAGCCCGTAAGGTTCCTTACACGGGCTCATGTTGAACCAAACAACCTCGAAAAAACGAAAGTGCGCAGGGCCGTGCAAATATTTTCTCCGCCTGTTATTGCCACTCTCCAGTACCTTCAAGAAAACTCACAGTGCCACCCGGATGCGTCTGAATTCCAAGACTGCTCGGCAACAATCACCTTTATGAGGATGATAGCAAAGTGGTACTCTCTACACAACATCGCTTCAGTGAAGCCATGGAAACAGCAGGAAGAATCATTCACTGTATCTGACGACGAAAGACTGTCTTGGTTAGAGTTGGACTTCGTGTGCTATGTTGAGGACATTCAGATACAAGGCGGCAGGTCCAAACGAAAACTCACCAAGGAGACATACGAAGCTACGCTCTTGACAACAAGATCAACAGTGGCACTAATTGAGTACCTCCTGGATCACGTCAAGTAAGTGTCTTCTCAGTGGAGTCTTTCACGCCCATACTATTGCATTTCATTTAACTGAATCTCTTGTATTTCAGCTTCCGCTATGTCCTGACACAAGCTCTTAACAGCGATCCTGTTGAATCGCTCTTCAGCAGCCTGAGAAAATTCAATGGTGGAAACGACAGGGTCGACGCACGGGCGGCAGTGTTCACATCAGAAAAACTGCTGAAGGTACCATCTGTAAAAAAAAAACAATTAGGCAGGTGAGGAGTTACATATTTTGCCATTCTTTATGCAGGTTGGAATCCTGCAAGCAGCAAAGACAGCAAATGCTCCCATGAACTCCGAGGCGAAAGCAGCTGTTAAACTTCCCATCCAGGATGGTAAAACTTATGCCTTCTAAGCTGCCATCTCATCTGCAGCCAAGGAGCTCTCGAGTGAGCTTGAATTCATCACTATGTGGAGTGAGCCGGTAGCTGACATAGAGTTGGCACCAATTGTATACCTGGCCGGTTACATTGCACGTGCATGTGAGGAAAAGGTACAGTTGGTTTACAAGTTTAAAAAATTGGATTAGGCTTGCATTTATTTGTCCTTTGTTTAGATGACTAATTCATATACATATATAAACTGAAATATGCCTGAACTCTTTTAGTACCGTTTTTCATTGTTATGCTCGTTTTCAGGTGGCTTGTGATTCCTGCAAACTCCTTCTTCAAGCAGCGAGGCCAGCTAGAGCAATTTATGGATTGATACGCAACGTTGACGATGGACGGCTAAGGTACCCAACAATGGAAGCAGTTGGCCTGTGTAAGCTTGTATGCACCTTTGTCACCAAGGTCATGAAGTGCTCGGACGTGAGACGAACCAGCAGGCTATGCAACACCTTGACGTCCGCAATACTTCCTCATTTCACACAATGTCCGGCGTTGACTTGTGAAAAAGAGGATCGCAACCACGCTGAGGACCTCTGCAAAGTATTTTTGAGCAAGCTGATAAGACCATTGTTGACGAACTGGGCTAGCAACCTGAATTCGACAGTGGAAAAAACTTTGCTTACACATAAACCTCTCTCGAGGAAAGTTCTGCGCTTGTAAAGCTTTCAGATTCTGTGTACATGAACTTTGAAATGAAAAGAACTGGACTCAACTTACTGACTTCTGGTTGTCGTGTTTTCTTTTCGACCATTGATGTAGGCTAGTAGTGCCCATTTGCAAAATATTTCCCGCGTATACCCGTGAACCGGCTGAACTGTAATGCTGTTGAATTCCGCGTGTCCAGAGATGTAAAACAGCGTCAATCATCGGCTCTAATTGTGAACCAGACTGATCAGAGTTCGGACTTCTTAAAACAAGCATTTTTATGCTAACCAGCTAATATATGCAACAAGTTAATATAGCGAATAACCGGCTTCCTGTGTGTCGAACGCGAGTTACTGAACAGGCGAATGCTCGAAGAAGCGCACCCAACATAGGTGCCTTCCGAGGCAAACTGTCGCTGATAAGCGCAGCGATGCTGACGTACTGCTATCAGTAGCAAATCGCCAGTTGGCATTACCATTCATATTTCGTGAAATACCGCTACACAGCTCTTTTTTCGCAACAAATCAAGCGCTGACCGCGCGGCCGCTGCAGGCGGAGAGCACAGCTCTCCGCCCGCAACTGTCCCGGAGCAGTGGCGATGGGAACTAGGCGCGTCACGCTTCTCTCGGCCGACGCGACGGGCCGCACCAAGTGCGTTGCCATTAAGCGGCCGTACTTTGTGTATAGTGCCTAGAATAAACTTGCTAGTGTGCTGAGGGAGCGCGCTCGCGTGGCCGCTGCGGTGATGCCTTCCTGCGGCCACCGCGTGGCGGCGCTGCTATTCGCTAAGGTGCCACCACGCCGCGTTCGCTGCCGAGGCTGCGTAGGTGCGCTGCGCTTTTCGCTACGGAAGCCTGTCTCTGAACGCTTTGAGAGCACTTTCTGCATAAAAACACTACTGGCTGCAGACACAACCGGCCTGGCATTACCAGGAGAAAATCCTGGACTGATACAGCGCTCGCCGAAGCGTTTGACACGTACCACCAGGTCCAGTCTGCTCATTATTTCTTCGTTTATTCTTTGTGGTGAACCGCGGAAGGATTTAAGCAGATGTCATATTGACTGGCTAATGTCCGGCGAGGTACCCAACTTGAAATAAGCAACGAAAGTTGATGCGTTGGCCGCATTACGTTGTTGTGATTGAACGATCGAGTATGCTCCGGACTCATTGTTGCTACACGGAAACTTCCGATCGAGATTTTATTCGACTAGGGGCCAGTCGATTGCGATCCACGCATCGCGATCGCGGGTGAAGGATATCGTATACACCTTCATGCTGAGTGAGCGCTCGGCTAGCTCTGTCCAGGTGGAAAGACCGAGTCGTGGCCCCCATTTTCAACGGCGAGCAGATCATCTATCCCGGAATGGCGTCGCATATAGGTAAAAGAAAAGAAGGGCACCCTCGCTCTTTCCCACCACGGGTTCCGTCTTCAAAGATCGCATGCGACGATCAACACAAGCAGTTGGAATAGGTCTCAGTATTGATGTGTTTGATTTGCTAATCACAGCTTGCCTCATACAACTTATGCAGGCGTGTATGAGCTTGCGCTTCCCTTTGTAACAGAACAAAAGAAAATGGTGATTGTACCATATTGATTCTTATTTACAAATCTGGAATACAGTAAAAACAGATAAAAACAGAGCTTGTTGTAAGCACGCGCTTGCTTTGTTCTTTTCCGAGAAAATACACTGTAGTGACTACAAGGCTGCGTTCTGGCATCAAGCTTCCAAATGTTAGCATTCTTTCTATATAAAAAGTGGCAAAGTTGTTTTTCTCTGCTCCATAACGTGTGTAGTCTACAGAGCCAGCAGGTGTTTCAGATATTTCGGTCCAGGTTGCAGGGACACAAATTGAGTCCAACGGATGCTGATCTTCAACAGCAATACAGCCCATCTGCTGCTGCGGGCATGAGCTCTTAGTCGGCTCCTCTGTTGCTGCCGGCTCGTCGGAAACATCGTCGAGCGTGCTTGACGGTCCATGGCTGACGCCTGCATCGGCACTGCGCGTGTGCCCTTTAGCGGCAGGTTGGTCACACAGGCTCCTCACTTTTCTTTTCGATGTCTTCTTAGGCAGAAGGTGTTTCGGATAGTTGTCGAATACTGCTGGCATGACATCGGGCATGAAGCGTGGTCTATCTCTGGCGAGCTCGTTGACGACACCGTTCACCGTCTCTCGATGTGGCAGTCTTCAAAATGTTCCTCGCAGACAACACACGCTGGAGTCAACTTGCGGTCCTCTCTTTTGATCAGCCTCTCCCACTACGCAAGTCGTATTGGGTCCGAGGGCACACGGAACATGGAAGCCTTGCCCGGATTCGACGGGTAGCCACTCTGACAGAGCGGCACGAAATATGTTTTTTTCCCGGCCTTGATGCTTCGAATTTACCATCATTAGTCGCTGTGGTTTTCTCTCACATGGAACAGCAGGGACAGAACAACAGAAAAAAAGCGTAGATGCGACCAAAATGCTATAATCCACACCGCGCACGACCAATGCAACTGCAGCGACTGCGGCATGTCCGGCAGCGACGGCACCTTTACGACGAGCAGCGCCCCTCGCGGCCAAAGTTGGAAGGCATCGCTCGCGCTGCCACCCTCTCCCATTAGGAGAGCGCTCCGCTCGACACACTAGTAAGATATTCTAGGCACTATACTTTGTGCATTGCGTGCGGAGAGGAGGAGGAAACGGCTGAACACTTGATACTCTCCTGTAAAGGGATTCACCCTACAGTGGAAGGCAGCGGGGCTGACTTACCCAAGGCATTGGGGTTTAGGGATAGTGAAGGGAAAGTGGATTTTAAGAGGTTAGAAGTAACCAAGCGAAGGTTATCTGATTGGTGGCTAAAAGCAAGACAGGAGTAAAATTTCACAAGACATGGCTAGGTGGCTTGAGCCACAGCCCGATGTAAAGGGTTCAGCCGTATCCATCCATCCATCCATCCATCCATCCATCCATCCATCCATCCATCCATCCATCCATCCATCCATCCATCCATCCATCCATCCATCCATCCATCCATCCATCCATCCAATGGCCAGGTGGCTTGAGCCACCGCCCGATTTAAAGGGTTCAGTCGTATCCATCCATCCATCCATCCATCCATCCATCCATCCATCTATCCATCCATCCGTCCATCCATCCGTCCGTCCATCCATCCATCCATCCATCCATCCATCCATCCATCCATCCATCCATCCATCCATCCATCCATCCATCCATCCATCCATCCATCCATCCATCCAATTTCGGTTTCAATGACTGAGAGACTGTAGGTATAGTGCCTAGAAATATACTGGCCGCGATGACTGCGCGGAGAGGCCGCAAGGGGCGCTGCCGGTCGAGTGGGTGCGCCTGTCGTCGGCTGTCGCGCCGATTCCGCAGCCTCGCACGATTGCTTAGGGCGTGTGAAATCAATGTTTGACAGGCATCATTTCTTAGATTGTGAAGCTGCAAGACGCTAAACGTGAGCAGAAACTTCCTGAGATGTTAAAGGCTAAGAGGTAATGCAAAGAGAGGACGTGTTTTGTTCCGTTCTGTCGAAGAGGTTATCGGTCTAACGAGGAAAAGGTGTCTGTTCACTGCACCGGCGGACCCAGCACGGCTTGCTGAATGGAAAAATAAGATCAAGAGGGCAGACAGAAGGCTGACACCGAAGGCTGTCGTGTGCGAAAAACATTTTGAGAACGAATGTATCGAAAGATCTTTTAAGATTACGGTGAACAGCGTCATGAACGAACCCGCCCGAGAGAAGCCACGCCTGAAGCCCGATGCTGTCCCTACAGTATTTGAAAATTACCCAGCTCATCTTGTACCTAAAAAGACGGTGAAAAGGAAGGTGCGAAACATTTGCGACCAACGACCGGCACCTAAACAACGGAAGCGAAATGTCGGGCTGGTGGATCACGAGTTGTGTTCTGCAGTCGACGGCGATGATGCGTGGGTTAATTGGCTCTTATTGCGTCTCTCGTGGAGGCGCATCGGAGGAACTCCAGAAGCCTTCCGATTACGAGCATACAGACATTGCTACAGGACCAGTGTGTGATAGTGAAGCGATACTGCAAATAAATTCCTAGAAAATTTTTTACATTACCTAGACGCATGGCAGCGGCATGTGAAACCAGCTAGCGAAGCGATACTGCAGATGAAAAATTCCTAGAAAATTTGTTACATTACCTAGACGCATGGCAGCGGCATGCAGAACCAGCTGGGGGCGGATTTTTTACTGAAAACACGGCTTGTGGACTAAGGGTTACGATAAGAAGTACATTAGACTTGCTATCTTACCTTAGCTCCACTGTAGGATACAACCACTTCTTCACATCGCGTTTGAGTAAGGACAAACTGTAAAACGTTTTCTGCATTATAAGGCAGTCATCCGGTCGTAACGACCACCCTGCCGTGTCAAAGTTTCTGGTGACTGTTAACTTAATGCCGTTTTAAAACCTGGAAAAACCACTGAGAAGTACGAACTGCTCACCAGATGTTATCAAAGCACTCTTGAGTGAAGCACCTGTATCACAGTCTAGCACCAAGGCAGCGCCACTTTTGAACATTATTGATGATTTATTTGGCTATGGAAATGTTGATGAAGTCGAGCAGGCAAATGATAGTGTTCTGTTCAGAAATGACCATGCCGGGTACGTAGAAAGGAAAAGTAACGCTGCCTTGATCTACTATGCTGCTGGATATGTGGCGAGGTAGACAATCGGAAAAAAAAACGCATGCCCGCAGTATGCATCTTGCCTTTTTGTGACACCAAATGACGCAAGCATGGATGAGAGTACGGCTCATTTTGACAACGGTGGGCTTGTTTACCCTAGTTCCGCCCTGTCCACTGCAGTCAAGCTAATCGAGGGCGAATTCACCGCCTTCTTCATCAGAAATATTCTGCATGAAGAGAGTTTGCTAGATTTCGCCAAGTGCTTACGCTCATTCTCACTGTCGCAGCTTGGCTGCTCTAGCCATGAGAAGAAAAATGTGTCCGAAGTGGTCAAGTTTTGTCTTGTTAGTGTTCAGATTTTTTGTTAAGGACCTGAACAAGGAAAGAGAAGGTCAAAGGCAGCGACAAAAAACTCCTTAAGTTGCGCCACTGCCAGTGGCGTGAAGTATGAATAATTCTACTTTGTCGTCTTTATGTAGCCCTTGATTTGTTATATAATATTGTACACTGTTGTGTGAATAAATTACGTACTTTACGTTTCATGTGTGCGGTAAATGGATGCGACCAGATTTTTGTTTTCATATTTTTATGTTTTCAGATATCCGTAGATCTCATGCACGTAATTACCAGTGGCTCGACTCGATCCGACGGAGTGCTTAAACAGTGGTATAAAATACAACTTTTTAGAAGCTTGTTTATTCTGGATGGAAATGAGAAACAGGTTAAATTGGTGGCATGCTTTGGGCATGTCAGTCTTTACGTGCGGCATCGGGCTTCAGCTTCTCAACATCTCGCTATCAGGTAAGTGGGCTAGTTGAATTATAAGGAAGCTGTTGAGATCGGTGGAGTTATTATAAATCGTGGTCGTAATATTCTGGGTTAGGCTCTTCATGAGAAAGAAATAAGAAAATGCTTGTTTTTAATGTTCTGCATTGTGAAGCACACGTGTTCCAAGATTTTTGACGGAAATATTATTACCTTAACGTATGTCACTATAGTAGTTTTTTTAAAGCAATGCAGTTTTGTGCATTTCTTAAATGCTCTGATTGGGGAAGTTTATATTAAGTTCATTATTCGCCTTCAACAAAATCAGCCCTTTATAGTCATTTCCAAATATCAGCGTGCATTTTAAATTAATCGAGGGTGGCGCTTTAAATTTTACTGCCATAAAGTTCTCGATTTCAACTTTTTAATTTACAGTGCAATGAACATATCGCACGTTCCTTCAGCTAGTGTGCAGTTTATTGCTTAACCTTATTGCCATTCTTTATTTTCACTTCAGTATGGTCAAATGAAGGCTATGTGGTAAGGGGCTTAAGACTTTCTGAAATAACTTCGCTCTCGAGAGCTTAGCAAATAAAAAAAACTGTTGCATGGTTAGTATCGTGTTTTTTTCGGGCGAAAGCAAACTGCTAGAATACGTCGCCAAATTGATCTATATTTGGTACTGCAAAATGTGTGCACTGTGAAAGAGCCCGCGTAGTTCTTATATTACGAAATATTTTTTTTTAAAAGAGCGCTCTAAATACAAAGAAAAGTTTGCTTCGCGCTCCTCCGAGCGCGCGTATCACGGCGCGAATTCAACGCAGATGCACCCACCCGCACGACAGCGCACCAAGCGGGCGCCGCCGGAAATCATCGACATCGGGACCTTCGCCTAGCCCGCGCTTGCCACACTAGCCAGTATAATTCTAGGCACTTGTACTGCCAGCGCCTAGAGGAGGCGCTGGTACGGCGCTCGATCATGCTGTTGCATCCTTTTTTCAAGCTTTGAGCAACAAATTTTATTTTGTTAGTGACAAAAAACATGTTTTTAATGTCTCAGAGTGCAGCAAATGCTTAAGAAGTCTGAGCTGACTTCCACATAATACTGAAAGAGGATCATCAGTTTCGATTTCGAAATCTGAAAGGGTGCTGTGCACGCCGTTCTATCATGCCGTGAGGACCTTTTGTCTGCTGCATAACCAGGAACTTTTGGACGGTTTACACGAAAAGGAACATGTTCGAAACATCCATATTGCAGCAAGTGCTTGAAGTGGCTAGAAATGCCGCAAAATAAGTATTTACACTACATGATGCATGGTTGTATATTGTACTGCTGCCAATGATGAGAAATTATTAACTACTTCTAAGAAGCAAAAAGGGAAAATAATCCATGAGATAGAATAAGAACCGGAGGAAGTCCGGAATTACCTGAGCTCTCAACTGTAGCCAGGTGACCCGTGGGAAAGAAGGACTGCATGGCGCTCAATGGATAGAAGCCGGAGAAGTCGCGGTAGTTAACCTGCCTGGGGAGTCGTTGGCCCGCAGGGGGCACATCCCTCATATCTAATGTTGTTAGAACTTTGCGAAGCGCGCGTCTGTTACAACCTTGCTGCGCAGCATTGCTAGAGATGTTTCGATCGGGTGAATCAGATCTTGGAAGGCCCAGCCTGCGCTGTTTCTGGTCATTTTTCCGACGAGCTTTCACCGAACGGACACTTCCTTGAATAACGCTGACAAATTTCATATAAACCCATGCCCCTCTTCTCTATTCTTTCCGCAAGAAACACAGTTCACTAGGTTACTCTGTGATGCAGACGCGCACAGTGACTTTGGGAGTAACACAGCAGGCCTGACTGACCGGATTTCTCCAAGTGACAAGCACGTGCTTTGATGAAATGACAACTGGAACAAGGGGAGTATCAGGCATGGCGAGCGACTTGCGAATATTAAAAAAAAAAAACTGCGCTTGAAGGCACAGACACATGCGCACCGACAAGGAAAAATGGCATGCGTCGGTGCAATGAAGGCAACGGAAATCGTTTCTTACTGCAGTTTAAAGAATTTTCGGGAAAGAGGTTTCTTGTTGTACATACATCTTCGAAAATGCGTTCTTGTCTGTTATGTCAAGTGCATGGTTTGTTAGCAACGGTTTTATGAACGTCTTGCATATAATATACAGCAGTGCTTCCCTGTGGCCGCTATCCCTGTTCTCACAGGTCAGGACAGGCAAACCCGCGATTTTATTCACACTCGTTGTAGAGCAAGCATGTGTCCAGTGGACTTTGAAGATGCGCTCGGTCTTTGAGCATGATATCGATGAACTTCTTGAGGCCATTCGGAGCGCTGACGCCCGGTAAAAGAGACCACCCCTGTTTTGGTGGGCAGTCAAACTGTCTACAGTAGCATTTCCTTGGCTGGAAATGCAAGCTATGCAAACTGCAGAATAATTTGATGTTGTGCTTGGCTGCCAGCTTTTCCCTCTAATTACCTTGAGCCGTCTTTCCCGGAGTTCTAAGTCAGCAGGAATTTCATGGAACGAAACGCCGGGCTTCTTGTTTCGCTGACTGGACATGAAAAACGGAATGCAAAAGCAATGCATTTTCACTCGCTACTCCCTCCAGCAACTGCAGTCATCGACGCGTCACTTGTCAAACGGTAACACTAAACACACCACACTAATAATTTAAGAAACAGCGCACCAGAAGGCATACTTTATGCTGCAACGGCAGTCACAAGAAAATTCTGTGCTGCCTGCGTGTCGTCTGCTAGAGGGTCATCTGACAGCGCTGCCATACGGCGCACGCGCTTTCTACGGCGGGCAGAAAAACCCCTGACGCTTCAGGCATTGTCTTCAGGAGGCATTGCCCTAGCTACAGTGAACTAGAAGTTCACTTCTAGTTCACTGTAGTTCTAGTTCACAATACTTCTAGTTCACTGTACCCTAGCCGTGCCATGTGCGCTTGCCGTGATGCTTGCCGTGTGCGCCAAAAATATGCTGCGCTTACATTTATCTTTTTCCTCCTTTACACTTGATGTGGTCGCTAGCGATCCTTGTGGCGGCCGCTTGCAACACATGCGCGCATGCGCACATTGCCGCGCGGTTGTGGCGCGCCCGTACGCCTCTGCGTCTGCGCGCCCGTAGCAGACGTCTCTGCGGCAGACGGCGCCTTCCGCGCGTTTTCGACTATTTAATGAGCAAACGGAAACATAAGCACTCAGAACTGAAAGTAAAAAGTCTCAAATATATGCAAGTGACCAGACCCAACGACTTCGCTCAAATACAATTGATTAGACTCGAACACCGGTGATGCAGGCCCAACCCCCACTATGACCGGCGCAGATAGGTAAGTAGCTAGCGCTATCTCTTAACAACTATCCGCAACTCAAGGCACGGCGACTACAATGGGTGAGCGAGACTGGTGGTTGTTGCTATGAGGTGGGGAGAAGGGGGTACTGGGGGTCTATTCTCGATATGCACATTCGCCGGTCGGCGCCATGTTGCCTCTCTGATTGGTTGTCAGAAGTGTCAGTCAGCGACAAGGCAGGGCAAGGTGGGTGTGAATCATCGTCTGTTGCAGAAGCACTTTTCGTGCTGACGTCAAAGTGACGTGGCATTGCAAAAAAACATTTTAACCAGCGCTATTCTTGGTGCCCGGCTGGTAAATATAAATGATTGTGAAGGGCAAAAGAAGGCACAGCTGGTGCGTATAAGAGCACACGCGCTCGACTTGCGAATTTGTAAAAAATAGATGCATACAAAAAAAGTCGCTTCCTGAACTCTGATTGGCTGGAACGATGCCACGTGTAACACGTATTATGAAGTGATGTCAAAATGACGTTTCATCATTTTTACAATGTGAATAATAATAATAATTGGTTTTTTGGGGAAAGGAAATGGCGCAGTATCTGCCTCATATATCGTTGGACACCTGAACCGCGCCGTAAGGGAAGAGATAAAGGAGGGAGTGAAAGAAGAAAGGAGGAAAGAGGTGCCGTAGTGGAGGGCTCCGGAATAATTTCGACCACCTGGGGATCTTTAACGTGCACTGACATCGCACAGCACACGGGCGCCTTAGCGTTTTTCCCCCATAAAAACGCAGCCGTCGCGGTCGGGTTCGAACCCGGGAACTCCGAATCAGTAGTCGAGCGCCCTAACCACTGAGCCACCGCGGCGCGTTACAATGTGCCGCCGTTGCTAAAAATGGCGGAAATCCGCCGCCATAATTTCGCCCTGCGAAAGGTACCTGAATTATGCAAATGAGTGAATGCAACGCTGATTTATACGACGTTAGGTCACCGCAGTTTGACATGTAATTATTTGAAGCCAAAACTAAGCTTTTAAAAGTTTTGTTTTGTTTGCACAATGGAATGAAACGCCGTCATAAGGGCACATGTGAAATAAGCAAGGGATTAGAGCATTATTAGCGAGAGCTTAAATCTGCAGCCGCATAGGGCGCTAACTGCTCTCCCGTTGCAACCCCTTCGCTCGCAGTAAGAAATCATCGGTCCGTGCGCTTAATGTAGCGTGGTGATAGCGGCGGCGGCGGCGTCGCGTTTTCGCGGTTTTAACGAGTTCTGAAGATCGTTGGCATTTATTCGTCATTTCTTAAACCCCATAACTGTAAGAGGTAAGCGACTTTCGATAGCACCACGACGCTTTCGAGTTGCCTCTGACGAGACGTCTAGCTCTTCTGTGCGATCACCTGACGAGGCGTATGATGTGGTGGCTGTGCAAGGATGCACTGCGGTGAGAGGCAGTGCCGAACTGTCGAGCTCTGAGGTGCGGTCGCCAGCAGTGAACGGATGGGCTTTGCGCGCGTGATGAGTGGATTAACAATTTCCATAATAATTAATAGTTCAGCATCGCGTGCGCTGCATCACTTCACGACTAGCGTGACAAAGGACAAAGTCAACAGTGACGGTGAGAAGTCAGCGTTTCGCTTCGGTGGGTTTCTTGTCATTTTTGCTGTTCGACATGGACACCAAAGGGAGCTTTCAGTGCAAGCCTGAGGAATCAAACCTCGAGGAGGATTGCCCTCCAACGGCAACAAATGGTAAGTCCGCCCCTATTCTACTAGTTTTTTCCATGCGTTTGTTGTTCAGTAGTACTGCTTAGGGATACAAGAAGGTGTGATTGTATAACTACTTACGCCATGCATATAATTGCGCGCTGGTTCCACCGGGAACCTCATTTTTTTCTTGGAACGTAGGTGAACAGCTCCGTCTGAGTCGTCCTCCAAACACAAGTTTATCGCGGGTTGTTGCAGATCAGCCGTACCAAAATGCGATACCTAAGCGTTCTGCAGATAGCGCAAAAAGCGCGTTTCAGTTGTGCAGTCTGCCTTCAGGCAGACTATAGGCAGACTCCATCGCTAGATTACACGGAAGGAAGTTTTTTAATTAGTTTTTCGGGTAAAATACGACCAGTGCTAACCCCTGAAGCGACTATTGTGAGCGCTAGTTATTTTTGTACACTGTTTTTGCCTGTGTTTGTGAAATGCTTAATGGATTTTATTGCATTACCTTTGCGTGATAGAACCTTGGGATGTTCAGGCATTTCCCATCTATGCCTTGTGTCAAGCGCGAACGGGCCTATAGAATTTTGCCTCCATCGAAATGCGGCATGAAATTGTAGACTCGTAGTGTGCGATGTCAGTGCACGTTAAAGAACTGCAGGGGGTTGAAATTTTTTCCGGAGCCCTCCACTACAGCGTCCCTCATAGCCTGGCTCGCTTTGGGACGTTAAACCCCCATAAATCAAACCAACTTCGAGGTCCTGGCGTGCATGCTTCCTATCGGCGTCGAGCTGTTCTTTGCTCGCTTCGAACGCTGCAACAAGAACGCAGTGAAGGACGCCCTATTAACGACCCCTCTTCCCTGTCGCAGAGCCGCAGGCTTGCGTGTTGCTTATGCGTCCCTAGCGGAGGTACTTGCACGGGGATGCTGCGCTTTAAGTGCTTGGATCGCGAATGGCCTGGCAAGTCGATGGACTCCGTCTGGATTAGGTTGCGCGTCTCTATGGTCGTTCTCAGTTGCAAGGGTTTGAATCTCCACTGTCAAAAAATGAAAATTGGTTGTTGGGGAAAGGAAACGGCGCAGTAACTGTCTCACATACCTCGGCGGACACCCGAACCGCGCCGTAAGGAAACGGATAAAGGAGAGAGTGAAAGAAGAAAGGAAGAGGTGCCGTAGTGGAGGGCTCCGGAATAATTTCGACCACCTGGGTATATTTAACGTGCACTGCAGTGCGATGTCACAGGTGACAGGTGCGACGTCAGTGCACGTTAACGATCCCCACGTGGTCGAAATTATTCCGGAGCCCTCCACTACGCTGTCTTCCTCTGCGCGGCGTGTACAAGTGCATGAGGAGGAATCACGAGCGAATGCAAGCATCGTGGAGGGCAAGCAGGAGGGAGGGTGAAGGCTAGAGAACGGCTGTCTCCGAACGCGGACTACACTCGCTTGACCTTAGCGGTCACAGACAACAGCGAACGCGTCGGCGATACTCGCAGTCTTGTTCTTTGGTTTCGTTTGCCTTATTGTGGGGGGTTGGGTTTACTGTCCCAACGCAACTCAGGCTATGAGGGACGCCGTAGAGAACGGCTCCGGAAATTTCGACCACCTGGGGTTCCTTAACGTGCACTGACATCGCACATTGCATGTGCGTCTAGAATTTCGCCTCCGTCGAAATTCCTTGGTTTAATTCGGACATTGGGCGCGGAAGTATATCATCTCGTTTCCATGTCCCGGGCCCAGTCACTATCACTCTACCTAGGCTCGCTTGGCCCTTACTGATTTATTTTTGGGTATATTCACCCAGCCTGTTTCATTTTTTTTGTGCGGCATGAGTTTAAATTTCCGCGTTAAAACTTTGCAAACTGTGTGTTGGACTGTTTCTTCACGGTCAATGTGGTGTGAAATGATATGCCCAGGAAAAACCACGCCGAGGCAGTAAACACTTGAAAAAAAAAAAACTCATTTGTGTTCACGGCGGGTGCACGTGAATACAAACAATGATGATTACAGCTATGGTCGAGCAGATGAGTGCTAGCTTGTCAGCATTGCTTTTGAACGTGCTGTATTTTATTTTAATGGTGCTGTCTGACATGATTGGGTGACAATTGCTTTGTCGCTCTGGCGGAGTTAGCGCTTTGTAGGGTGAAAAATGTAGTGGAACGGGCTTGAGCATATTATCGTGCGGTGCCTTTACCTAGATCGTGCGCCCTCATCGAGAGAGGAACGGACGTAGAAAAGCTGTACTGAGGCGCTCGTGAGGTGTCCGCTTGCTTTGATCGAGCACACACTTGACGGTGCCATAAGCATGCGCTATTGACTGCCCACCGAATCATTCATTGCTGCTCCGAAAGGTTAGTGTCGGAAAGAGCAGCTTGCCAATAGCGTTTGGCTTTTGTTCGACCTGCCGCGCGTTGCAAGGCCGAACCACAAGGCAGGGTTTCTTCTGCGTCGCATCAGCGTTTCGGCTACTGGAGTCGCCAGAGGCGTAATCCCGGCGCTTGGAGCAAGCCGACGCAGGGAGTCGCAGATATCTGGATAAGCCTAGGGTGCCTAGATGGGCCAGCGCCGCTTTCAGGGTGCAGACACCGCTTTCGGCGGGGGCATGTTGGGTCCCACTCTCCCGTTCAGCTGCACTGGGCGCAACGCGGCGGCGCGCCGTTTCGCAGTGAAAACTGCAGCTGCCGCGTGGAATTCAGGAAAAGTGGTGCTCTGCTGAGACAGAGTGGTACCAGAGGTTGTTTTAACAGTGAATCAGAGGTAGTTACTCTAAAGTATACTATTTTTTGCAGCTAATCTGCCGAGAAAGTCGGCGCCATGGGAATAGTCGGTGCACTCAAGCGTGTTGGTTCTCTTCTGCAGCGTTCATTTTGCACCGTATTCCTTCATAGTAGCATTCTTACAACTTGCGTAGCATATTCTACTGCAATCTATTGACCGGGATACTCTATACATTTCAATTACTTTTCCAAAATTCAGGTGTATTTATTTCGAGCCATGAAATCAATTCGAGAAGGTGCGTTTTATGACTGCTAATTTTAATAATTAGGATGCAAAGATAAGTTGTGCATTACGCCTCCGTCCCCAGCAGAAATTGTTCTGGAAAACAAGAATTTCGCATGCCTTACCTCTCCTACTTTGGTGTTAACTGTTGGTCAGGCAGTCTGGTTTCACCTGCGACTGGCAATTTTTTCGGCGCGCGCTATCACGAGCAAAGCCAAATAGCCGGTGCAGTTTAATAGTGTAGGCAGAATACACGGGAGCACAACAGTCCCTCATAACTTGGTCTCTAACTGCTGCATCACACACACTACGAGCTCACTTCGAGCAAAGGGGTCTGGCCCGTTTTCGCCTCGGTTTGGCAAGTTTTGTGCGTTCTTCGCCGCATTTCTTCTTCCGATTAGAGGCACCTCGTTGTCGTTACGCGTCGCGGCCTTTCTTCTCCCGATTACAGCTGTCTCGGTACACATCGCACGTTCTGCGCCACGCTGTCAGGAGTCGCATGTTTTGCCCACCAGGCCACAAGCGCTTGCACTAGGCCATGAAGAGTGAAAGGCGAGTGTTGAAACCTGCCCGGCTACATCAAAATTTGCCGAGTGGCTTCTTCACAGCCTGATCACAAAGGCGTTCCCCAATAAGGCAGCCTTCATGCATTCTTCTTGCAGTGAACTTCGTCGGCCCATTCGTCGGACTATGCACTCCATCATTCCATAGGTTGCATCAATACTCGCCACTGCATCCTTAGTACCCATTTCATGGCTGCATTTTATCTTCGTTTTTTTTCCACCTCTTCCACGCTGCTCTCCTTCAGTCTTTATCTCCCAAATTCCCCTCCCTACGCAGAGTAGCATGCCAGCGATATTGAAACGCCGGCTAAATTCTCTGTTCCTTCATTAAAGAGTCTCTCTCTCTCTCTCAGCCGTATTATTTGGGCGCTTTTGCGGGTAAGCGTATGTGAAGTTATCATCGCAGCGTTTTGTTTAGTTTATTATTTGTTTGATAATAATGCTCGATGTCATTATTACCCGTCCCATTTCTCTACATCTTTGCGCCAGCTCGCTACGAATATCCTGGCGCCAATCCTATCTTCTGTGCGTCAGTAAACAAAGAAGGCGCGGCTGCGTGACGAGAACGAAATGCGGCCTTTTCCCCCAGTAATGGTTTATTTTGCTTCCTTTTCGTATCGCTTTTAAGGAAATCACAACAGGCGAAAAAAGTCTATTTTCATTGCCGTCACGCAGCCACGTCAGTAAAATTCGCCACAAGTGTTTCTGGGCAACCGTATCTTATATATTACTTTTTTTTCTCTCTTGATGGTTGTTGCAGCGTTGGTGAAAGCTTTTCGGTCTCGTTCACCAGCCCGCGTCTTCCTGCGTGCTGTACCTCAAACGTGGTTTTCCAGCTAGCCCAGACTCATTCCTTAATGTGAAATCTATTGCTTTGCCCGACGACTATCGAGTGAGACAGCAAGCAAGCGTCTCTAAGCAACTGGAGCACGCGTAAGGGGTTCGATCCCGACCGAGGTGGCCGCGTTTTTTCGGCGGAGGCGAAACGCAAAGGCGCCTGTGTGCTGTGCGATGCCAGTGCAGGTTAAATATCCTCATGTGGTCGAAATTATTCCGGAGCCCGCCACTACGGCGCCTACTCCTCTCTTTCCTCTTTCAGTTTAACCTTCCTTCCTTCACTTACCCCGCGGTTCGGGTGTCCATCGAGACTGCGAGACAATTACTGCGTCATTTCCTTTCCTCAAAAACCAATTTTCTGTTTTTTTCCTGTGTTGCTCCGGCACCTCTTTCTTAGTATATTCTGGCAGAGACGATGAGATTGAAAATAAGTAGTTATCAGGGGCTGATTTCTGTGAGGGCTCCGGAGTTACTCGTCATCAAGCCCAGAAGAAAGCAGGGAGACCAAGAGAACATCCGCATCACCATCGATGGGGCGAACATAACGCCAACCACGCAAGCACGTATTCTGGGTGTCATCTTCGAGAACAACGGCAAGGCGGGGGCGTCGATAGACAAGATCAAGGTTTCAACGGAACAAATTTCGCACATGATCAGAAGAGTAACGAACAGAAAAAGAGGATTCAAGGAGGACGATGCACTGACGCTCGTCCAGAACTTCGTGACGTCGCGCATCGTTTACGCGGCGCCGTACCTGAAGTTACTCAAGAAAGACCAGGACCAGTTGAACGTTATTATACGCAAAGAAACCAAGATGGCGCTGGGCATACCGACGCATTCCTCGACCGACAAGCTTCTCGGCATGGCCAAGCACAACAACGTTGAAGAGTTAATAGAAGCTCATCTGTCTAATCAAAGAGTCCGGCTCAGTCAAACTTCGGCGGGACGTCGCGTTCTTGCCAAGTTGGGCTGCCAAGAGGCAGACCGGAAGGAAACGGGACCGTTACCCAGGTTGTGGGCGCATAAAATCTACAGTAAACCGCTGCCTCGAAACATGAGGCCGGGTCGTAACGACGGCCGCAGAGGGGCTCGTATAGCGGCTTTGACGGAGACATTAGATCAAATAGAAGAAGAAGAACAGGGCGTCACTCTCTTCACAGACGCTTCATTACCCAAGTTTTCATCGAAAGCCACGCTGGCAGTTACGACGCGGGATATGCTTGTAACCTGCGCCTCTATTGAGACGTCTTTTCCAGAGGTGGCAGAAGAGGCCGCGATAGCGCTAGCACTCGCGCAGCCCAAAGTGGGAAGAATTGTCACTGACTCGCAAAAGGCGTATAACAGTTACAGAAAGGGGTGAGTGTCCCTTGCGGCACTAGGAATTCTCAAAAGTAAACGCGATGTTCCTGAAAGGAGAGTTGAGTTGATATGGACACCGGCTCACTCTGGTCTGGAGGGCAACGAACTTGCCCACCAGTTCGCCCGAGAGATGGAATACCAGGCAGAGGAAGGTGAGCCACAGTCCATTATTAGTTATAAGGACATTACGAACTATTACAAGGCGGAGAGGCGACGTTACCCCGATCCTCACAAATCGCTTACCAGAGAACAGCAAGCGATCTACAGGCAGATATAGGCAGGATCCTTCCCGCACCCTTACCTTCAAAACAAGATGTACCCGGAAAGGTACGAGAAGGAATGTGATTTCTGCAAGGCGCAGTTAGGCACGCTCCAACATGTCATTGGAGTATGCAGCTTCAACAAGGAAATCCCCCCACCTCTTACCTGCCCCACTACCCCACCCCATCCCTCACCCTCCCTTACCGAGCGATGGGAGACCTTGCTAACCAGCCCCGCCGTGGAAGACCAGCTTGTCCTGATCTCCAGGGGCCAGGTGGCTAGGGAAGCATATGGGTCCCTTGAAGAGGGAACCACTCCCATCGACGGCGTCTAAGCAGACGTCGAGCTCGAATCAATAAAGTTGTTTCTCTCTCTCTCCTTGTGAGCCAGTCGCTTTTGATGATTTTGCTTCATGTTTTGAAAGGAAAAATAAATTATAAGTTAAATTTGCCCTCGAATAAAGCGACTTAGTCACTACGAATTAGGAAGACGTCGGAATTAGGAAGACCTCATCGCATCGCATCATCAGTATACGTGTAGTCAGCACCATTCAAAAGGAAACGCAGACAATTGAATTATTTTGTTGCGGCACAAGCCACTCAGGGAAGCAGTTAAAAAAATATGACCATTTGGTTTCAGACGTTTCCTCAGCTTTTCACTCCAGACCAGTGACGCGACAGATTACTTGGAAGAGAAATTTGACATTATTACGCGAAATTTTTCACATACGGTGCAGCAACAAGATAGTCACTTCAGAGAATGTTGGAAAAGTGGACGTTGAGTACGCAAAAATATTATTGGCAGGTAATGTATGCTCTGTGCTACTTGTATACAAGAGAAACTTGGGGCCTTGTGAACAGTATTTGCGTTCAAAACAACAAAAACAGCATAATTCATGGAATTCGAGGACCCTAATAAAGTCTATATTATCACTATCAAGGAACACAAATAACTGCTGTCCTTTTAAAGTGCAGCCGTTGACTTTGAAAAGCAGCTGTCCGTCATAATAATAATAATAAATTGTATTGACGTAACGAGAATGGCGCAGTATGTGTCTCATATATTGTTGGACACCTTAACCGCGCCGTAAGGGAAGGGATAAATAAGGGAGTGAAAGAACAAAGGAAGAAAGAAGTACCCGTAGTGGAGGGCTATGGAATAATTTCGACCACCTGGGGATCTCTAACGTGCACTAACATCGCACGGCACACGGGCAACTTAGTGTTTTGCCTCCATAAAAACGCAGCCGCCGAGGTCGGGTTCGAACCCAGGAATCCGGATCAGTAGCCGAGCGCCCTAACCACTGAGCCACCGCGGCGGGTTGCAGTCCGTCATAACTTTTCGGTTATCGTGTAGTCGGAGCGAGTGCATCATGCATAAATACTCTCAAAACTGCAAACACACTACTGCCACGAGTGAAACAAGTATGTGCTGTCTATTTCCAGGTCAGTAGAATTATTAGTCTCCACGCGACCGCACAGATACGGTGCCATACGCATAACGTACTGCACGCAACTGACGCGTGGGACCCAACATGCCGCTGCGTAGAACGCAAGGCCAAGAGAGCCGAGGCTCTAGAGCTGAGGTTCGGCAATATGGAGAAAGCGGACGTAGCGTATGTTGATGCGGAAGTTGCTGGACGGTCGTCAACGGCCAAGGGGCTCCAGTCTCCGCGGCTGCCATCCGGGGGCGCAACAGAGGCTGCGGAGGAAGTTCCTATAGCGCTCGTCTGCGTAGAAGCGAAAGCAAAATTCGTAGTAAGCATCAGTAGAACTGCCATTCAAAAATTTTTGAAGAGGCAGGATCTCACCGGAAGCGGCCAAGATCCTTAGGAAAATTCATTTAATTTGGACACCCGCTCACGCCGCCGTCCCCGGTAACGAGGCGGCACACGAGCTATAGCCCGAGTTATCTATTTCCGGGCAGCCGTAGAACTCCCCGAGCACTGGGGAAAGAGGAGCGCCTGCAGAATTACGGGGAAATTGTTGACCATTACAAACTGGGACGCAGGCTGGTACCCCCATCAGACCCAAAAAATAAATAATAGAGAAGCTGTCGCGTGGAGGCGGCTACAAACCAATACATATAATTATGAACTCGGTATGGGCTTACCACTTGTTCCCAAAGAGGAGTTCGCACGGTCGATGCACAGCGGGGCGAGAGGGACCCTCGACCACATAGTTTGGGAGTGCCCAAATTCTCTCGGGACGGGCAAAAATATTTTGATAGTAGAGAAGCCTGAGAGACGCTGCTAAGGAAGCCCGGACCCTGAGCTCCAGCGCAACACCATCCACCTGGCGGAAGAGGCCGCTACCAGTCAAGGACTGCCAGCCAGCATCTAACCGCGGACGCGGAACTCCCCGTCTCCCAGGCCTGCGTGCAGGGGGCGGGGAGAAACGTCTTTTCTGGTTTAAATTAAAGTTCAGTCAATCAATGCCGCTACAAGGGGGAAACGGCGGCGCAGGGTAGTACAAAGGGTGTCCCCACCCTGAAAGCCGAGGCGAGAGGGCATCCAGGCGCCCTACTTAGAAGGGATGTTTCCAGGAAACAAATATCCACGGATGTTTCCATTTGGCCTTCTCCGTGTTTACTGAGCACACCGATGTAAACACTTGAAGCTGCCGTATTTAACACAGTTAAGTCGAACACCGAGGCTGTATTGGCGAAATAAATTTGTTTTCGAAGAAAAGTAATCACGGAGTAACTGACTCGCAGATCTCGGTGGACACCTAAACCGCGCCTTATGGGAAGCTGCAAAGGAGTGAGAGAAAGAGGAAGGGAAGAAAGAGCTGCCGTAGTGGACGTCCCCAGCAAAAAATTCGGCCGCCTGGGGATCTTTCACGTAAAATGATAAAAATCGCTTTTTGGGGAAACGAAGTGTAGTAATTGTCTCATACTTCGGTGGACACCGGAACCGCGCCGCAAGGGAAGGGAGGAAGGACCTTTAACGTGCAGTGACATCACACAGCACACAGGTGCTTTTACATGCGTTTCGCCTCCATCGAAACGCAGCCGCCGCGGTCGACTTTGATCCCGGGTACTCCGGCTCAGCAGACGAGCGCCTTAACCACTGAGCCACCGCGGCAGGTCTCTTTGACGTGCAGTGACTTCACACAGCACACCGCTTTTGTTTTACATGGTAAAATATTTTTGCGCAAAAACAAAAACACAAGAAAGGTGACGACACTTCAGGCAACACTCAATGCCACAGTTGCCTGTCTCAATGATATGCGTCTATCCATATGATCTGAAAAAAAATTGGCTGGGGCTTAGCTAAGGTTAAGCCTGGATATCTCAAAGCGAAAAGGTTCGGTGATGCTTATGGTTTAGCTTATGGTTATGCTTTATGATTTAGCCTATGTTTAACTTATGGATATGCTTTGGTTAGCTTATGGTTATGCTATACGTCTGCCTTGTGTAGTTATGCAAATTGCTTATCAATTTAAATTCTTCCTTCGCAACTGCTCAGGAATTCCCGAACTTTCACCATCTTGGCTACTCTCAGCTGACATCGCCGAACGTCGCGGTTCAGCTTCGTTTTCACGCCGTTTAGCGAGACGTACCTGTCGTACTTCTGGCGTTTCAGACTCGGCTTTGCTGCGTCGTTTAGCGAGATGTTCTTCTCGTTGTTCGGGTGTCTCGGACGCTCGTTGAGCTTTCAGCCGTTCATTTCTTCGCTCCTTTTCAGCCAACTCCCGTGGTAGCACTTCTGTATCGGTAGTATCACTCTTTTCCTCTTCTATGTTGAATGCGCACGCCTATTCTCTGCCAAGCGGTTATATAGTCGGCCTCCGCGATAAACACGCGCTTGCGGCGAACGTCAAACGATGACGCATAGAGCGCGGCAGTGGCCACCTGCGCCGCGCGTGACGTCACGCGCGGCAGCGGCGAAAGGTCAGGCGACGGAATCGGCGGCGGCCGCCTGCCCCGTGCGTGACGTTACTTGTGTTCCGACATACGCCGGCTCGCGCGAAGCGCGCCTCCTTGCTCGAGGCGAGGGAAGTACTCTATCTCTCCCTCGCCTCTTATATGAGGTGAGTTTTCATATATAATAGGGAGTCTAAAATAAAATTATGAAGGAAAGAGGTGTGAAGAAGACGAAGAGGTTGGCGATAAGGAAGACGTGGATTAATCGAATAAAGAAGATGAAAAAGTTCGGTGATTGGTGGAGAAGAGAAGAAGACGACGACAAGGCTTACGTGGACTAACGCCAAGACTATAAAAGGGCGAGGGAGAGCGAGGCACGAGGGGAGAAGACCAGAGAAGCGGAGGCTCTGGCGGGTCAGGGACGCTTCGGCGGGAAGAGAGCGACGCCGGCCACTGCTCCAGTGAGCTCGCGTTCTACGGCTTCGCATCGTGGACTTCCTGCCGTTCCTGAGCCTGTTCCGGGGAATTAACTGAGCACGCTACCACCTGCTACTCCAGGGGTGTCTCCAGCGCTGTTGCCACCCATCCGGGTGGTGCTAGTGTGTGCGTGACGTAGGGTGTATTAAATGTGCGTCTGTGTGGGTACACCTGTCGCCTAGTCCATTCTTTCGGTCCGAGTGTTCTCCAGGGAGATCCATGACATGAGTGCTTCAGCCCGTATCGTGTGTGCGCTCCCGCTAATAAAGTTTCGCCCACAACTCTGGCGCCAGCTTGACCCCAGATAACTACATACAGCCTATAGACATCTCAAATACAGCACTTGGTGGACAGTGTGTATGTCCAGTAGATATCCAGATTTAGACACATAACATTCAGGGATATAGTGGATTATCAGAAATGCATCCGTACCTCTAAAATAGGACGTTCTACAGATGTCACGGCTGGACATTTGTACATCTAGTAGATGTGCACAGAGGGAGAGTTTCACGTCTAAAGTACTTCCAATGCATTGGTATAGATGGCTCTGGAAAGAACCTGCTTAAAACTTTGCTCGAAACGGGTCAGCAATATTGAGAACAATGAGCACAAATTACCTTAGGTAATTGGGGCCGTGCATTTCGAGGCCCTTCAGACGGGCATTACGACCGAACTGTTTAACGCGGGGGTTCTGGATGGTGTCAAGCGATTCGGCATGTTGTGATGCACACGTTTATAAAAATTATTAGCTGATATAATGAGGAAATATGCCGTATATAGCGAAGGTGGCTGTAAGTCGCAATAGGAGTGCAAAATACATAAGGTAGATGGCGCTCCTTGTGACTTAGAAGTAGGGTGCCTCGATGGGGGCATCCAGGCACCCTAGCTAAGCCGGGTGTCAGCGACGGCGCCGGAAAAAAAGTCTGCTGGGACGTTCCTTGTGTGTGCTACGAGGGTCCGCGTTCGACGGCGCGGCGTAGACGGAGCCCCCAGTGGCGGCAAAAGCACTCAAGGGAAAGCAATTCAGCTGGAAGAGGGGAGATCGGCGACAGCCGGTCTCGTTTTGGAAGCAGCCAGCACACATGTTTCTACTGTATATGGCTGCAAGCAACTTGAGTGGGATTGCTTTCGGGCCTGCCGCCATGGACCGCACGGAGAAGACCCAGGTGACAGCTGCGTCCAATTACCGAGCCATACTCGTTGAGAGTGAACGACGAAAACTAAGGGGTTTAAGCACAACCGGACCCCCTTTCCATAGTGTCGGCACGTGTCGAACGCCGCCGCCGCCGCCGCGGGGAGACGGGCGTTATCTTCCCCAATTGCCGTGACCGTGCCGGGGACAAAGGGCCTCGTTTCAGCGGGCCTGGCCCCGTGACAAGACGGCGGGCATCATCACCAACACTCCCGAGCACATCCTAGGACAAGGGACCACTTTCCCGGCCTTTTAGTGACCTCGCGTTCCGGCCTTGAGTGGCGAGTGTCATTTGATGGAGAACGGAGATCGGTGACCCGCGGGAACCGTCAGCGGGCCAGAGACCGTCTACCACAGCCGACGCTACCTCGACGACAACCTTCTTTCCCTCGGACTTAACACGTGACGGGGGCGAGACCATAAGTGCGGTGGTGTGTTTGTGCGCCCAAGTGAAAGCCCTAGGCCCCTCCCACTCCGGAGTGGGCGTCCTCAACCTAGGGAATGTGGGGAATAAGAAGGATATAAAAATCGACAAGGAGTACGGAAGAAAAGAACGCTCAGGACCGCTCAGGACGACATCGTTCGCCTAGGGGGCCTTCAGCGCCGAAGCCCGACGGCGTGCAGCTTCTGCCAGCAACCGTTCGAGCTCAACTCCGGAGCCCCTCCATCGTCCCCATGAAGTCGTCGGCACGTAAGCTCGGACACCCCAGCCTCTGATGTATAATCATAATCATGTATAATTATTGAATATATCTGTTTGTTTAAACTGAGCCATACGGTGTCTCTTTGCCTCTCCGTCCCGTGTGGACCTGCGCATTATGGGGGGTCGTCACACTGCTTATTTATGCGCAGGAATGCGAAAGAACGCGGGTTTTCACACGACGGCAGTACGCGTTGTAATTTTTTCTGTTCTTTTGTAGTGAAAGCTACTCTACCCTAGCCGGAGTGATTTCACCCGTTTTGGCCATCTGATTCTACTGCGCAAGCGTGAGTTTTGCCACCGGATGGATGAATGGATGGATGGAAAAAACTTTATTGGCGGAAAATTTAGTGTTCTTCACCCTTACGGGTCACTGGGCGCCGTGGTCGATCCTCGGTACAGAATGCGGCACTTGACAGCTGCCAGCGTGGCTCGGCGTACGAGAAATCGTTGCGATTCCTCGTCCTGGCTGGCCAGCAAGTGCTTCCACTACGTCACACTCGGGTGGTCCATTTTAGGCTCTAAGTCTGCCTTAGGGCAGGTCCATCTGACATGCTGTAATGTAGGTTTACCCTAGTACCACGGACGTTCGTTTACATATTGTATAGGGAAAATCTTGTGTAGTTTGTGCAGGTGCGGGTAGGTACCGGTACATGAGAGCAGCGGCTAAACGGCGCCATGTAAACGCTACACGTCGCCAGAGTTGGAGACATAATGTGCAATAATCGAGTTTGTTATCCTGCTACTTTCAGCCGGGACGTTGCGTCCACTGACGATGGATTTTGTTGGCCCTTTGTCCACCACCAATGCAAATGCCTCCGCTAAGTGCAAGAACATTGCATGCGATTTTCTCTAACCACGTGTTGTTAGATGTCCGTGAAGCGGTCAGGCAGGGTTCAGTAATGCAGCGAGCATCACTAAAAACGTCATCTGCACGCCTGCCCTTTGCGTGGTAGTGCGGGAATATGTGAAGAGGTAGCAGGTCTAATATGGTTTTGTCAAGCCATTATCTCGAAGCCTCCGAAGCAGGCGCATGTGCGAGCCACGAATTACAAACGTGCGTAGCCACGATATTATGAAGTCCGGGGTATGCGTTAATTCGGGAAACCTTGACGAAGCGCTACCCACTTGTGTGGCACTTGAGCACTCGAGATGAAAATGCGAGCCGGTTCCACGATCAAAATGGCCTCATGGCGATGACACCACTCCACCAAATTGATTGGCTTCTATCGGCCACACTGTATGCCACCGCGATATTTCAGCGCGGCCTCAATGATAGATGCCGCTAACGTGACAAAACAGAAAACCAACGACGTAGCATCGGGCTGCACCTGCCCTTCTTGCATGCCCGTGCAGCAGCATTGGCACGCGGCTTCGTTCGGTCGGTGTTGTGGTTGCTACGGTGGGTACCGGCCGTCAACAATCGTGTGTGGGAGCTTCGCGCGAGCCGAAGTCCCCAAACCAGCCACCACCACACGTATGCAGTTAGGCACCGCTGCGGCGCACGCAACCTCCGCAGGGAGAAGAGCGGCAGAGCGGGCTCGCAGCAAGGAAACAGGTTTACATGTCCTCAAAGGAGACGTTTGTTCCCGAATGCTGCGATCGTACCTGCATGTTGTCATAGCACAGTAAATTAATGCTAAACGCATTGCTATGGCCACGCAGTTTGGTCGACTGTTTAAAACACACTGTCGTGCTTTAGTCATTGGCTCGTATTTCGTTATACGCAGCAATCCATATTGAAATTGAAAATTGGTTTTCGGTGAAAGCAAACGGCATCGTTTCCAATCAGGCGTTCAAAATGTCGATCCATATTTGACGCATAATAACTGGTTTTTGGGGAAAGGAAATGGCGCAGTATCTGTCTCATATATCGTTGGACACCTGAACCGGGCCGTAAGGAAAGGGATAAAGGAGAGAGTGACAGAAGAAAGAGCTGCCGTAGTGGAGGGCTCCGGAATAATTTCGACCACCTGGGGATCTTTTAACGTGCACTGACATCGCACAGCACACGGGCGCTTTAGCGTTTTGCCTCCATAATAACGTAGCCGCCGCGGTCGGGTTGACGCAGGTCCGCATTTTTAACGCCTAGTTGGAAAAGATGCAGGTTGAACACTCCGCAGCGGCAGAGATCTCGACACACGTCGCGCACACCGCAGACAGCGCTCCACAACCCAGCTGCTGGTTTTCGTCTGTTAGTACATACGTAGCCAACGCAGTCGTGCCCAGGCGACTTGTACTTTCAGGAGGATGACACGCACATGTTTAAGCACTACAAAGCCTGCTTGTAGTGCATTTCGCAAAAGTGGTTTGGCAGCCAGGGGGAAGATGGCCCCTGATGCCGCAGAGTACGCGTGAACCGGTCCCGGTGCGAGAGTGTAATACCCTAGTTACACGGCCGACTTAACCGCGGTTAAGTTTACCTCAGTTAATATTAACCACAGTTGTGCGCTGTTAGACGGAGAGCCTAACCGCAGTTATGCCACTAACCATGGTTAATCGGTAACTAAGGTTGGCTACCTCAGTCAAGCGGCTAACTGACAAAATGGCTGCCACCATGTCGGCTGAGCCCGCGATGCCCGCTGCCACATCAAGTGAGCAGAAGTGTGTGAACTGGTCTGTTGCCACAACAAAAGCGCTGATACGCATCTGGGAGGACAATTTCTCTGCTCTGCGGTCAAATACGCGCAATGCGAAAATATACAACGCCATGGCGGACTCCCTGAACGCAGGCCTGCCGGCAGATGAAGGGCCGTATTCAGCAAAACAGATCCGGCAGAAGCTAGAAAATCTCAATAAGCACTACCGGTGAGTACGAAAGCTATTACATATAATGGTGTAGGTTACAAGCTCTTGTGCTTTTTAACGCTGGTATCCGGTGCGCTGCACGTACGCACAAACATTCGCCGTGCTGCACGGTGCTTCGTCCGGCATGACAGCTACTTTGCTGTAGAATACATCACTCTTTTTCTGGCTGACCTGTGATGTGCGCGGATCGTTACTGCCCTGAACTCGGCTCGTTTGAACTGACCTCTTGTATTTCTACTAAAGGTAACCGCGTCAAGTGCAGTGTTTTTCGGCAGCGTCTCCTGAATTGACTCCTATATCGCCCAAAGTGATGTGCTCCAGCAGCACGCAGGTCTGTTTCGTTCTTGACGCTCTTTGGAGCGCATAGCATCGCATGCAGGCGCTTGGCAGTGCGAACGTCGCTGACGTAGTTTTCACGCGCCGTATAATGACGATAAATGGGGTTAGTTAATGGGGAGAGTTCGCGCAACAGTAGAAGGTCCTGCCTTAAGCTAGGTTAGCTTGCTACGTTTTTCGCAGCCTGTCGGCGGTCATGGTCGGCGGTATTAGTAAATGCTCGGAGGCTGTATAGAACTGGTATTCACTTTATATTTTCCGCCCCAAATTAACCGTAGCAACAGCAAAGTAATATCGACGTGAAATCAGGTACCTGCGCTAGCACTGTTGACACTTTAGATGTACTACTTTATTTACTGAATGTGCTGACCAGCATGCTTGTCCTCCGATTCTGCAGTCTTTCAGTCTATACAAAGACAGGCGGGATATTTACTTCTTCCATATGGGTAGCTGGTTCTTTCCTGTTTGTCTTTAAACGAAACACTACCCGCCTATAAATTTTCTGATGCAAAGTTTCATGGCATAAAACTACCTTTGTTTCTAGGAAGCTGAGGAGATCTGGCTCAAGCACTGGATCAAAAGGCATTGAATGGCCATTTTACTGGCTGCTTCACTCTTTTCTTGGAGCGCTGCCAGTGAACGACAGCAGCCTGGAGCAAGAAAGTGTAGAGGTAATCACTTATTCAGAAAAACTCAATCTGACAGTGCCTGCAAGTATGTGTATTTTCTTCACAAGTATTGTAATCCACCATGACTAGCAACGCTGCAACAAGGAAATGGTTTTTTTGCCTCGGCAAGATGACGTGTTATAGCCATTACAGCTATGTCGTTCGAAACACTACACAACACAAATCAAGTGACTAAAATTTTTAAAGGACATGTCTCATTCACTTTGTTTTATTACAGACAACAGGATAAACTCATCTTAATATGTATGCACTTTGCTTCAAAGCAGATAGTGAAAAAAGAACATGAAAGAATTTGAACATGTTCAAGAGCCAACAAGCAAAGAAAACCTGTGGGAAACGACAAAGTGAACAAGATGGTGTGATGCATAACTCTGTGAAGTGTTTCCAATAAGCTGCACATGATTTGATTGTGTTTGAATGTCATCACACATAACACAATTACAACACACTGCATTGTGCGCTTTGAGAGATCTTTGTTGTCAGACTGTACTGATACTCTCCAAGACGAACAAATTGCGGTACAAGAAATGCATTGCACAACACTTTCTGCACCCCGGTTAATCCTAAATTGCCTTTGGGTCCACTGTTTCCAGCAGCTGGCCGCAGTTAAAGGAATAGGATGCGAGTATTTGCATTTTAAAAACATGTGGCAACCCTATTATATTACTTCATAGGTGTTCCTTAATAGGAATTTAGTCTAATCAAGTATAATGTCAAATATTTCATAAAAGGAAGAATCCACACTGCATTTCCCATCATAAAATGGCTTGCGAGTTGGAAGTCGTCATTTCTACCCTTTTTATCCTGCTCATTTCTCTGAGCTTTCTTGATAACTTATCGAAAATCTATTTTGGGCCTTGTCTAGCAGCTAGGTTTCATATCCTGCAGCTATGTGGCATACATATTTATAGTTTTTAACTTTTGCTTGGTATTGGCAGGTGCCAGAGGCTCCTGAAGATGGAGCTGGAGAGGTTCTAGCAACCTTTACACTTGATGCTGACCATGAAACAGCTGAAGACACCATGGCCCAGAGAACCATGGCCCAGCCCAGAGAAAGCAGCGACAGCACCACAAGACACCGAAAAAGACCTGCGAGCTCGCTTTTGCAGGAGCTGCTGACAATGCAGCAGCAAGCCGATGACCGGGCAGCCAAGGCCGCCAGAGAAAGTTGCACAACAACATCGCAGAACTCCTTAACAATGATGTTAACTGAGGAGCGACTGACTCCAAACACGTTTGCCACAGTTCTTGCGCGGAAGTCGCAAGACGATATATGGCAATTGCCACACGTTTATGCAGCGGTATTGCTTTCCGCATATTTCAATTCAATTCAATTCCATTTATTTTTCAGAAAATTCTGGCGGCTGCCTGGACTAAAAGCTGTAGGTATACAGCTTGACGAGGCCCAGGCGGCATTACAAGGCATAGAAGCAGACTTTGTTGAGAACATTTACATACACACACACAAAAAAACGAACACATAGGTTACAGTTTTCACAAAAAACAGGACAGCCAGAAAGCACAAAATCATCAATAAATTACAATAGGGAAATACAGAAAACATATTTACATAAGATACAAGGGAGCAGCTGTACTTGGGCGCGAATTATACGTCAGGAATTATTTTTGAAGAAATAATTCACGCAATGCTTTCTTAGTAGGGTTATTTATGTCTTTATATCTATTTAAAATTACTGGAAGATTGTGCTGTAGTGCTTGGAACTTATAGTCAGTGCGAAAATGGGGAACTAACCAAGTGTCTGTGTTGCGAGTATTAACTGTGTGATCGTTCTGTTTCAGTAGCGCAGTGCCTTCTATCATAGACCTAAAGGATGACGACAGATGAAATGAAAGCAATATTCGGAATTCATACATACTTTGAATTTTTAAGACACTGAATGTTTCAAAAGCTTGCCGTGTGTGGCTTAGGTAATCAAGATTGGCAATGTGACGTATAGCTTTCTTTTGCAGAAGGTAAATTTTTTCTAGGTTGGTCTTAGTTGTTGTCAACCAGACTAATGAGCAATAGCTTATTTGCGAGACAAATAATGCATTATATATTTGAAGCTTTATTTTACCAGGAAGGAACGCGCAGCAACGAGCAATTGCACCTGTTACCAACGAGAGGTTTTTTATTATCTTCTCAACATGCGAATCCCATGTAAGGTGTGAAGAAAATGTTACACCTAGTATGGTGTGTTCGTGAACAATTTCAATTTCTTCACCACCACAAATGATCTTTTTTTCTAGACGAAAATTTTTGTTTCTTGCACAAAATAACATAACTTTCGTTTTTGCAGGATTAATTTTTAGTAGATTAATATCAGACCATTCACGAAGCCGATTAAGAAGTTGATTAAACTGGTGACTAGTTCATTCACATCAGGACAAGAGAACAAAATCGTGCAGTCATCAGCGTAAATAATGAATTTTAAACCTTGGTCAATGTTCACAATACTGTTTAAATAGACATTAAATAGCAGAGGGCCTAGTACACTTCCCTGAGGTGTCCAGCCTCCTCATGCGGTCACATACATTTAAAATGTATTCAAATGTGCCTCTTTTCATTCTAAAGTTATCCCTAAACTCAGCCTTTGGCAAGTGCGGAAGCTTTGCTTCGTACCATGAAGCTTCGCGCGGATACGCCCACACACTCCGCTCGCGAGAGCACAGCCTTGCAGCCAGAACTTGGAGGCGCCGGCACGTATGTTCGGCTCGTTCTTGCTCGCTTGCTTGTCTTCAAGTTCGCCAAGAATGGCAAGCTGTCGCAGACGTAACTGCTGCATTTACATTTCATAAGCGGCGAACACAGCGAGGAGCTTGCTCTCTTCCTCCCCGCCCGGCATAGGCTTGCTCTGAGCCATCGCTATATATGCACGACTTCCCACCGACGCACAGCACTGTCAACACTTCATGTAGTAAAATACACTTCAAACACGAAGAAAAGGATGGAATAGAATTGAAAATATACTTAAAACAGCAAAGTACACTTATTATGACACGAGAAACAATCTGAAATTAAATAAAACGAAAACAGCGAGAAGAAAACGAAATAGCTCAAAGTGCCCAGGCGATGGCAAGCAGCGAAGGAGGATTGCCTTGGCTCTAGCATCGGCTACGGTGTCGACTGCGCCCCATGTTGAAAGACTACCTTCATGTTTTGTCTGAATTTAAACAACCTCGGGTAACAAGTTTAGATGCACAGGCGATACCAAGCTTAGTTCACCAAAAGAACTTCCTATCACAGTGTTTTGTTAAATGTTTTGTGTATCGCGGGAATAAAATTGGCCTTATAATTGTGTCTGGAGCAGCAGTCACGTGACCAGCGCCGAACACGCCCATGGGACACGTTTTCGCGTGTAACACCGCCAAACTGAGGTTAGCGATAACCAAGGTTATCTCCGCTTAACCATGGTTACGGTTAACCGCGGTTAAGTCGGCCGTGTAACTAGGGTATAGTACTCTCGCCTATACTTCGTTCACGTGCAACGCTGTGAAAGTTACGGAAGAAGACGCCATGACACTGAAGGAAGGCGTGTTACTTCGCGTTTTTTTCTGGTCGAGTGGTCTAAGGCACGAGAAAGCGACAGCGTGTCGTCGGCAATAAAAGATAATTTATTATAATGCTCATAGCCAATTAGTTTTGAGGAAAGCAAAGGCGCACAAACAGTACAACTTCCCGGTGGGCAACTCAACCTCGCCAAATGGAAGGGAAGTTAGGTGGGAGTGAAAGAGGAAGGAGATGAGTGCAATCAAGAGCGCTACATTTGGCAGCGTTGCACCGTGTGTGTGAAATGTATAGCTGCTCTTTCGCGGTTATCCAAAGTGGATGATGCAGAGCTTCATCTCTGCCACCATGTGTTACGATAGGCAGACATTGGGCGGCCAGCAAACAGTGCCGCTGAAAATCAAGAGTTCGCTAAATAAGTACTCCGCACCTCATTTTAATGAGAAAACATTGCTACTAGCATCATTACGATAAATGGCGGTGACGTGTGTGTGTAAAATCCGAGCGATGACAAGAATATGTGGGTGTCGTCATCAGCGACCGTAAGACGCACTCAGCCAGCCGGGCACCGCCACTTCAGACAATTCTATACATCTCATTCGCGCATATATATATATATATATATATATATATATATATATATATATATATATATATATATATATATATATATATATATATATATATATATATATACACTCTCGCCTCTGGTCGACCTCCATAAGGCGCTAGTTTTGCTGTGATTCGTACCCAAATTGTGACACAATCATTTGTCGTACAACTTTTCCGATTTCTCTTTACATTTAGCTTGCATGTGCTAATAAATTCGGAGGCTAGCTTGCGGTAGGGATTTCAACCGACGATAAAATAACCTTCCATTGTACGCCTTCCCAGACTTTCGTATCACAATTGTGGTGCTGTACCGCTCGCCATGCAAAGTTCCGGGGGTGTCTTATACCACAGCGACCCCTAATTACATAGTGCTGGTAATGCAATGGCATTAGAAGGAGGCTAATGATGCCTTTATTGGCAGTCGCGTAATTTCCACTCAGGGGACGTCACTTCTCTTCTGCCAGTGTGTATATCTGGTCCGGTGACATCACTTTCCTCCAGCCAATCAGCGAATTTTATGACCGAAATCACATTTTTTTTGACAAGGCCTCTAATATTATCGCCTTCAGAAATGCCCCAGTAAGGCACCCTTAGGCAACTAACAAATCCTGCCGTAAAGGCCGCGATATAGGAATGACAGATTATGCCCCGTAAATTTTCAACGACCTGGACCCAATAAGAGATGGTGGTGCGCTGGACGCGTGCATAACACGAAGTACCGAATATTATCATTAGCTGAGAAATGTGCGGGGTGTGTTTTGCAAAGCGGCTCTGCGTAAACATCCCACATTTAGAATTTGCGCCTGCGGTTTTCGCCACATCTTATTCATGTCCTCATGCATTTTGTCCCAGGCGTTCCCACTGGAGAAGAGGAACCTATGGTTGTCGAGCCCAGTGAGGTGAGGACAACATTCCGTATTCACACTGTCCTTTTCCCTTGATGTGCGTTGCATGGTCAAACCTGATGGCCCCGGCTGGTGTTAATGCTCAATAAATTTGGTGTTATTTCGGTTCTATTGGGGTTTAACGTCCCAAAGCGGCTGAGGCTATTGAGGGACGCCATGTTGAAGGGCTCCGGAAGTTTTTACCACTTGGGGTTCTTTAACGCGCACTGACATCGCACTGTACACGGCCCCCTAGAATTTCACCTCCATAGAAATGCGACCGCCGCGACCGGGATCGAACTCGCGTCTTTCTGGTCAGCAGCCCAGCGCCATTAACACTGAGCAACCGTGGCGCACGTTTAATATATTGCGTGGGCCAAACCCACACCATCAGGTCTGAAGACGTCCAGTTAAAACCTCCGGTTTAAATCCATCGATATACATCGCCAGGTGTTTGCTGCTGCACCTGCACATTCTGCGCGCTGATATCCAATGACCATGGCCTCTATTCGATGGTCAGTGTGACTGGCGTGGCAGCGACCTTCTTCAGACTAACCGGCGTTCCGGCCAGCGTATTTGTGTGCAACGGAAAACTCGTGCAAAAATTAAATGTGCCCGTCGACAATGCGGGCGAGAGGAGAGACTACGCTCACTACCGAATGTTCGCTGGTAAACTAAGTGATATAAAAAACGTTTGTTTGAGATACAGCGATCGCTTTTCAGCGGTCATGCCGGCGACGTATACGTACATCATGAAACGAGCGCGATAAATTAACATCTTGCGTCTTAGACTAAAATTTCCTCATATATTTAAGTTTACCATGTGGTTCTTAGCTGTAATTGGCATTGTTTAGGGCAGCCTCGGAGCATCGAACATTTCTCATTAGTAGCGGCGCGCGAATATCCAAAATCTTTAGATAGCGGATCGGATACCCTTGCACTCGATTCGCTGAGCGAATGAAGTAGTACATGTTGAAAATTTTGCAAACGAATTCGACTTCGCTCTCAGGTTTTCGAGTAGTTTTGGAATATTTGGCACCAAGTTCAATTTGAGGCGCCGTAGTTGTTTTTTTTCGAAGGCAGTTTTAAAAAAAAATAATTAGATCTGCACTTGTTGGCTTAGCACATTAATCAGCGAAAGCTGATTTGCCGCGATGCCTCAGTGGTTAGGTGCTCGGCTACTGATCCGGAGTACTCGGGTTCGAACCCGACCGCGGCGGCCGCGTTTCGTTGGAGGCGAAACGCTAAGGCGCCCGTGTGCTGTGCGATATCAGTGCACGACAAAAATCCCCAGGTGGTCGAAATTATTCCGCAGCTCTCCACTACGGCACCTCTTTTTTCCTTTCTTCTTTCACACCATTTCCTTACGGCGCGGTTCAGGTGTCCGTAGATATGCGAGACAGATACTGCCCAATTTCGTTTTCCCTAAAACGAATTCTCAATTTTCTTCATTCGCATTAGTGGCCGGGAGTTAGCGGCACGCCGATTTTGATGTTTCACGGGCGACTGCCCGGTGGGGTTATCATAGGCACCTTTTGGCGTCGATACGCTCATGTGCATACTCGAGCTTCTTCCATTGGCGGTCTTCGGTTAGATGGCGTTTCCGAAGCGCATCGGAACGGACACGTTGCTTACCTCATGGTCATCGCTTCAGCTCAGTAAAGCTCTTCAGCAAGAAGGGTTTACATTTTGCCTCATATTATATCTCATATTCGATGTACTGTCACTAGATAGAAATTTCTAATTACAGGCAAATACACACACCTAAGAAGGTTATGACGAGGGTTGTATATTACTCTACGAATAAAGTCATGACTTGTTTTATGACAGCCATGAACGCCGCCACTGTGATCATGAGGGAATAATCAGTTTATCGTGATGTCTTTGAATGTTACTTGGTCTTTTCGCGAACACCGTGCATAAAATTCGTTTTTTTTTTCTATCTGAGAAACATAGGTAACTTCCGGTGCAGGCCGTCGAAGCTGCTCTTTTTTTAACGCAGATGTTAACAGAAATGGCAAGGAGGGGTTTTGTAGTTGCATGTAAACTTATACAGAGTACTCTACTCGACGTGTAAGTGGGTACATGACAGCTTGGCGCAATTACTTTCTCATTCTCGCCATTATTGCCGTGGTAGGGGGTAGGAACTCTTTGTGCCCCCTTACTACTCTCGGTGCTCTACAGAATGTTGTGAACAGACTTAATCCTCACTTAGAAGCCTCCAGGACAGGCACGTCCCGGACATTCGTCGAACATGAGGTTCCATAGCTCAAAACTACGAAAAGACAGGACACAAATGGGGAGGGGGGGTGCTTGCGTGTTGTCCCTTCATGGTTGTGCACTATGGAATCTCATGTGAATTATTTTTATTCTTACAGTTATCGTTGTCATTTAGCCACATGGCTATAAAGCTCAGTGTCGATCTCCTGTGTGCGTCATGCATTTCCAGTTTCATTTCGCTGTTCCTTTGCGCTTATTTCTTCCTTCCTCAGCATTTATTTTATTTTCGTCCAGGAAACATGTATCTGAAAAACTCTCTGTGCCCCCAAATTTTTGGGCAATCTCCCCATGTGGGCATGTGCCATTGTATGATGGTAACAACAAAAACAACAGCAATTAAAAACTGTTCGAACTTCAACGCTGTTGGATATGGTTCTTCCTCGCCTCAGCTCCGACAGATTTGGCGACCCGGCTTCGAACGCGCAACCCCATCCTCCTACATGGATTTCCCTAGTTCTTCCGCCCTTCCTACCGCCGGTGACCCGTCCCAGAACGCTCAGGCTCTTGGTGCTTCGGTGGCCGCGTTCCAGCTAGTCAGCCTGCCACCATTTTCGCCCAATAGCCGCCGCGCCTGGCTCCTGCAGGTTGAGGTTCATTTCCAGCTGCGACGTATCACCAGCCAGAAGACCATGTTCCTCCACCTCGTGTCGTCCCTGCCTCCTGACGTCGCTGAGGACTTCACGGACGTAATCAGCTTGCCGGACTCGGCTCGACCTTTCGACACGTTGAAGGCAGCTATCATCGACCGCAAGTCAGCGTCCGAGGGCAGCAAACTCCTGCAGCTCCTCAGCGCTACAGAGCTTGGTGACAGCCGCCCTTCGCTGCTCCTCGGTCGCATGCGCCAGCTTCTTGGAGGCTCCGCTTCTTAGCACGACCCCCTTCTGCGTGAGTTGTTCCTTCAGCATCTTCCCCAGCAAATGGTTCTTCCCCAAATGGGTATAAAACTTACTTGCAGCAATAAAGTTTTTCTCTCTGTCTCTGTCTGTCTTTCTGTCCATCCGTCCGTCCGTCCCCAACACATGGTTCCCATCCTCGCAGCTGAGGGTGATGTTTCATTAGACAAGCTCGCTGAACTCGCTGCCCGTGTTGCGGACTACTCACGGCTCCCTAACGTCAGCTCTGTGCCCAGTCCGCCTCCAACTACTACCGCAGACTCCCAGCTTGCCAGCATTGAATGTCGACTTGATGCTCTTGCCAGCCGGCTCGATGTCCTCGCGCCCTTATCACGTCGTTCGTCGCCAAATTTCCGGTCACTCCACTGCTCTCCGCCACCTTCGCATTCTTCAGAGCCCCAACCATGTGACGCGCGGCCCGACACCTTCCCTCGGCTGTATGCTGGTACCACCGTACCTTCGGTCTGCTCGCTAGTGCACCCACCCGTGCAAACGCTGCGACCGGCCACTGAAAGCGGCAAGTGGTGCAGGTGGACGGGTATGAAGCCTGTTTTATGTATAAGACAAGACCACTGGCGCTCGCGTCGTGGCCGACACGGGAGCACAGGTCAGCGTCATAGCTGCCTCTTGTACATATCGATGTCGCAACAGCCAGACCTCCCTGCTTCCAGCTATCAACAACTCGCCCATTCGCACGTACGACCGACGGTCCCTTACGCTTAACCTGGTATTGCGCCGTACGTTTCCTTGGATCTTCACTACCGCTGATGTCTCGCTAGCTGTTCTCGGTGCAGACTTCCTCAGCTTCTTCAACATAGAAGCCGACATGCAAGCTTATCGCCCCATAGATGTCAGCACGAACCTTTTCGTCATCGGCGTACTCTCCACCGCTGCGGCGACGGGGCTTGGCACTCTCGTCTCTGTTTCTCCGTATGCGAAATTTCTCGCTAATTTTTCCAACCTGACAAAGCCGCACACCAGAGGGTCACCAGTGAAGCACTCAATCACCCACCACATTGTGATTTCGGGGCCTCCGGTGTTTGCTCGCCCTCGCTGTTTGTCGGGAGAACGCCTCCCTATCGCTCGCCGTGAGTTCCAACACACTTGAACTCGGCATAGTACGCGCTTCCTTAAGCAACTGGGCATCGCCACTTCACATGGTGCCAAAGAAAGATCCGAACGACTTGAGTCCATGTGGAGATTACCGCGCCCTCAGTGCTCACACTTTACCAGACCGCTATCCACTTCCTCACATACAGGACTTCACATCAAATCTGGCTGGGTACACGATCTTCTCTAAAATAGACTTAGTGAAGGCTTGTCATCAAATTACCGTGGAGCCCACTGATATTCCTAAGATGGCCATTACCACCACATCATTCGGCCTCTTTGAGTGTGTGCGGACGCCTTTTGGCTTACGCAGCGCCGCACAGACTTTTCGGCGAACTATCAACGAGGTTACGCGAGGCCTCGACTTCATGTTCGCTTACATCGATGATCTTCGCGTCCCAAGTTCATCAGGTTCTGAGCACGAAGCTGATCGGCGCGCCCTCTCCAACCGACGTGATGAATATGGGCTCGTTATCAACCCGAACTAGTGTCTCTTTGGTGTAGCTACAATAAGGTTCCTCGGCCACCTCGTCACTCCACAAGGTATTTGGCCTGTCGACAGCAAAGTCAAAGCCATTCAAGATTTTCCAACCCCCACGTCACTTAAAAAGCTCAGAAAATTCTCGGGCCTCCTATACTTTCATCGCCGCTTCCCCCGAAGTGCACCTCTTTCCAGAAGCCTCTGACAGATCTTTTTGGCGACTAAAAAAAGGTTCTGCTGCGCCACTTTAGCAGACTGAAGACGCTGCAACTGCATTTTCTGCTGCCAAGAAGGCGCTCGCAGATACCACTTTGCTCATACCGCCAGTTCCTGATGCTCCACTGCGCCTCGTCCCCAACGCCTCTTGCATTGCCGTTGGCGCAGTTCTCGAGCAGCATGTCTCTAGTCGGCAGCCTCTCAGTTTTTTCTCCTAAAATCTGAAGCCACCTGAGACTAAATACAGCACCTTCGGTAGAGAACTGCTCGCTGTGCACTTCGCCATCAATCATTTTTGCCACTTCCTGGAGGGCCGGGACTTTCACATCATCACGGACCATAAGCCCTTGGAGTTTGCCTTCCAAAGGAACCACAGCATTTAGACTGCGCGCGAGGTCCGCCAACTGTGTTTTATCTCAGAGTTTACACTGCATCTCCGTCACGTCCATGGCCCGGAGAATGCCGCTGCTGATGCACTTTCTCGTGTCGGTGTCATGTCGTCCGATTCACCAGTGGACATGGCGGAGCTAGCGGCAGCACAGCGCAACGATCCAGAGCTGCATCGCGTTCGCTCCTGTCCATGTCCCTGTCCTCCGTCGAATGTCCACTGCCGTTTTCCTCCGATATCATTACGTGAGAGACGTCCACTAGCGTCTCGAGCCCCTGCCTACCTTTGGCTTTCCGTCGCACCATTTTTGATTAACTGCACCGCATGAGCCACCCTGGCATTCGTGCGACGCAGAAGCTGATCCCACCTTGTTTCCTTTGGTCAAGCATCAATGCCGACATCCGCCACTGGGCACGAACCTGCCTTCACTGGCAGCGCATCAAAGTTCACCGGCGTACCGTCACGCCTGCGTCTCCTTTTCGGCCGCCCGACGCACTGTTTTCCCACGTTCACGAAGACATTGTTGGACCCCTCCCACTATCACGTGGAACCTGTTATCTGCTTACGTGTGTGGATGGTTTCACCTGCTGGCATGAGGCGTTGCCCATTGCTGCTACAACTGCCGAGACCGTTGCTTCGGCCTTCATGGCCGGCTGGGTCTCGCTTCGACTGCCCGTGTGTCGTCACCACTGACCGCGGCCGCCAATTTCAATCGGCCCTGTTTTTTTACTGCCTAGGCCAATATTCTGGGCGTCCGCCACATCCATACGACCGCCTATCACCCTTCGGCCAATGGCATGGTGGAACGTCTGCATCGACTACTGAAGGCTGCCCTTACCACTGATCAGCCAAAGCAGCGCTGGTCCGACCACCTTCCCCACGTCCTCTTGGGCATTCGCTCGGCACTGAAGGCTGACCTCGGCAGCTGTTCTGCTGAGCTAGTCTACGGTGTTTCCCTCGTCTTCCTGATGAATTCTTTTCTCCTTTCACCCTCCATTAATCCATGACGCTTCCACGAGGCCTACGCAGCACATTTCGCCACATAACTCCTGTCACCGCTGCAGCCCGTCACCCTCAGTCCGTGTTCGTAAGCTAGGACCTGGCCTCGTGCACCCATGTCTTCATCCGCCGTGACCATGTCCGTCCACCCCTCACGCCGGCCTACGAAGGACCGTTCCGCATGCTCCATCGTGCGCAGAAGAGCTTCACGTTGACGTCAACGGCTGTGAAGACGTCGTGGCTGCTGACCGACTCAAACCAGCCTACGTGGCCACTCCTCTGCCCGTCGGCTCTCCACTCGCTCTCGCTTCGGCTGCTCCATCATTGTGCGCACCTTCCTCCAAGCACATCCGCTGGGCGCATCCTGTGGCTTCCGCTCTACGCGGGGGGGGGGGGGGGGGGGGGGGGGGGGGGGGGGGGGGGGGGGCGGCGCTGTAGCGCTCTTCGCGCCGCGCTCGGCTCGCAGGCCATGGCACGCGGCGCCGGATAAGAGCAAGGTGGGCGATGCAGCCACAGCGCTAGCAGCGCAATTAAAAACAGTTCGAACCTCAACGCTGTCGGAGCTGGTTCTTCCTCGCCTTAGCTGAGACAATGTAAATCGTATCAATAAAAAAACATAGATCATATTTGAAAAACGTTGCGATACCTGCTTGAACGTGATACTAAATTCAAAAATGCATCACCCCATGTGCATTCCAAATCACCCGCCAAATCATACCGTCCACCCATTTATGTGCTATATACTGCTTATTAACCAGGCCGTGTACACGTTTTCGTCTGTTTTTGGTGGTCACAACCTTTGGCCGGTTCTATCTGCACTACACTTCACAAACAGCAACTTCACTCTTCTGGCGGGCTGCACGAGTCAACCTATTTTTACGCGAACGTTTCTTTTTTGGGGGGGGGGGGGGGGTGGTTACGGGTACTTAATCGGAAACACGCGCCTGGATGACGACCGCGAGTACGGCGCGAAACACGGCAATCCTAGCACTAACAGCCAGCGCCATAATATTTAACCTGTGTGCCCGAGCCCCCAGTTTGCAGTACAGCGGCTGCTGAACACGGCGGAATAATACTCCTATACGCAGGTGCAGTCGCAAGACGCCACTCTCGTTGGTAAGAACTTGTTCGAGTTCCTGGCGTCGGGCAAGTCCACAGTCAAGGGCGTCCCGCTGGGAGTGTTCACTTTGAAGCCGCTGCCCAAGGGACTGCACTTCGGCCCGTATCACGGAGTCAAGGTGGACAGCATCGAAAATCACGGCTGCACCTGGCCGGTGAGCTTGTCCGGCCAGTGTGTAGAATACTCAGACTCAGGTTGTAAATGCTCTTATAGACAACGTTCGGAAAACCTGGGTTGCAGTTGCACTACGCTGCTCGCATTGTGACTCTGTCCCATACATGCAAGGGCATTCGAGGGGAGTTTCTCGTGGGGATAGATTATGCTGGAATACGTGCCATTGTTGTGTGAGAGGGAAAGATTGCAGCGGATGATTACAATTGCAAACCGCATATCGAGGATGCAATGAGCATGCGGACTTTCCAACGTCATTGTATAATACTGTACGGCTGCACTTAAATGCCTATAGTTATTATAATGTTAGAGGAAGAAGAGAAAAAAAGTGTGTAACGAGGCTCACGTATGGTTGTCAGTGCCTCACCATTTTGCTAAGCATTTTTGGCACGCAAAACATGAGACAAAACCATGGGACATCGCTGCATGAGTCACCAGATTCATTATTAGGGGCCTTTTCATTTTCCTTGCAAATTTTCGCGAAATCTCAGGTGTCGCTACCGGTGCGGGTGCACGCTAAAGCGTCCCGCTCACCGTACAAGAGTCGCACTCACAGGCCAAGCTGGAAGCTTGATCGTAAGCTGAAGGCTATGCTAAAAGGTTAAAAACAAAATATTTATTCGTTAGATGAATATTAATTACTCTTGAAATGAACTCCATGTTCTTGGACAAGCTGAATGTAGTAGTATTCATGCACTTTTAGCGAAGCTGGTGCTGGTTGTTTTATATCGCCGAGAATGGCACTATATATGCACGTCGCAGTGTTTGGTAGCCCGGGCTGTCCTTTGTTTTCCGCAAAATAAGTTGTCAGTAGACCAAAGTACCTTGTTCCATGGTGCTCTTCTGCCTGAGAAGCCTTTGCGCCATAAAAATTTACTACAATAATCATCATGATCTAAATAAGTTGTATATTTTAGTTCCACTTTTTCAAAAATGATACTGTCCGGGTTTCATTCTCCTACGCGCTGCTGCGAGCAATCGCGCCAGTGAGTGCACACGGCCACTGCTGGGAAGCCCTCAAAATCTCCAGGGAGTTCTGCGCTGCTCCATTGACTCGTACCGGGAGGCCGCGCGCAGCCAATGCACACGCGCAAAACATCCTAACGGCACCAGATGGCACCAGGTACCCGGCAGGCTGCGCGCGTACCTCCAGCGTCCGGGCCAATCAGCGCGATCAGCACGTAACACTTCGAAAGAGCCTAAATTTGTTAGGCCACAGTGGCGAGGGTAGCCGTTTTTTCATTATTCTTAAAACTGATATGGATATTACGGTGGACTACACACCTTTGAATGATTAATGAGCCTAACAGCAACAGTCAATGTGTTAACCATTCAATACTAGTTAACCATTCGGCTAGTTAGCACGTCTTAGCTGTATTCTGACGTACTGCATCGCTGACAATGTTACGCCAAAAAATCATTCTGACTCAAAAAGCCTATATTTAAAAGCGGTGTAGAATTTTAGGTGAAAATGTGCACAACAAAAGTACGCAGTAGACGTACGTGCAGTTACAACAGTATTGCATCCGTACGCGAGAACGTCACCACGTGGACTAATATATATACTCTATTGGTCCGCGTAGCATGGTAGTCTACACCGCTGTATATAAAATTGGGAACTTTGCGGTGTAGCGGAGAAGTTTTGTAAATACGCCGCCAGTGGACGCTGACTGTCAATTGTTCCAAGATTTAGTGTACAGGCTCCTATATTTGGGCGTTTGTTTTCCCTGCACCGCTCACAACTGTATTGGCTAAGCACGATCACCTGATTGAAAAGCATTCATGTGCAGTCCATTCGTGCAGCTAGTGTTCTGGTGCTTTGCGGCATTTTATGTTGACCGAGTGCTCATGTTCAGTGAAAAGAATTTTTCTTGTCAATAACGCGCAATTCCCCCATCACAAGTGTTCGCTATTTCTTGAAAAAAAAAAATTGTGAATTGTGGCGTTTGCAACAGATGGCGCCACACATCCACTTGGCGAGTATTTTGTGCGTATCTCATCTAGACTAGCCTTGGTGCAGCCGACGCATTGCTAGCAAGCTCTGTTGTTCAGCGAAACAGTAATCTGTTTAGACTAAAGCAAGTTCGACAGCCAGAATCAAGCGGATAGAAAGTGCACTCGCTCTAACCACTGTACCAAGTCCGCCTCCTGCCTGAGGGTTTGAGGGTTTCCCTGATGGTTTCGATGCTTGGGAGAGAAAATATGTTTGACCTACGCGCAAAGTCTAGGAACCTCTACATTAACTCCACCTGTTCCTACTTGTTCCTGTTCTGCAGGGTTCGGAGTCAAGGCCCAGCAGCAGGCTCTCATCATCCAGCCAGTCTTTGTTGGTGCATACTCCATTGCCATCGTTCATTGGCAGCCCGGGAAAGCAGCTGGGTCACATGGAACCGCAGCTGCAGCCTCTGGTGGAATGGGAGCCGAAAACAGAACGCTTCGCCGCGCCACCTTCGCCTTCGATGTACCTGAATACGAAGCAGTAGCGGAAGCCGAAACTTGTGTATTCGTGTGAGTGTCCGTGATGGGAGTTACCCTCCTGCACTTAAACTCTACGCACGATTACGTCTGTGGGGGAGTAAAAAAGAAGTAAGCTGTCCTCTAAGGCTCTCCCTTTACAAAAGAGAGTGCGTTGAGGACAGCTTTTTGTTTTTTTTAATCATTTCGTATTTAGAGTGATAGCCGAAGAAACCCATCACGTTCGTTGAGTGGCTTTGGCGTTCCGCTGCTCATCCCAAGGTAACGGGAAAGAATCCCTACCACGACGCATCCGCATGCCGATGGAGGTGAGATGCAACAACAATCGAAAGCATCCGATGTGTTATGCAATTTATGTGCGCCTTAAGGAATCCGAGGTTGTCTCTAATAATTCGTCGCCATCCACTACGCCGTCCCTTCCCTCATAGCCCGTGTGTCTATGACGCGCGTTGAGCTCCACATACTGCTAGCGAATCTGCGCCACAATTATTCCTGCCGGCTTTATACCGAGTGTTCCAAAAATTTTCAAAAATTGGTTTTTGGAGGAAAAATATGCCTTTTGCGGCATAGTAATACCAATGTTGGCGGCACCAGAAAATCTGGGAGTCGTCTTAAGTAGTAAGGTGGTTAAATAAATTTTATAATCAACTTTTTAACTGTCAGAGTTAGTAGCCCAATTGGAATTTGAGATCTGTAGCTAATCGTTAGTTATAGCCATTTCAGATTTTGGAATTTATACAGTGCTATTAGCCTTGGTGCTGTGGCTCGAAAATGTTTTGCTTTTCCGACTAGTTACGTGCACTGGAGAAGGTGTACTGAAAAACGTCTATGACGCTTTTCGCATACATCTAATATATGTTTTTGCAAGCAGAGATGTATTAGCGGAGATGTATAACAGTTTACCGAGGCCTCCTGGCCGCATGAATGTTACTGCGCGAGAAGTATCCGGTCAACCTGTATACGCCCCCGCTAATACGTATCCGGCACGCGAAAAACGTCTATTCTCGAGTCGCACCGCAACGCAGGCAACTTATACGGGCACGCCGATGATGCATACCACGCGCCGCTGCTGCGCCAAAGGTTATAGCTTTGGCTGTGCCATCAGCCAAATACTTCCAGTAGTTCTTGCAAGAACGATCGGGACTTGTGTGGTACACACTGTGTAATAGCGTGAGTGACGAGGGCCTCTCTCCTAACTATACAGTGTTGTGCGTTTTTATCGTGAACACTTAAAAAAATTTCCCCGCCACAACCGCTGGCTCATTTGCCGTGAAACTGCACACAGAGCATGCGTATTATGGTAACTTTTTTATCGTAGCAAGTTTCACAACGGTGCTTACTTAGTTGAGCCGTGGATGATGCGAAAACGTAATCGTCTACGTAGAGATCGGCAACCAAAACCCGCAGACGACGCTTTTTCGCTGAAGGGCGGCAGTAGCGCCATCTGTTTTGGGCAGTGGAAACCATAACGACAAGGCAGCCGAGGCGCGCATTGCAAACAATATTCTTTAAAAGGTAAAGCCTCGTTAAATCATTTGTTCTGATATTTTTCCGCTTAATTAGTCGAAAATGTTGTAAGCGCTTCAGAAGAAGCAGACGAAACGACAGGAACGGCATATTCAAACGGCCCGCGCGCCTTGCAACGCTCTCCTCGACGGCCTTGTCGGGACGCTTTGCGCTACCGCAAACAGATGGCGCCACTGCTGCCCTTCAGCGAAAAAGCGTCGTCTGCGGTTTTTGGTTGCCGATCTCTACGTAGACGATTATGTTTTCGCATCATGCACGGCTCAACTAAGTAAGTACCGTTGTCAAACTTCCTACGATACAAAAGTTACCATAATACGCAAGCTCTGTGTGCAGTTTCATCGCAAATGAGCCAGCGGTTGAGGCGGGGAAACTTTTCAAAGTCATCACGATAAAAACGCACAATACTGTATATACATATAGCGGTTGGTCATATTCTTAGCGTTTCTCTACCATATGATTTATAGTGTGAATATGTTCTACAGTTGAGTATCCTTTACAAAAACCTGCCTGATCATTATGCTGGTTGAAGTGCAAGGTTGTCCGGATTCTATTAGCGATTACCTTAGTAAATAGCTTGCAAGCAACGCAGAGCAAGCTGATCGGTCTGTAATTTTTCAAGTCCTTGGCGTCTTTTCTTATCAGTTAGGATAATGTTAGCGCTCTTGCAAACTTCTGGTACGCTCGAGGTCATAAGGCATTGCGTATACAGAGTGACTAGTTTTTCTACCACAATCTTTCCTTCGTCCTTTTGGCCAGGTGGGCGCAGATCAGGTGGGCGCAGATCTGCATTGCTGAGGGGGCGCGCTTCACGACTTTTGGCGGCGGCAAAGGTTCGCATGTGCGCAGGCTAAGCGCAGGCACCCAGGTATAGAGAAGGGGCATTTGAACTTAGTTCAAATCGGTTGCCAAGATGTAAGTTCTGCGTACGAACTTTAAACGAGTGCCATCAAGCACAATTATCGCCTTAAGCAACTGATGCCGTATAAAGGAAAGCTGGCGGAAGTAACTCAAGATTAGCTGTGTAAAGCGTGAGCTTTGGTCCAATGTAAAAACTTGAGATTGGACTTAAGACTACTGCAGTGCTTTGAATGCGTAAGGATTTGTCTCTCATTGTGTGTTACTATAGTTGATTTTTGTTTCCTGTCGAGTAACCAGTACAAATACCTCAAAGGCTTTTATGTTTGAGACCTTTACAGTAAGTGTCTTTAGCTTGAAAGCCTTTGGAGTGAAACCCTTCGTATCAAAAGCATTCAGGCTAAAAACATTGGTCCTACTGGCCTTGACCATATTGGCCATTGGGTGTCTACGTATACAATGGGTCCTCTGTTCACTCTCTCATAGTTGCTATGCAGCTGTGCTGATGTCGTCTTTGGGGTTCTGGGGCCATTTGGTACAGGCAACAACGCCGGGTTTCATTGGCTACGATCCGTATAAGGCTCGCGCATTATTTATCCTGTTGATGCTGTTTTAAAGGCAATTTCGGGAAGAACAGGTTGCGGACGCACACCTCGTCAGCCGACGAACTCCATTTGTTGTCATGGGCTTTTCTTTAATTTTTTACCGCAACCGCTCCGACCGCTGCTTTCGACGCACCAGAGTGGGAGGCTTCGTTGTCGTGGTTGCGTTGTGGTGCAAATTCTTAACACCTATTTAAGTTAATTGTGTTTGATCTACACCGCTCAATTTACCACCTCTCCCTTGGTGTGATGCATCGCAGGGTCCGGTGGCTATCACGACATCTACGACCATCAGAGCCAGTGCTACTCGGACGAGCTCGGCACGGGTTCGGACACACAGCTGTTGAACGAACCGCTGCCATCGCCGCCTTATCTTTGCTCGCCGCGACTTACGCACGACACGCCGGTGGAACCGACCAGCGGGGGCTACGACCATCCTTCGCCACACCAGGAGCCGCAGCTGGCTCTTGCACAGGAACCGCATACGCGACCAGAACTCTCTTTTTCTCGCCAGGAAATTCATCCAGAGCAAGAGGCAGTGATGCCTCAGCAGCAGTTCCTTCCACGACCGGGACCATCAAATTCGCGAGAGGAAACCTTGCCGCATCCGGAGCTGCCTCTGCCCCCGCAGTTCCCATGGCCACCGCAAGGGCCCACACTGCCAGGAGGACCCACTTCGCCCCCTCGACAAGAAGAGACCGGGCCATGGGGTACGGGACCTGGATTCCGGCCGCGATCTGGGCGGCTACAATTGCCGGGGTGGCCATACGTAGGGGAGCCTGTGTTTGCGGCGATCGCCAACCCGAGGAGGGCCGTCATGATGGACGACGGGACGTGGTACATCCTGGTGTATCCGGCGTTCCCCGAGAACGACGAATGCTTAGCCCGAGCCGTATGGCATTGGGAGGAAGGAACTCCCGTGGATGCCGTTGCACTATAACCAAGCTTGCGGCACCTGCGGATAGCAGCCAGCACCTGGGCGACGGGCTGGCGCCTTCCCTACTCGGGTTCTGACAGGTTGACTTTCACGGCTTAACTGCGACCAGGGCAGTCATCTTAAGAGTCGGCATTTGTTATTAGAGAGATTTAGCATAGCGATGACGTATTAGCGTAGACGTATACTGGCTTACCGGACACCTCCTGCTCACCAGCATTGGCACGGTGGAGCCAGGCAGGGCCACTGCGCGTGCGAAGGCTGTGTCCTGTAAACTGGTATACACCTGCGCTAGTAAGTCTCCGCCAAGCTAAATCTATCTATTAGCTTTCTGCACCACGCGAAAGAGAATGCGGGTTTCTTTTTAAATTTTTTTTCTTTCGGAGCACGGGTGGAGACCAGTATCGTGTCCTCGTAGTACAAGGTAGAGCGGCGGTTAAAAGGAGCGGTTTTTCAGGTTACGTGTTTTTAAGACGTTCCTTAACACTTGGTGTCATAGTCAGGGTACAAATCTTGCGGTCACTCCGTGAGTGTCCGCGAAATTCAGGCGAACTATAACGTTTTAGACCCTGAACCCTCGGCTATTTGATGCGCCGTTCAAGAAACTGTGTAGTCGTTTACGGCATTTTTTTGTCTCTCGGAGCGAAGCTAGATTTCGATGGTTGCGTCCCATCGCTGCTATACAATGGCAGCTTTTACATGTCTTAATATTTCCTAGTATTTTTGATCATGCTGCTGCGTGTTCAATTTTTCTTTCCAAGCACCAGGTGAATCATTTCTCTATCTGACCTTTAATGTCGTGTGCCTTATAATTCACTCTGCAGGCAGCACCCGGGTGATATATGGCACCTGTCTGAAGGTAGAGCTGGGAGTGATCCACTCCGACCGCTAGCTAGGTGCGAGTTCAAAAGTGGTCATCGTTTGCAGTCGGGTGCTGAAATCTGCAATTTTTGGATTCTGGGCTTGCTCTATAATTTGGTTCTATGTTGGGTTGTAGATTAATGACCCCAGCTGATTTTTTTCAGTTTTCATGTTGGATGTTAATATAGTTCGCTGCCATCTTTAGTGCACCAGGTGTTTTAGGGAAGATGATAACTATTTTTTTAAATAAGGTTTTTGAGGTAACGAGAAGCAATTTGCGGCATAGTAAAATGAGTGTTAGCGGTGGTCAAAAAACAGGCGAATCATCTTAACTAGCTAAGTGATCAACTGAATTTGAATACTTAACATTTTAAATATTACCAATATGCACCTGATTGCAATTAGATATATGTAACCGGCCGTTAGTAATAGCCATATAAGTCTTTAGAATTTCGAAAACGCCATTACTCTCGCCGCTGTGTCACAACAAAATTTGGCTATTTTGACTAGTTGCGACCACTGAAGGGTTGCTTTGCCTGCATACTTTCCGAAAGTGCACATATTTTAGCAAGATCTAGCCAAATTCTTTCGTGCCACAGCGGTGAGAGAAATGGCATTTTCAATTTCAATTTATTTCAATTTATTTCCCAGAAGGTTCTGGTCGGCTGACTGGGCTAAAAGCTGTGCGTAAACAGCTTGACGAGGCCCCAGCCAGCCGTTACAAGGCATAACAGCACACATTAAAAGAATATTCATATACATCGAGAAGAAAATAGTTGATACAACAATGAAACAAAAGGGTATCATAGATTCAAGTAAATGCAGTGAACATATAGTTATATTAAGAGGACACCAAAAATATCAGTTCGGCAAGTAACACTAACTGCAAGGAAATATGCATACAATCAGCTCAATAAATGACAGCAAATCTTACACACTTTATTAACACTTTAAACGAGAAGTTTGTTAAAAAAAAACTAAGGAAAACTGGAGAGAAATTTTTAGCTAAGAGAAAGAACATCAGGTTACATCATTACAAAATAATGACGAAATTCTAAAAACTGATATGGCCATTATTAACGGCTGGCTACAAATCTATATTTGCAGTCAGGTGCCTATTGCTAAAGGTTAGAAAGTTACCTATTAGAATTTAGTTAATCACTTAGACAGTTAAATAATTCGCCTGTTTTTTGACGTCCTCCAACGCTGGCATTACTATGCCGGAAAAGCTTCTCTTTACCTCAAAATCCCTGTTTTCACTCACTAGTGATAACCTTCCCTGAAATACCTGTTTATTACTGGCCACTTTTAGACCATCGAATTCTCGTTGCCTTTGTTCATTTGCCGTTGAGTGCGAGGATTATTGTCCCTAATGGACCAGGTATGATCTCATTTTTTTCATTTTCTGCATTTTTATTGTACAGGTATTTGTGTGCAGTTATGTGTCTCTTATGCTCGTTTCGTATCTGGTAAGCAAGGCAGACGAAGCTCGTTTTCTGAATAAAATTTTAGAAGCAAAGTCTGGTTTCGATTTGTGAGCGACACATTGTGCGCGCACTCCAGGTTGTCTCAGCCGTTGTGCCACTTGAAAGGTCACCGTGTGACCTGTTGTTAACTTTTTGAACTGATAATTGCATTACGACCTTCAGAACTCTCCCTCTATGCTACGAGGAGTCGCCTATATTGGTGCAGAAATGGATTTTACGCAACTTACGACAGATGTTTCACCCATTTCTGCGTATGCACCGCGCAGTTCACTTGGATAACAATTAAGGTTATTTCTCATGTGTAGCAGTAGAGGCCACACTTGTGTTGAAAAGCGGCCATTGTATACATACATGATATGACATAACGTGCGCCATAATGGTGATTCAGGCATAGCTTTGCCATGCAGGCCAGAAGAAGCCCTTCTTGCAGTGCTCCTGGTTCCAGAAATGGTGGCTGCTGTGATGTCTATGCAAGCTATATTACCCTGTATACATGGCTGTTTCTTGCAAGTCGTCCGTAGGACCGTAGGAAGTGCGGCTAGATTATACTTGCAGCATTGAAGAGAGAAGGGAGTGAGAACAGAGAGAGAGAGCCATAAGGGTAGGTACAGCGTTTCTCAGAAGTCTACAAGCAATTGTGTCTGCTCCTGAGCCATGTAGTGTGGTTCGTTTTTGCGTAGCCAATGTTCGCGCCTCAAATTTGAGCTGGACTCAACGCCCTCGCGACTCTGGCAATTATGAGGACTACGGTGGTGCAAAGGCGTACAAAGGCTTAACTCCATTGATTGATTGATAGAATTTTTATTTTAACAATGGAAATTGCCGGAGCCCTGGGTGGTCCGCCTATTCCGGCAGCCCATTGGCCTGCGCCGCAGCGTGGGCCCTGCGAACCAGTCCTGCTTGCTGGTAGGTGGTCCTCGCTGTGCAGAATGGCCTCCCACTGCCCCAAATTGCGATTCGGAAGTGTGTCTGTAGCAGGACTGAGTTGGAATGCCCACACCGTGTGGAAACCTGTCGCTATTTCTCCACAGTGTGTGCACTCTGGTTTGTAGAGTGAGGACTACCATTGATGAAGTTACGAGAGTGTCTATTTGTAGTCGGCGAAAGGTGTGTTATTCTTCCTTGTCTAGAGTTTTATGAGGTGTGCGGTATGTTTGTCTGGCCTGTCTGCAGGCCTCTAGGTGTTCGGCGAAGCTGATTATGGGCTGCGTAATGTGTTCCTCTGGCTCTGCGACTAAGGGGGAATCCAAGTACAAGAGAACTGGGTCTTGCCGGTGGGCAGCATCATTCCCTCCCGTGTGGTCCGTGTGGCCTGGAAACCATATGATTGATGCTTGATTACAAGGATGTGTGGCTAAGAGTGTGAGAACTGGGGCTATATTACGGAACTTTCAAATAGCAAAGCTTTAAAAACTTGTCAAAAACAGGTCAGTTTCACTCCTCTTAATCGGACGTGTGTGGCCATATTGCTTTTTTGCGTCATGGGTGGCTGCAGATTACGTCACGTATGGGGCAGAAGTGGTGACGTTGCACACGTAATTATGCAAGCGCAAATTGAGAGTTTCTTGTCATAGCCCCGAGGCGGTCAATTTCACCGTTGTGTTTGTGACAGAAAATGGCGGCGGTGTACGCGACGATAGGAGTGAGGCGGCTGCACCGGCGCGAGCAACGGCGAAGGAGAGCGCACGAAGACGCGTTTGACTTGCCGGGCAAACTGTTTCGACGCCTTTTTTGACTGGAGAAGCAGACTGTGGAGTGGCTATGCGTCGAGGTCACCGCGATGAACTGGGTGGCGTGCTTGCGAGCGCGTTGTCCGTGCGGCCGCAGGTGCTATGTGCTCTGCGGTTATTTGCCACGGGCGGATTTCAAACCGCCGTTGGTAACGAGGCGCACGTCCGCATCACGCAACCGATGGTAAGCAAATGCGTGCGGCAGGTGTTGGAGGAAATGTGCAAAGTAAGCACGCAGATGGGGCGGGTCCAGCGGCCACCTCTGTGCCACAGCTGCATATAAGTAAAACACGCTTATGCTGTCAGAGCACTTTATTTTTCCCAGCAAACTGCACTTCCTGGTCGTCTTCTGTTTCCCAGGGGAAAAGAATGAAATAACCACACATCACATATTGCAGCACCACACATTTTGGCATTTTTGTCATCGATCGAAAGAGCCGAACAACACCGACTTCAACAAGTTGTCTTCGTCGATTTCGTTCCGTGCGTTCCTTGCAAGTTCGCTCGGCAGGCGCGTATCCTTCACTACATTCGTTCAAATTTTTCTGCGCCCTTAAATCATCCGCACAGTAGCTTGATTTCAGCCGCCGCGTAAAAAAACAATAACACGGCGTGGAATCGGCTGCTTTCGTGCAAACATGGAGGAAAAAAAAAACTCCGAGCGTGCAAAGCGGCTGGACGTTTTACCACCGTCAGCACTTCCCCGCGGAAGCAAAAGTTACTCAGTGGCAAATTTAATTACAAAACCTTAAACGCTTTTTTGTTAATATTTTTCAACTTTAAACACACTGTTTTGGCAAAATAAAATATTAGTTATTTTGGTCACTGTATATTTCTTATTACTTCTTTGCAAAAATTTAGCAGACGGTCTCTCACCATGCAAATAAATCGTGGAGGGAAAAATTGCTTTCGGGGCGCCGCCCAGCTGTAATTGGCTGATTCCTCGTTGCGTCAAGCGGGGACGTCTCATCGGTTAGTCATTTTGACATTCCTGTAAGTACAGTGGTGTTTGGGTTGGTAGCTACCGCTAGCGCAATAGCTGGCTCCTCTGCGTGAGCGAGGTTGGACGTGCGCACTGACGCGCAGCTGATCAGTTTGCCCTCGGCGTTCGTTATGGCAATGGTGATCCGCCCTTGGATTGGACAGGCTGCATCCACGTAGAGCGTGTCCCGGTGGCCATCCCTTTTCTTGCGCAGGCTCTCGGCTCTGGCGTTTCTTCGCTCCGTGTTAAATGTTGGAAGCATATTTCTGGCTATTTGATGGACATATATAGATCTTCTTGCGGTTGAATAGAAGTTCCCTCTTCTGGGTCGGCCGTGTAGGGTACTGTGAGGCGCATCTTGCTCAGAAGTGTCTGGCCTGTTCGAGTGAAGGCCAGGCGATGGAGATGTGACAGTCTTTGCGTCCCCCAGATTTCTTGGGCGTGTTGTGGATGCTGAGAGACATGAGGCGCGATGCTGATGCTGTCTTTGGGAGACCAAGTGCCGGGATTAGTGACTCCAGCTTTGCTATTTCTGACTGGGTAAAGTGGATGTAGGCAGTCCCGTACATTACTCTTAGGACGACAAAATCTTGCACCTGGCGTACTGTGTCCCTCTCATTTATGCCGTGGTGCTTGTTGCAGATGCAGCTGGGTATCCTGGTTACCTGCTGCGTAGTAGTTGTGAGCTTTTTGACCCCAGGTATGCCCTGGGAAAGGCGGTCGGATGTATTCTATTCGCTAGGTAAAGAATTAGTGCTTTATTCGGTTTTCGGTCGAACAGAGAAATTGCGCTGCATTCAAGTGACGTCTACTTCCGTGAGACAACATGGCTGTAAATTTGGAGTTGTTTCATGTTGCTGACGTACCATCTGTACTGAAAAAATGGCAGTTGATATTTGCATAGTTAGGCCAAATACGAAGATGTACCTTTGGGGCCGCGTTCTAGCTTCTGCTTTAGCTTCTGCTTCAGTGGAGTGGCTCAGAATCATTTTCGCTCTTGGTAGGGCCTCTGCGCTTCTTAGCCAGCTGCAGGCTGCTTGAAAATTTCCCCACTAATTTCAGGCCGCTGATGAAGACCGGAAAAATAAGGGCGCCAAGCGCGGTCGCGACTGCACCGCCCCAGCTTCAAACAAAGCGGCAAAAATGACGGAAGTTCCTCACTAATAGCGATCGCTATCATCACCGGCACCAATGTCACTTTTTGCAAAATATTTACAAACACTAATATCGTCCCTGTATATTGGATTTGAAACTTCAACATGCAACTACCGCGGCTACAAGTCTAGAGTTTAACCGACATTAAATATAAATATTATAACAGGGCTTTCAAATGTTAGCGCAATGTTGTGGACATGTAACCCAGGTGCCTCGTTTGCCTGATTGCTCTTCTCGATGGTCATTTTTTTGGCTAAGGATGATTTTCTTATGTCATCATCATTGTGATAAGTAAATAGAAACTGGACAAACTTCTCTGTAAAGTAGGTACGTCTAGCACAAATGCGTAGCGCTGTGGCTACCTCTGCCATACCGTACTCGAACTGCTGGCCACAGCTTCCGCCGTGGCCCGTGGACTACGACCGGCGTGGTCGGCGGATGCGCTTCGTGCAAAGAGGCGGTGGCCGTGAATGATCTGTTCTGCGGCGGCAACAATCCGTTGAGAGATAACCAACACTCCATTCAGACTCACTCCCGAATCCGGGTTCACTCAAGGTCCACCCGCCGTGTCGTCCTCCAGCACGCAAGTTGTGTCGTTCCCGGGTCTCGTCAAGATCAACACGGGGTGAGGACGTCGCCTCAACTTTGCGTCTTGCTTCTCGCAGCCCCCGGCGACTTGTGCACGGCGTCTTTTTCTTGCCTTGTAGCTCGATGAGCGGAGGTCGCGGTAGGGTCTCTGCTAGCCAGGACCGGGCATTCTTAGCGGAGGGTAACTCGCCTCAGCTCGGGAAACTGCGATCAGCATGGGACCCGTACGAGGATGTTTCTCTTTTTTTCACCCTCCTCACATGTGTTGTTTCGCGAGAAATAACGCCTCGTTCCGGGTGCATCTCCAAAGAAGTTAGGAGCGCCACTTTCCGTAGACCAGCGGAGTGTTTCCTCAGCTTTCGCAACCGCTTGCGTAACATAGGCTCGATTGACGGAAGACTTCCTGAAAATCAACTAATCGACTAATCATCTAAGCGAAGCCGAGTACCTGTTGATCACGGTTAATTGACAGGTGCCTCGTGTAGACTGCATAATTTTGAAGGGACGAGGTGGTTGTGTCATGCGATTGAGGCCTGATGCTTCAGGCTGACACCAAGTGCAGTGGCACTCAACCGCTTGCCTGTTTGCCCTTACAACTATAGAAAAAAAAACTTCAAACAGCTGTACAATGCAAAAACGGAAAGCTTTCTGAGCATCGCCGCTGTGATGACGGCTCAAATCCTGCGGCAAAAGATTACGAGAATCTTTGTGAAAGGAAGCAGTAAGTCAGCCTACAGCCGACGTTGTGGGCAGGGAGTTAAGAGCGTCTTGTTTTCCTATATTCGTCCTTTCTTGCTTCTAGGGGCTGCGTTGCATTAATAATAATAATATTAATAATAAATAATAATAATAATAATAATAATAATAATAATAATAATAATAATAATAATAATAATAATAATAATAATAATAATAATAATAATAATAATAATAATAAGTTTTTGAGCAAAGGAAATGGCGCAGTATGTGTCTGATATATCGTTGGACACCAGAACCGCGCCGTAAGGAAAGGGATAAATGAGGGAGTGAAAGAAGAATGGAAGGAAGAGGTGCCGTAGTGGAGGGCTCCGGAATAAGTTGCATTGCCAATGCTGCCATCTCGTGTTTACGTTTTGTTTTACGTAAGACGAAGTTTTACGTCATATTACGCTCTTCATATTTATGCTTGTGGTGTCACGCTGTTCACTGATGAAAAACACACATGGCACGTAGTTTGGCCTCTTGACTTATTTAGCCAGTTAAATCATCATTTTTTAAATGGTCTTGACAGATGGTCTGTCTAGAAAGTACAATATGATAGCTACGATATGATAAAATGTAGTATAATATATAGTGCGGCGATTTTACTCTGCAGAGACTGAGACTGTTTCTGTGATCACTGTGGCATGACTTACACTCTGCTGAATTATTAAGGTGTTCTGCTACAGCTGCCTTGCAGGTTGTGCCGTGCCCTTGTACGTGCCAGCTGGCAGTGACATGCAGTAATTGGAGCATGCCCGGTGATGGAAAATTTTTCCATCTCGCACCTACGTTATGCAGAGTATAAATGTGACAGCATTCTCACTGCAGTCTTTCTTCGTTGGTGATGAAAATTTAAGGTAGTGAAATTTCATGCTTGGTTCAGGTTATTTTCATGTAACCTTTGGTGGAGTTGATGTCCACTCTAAATGTAATTACGTTTTTGCAATTACATCTTGAGCACTATTTCTGCTGAACTTCAATTTTGTGAAAGTTGACGCAGTCCTAGAACGTTCCTGTATACTCACGTTGAAAACGCCAGATCAAAAAAAAAAAAACAGGGACTAGAAGATGAGGGCAGACACAGCACTCCATAGATGTATAAGCTGGACTGCAGTCGTCAGTCTAGGGAAATTTCATGTAAATTCAGTCCTTCGTTATGCATTTTAATGCATATGTATGTCAAAAATTGCAAAAATATTTGCAAGTAGCATCCACAATGTGCTATATTGTTTGTTCGTGTCAATTTGTTAGTTGAAAATTTTATGTAACGCAATTTTAATTGTAATGAGACTTAATGTAATAATATTAAGTTTTCTGTGTAATAAGTGTTTAAAAACAGTTTGTGCATGTTGCTTTAAAAGCAAGAATTGCAACTCTGTTTCAAACTTGCAGCCAGAAAAAGCCTGTCCCGTTGCTATAAGAGCTCTACAAAACACGAGAACATTTTTTGCCACATGGCCACGCAAGTGCTGCAAGTTTGCAGCTACCTAATTTGATATATGTTAGCTCTGCACTAATAGCATAAGCAACGTCCCTAGTTATCAATGTTACATGAGGCTAGTACTGGTCATCTACATTGAAAGGCTAAAGGTGGCATACAGTTACGGTGAGGATTATTGGCTGGTGTGTCAAGTTAAAGGAGTGTTGTACACCGTTTGCTAACCACATGTGTCCAAATTCCAGGTCTACTCAACGCCACCGTTATTTTCTTCTTGTTTTATTTCTACGCTCCTGTTTATTCTCTTGCTGGAAGGCCTCGGCTTGTATTGAGCTGAAAACACAGCCGAAACCATGTGTTTTTCTACAATGATTTTGAAGTATGCAGGCCTATGCGCATTCCCTGCACATTTCATAGGAGCATACCTCGGACATACAGGACACTGCAATAGTGAAAGGCTGCGGGAACGTTATCGCAATTTCCAGGAGATTAGTGCCTCCAGGTATATTGCAGACCATTGCGAAAGCTGTGGCAGTATGCCACATTTTGAACAAAGTAGCATGCAGTCTGGGGCGACGAAAAAAACCTAGCAGAGCTATCTGGGAGGCATTTCACATCACTGAAAACAAATATAGGAACATCCACAGCCCTTTTATCACACTCACGGAGCTTGAGATCAGATTCATTACAGGATTTATCTCAAGATAAAAGTGCACGCAGTGTACACGTTAGCAAGATACTAAGCAGGGCGACTTCGCCAAACCTATGAGTGGCATGCGTTACTGGGCTCCTTCCTAGTGTGCAGTATGTCATTGTTTGTTCCCAATATCTTTTGAGCGCAATTTCCAGTAATAGACCTCTCCCGGCCTACGTCACCAGCGCACGTGTTTCTGGCCCGGTAGGCAAAATATGCGCCGTGCCAAGGATGCTTTTATCGGGAGAAGAAAGGCAGCGAGGCGTCTCGAATCGGGGAACAAAGCACCGGGGAGAACAAAGGCGCCGGAGGGAGGGGCGGCTGCGTTTTTATGGAGGAAAAACGCTAAGGCGCCCGTATGCTGTTAAAGATGCACGTTAAAGATATCCAGGTGGTCGACATTAATCCGGAGCCCTCCACTACGGCCCCTCTTTCTTCCTTTCTTCTTTCACACCCTCCTTTATCCCTTCCCTTACGGCGCGGTTCAGGTGTCCAACGATATATGAGACAGATACTGCCCCATTTCTTTTCCCCCAAAGCCAATTATTTTTATTTATTCTAGAGGCCCGTGTACTGGGCGATGTCAGTGCAGGTTAAAGAACCCCAAGTGATCGAAATTTCCGCAGTCAATCACTACGGCGTCCCTCACAGCCTGTGTCCCTTTGGGACGTTAAACCCCCACAAACCATAAAACCAATTGCTGAGCGATTTCTTTCCATCAAAAACAAAAAAAAGCATTGGTTCAACTACTGCGAAACTTGGTTAGGGAGCGAAAGCTGTGGTGTATCGGGCAACTAGACGCGGCTTGGAGTCTGTAACTTAGAGTGCGTTCCGCACACTGGGCAGGCAGTGCGCCCACCAGCGGTTGGAAAATTGTTTTTCAGGAAAGGAAATGGAGCAGTTACTCTCTCACATATATCGGTAGACACCCGAACCGCGCCGCAAGGAACAGATAAATGTGACTGGGGCTGAAGGTCGTTGAAGGTCATTCTCCGGCCTACCCGACGACTGCTTTAAATAGCGTAGTGAATTTTTTCGCGTCAAAAACTACCCGCTGCGGTGGCTCAATGGTTAGAGCACTCGGCTACTGATCCGGAGTTCCCGGGTTCGAAGCCGACCGCGGCGGCTGCGTTTTTTTTTTGAGGCAAACGCTAAGGCGACTATCTGCTATGCGATGTCAGTGCACGTGAAAGATCCCCAGGTGGTCGCAATTATTCCGGAGCCCTCCACTGCGGCACCTCTTCCTTTCTTCTTGGATTCTTCCTTTATCCCATCCCTTACGGCACGGTTCAGGTGTCCGCCGATATATGAGACAGGTACTGCGCCATTTACTTTCCTCCAAAACGAATTATTATTTGACCTTCTGGAAAGCGCAGATGTGGCAGGCAACTAGCTCGTCTCAGAAGCACGCGCAAAGAAGAAAAGAAACAAAAAGCGCTCTGAGCAGAATCGCCAAACGCTGCGAGTGTCCAGTCTCAACGGTTTCGCTCTGTATTTTTGGTTTTTTTCTCCGCGCTCTGCTTGGACACCTCGTACGGCGCGTGTTACTACGCCCCGCTTGTAGCCTGCAACGACACTGGTTTTTAGGACCTCGCATTGTAGTTTCCATCTTTAATTCGGTCACGAATTAAAGAGTAATTACATTAACAGAGGCTCGACGCACTAACCAATTAGTGAGCCTGAGTCGCACGGAAACAGGACAAAGCCTACTGCGACAGCTCCGTCTCAATCCACCCATTCCCACCCAAACAAGTCCTACACCTTACATGATTTCTCTGAGCACGCAGGATCACATATATCAGAAGCCCCTACCGCGCAATATGAGCGCTAGCCTCCATCAGGGTAGGCGGCAGGATCGAGCGAGCTATTAAACCAAACCATACAGCAACCGCTCCGATAACCTTTATGTCGACGCGGCAGAAAATTCTGAATTAGGGTTCTTCACGGCAGTCGCAGCCTCTGAAGACGGCCCTGTGGGTGCGGCCGCCACTGTCCGAACTAATTCACCTGCAGAGGCAGAAAGAGCCGCCATCGCACTTGCGCTGGCCCACTCCAGCATTGACAAAACGGGGTAGGCATGATGCTTATGTAGCATTGCTATCATAAAAATAAAATGAAAAGAACCCGTTGTGAAGGCAATGTCCGTTTACTACGCGATTTTATGTAACCAAATTCTACCAAATTCTTGTCGGGTAATGGAGCAAGCAATCAATTACTTGTTTGGGCTGGCGAGCACCACACCTGACCTTCCCTTGCTGTCATCACTGAACCTGAAACACCAGCATTCGGGTTAGCAAGCACGTACTCCGCCGCTGTCAGCGGCCACTTCTGCAGCATTCTGGTCGATCTCCTTGAAAAGAAGATGGGGCCTGCTGTGCACCTTGTGAGACGAGTTCAATGCCGCCTGTGCCAGGCTGATAGCCAGCTCTCGGATCCCTTGTACTGGCGACAGTAGTGACAGCACGATGGACAAAAACATTACACATGCGGACAAAAAAACAGAGTTGTAACTCTCGCTAGTGGTGCTCTTAGTCTACTGTGCTCGGCTGCTATTCTGTGCTAGATAAGGTCACATGGTGTGGGAACGCAGGATGGCATCAAAAATCGAAAAAACAGTAAATAAATGAAGAAGCAATAGTGACCAACACACACAGAGAATAAGCCTCTGCATAATGTGTTTTCCATATCTATCCACAATTCTTGATTATATTTTATTTCAGCAGAGTTGACTACCAATGTGTTCCTTTTTTGCAGAATATTTCTGCCAGACTTCTTGTGCACCATACAATGCACTGCTTCTGACACCCTCACTATGTAACTTCTTGCAAAAATACCGATCAATGACTAGCCCTGTTTGACCCTGCGCATCACGGGAGTTAAAAGTTCTGCACTGCAACCAGCCACCGCTTTCTCATTTTTCTGTAAACATTTTATTGTGCACAGCATTATTTTTTTCAATCACAAACCACATAGACTACAAGAAGCTCCTCCAACCACCGAGTGTATCCCTTAAACACTCCCATAATTCCTGTCCCTTTTCACGATACAAACATGCTTCCTTTCTTTTTCTTTGCTGTACAGGCCACCATACCCACCAAAATTCTGTTCGGCCAAGATCCACTTGATGTCCTCGGCTGTCTGCAGCAGCTGGGCTGAAACAGCGAGAGCCGGAGACTGAAGCTTATCCTTTGGGAGGGAGGGTGACGCCCCCTGGCGGCCGCTGATGGAGAAGGCACAACAGCTGGCATCCAGGTGCAACAGCCACAGGCCACCCAGGAAGTGCACTTGGTGTTTCAGGCTCGGACAGTGCACCTGGGGAAAGCAGGAAATTGAAACAGAACAACGGGCTTATCCAGAAATGGCAGAGGAGTGCAAATATGTTCTCAGTTCATTTCATTTTCATTTTTATTTCCTTAAAGACCCCCTGTAGGGGGTGTTACATAAGGGGTGGGATTAACATGAGGAAGCAAACATTTTTCATGATGATAGGGGGGATGTAAGTTTTTCTACGAAGGTTGATGGACAGGTGATGGCTGCAATTTCATGGGGAAGGTCGTTCCAGTCGCTTGCTGTTCGGAGGAAAAATGACTTGGAAATGTAGTCGTACGGGCACGTTGGCGTGAAACTTTCAGCGGATGACCAATGCGGTGAGATGTGTGATGGCAGTGCGCAGATGTATGGCTGCTGTTTGAGGTGGTAATAATAAAATTTGTTAAATAGGCACAGGCTACAAATACGGCGACGGAGGGAAAGACTGTATAGTTGGGACTGTAGCTTGAGAGATGAAACACTAATATAGGATGAGTATGAGCGGTGAATGAAACGGGCGGCTCTGTTTTGCACGGCTTCTAATGAATCAATGAAGTAAGCTTGGTGTGGATTTCAGATGGCGGATGCATACTCACGTTTTGGACTGATTAATGATTTGTAAGCAAGTAGCTTTACATTTTGAGGGGCGTCGTGAAGATGACGTTTAAGAAAGCGTAGTTTTTTATTCGCAGATGATATTAGCTTTGTTACGTGCTCGCGCCATGATAAGTTATTACTGATAGTGATGCCAAGGTAAGTATAGGATGGGACAAGTTCGACAGGAGAATAAGAAATCTTATACGTAAATAAATGCGGGTTGCGACGACGATGGAAAGACATGAGCTTGCACTGATTGGGGTTAAGAATCATCAACCAGCGATTGCACCATGATTGAATGCGGTTAAGATTGTCCTGGAGGGATTCTTGATCAGCCGCATTAGTAATCGGGGCACAAATAACACAATTGTCGGCGAACAAACGGACACGACATGATAAATTTTCTGGCAGATCGTTAATATAAATTAAGAATAGGAGGGGGCCAAGGACAGTTCCCTGAGGAACGCCCGATGTTACCGGTAGACGGTTAGAGCAGTAGTTGTTAATAGTAACGGACTGTGAACGATGTGTGAGGAAGTTCTTTTAACCATGCAATAATTTCTCGATACAAGTTTAGTCTGGAAAGTTTTAAGAGTAGACGTTGATGAGGTACCTTATCGAATGCTTTGACAAAGTCTAAAAAGATGTCGTCAGTATGTAAGTTAGTATCAAAGTTGGAATGAAGATCGCGAAGAAAGATGGCAAGCTGTGTCTCGCACGATAAGCTTTTTCTAAATCCATGTTGGGATGGAGTGAAAAAATTTATAGAGCCTAGATGCTGCATTACCTGGGAGTAGATGACGTGCTCCATGAGTTTACAAGGGATGCTAGTCAGAGAAATGGGGCGATAGTTGTGTAGAGAGTCTCTGTTACCTGATTTGAAACAGTTCAAACAAACGGAAGTCAAATATGAATGACAAACTAAATGACTCAGTTCAGCTTTTAGAGATATAGTACTATATTTGTTTTCAACTCAGAACAATCACGAATGCCAGCATGGCCTTTAAGCAACATACCTGTTTCTTTGTTCAATTATTCATTTTAAGTAAACATTTACATATGTATTCATTATCTGTTTATTTATTTACGCTCAGGGACGTAGGGCATTACAGAGGAAAATGGAATACATCGTAAGTACTCCACTTCCCACTTCCCTTATCAGAAGTCTGTTGGTGTAAAACTGTCAGTGCAAACCTGTGTCGAAGGATGGTGCTTTTCCTTTTTCTTTTCTTGGAGAAAACTTTCTATGTGCAAAAAATAGGGGCATTGCAATCGTATGCAGAAGCTACACACCATGAGTGGTGAACACAGTTGTGCTTACAGCACAAAATGCCCTACCCCCATTTGCAAAAAAAAAAAGAGATAGAGGGAGAAAGGCAAAGGCATCACAATGACCTAATTGCATCATATTACAAGGAGCATTGCCAACACTGAAACAGCAAAATTTTCGGTTCAATGAACTACAGTTAACTCCTCTTGAAACAAACTCAGTTGAGATGAATTCTCAGATGAGGTGAACAATGTGTGATCATTTGGTTGGTTTCCCATAGGATCCAATGCAAAAGAAATCCGCATAAGATGAACCGTTGTGCATGTCCTTAAATTAAATAAAAAATAGTTTCACAGCAACTGTGAACCACAGCGATTCTGCACAATACTACTCACGGAATGTCCGCGCAAAACCTCCTAGGAGCGAAAAAAAAATGTTTCCCCACCAAAATGCGCAACTCTACAAGGTAGCTTCTGTGCAGTACCTCCACTCCTGCCTGAGCACGGCGCAGGGGTCTGATACGGCCAGAGCTTGGCATCTGAGAAGCCACATGCCGCAAGCTGCCTCCCTGCTGACTAAAAGGCGTGTAGGTACAAAGTGGAGCTGCTCATTGATTCAGGGCTGAAACAGTTGAGAGGTGAATTTTTCAACTGATGCGGAGCCGCAACACACATTATCAAGGTGCTGAGGTGGCCAGATACTATCGGCATCACCTGGGCATTGCCTGAGCAGGACAGAAAGGCATGTGGTGCACCTGCTCATAAAATTAGCTGTACAACTAGGAAAGGATTGAGATGTGAGATACACGTGCATGCCTAGTCATGCAGTTGTGCTTTTGATTGCTCAGAGCTAGAGGGAAAGCAAAAACAAAAAAGGGCAAACTATCAGTCGCCGCGGAAGAGAGAGGAAGAGATGCCACAAAAATAAAATTAGACCGGTGCCGTTTTCAAGTACAATTATCTGAGCTTGTTTCATGCCCTCACTCATCTGCTCACTTGATCCCACAATAAATGTTGCATGAATGAATTTTTATGGCGCAAGGGCAGCTGTGCCCAAAGAGCGCCACGGAACAAGGTTCTATTTTTCGTTTACTCACGGTGGGGTCAAAGACCCATTTCCCAAGCATTTCACCCTAAAGAAGCTGAGCACCAGACCAGCGGAAAACGTACCCATTTTATCTCCGGTGGGTACCCGGCGGCCCTCGGGAACCACAATAAATGTTCCATTTGCAATTGTCCTCTCATTGCACGGCCTCTTTATTCAATTTTTCATGTAACATATATTTCGATACACTTAGCATTCTCACATATGCCTTTTATAGTGGCACATCTGCTAAAACAAACTTCTTATAAGACCCCAGACTATAGTCAGATGACGAAACAGTAAAATTATGCTTTCAGGTAAAGGCCGAAATCTGCCAAAATGGTGGAAAAAAATGTGGTCCTTAGCCACATATCTACAGTACTTCCTACTCCCTCTCAGGTAACTGTACAATATAATGCAACAAATTTTCCCAGAAATGAACGATTTCTGAAATGCGGGCTCTGCTTCAAAGAAGCATTCGCAAAACGAAACTAACTTGAAAGCTTATTCTGCAATACAACTGTTAACCAATCCTTCAGACTTTAAGATTTGGAATGCATTTGATTTTTATGACTTCTCTGTACCTCTGTGAGACATTGCAGTAAATTACGACTGAAATTTCACATGCGCCACAACTTGCTGCTCGACTTTTCGGAATGCCTTCATGCTCACCTGGACGTCGCCCCAGCAATTATGAAGGCGAATTCTGAATCCTATTTCAACTACAAAACTTAAAGAATTTGTTTAAATCAAACTCGTTGACATTGTTTTAGATGACCAGGGCCCGAATTACGGAACTCGCTCTAAAGTTGTAGAGCGTTACGTCAAAATGACGACAGCACGACGACAAGGCGAGACGTCAATGCATGGCGGAACGCGGAATCAACCAATGGCTAGTAGGGTGCCGACCCGGAAGGGTTTATTTGCACAACAAGAGGTCTATTTTCACGGCAAGGGGCCGTATGCTAATTTTTTTATAAGAACACGCAGTGAATAAAATAAACATTGTTGTATTCTTTCATAAAAGTGTATTTCACTCTCACTGCCATGAAGCAAAAAAGAACATTCACTTTTGGAAATAACTGCTTTCGTGGGTAACTTTTGTTGCCATGAGGGCGCGCTGGCAGATGTAAACAGTGAACATGGCGGCCTTCAAGAAAAGAGCTTATCCCACGGCTAGTTCCTGCTTTTTTACGCGTCGTCCGAAATCAAGGTTCGAGTTGGTTGTCCAAAGTGCGCGGATAACAATTATTGAAGCCAGTGAAGGCCACAGGCCTCCAGAAAGGAACCTGCACGAAACGTCGGGCCCGAAAATCGACGAAGACAACTTGAGGTAAGCCTGTGTTATTGTTTAAAGATGCCATATGCCAAGCATATGATTTGGGTTCTGTTTCTTTTGTTTGAGGAAATACAGGACGTCCACGAAGCACGTCTTGTTGGATAAAATTAACTTTTTTGGCCTCATAAGCATCTGGCACAAATCATTCAGTTGGGATGGAGCAAGAACCAAGCAAGGTGGATGGGCGCACACTAACAACTTTGCTTGTTTTCGTTCGTTCTTGGCTGTGCTATAAGTTGATGCAGCGCAGCACACGCATATGTTCCTGTAAAAACATATTATCCCGAACTCAGAGCAAACGTTTTTCCCTGTCATTCCCTGCTTTCGAAAAGCGGAACAGAAACTATTGCCTGTTTGTTTTCCCCGCTGTGTTCACTGCTGCAAGTCTCTAAGCGGGAATTATAGTCTCAAAATGGCGCCAACACGAAGAATGCCGAGCGAGCAAGAGCTAATCATAATAGAGTCTATGGAGAGCCATCCGCTCTTGGCTCGGGCTTCTGCTGACCTAACAAACTCATGCACAACTGTCGAAAAGCGCGAGCTGTGGAACCAGCTTGCGTCGATTCCCAACAACGAGGGGTCGGCCATTTAAAAACATGATGCCTGTGCCTTGCTCCTTACTAGCACTCTTTATTCCATCTGTGGTGTATTTTAGTCTCGGCGGAGGTGCAGGAATGCATAGACAAGTGGTTGAGCATTATTGATTGCTTCTCTTTTGCTTTTGCTAGTGCTCTTTTAGTTTCATGGTTTGCTAGTACCAATCAGCCGCACCTTTTACCCTGTTACAGCAGATGAGATGAACAGGAAGCCTCAGCAAGTTGTCGACAAGACACACTGAGCCCCACAGACCGTGAGTTGGCTTGAAAATTATTCAAGCTCCAAACTACCCTTTCTGGCAGCTGCTTGAAAGTAATCGCACTATACTCTTTGGCAGCATTTCCAGCAGTAGCCAAAATACGGCAGTGATTCTACAGCATACACAAAACTATCTCTCTCTGGCTTTGCCACGCAGTGCAGAATGTTTATTTCTCTTGCAGTAAGGCTGTGATATCTCCTAGCAGTCTAGCAAATGTGCACATGAAATATGCTACAACAATGCTGCCCAAGATTGCTGTCCTGTATAATCATGTCAAGTCCTCTAACACATTGTACCAAATGTTTTGCTTATTCCACCACGTGATGAGCACATTTTCTTTCCCGACAGCTACACCGGTGCCCTCGCCGCAGCCCTCACAGCAGCACACACCAGAGCCCCCACTGCAGCCCTCACCGCGCACCACGCCTAGCCTTCTTGGGAATCGACGGCGAGACGATGGGGCCAATGAGGTGCTGCGCCAGACGCTGTATGAATCGCATCGTTTGGATTCCCTTACTGAGGCCCGGAACCGCCAGGACGCTGCTTTTCAGCAGAGCATGCTGGAGGTCTGTACTCGCTGCGCACACTGCACTTTGCAGAGTCGAAGCCGTCACCTGAAGCATAAATATCAGTGTTCTCTTTTGAGCACCTCTACTAATGTTTTGACGCCTCTTCTGGGAGGTGGTTGGGACAGCTGAGTTTATGAAATTGACACGAGTCTTCTACAACCATACTTTGTCCAAAATATCTCTAGCACCTGACATTTTACATAAAACTTAAGCGAGATCTCAATATACCCTAATACTACTGAAACTATGCTTAAACAAATTATTGATGAACTGAGTGAACTGAAACAAACCACACAGTCTGTAAGTCAACAACTAGGCGAAACAAATGACAGGATGGCGTGTATCGAAAGAAACCTGGACGGACTCACCTCAACTGTCACTGATTATTCCCAGAGTCGATGAACTGCAAAACACTGTAGAAACTTTGCTCCGGAAAGTTGATGACTTAGAAAACAGGAGTAGGAGAAACAATCTAATTGTGTATGGCGTGAAGGAAAAAAATAAAGAACAACACCAGGACCTAGAAGCGTTTGTGTCAAAAAACATTCTTAGTGACATACTGCAGGTGCCTAATGCATCTATCGAGCGAATCCACAGAACTGGAAGACCCGCTGAAAACAAATGCCGCCCAATAATCTTTATGTTAAGAAGTACTTGCAACTGGGCTTGTTGGTGCATATTCGTGAAAGACATAAGAGCGCAAACTGGCAACACGGACGAGGAAGGGAACAGGACGAGCGCTGCATTTTTACTTGGTACCACAGTTCGGACCGGAGTATCTTGCAGACGCGTTTCGCGTGGCCTACGGTGGGTCTAAAAGGACCGACGAGGTCAGTGACTTCACTAGGTACGAGTCCTTTTCGCAGGAGGAATCCAAGTAGCCTGGCCCGGCACGTTGAGGCAACGATGTTTGCGATGAGCAGGGGAACATGGGAAGGCGAGGGTTGAACACAAAACAGAGAGCCCGATGTAGAAGAAATATGACTAAGAAGTACTTGCAACTGGGCTTGTTGGTGCATATTCGTGAAAGACATAAGAGCGCAAACTGGCAACACGGACGAGGAAGGGAACAGGACGAGCGCTGCAGCGCTCGTCCTGTTCCCTTCCTCGTCCGTGTTGCCAGTTTGCGCTCTTATGTCTTTCACGAATCTTTATGTTATTGGACGGAAGGGACAAGGGTAGGATTCTTCAAAACTGCAGCAAACTGAAAAACACGGAATATAGCATCTCTGAAGACTTTTCGCCAAGGGTTCAGTCGATACGCAAGCTCTGGGTCAGCGCCCAACAGCAGAAAGCAAACGGTGCAAAGGACGGACTGTTTTTCGACAAGATAAAGATAAACGAAAAGCTGTTCAGAAGGGACGAAACTCGTGAGGAGAGGGTGGCCGTAAGTGGTGAATGACCAGCCTGTCGGGTCTCTCGTAAATATGGCGGACATGCGCAGACTGCGGGATTACCCAGCCAACGACTAGATATCCACCCCACTTCAGGCCCTCTTTCTTTTTCTTTGTTGAATATCAATGCCAGAAGCATATGGAATAAACGTGGTTACCTAGGCGCTCTCCTTATCACACATGACCAAGACGTCACAATCATAACGGAAACGTGGCTGAACGAAGCAATTCCAGATACAGAAGTAGTACTCAACACCCACGAGATAGTACGGCATGACCGCAGCACAAGAGGAGGGGGCGTAGCTATAGCGATAAAAAAGAATTATATTACACAGTTATTCCTCATAGCACAGGCATCGAAATGGTTTGGATTTTGCTTCGGTTTTGTCGTCTGAACATTTTTATTGGTTCTGTGTGCAGGCCCCCCGATGCTGACATTTCGGTTCTTGAACGACGCCAACGATTTTATGGAAGAACATCGTAGACATTATACTCATATAATTATGTGTGGTGACTTTAACTTGCCAAGAAATAATTGGGAGCTTCTGGCGGGAATAACTTCATGTCAGCATGCCAATCTGTTGCTTGACATTGCCTTTGCATTCAATTTAAAGCAGGTCGTGCAGGGGCCGACTCGTATTGCATCAGGTGCAAGCTCGCTTCTTGATCTTGTGTTTATTAGTGATGTCATTGAGAGACTCGGTTTCTCTATTGATAACATACCAGGTATTTCTGACCATGAAGCACTGCTCTTCAAAAGTAACATGTTGCGGCCGCCTGCCCTTGAGTTATGAAAACCGTTTCTTGACTTTAACAATGCCCTAGACGAAAGTATTTTAGATTTATTGGAACAAGACTACGATCAATTCATCGATAAACATGCGGCTGGTCTTATGAATGCCAATAAACTATGGGTGCACTTCAAGACTATTGTGCATGAATGTATCGCAAGATACGTGCCGAAGAAATATAGAAAAATGAATCGCACTAGTCCATGGATTACGCGTGAAGTGATCCAGCTTAAACGTCGCATCAAGCGCCTAGGATCCACACGATTTAGAACAGGTAACGTTTCTTTGCAGTCCCTTCGCTTAGATCTGCGCATGAAAATAAAACAATCTAAGTATAACTTTTTTAATGTTAAAATGCATAAGTTTCTCACTACAGACCCCGCAAAATTTATAGGCACACTTAACACAGAAGAAGGATCCAGTTAATAAAATTCGTTCAAATCACGGGGAAATTAATGATCCTTATTGCATTGCATCAACTTTCAATGATTATTTTTCTTCAGTGGTTACAACGGATAGTACGCACACCCCTGAATTTCAGTCTCCGTGCCTTATCTTGCCAGACTTAATATCTGTCGAAGGATTTGTTGCTGCCCTGCTTATTTAAACGCAAGAAAGTCGCCCGGATCAGATGCCATCCCGAATACGTTTCTCTTCGGCTACGCAGAATGGTGTGTTAAATACCTTGTGATCATTTATAATAAAAGCCTTTTAAATTCCGAAGTTCAAACTGACTGGAAGGTTGCAAAGGTCATCCCCATTCACAAATCTGGCTATAAACTTTGTATAAGTAACTACAGGCCAGTTTCACTATTATGTACTTCGGGTAAGATTATGGAGCATTTCATTTTCAAGTACTTGAGTTCTTTTTTAGAAAGTAGCAATTTCTTTTCTAGTAGCCAACATGGGTTTCGGCGTGACCTGTCCACTGTAACACAACTAATTCACACAACGAATGAATTCTTGGCATGATTGGATAACGGTGGGCAAATAGACGCAATATTTCGAGATTTCGCGAAGGCCTTTGATCGTGTTTCGCACCGTAAGCTAATGGTAAAACTCCGACATCTGCTGCAAAATCAGCGTCTTGTTCAGTGGCTTGACTCCTACCTTTCTGAATGGCACCAGTACGTCCAGATCTCTGGTTCTAATTCTCCACCAGCTGCAGTTCTTTCGGGATTCCCCCAAGCCTCTGTGCTTGGTCCACTTCTGTTCCTTATTTATTTAAATGACTTAAGTTTCGATTCCTCAGTGCGATGCCGTTTTTTCGCAGACGACTGCGTTGTATGCCTACCTATTAAAAAAGCTCAGGATCATAGTGTACTAAACGACTACCTATCAGAGGTTTCTAAGTGGTGTCTGTCCTGGGAAATGTCCTTAAACACTTCAAAGTGTGCAAAAATGACAATTACACGAAAGAAGTAGGTTCATAATTACACATATGAAATTAACGGTGCAGCTATTTCTCATGTAAATGAATACAAGTACTTGGGGGTTGTATTTAGCAGTTAACTTAAGCTGGAGCTCACATATCGGGCATTTGGTTTCAAAGGCGTCCAAAAGGCTTTGGCTGTTAAGAAATCGCCTAAAGCACTCCACAACTAAAACAAAATTAACAGCCTACACTGCATTAGTACGCCCACTGCTGGAATATGCAGACGTTCTTTGGGATCCGCACACCCAAGTAGATATAAATCACATCGAAGGCGTTCAAAAAAAGCACTAAGATTTATCTACAATGCATATGGTAGGCACGTGTCTGTCACTAATCTACTAAGGCAATCTGAACTCCAGACGCTTCAATCCCGCCGCAAGTTACACCATTTAAAACTGCTGCATGGTATTATTAATAATTTAACAAACATTAATTTTGGCTCTTACATAGAATATAATACTTCCCGCCCAACACGCGGCAAACACAGCTCGACAATAGTAGTTCCACGATGCCGAACTAAAGCTTACCAGTTTTCTTTCTTTCCAAAAACAATATCAAAATGGAACGGGCTTCCGCGTGACGTGGTCAGCTTGACAAACCAAGATTCCTTTTTATCTGCTGTCGTGTCGCTGTTATAGACGCAGTGTGTTTGTTCATGCTCTTACTTTTGCATTTTTGCATTCTTTAGAAGCGCAGAGTGTTTGTTATTGCTTCTCTGCTCGCTTTTTATTTTGTGTGTGCTTGCTTTGTTGCATCGCATTGTATCAACAATGTATGTTTGTTCCACTCCTGCCTTGGCTACCAAATGACGGCTGGCAGTATTGAATAAAATAAATAAAATAAAACAATATTGGTCGTTTGAAGTTTATTATAATTCTGACAATACAAGATTGTCATGGCGCCGGAGCAAAAGGCGAGACTACCCGTCTGACTAGGCCCCTGGCGCCACGAGCACAGCAGACAACAGTGCACAAAAAATATATACATATATACACATAATACACACATATACATACATATATATACAATAGACACAATTATACATACAATAAGTCAATGCAACTTAATAGGTATAAATAATGCAAATGAAGAAATAAAGACACAGAAAGGCCAAAAGTCAATTATTGGAAAAATATAGTTTTGATTTCTTTTTGAATATTGAAATGGTTGAGGAATCTTGCATGATATCAAATAAAGCATGCTCACTATTAAGTAAATTAGGAATCTGCCACTGTAAAAGCTGATTGCCGTAGTTTGTTCTAGTTTTAACCTTAATAAAGTTTCTAGCTCTTAAGTGTAGTTAGTTGTGGTATTAGTATATATAGAAAACAGTTATCACGATTACTTATGAATTCTGAAAACGCTTTTTCGGATAACTTTTGTTTATATAGATTAGTGACACTCAAAATATTGTCCAGGTGAAAGTACTCAGAGGTATGTTCGTACATCGAGAGGTTATGAATAATACGAAGACACTTTTTCTGCATTCGGAATAGAGTTTCCAAGTTAGCCCTAGAAGTGACGCCCCAGATAAGTAGACAATAGTGTAATCTAGAATGAATAGTAGAAAAGTATAACTGACGTTTAAGTTTTAAAGGTAACAGCGTGCGATGCTTATTGAGCATACCAATTAATTGTGCTATGCTACGTTTAATGTGACTTACGTGATGCGTCCACCGTAGATTTTCATGGAAGAATACACCCAAGAACTTGTACTGGGAAACCCTTTCAAGTGGTTGAGATTGAAATATTAAAGATGCGAAATTAACTGGCTTATTAATAGGAGTAAAAACAATATACTTTGTTTTTTTTTTAACATTTAGGCTCAACTGATTAGCCGATAACCATGCTGAAAGGGAATCTAACCTGTTGTTAATAAGAGGAATTAGAGTAGAGATGTTATCAGAGGAGAAAAAGACGTTTGTATCATCGGCATATAACACAATATCGGGTGTTTCTGGTATTGCCACGATATCATTGATATAAAGCAGGAAAATCGTAGGACCTATAATAGAACCCTGCGGAACGCCGTACCTAATGTCTGCTAAATCTGATTTTATGCTGTTGATTTCCACAAATTGGGAGCGGTGTGATAGATAGCTACGCAATAAGTCTAAAGCAATGCCTCTAATTCCATAAAAGGGTAATTTGGAAAAAGTAATAATTTGTAATTGGAAGTACTTTTACATGCAGGCCATACGGGAGGTGACAGATGCGGTGCAGGCATCAAGTGGGCAGCAAGAGCTGCTCATCCGGAACGTGAACCTACTGACGCTAATCTTACAAAAGCAGCTTGAGCCACCTGCACCACATTGAATTGTTCATTTTTATTTGCATTATTTGCGCCTCTTTATATTCATAAAAGAACAGCTTCATATGTTTATATTTATTCAGGAACATTATTTACTTCTGTGCCAGGTGCAGACTCATTGAACTATTTTTAGTTTGCATGTTAAAATTTCCGTTTTGTGTGCTTATTTTTATTTACATTGTTTGCTTCTCTGTCAGGTTTCTGTTTTTGTATTTATTCAAGATATCTATGCCATGTGCCATAGCATCATTTTGTTATTTCTTGTAAGCTCTGCAGGCCCTGATGCATCACACTGTTAATTTTCCTCCAGTTATGTATTTTATGCTCTGCCAGGTGTGGAAGCCTCCTATACTCTTATTTTCCATCCCTTTCAAATGTTTACCTGCAGCTGTGGCAGGTGCACAAGGTGCAATTTCTAGTGCTTGTTTTCTTTCATTGCAATATGTGGGGCAAAGTTGTTCTGAGGTGACTGCAGTTATGAAGGGCATCATGATATGGGTATTCTGGATACATTTTGAACACTTCGATTTTGTGGCTGTTAAATTTGTTCGCATGTTCGTGAGTCGTTTTTTTTCGCATTACTTTCCTGCTTTTCCGTACAGTGTCCATTGTGTGCATTGTAACATGTTCTATCCTCAATAGACCCGAGGAAAAATGAGGCTTGCCAGCATTCATCCAAAGTCAGTTCTGAACTGGTGTTGAATGCAGGCAAAAAAAATTTGGGGGACGCTTGAGCTCCGCCTTTAAAGGTATGATGCAACAATGTTAATGGCTCTCATTTGTGGGTGCCTTTACAACTTCAAACGCAGCCATGTTGGCATCATCGTCTGCGATACTCGTGTGTCTTGTACACGTAACATGGTTTTTTAGTCCAGTAAAATCTACGAAGAGCAATGTCTTGTGTAGCACTTGCTGTGCATTCCACCAGTTATGTAATGTGTTTCAGCAAACTGCAAACCAGGTCTACATCGGGCCTACAACTATGCACAACATGCCAAACCTGTGATTATTAGCATTCAAGCTGGAAGTCAAGATGAAGCTTTTTTTTAAGGGCAAACAGCGCGTAAGACTTAGACGGAAGCAAAGAAAACATAAGACGAACGCTCATCCTGTGTTTCCTCTGCTTTCCGGCTAGGTCTTTCGCACTGTTCGCCTTAAAAATGTACAGCCAACTCGTCCGTTTGGCCACAGTGTAAGATACAACTGTTCTTGTGCAATCACTGCGCAGCACTCGACAAGGCATATGCAAATCACCGTTGATGCTGCATGCTTTTGTTTCCCTGCTGTGTGTTACATTTGGGAAACTGGTATGAACAGCTGTGGCGAAAAAAAATTATTGTGACCAATAAATAAACGTGGTGCAAAAACAAACGCTTTACTTGTGCCTAGCAGTCTCCGCACCACACTTTTTCCTCGTGCACATTCATCAAACACATAGTGACTGCAAGCAACTGTTTGCCTAAATAGGCAGGTCGATGTAAGCAACGGCGAAAGACGGTGTACAAGGATGCATTTCACTTGTTGGACGAGCTGTTTCGGCGTGTATTTTGACTTGAGAAGGAGAAAGTGCAGTAGCTGTGCGGTAAGCTTGCTGATGCACTGAAAGGCATACTGGTGACCACTGTCGATGGAGCAGCAGTTGGTGTGTGCACTTCATACCTTGCCACTGGAGGCTTTCAAGCACACGTAAGAAAAAGTAATTTACAAATGCTGGAATGTGGCTACCAGTGGCCAAGGGCATCATATCACACAGGGGCTCACGCACTAACACAGGGCAATGGCACTGCCCGTAGCAAGAGTGGCTGCGACAACTCGCCACGCCAGCACGGTGAGTGATTGCAACCACAGCTGACAGATTGTGTAGGGCTTACTGCCGGTGGTGCTGCTGTTGCCGCTGCTGCTGCCGCTACTGCTGTCGCCGCACCATCTGCAGGTGTGCTTGCCTCTGCGGAGGGGTTGTGCCAAAGAGGCCAATGATAGGTCTTGCATTGCTATACCACGCAGGTAGGTCATGCGGGATCCTGTCCCCGCCAAGTACCCGGCAAGCAGAGGTGGCCCATTGTCAGGGTCATCAGTAGTGTCGTCTTCGTCTGCAGCCAGGGCTTCTTCAAGACAAATTTTGTGCAACGCAGCACACGCTGCAATGATGACCACTGCCTGCTCCGGCTCGTATTGGAGTTTCCGATACCTTTGAAGGAACCGGAAGCGGCTTTTGAGAACACCAATGCAGCGTTCCACAACACATCGCATTGAGGCATGTGCTGCTTTGTACGGCCCTTCTGCAGTGTTTGCACCAGGATGCCCTGACACTGGTGTGAGCAGCCACGGCTCCAGTGGATATCCACTGTCTCCTGCACGACCAAAATTTGCAGTGAAGTGTGTTGTTGCCTATGTAATAAATGATTCATACCAAGCAGCTCAAAACCAGTAGGCTGAACCAGAATTCATAGGCATGCAGAAGATTCATGACTAAGGGGCACCTCTGTAAGCACAGCCTTCTAGGTTAATGATGTACTGTGATATCCTATACGACAATAACGATGTGCACACCTCTTTTGCCTTGGTGTTTTACGCTTGAAATACGATTCACTTTATAAAAATGTTTCTTGTGCCTCTGCACCAGCAGTAACAGTAAATACACAAAAATAAATACGATACATCCTACTGTTGCATGTCATCTATGTTATAACCCACCTCATTTAGGAATGAGCCACTCCTGCAGCTTAATACGTGCTGTCGAAGTGGCTCGATGGTCAATAGGCTGCTTACCCAGAACAGGCTCTCCATCCTCCAGCAGCCCGTGCTCCACCTTCTGACGCAGCCGTGAGTAGCGCCAAGAAAAGGCATCGTGACAAGACCCCAGGCAGCGTGGTTCTACCGCAAGGATCTTCATGTTTGCGTAGCTGATCTGCGAGAAACACAGGCAGACAATCTTGGACGTGAACTTCCATTGTCGAGGTCGCGGCTTTCGAACCCATGCGGTCAGAAAACCAGTCTACTCACGATCATGATGTTCATCGCGTAGTATCCTTTGCGGCTCCAGAATGCTGCCCGGTTTGCTGGGTCTCCCGGCGGCGCTTTTATGGCAATCAACGTGCCGTCGACACAGCCGACGACGCCGGCGATGGTGCCGCGGGGAAGAAAGGTCGCCTTCGCTGCCGCTCTTCGGGGTGCGCCGGGAAACGCACCCACCCTTCTGTGCGCCGACTTTGCAGATGGCCTCAGCCACACGCCGCACGCACTTGCTCACCGTCAGTTGTGCGAGGGTCTGCTCGTTGTCGACACACACTTGGAAGCCCCCGGAGGCAAAAAACGGAGAGCGCACAGCACCTGACGCCGCACCACAAAGCGCTCGTCCGTACGCTTCGCAGTTCGTCTGTAAGTTCGCCCGCACAACCACTCCACTTTCTCCTTATCGAATCAAAATAACCGACGAAACAGCTAGTCCGGCAAGTCATACGCGTCCATGTACACTGTCCTTCGTCGTTGCTGGCGCCGACGTTGCCGCCTCCGCCACCAATAAATAGCAGATGCCGCCGCCGCCATTTTCCCTCTAAAACTCTGTAGACTGACTCTTCGCGGTCGCAAAAAACCGTCTAAAACCGCGGGCATAATTAGGTGTGCAACGTCATGCAGTTTTTCTTGTCCGTGATGCCATTGCAGCTTCCCGTGACTCAACTTTTCGAAATGGCGCTGGCGACCAATAGGAGCGGGCATTTTAGAGCGCTCTCAATTGTAGAGCGTTCGGAGCGAGTTCTGTAATCCAGGCTCAGACTAACACGTTTCCCATGGGATAACACATAGCTCCCTAACTGCACATTGCGCGCCTTTTTTTATTCTGCAACGTCTCCATTCTTTCATTTGTGCGAACTGCCACACATGACCCTGTATTAGGCTTTATGTACCCAGAGTTCCCAAAACTGGCTAAAGCAGCCACTGAAACCCTAAGTAATTGAACACTGGCATTTCATATCATGAGTGTGTTTCTATGTAAAATGAGGGCACATACACACAAGCATGCACGCAAGCACACACGCATGCACGCACACATGCAAGGAAGAAGGCTAGGAATGCATCTTGAAGAACTTCTGCATCAGCTGCCGAAACTGTGATCGGCTGCTCCCCTTCCTGACCGAGTGCTCCACAACTGTTCCAAATATGTTGACAAGAATGTCCAAAGTAGCGCAGATGGCATCGTCTTGTTGCCTTAGAATCCACATGGGGCTTTCTGCAAGGTTTCAAATAAAAACGGTGCAGCGCACGTCATACACAAAAGTTAACAGTAACTAACAAACACTTCACATCAAAGCAGAGGCAGCAGCTGTGAAGCAGTATGCTTGTTTTCGATCACTTTCCAAAGTGAATCAGACAATAAAGGACAGGGCTTCGGATAATTTTTACTATCTGGGGTTCTTTAATGTGCACTGACATCCCATGGGACACGGGCCTCAAGCATTCTGCCTCCATCGAAATTTGACAGCGGCAGCTGGGATCGAACCCACACCTTTTGGGTCAGCAGCCGAGCACCACAACCACTAAGTCACCGTGGCAACTTTAATGACAACAAGGGATGGCTTATGTCATTAGTGAATTAATGACAGTTCTGTCTAGAAAGCAGGAGGTAAGTAGCTGATAGTGGCATCAGAACTGTAAACCTAAGCGGTCAAGTCGAGTCCCATGGGCAGCATTTCAGCGCCTCTTGTAAATCATCTGTGTTATGCAGTCGAGACCGCTTATAACGAACATGAGCGTCACACAGCGCCCGCTCGTTATATCCCAAAGTTCGTAGTAAGTGGACCAGAGCTTTAAAGACAGTTGCTTGTCAAAAGAAAAAAAACATTTCTTTGCGAAAAAGTCCGCGATGGACATCTGTTTTTGCAGCGCAGATCCGATGAGGAAGGTTTCGAGATTATTTTAAGCAGAAGCGTGCTATCGCCGAGGCCCTTGCCATAGACGAGTTGTCTGAGGCTCTCTATGTAGCTCATTGCTACAGGCGCGCTTATGGGTGCTGGCTCCGAAGTTTCATCCTCATCTGATTCCTCCGCGTCACTCTCATCCCGCACTTCAGAAACGATGCTCTCGTTTGTGCACGATTCCGTGGTGTTGCAACGTCATCAACAGAAATAAAATCATTCCAACCAATGTCATGAACCCCCATGTCGGAATCGATGACGCGCCGCCACAAATCGCCGCTGGGCTGGTCATCTTCCGATGAATCAGGCTCGGCATCAGACACTGTGTCGACGAAGCCAGCCTTGCGGAAGCAGTTTTGCTCGCCAGAGGCCGTCACCTCCGCACAGGCCTCTTTCATAATCTCTACCGCTGAACACAATGGAAGTGGGCTCGGTGTTCCCGTCTGCCATCCCGAATTACAACCTGGGCCCGAGATTTGAACTAAGCCAACGAACCGTCCGCACCGCAACAAGAGTGACAAAAGCGCGCGATGGGGTGGGCGTGCAGCATGCACAGGCGGCAATCAAGCCAATCAAGCTAAAGATATGCACGCAAAGCGCCAGCGGTGAGACCAATGAGAGGCGTCCGTGAGTGTCAGTGCAGCCACCTCTTGGCTACTACGGAAAGCCTGCTTCACAGAGCGTGGCCTACGCGATTGGCACCAGCAGCAGTGTGGTTGATCGCAGAGGCCACGCGTGGATTTGGAAGAGGGTGAAGGTAAAGAAGTGGAGTTGTGAGGAGGGGCAGGAGGGCGATCATGGAGGTCGCATCGGCGACGAAACGGTAGCTCGCTCGAGTGCGGCACGAAACGGGGAGGGCAGTTTGCTCGCGATGAGGCTTGGGAAAACATACCGCACGCCAAGCGCACAAAGGGGTCGGAGGCAGGTTATCTCGCATTGCAGCGCCGGGTTTACACCGTCCGTTCACTGTGACCAATCAGCAGGGCTTAATGATGTTTGTTATACGTGTGATTTTGTGCCACTGAAATAATGTATATTTGAAGGGTTGCGCAGGTCTCGTTCGTTATAACCGAAAGATCGTCTTAAGTGGGCTCGACTGTACATGCAACAACTTTTTTAAAACGAAGATTTCCTGGGCCTGGTTACATGCAACACTGCACTGTGATTTGCCATTTGAAAATTCGTCATGTGGTTTGAGATTACGGTGACCGTTGATGTTGCCAGCATGCAGCTGGCTGTAATTTGAAGGCAACACCAAGGCTACCAGACAACCAGGCCTGCACTCTATCACTCGTTCTGGAAGCAGCCAGTGGCTAGCTGCACTTGGAGCTGATGCTGCATGCTGGCATTAACATTGCAGAACTACATGAAACTAGTGCAGCCAAATCAAAGAGACCTTACGCTGCCAAAGTGTTCTCGGATACGAGGCCACCCGTTCATTGTCCCGCCTGCCATTGCACGCCGTCAGAGGTAAGCAAGCAACTATGCAGCATGAAATTCAGGTTTGAGTAAATCTATTTCGACGATCTCCTGCCACACCATTCGTACCTGGACACAGCCTCCATTCGGAAGTCCATTTGAATTAACCGGTGTGAGATCAATAGCGTCTGAAATAGCGAGCATTCGAATTAACCGGTGTGAGATCAATAGCGTCTGAAATAGCGAGCATTCGACACTCGCTGGGACCGAGCCGTCAGTTTGAATGATCCGGATTTCCGAATTAAAGAATGCCAAATCAACGAACTTTTACTGTATTTGGGGGAAAAATTTTTTAGCTCACCGCAGTAAGAGGTTGGTCAATCTTTTCAGCAGCCTCGGCAAGTTCAGCAAGAAGCAACTCCGTGATGGTGTCCGCATCCTCAGTCTCCAAAGCGGCCGTTATCTTTTCTGCAACAAGAGTCAGAAATGAAATGGCAGGTGCAGCTTCCTTGGAAGTGATCCTTCTCTGAATGAAGGAACAATGTTCACGAGCTTGCACTGCAAAACAGAGGGCATTTTCTTACTTCTGTTGCCTTCTGTTAAGTGCTATGTTCAAAGTCGTACACTTTGGCACATTAGTAGACTGTGCTAGGTGCCAAACATGAGCCAAACATGTTGCACTCAACAAAATGCACAAGCAGATGCATAACAGCTCGGCAAATCCAGCAAGACATCACACAGTGTCCCCGTCATGGGAAAATGGAAGCACTGCCAAGAACCAAGAAACCTCAAAAGTTTTACCCCAGTTCTTTGAGTCCTTCGTTACGCACATCAACGACTACTGCAGGCGATAATCAAGACCTCGCAGGTTCGTAATCGTGGCAATGTAAAGCACTTGCACTCACTGTCAGCAGTGACGTTGCTGAGCTCTGGAAACCGCTGCAAGGCCGTGCTTGCGTACGCCAGTCGAGCAAGAGACACCTCCGAGACCTCGGTCGGCATCAAGAATGGAAGCATCGTTGCGAGAAGTTGCTCCTCATCCAGTGGCGAGCACAGGTCATCGCACACAGACACCCGTCCGCAGGTCAAACCTACAATAAGCACGTTGGCAGTTGCTGAAAAAAAGAATGGCTACTTCAAAAAATGGGCTCTGACTTGTCAGTTATGTGAGCTACTTTGATTAACTTTCTCCTTGATTTCTTTCAATCTTCTTCTCCCCCATTCGTGAAGAAGTGGGGTGAATGTATCATATTTGAAACTCCACCTACGTGCATACCTCAGGCATCAAACACATCACAAGACAAAGACTGTGAAAAAACTTCTTAAACTGACATAAGTTATGCCTTACTCTAAGGCTCAATCACAATCAACCCCAATAGAATGAACGTGTATGATGCCATTCTGACACCCCTCATGGAAAAGAAAAAAAAATGTGAAAGGAACCAGAGAAAAAGAAAAATATGCAAACCAGCAAATGCCATGCGTCGATTAAATGCGAATACACGCGTGCTAGGAGCAGAGAGGGGACATTCTGCACACATCATTTCTTGCTCTGCTCTGTCGGCTCAAACAGGAGGCGCCTCAAGGTGCCAAGGACAACTCCTTGCTCCAGAAACTTGCAGAGATTCTGAAACAAAGAACCGCTGCAGATTGAAAAAAACTGCAAAAGGATCCCACAGGCCAACTGGCGTGCAGTCACGACTGAAACATTACCCAAAGGATGAAAATTACAGATGGGTTGTAATTGTCTTTCCTGGCTAGTTCTACAACCATGCAGTCAAAATCAAAGAACCTGAACCGAGGGGTTACAACACAGTATGAAGTAGGGGAAAAAGTACAAACAAATAAAAAGAAAGTAGGACTTGAATTACAGAAACATCTTTTTTACTGTTTTGCCAACATGCTGTCACACTTATTCCTCACGCTACTCCCAGTGCATGTGTCATTCATAGCAAACTGCTGTTAGCATGTTTTCTGTAATGCTTTTATACAGCAACAGCAAAGCAAAGGTGATTAGGCAAACAGTGACCACAATTCAAAGTGAAATCAGTGACAACTATTTAATGCAATGCATGTAACATAGCTGACACAGTGCACTCACCCTCCCAAGTGCAAGCACTGCTTGCACCAGCTCTGGTTCGATGCCAGCTAGCCGAATTTGGAGAGAATCCTGAGCAAATTTTTCATCCACGTCCTGCACAGTAAACGCACAATTCTGAGCCAACTACAATAATCAAATGTGCTCGAAATGCGCCCATCATGCTTGCTCAAACGAATAGTGGCCATTTTTATCCACATACTATCCATTCCCCCAAGACTTGTAATGGGGTTGGTTCATAACCCTGAACAATCTGGATCCATGGTTATGTCAAATATGACCAGATGTACCAGCTGGCAATTAAGCTTGGACCAACCAAGAGGTGAAAACTTTGCTGACAAATCGAAGGATCTGTGCAGACTAATTTAATTTACAAAAGAAACAATTGTTGGAGAGAACAGAGAAGCACCGAGAGAGGATGAGAAGTGAGCACGGCGCCGACACGGCAGAAAATGGTACGACATATGGCCCCAGTTGCGAAGGCACTCACTGCAGAGAGCTTAGTTGGAAATTGGTACCGATGAACTGAACATCACAGAAGAGGTGAAGCTCTCGTTGCAGCTAGCACTTCTAACTTACCCTATAATTTTTCTTCAGTAGCCATTTAAGGTTCAAGTTAACAGCTCTGTCTGCCTTGGTGTCCCTTGTGGGTCTTGAACTATGGTCACTTCCCAGAAGGACGGTACCAAAAATCCAGAACTCTGCAGGTATGAATGGAGAGCTGAAGACCACCACAGAAGCTGCTACCGAGAACACTGAAAGTGTAGAACTTTACACTGCCTGCAGCCAGGACCCAACATCCTTGAAGAAGACAACTAGTTTCTGCACTAGAGCGACAGAAACACCGAGCACTGACGCTATTTTGTACCAGCATTACCTGTGCACTTTTCAACTTGAAAAGCTTTGTCTTGCACGGCACTCAGCTGGCATTGCAACAGTAATTGAAATCTTCGCACCCCGCCATCCTCCCTATCCAAATCCGTAGTTGAGCTGCATGTTAATCTGACCATTCTTTTGATAGAGGCATCCCTACCCAATGCGGAAAAAGAAACCAAAGATCACTGGGAGCTAGGAGGCAAGCTCCAAAAGTAGCTGGAAGCTGCGTCTCCATCTGTTATAAATTAATGTGATGCGAAGGAAGGCGGAACTGAAACATGCTACCTACTAAAATGCACGTGCATCAGTTCGCTATTTAAGCTCCCAGGACGCATCAGAGAGAAACGAGGCCAATAGTCAAATTTTTTAGACCAGAAATCAGCATGTTTGATGGAACTATGTTCATGACTAGAGCTCCAGGGATCAGTATGAAGCTTCAATACATAGCAATGGAGCTCTATCAAAAGTCATAAAAAAGCTAATGCACTGGAAAAGCAGGAAATATCAGGAGTCTTTCCTTTACTGATGAAAATGACCACAGTGCACCTGACCTAGTTAATGAGCAGTCTAGGAGAAACGAACTTGCTCTAAATGATCACAACTCACCTGCTATGGCTAGCAACCATTCTGTTCGTTGGTGACACAGAAGCATTAGAGCATTTCATGATGAAGTCATTAAGAATGTAAGATTCCATGGGTGTGGAGCAAGTGGAGCGCAGTGCCTCACTCAAGAAGCCTGTTGAGAACTTTGCCCTGAGAAATGATATATCAGGAATGCAAATATAAAACCGAAGCAACCAAGACTGGTTTGAAGGCATATTCCGCATGGTTAGACTCTGAACAAAGAAGTTCACAGCAAAGAATAAATGCAAGAAATTGTCGGACTCATACAGAACCAAATAAACTCGGGTCAAGTGATTACAGGCATCAGAGCAGAGACCATTGCACTGCACACACTGCATCTCGGGTATTTGAGCATCCTAACAATGCCTGACAGAATTAACAGGACTCCAGGCATGCTTCGTCATATATTTATACCGAAACACATTATGACAGATGCTGAAGGCTACATATATATATGCTGCTCATTTCCCAAAGAGATATATGTAGCCTTCAGCATATGTCATAATGTGTTTCGGTATATATATATATATATATATATATATATATATATATATATATATATATATATATATATATATATATATATATATATATATATACCGAAACACATTATGACAGATGCTGAAGGCAACATATATACATGCTGCTCTTTTCCCAAAGAGATTTCAACATGAAAGGGTTCTTTGCAGAACCAAAAGTGTCAATTTTGTTTCATTTTGACTTAGCCTAAGAAACAAGCTTCGTCTTCTTAGAATGCTTCATCCTGACTAGATGGTGTTCTGGTGAACATTAGAGCACAAAAATAGGAGATACAAGAATTAACCCGTGAAAATGTCTGAAAACATGCTTTGCCCTTGTATGTGCACAGGTTACTTGACAGAACAGACATGATATGCATGTGTGAAAGATGGCACTGTTATAGGTTCTGAAACTACACAGGGCTGAAACTTGGACACTAATAGTACAATTTTAAATTTGACCGAGGATAGCACAGTGAGAGATAAAAGAAAACGTTCCGAGATAAATGGCAGCAAGGATTAAACAATACAAGTGAGCTGATGGTAACCTAGCTATCCGATATTAGCCCCATACCCGAGTGCTAGCTAGATGTGTCTCCTTGCAGGGCTAAAACAGTTGGAAAAGCTAAAGGCTGAAGCAGAAAGAACAAGCAGCATGTGATACATGGCTCCTAGATGGGGATCCTAGACAGCTAGGATGGCTATTGTTCCATTGCTGTAGTCTATCTGCCATTTTCATGTGCTCATGCATATATTTTACGCATATTTTATCCACAGTCATGTGCATTAGCAGCCCATCTTTATCACTAACAGATGAGGAAGTCATCTTCTCAGTAAAGATCTGAAAGCTGGCTTCCATATCAGTTTCCGTGTTTGTGCTTCTCTTTTTTGCTCTATGAGATGAGTATATGCACTGTCCACTGCCCAGATCTGCACTCTGTTGTAGTGACTGTTTTGGTTTCGCTTTTTATGTCATACGATTCCTGTGCATAGACAGCCCTCTCCCGCAATAAACTTCTAAAGCTGTGTGTCAGTGCTAATCACGTGTTTTCTTCTATCTCTATATTTGTTGCTTTTTCATGCCATTTGTTCATCACAATCTCTTCTAGACAATCAAAATACCTCACAGATGACATCCTAGTTAGCAGGTAGTTTTTTAGAGTTACTAAGTAGGAGGCAAGACGTGGGAAATATGCAGCCAACGTTGCCTAAGGATATGTGGAATGATAAGGTTAAGAAACTTTCTGGAACAGCCTGTTCATGGCAAGTGCAAGACAATGGTAACTGGCGATCACTGGGAAAAACTTTTCCCCAGGAATATAATTAGCACTGTTGCTCAACACCTCCAAGTTGAAAGCCATTTAAACTGTGTCACAAAAGCGCTTCAGATAAATTTCCCACACAAAATTTGAGCTCCATATTTGACTTTCCCTTGTTCAGAATTGAATCTTAGCAATACTAAATTATGAATTCTCACAGAATTTCGCCACGCATTTTTGTGCAAAAGAAAGCAATGGCAGCATGCAGTGTGTGAAAGTAGCATGCAGGTTCCAAGTAGAGATGATTAAAGTTCAGTGCCCTCCGGTATCCAAAAAAAATGTCCCACATATGTGTTGAACTGCCACTGATTCAAGAGCATGTTAAAGCAAGAAACAATCACTTTATGGCATTAAATTCACTTATGGCATATGGATATGCTTCGTTCTTGAGTATCCATTTCAAAATCCAGCCTGATTTCCGAGTTGACTACATCTACGTTTCCCAAATTTTATCAAATATTACCACTGCATGCATAAAAATAGCACATACAGGATGTAACATCGCATGAGCACAACTACTCAGCCTAAGTGACGAGTATTTATCTATGTGAACAAACACAAAGGCTTGCCTCAGGTTCTCTTTTGGAAGAAGCATCTTCATATTGTATAAAGGTTGATGTTACTATAGTCGGATACAACTCAAGAATGCTGCGGCTTTTCCCCGTCAAAGGAACACCTTCCAGTCAATGGTGTTGGCCGATTCTCATGCCTCTGCATCACAACACAGAGAGGGGTCTATCCCCGACCGCAGGGGGAAGGAACTATGCCTTTTTATCAACCACTCCCTGTTTTGTCACACTAACAGGTTCATGAGAATCTATAGACGTACTTCGCTGGAAGGGGTCTTTCGAGGGGAAAACCGCTGCGTTCTTAAGCTGTGTCCGACTATATAACGGTACATAATTATGCGGAGCCAACAACTTAAACTTTAGCATATCGATCTGCAAAGGTGTTCGATCACATTAAAAACCAGCGCTAAAAAACACACCCAGAGGACGAGACGAGACACACGGAATGTGGTGAACGTACAACTGAATTTTATTCAATAGTAAGAAGTCAGTTTATACAATACACACATACGTGTAAGGTTGTCCCGTCAAACACAGATGTACTGTAATCACCCACATGCGGTAACAAAAAAAAACATTAAACAAATTTCCAAGGCACGTGCGCTATCATCAACCCCGCTACCCACAATGAAGCGTTTCCAAGGCACGTGCGCTCTCGTCAAACCCGCTACCCACAATGAAGTGTGGTCCCCCGTCCGGCGCACCCATAGCCCACATGCGGACGCTACAATAACAGGCACTTCAGACCTCTTTCAAAATTTCAGAACTATTTTCTTGACGCTGCAACATGATGGCTTTATGACTTGGTAGGGTGGCTTCACTATAGAACAGTGGTGTCGCGTGAAGAACGCACACGCCAAGCCGAAGTTCAGTTTCTATTTTCAAAACAAATTAGTTGTCAAGGAAGTTGACGAAAAGACAATAACATGCCTGACGAAGCGCAAACTTCCTATAGCGTCGTACATCACAGAATGGACGGCGAGAGATGCCACACAATATACATACAGGTTTATTGTCATACATGTCTGCCATATCCACCCCTCCTCCCACACCTTTTTCTAGCTATGCTCAGACCTGCTACTACATTTCGCTATATTTCGATGCATTTCGCATAGCGCAATCAAGAGGGTTATGTGTTTTCATTGTGGGTAGCGGGGTTGACGATAGCGCACGTGCCTTGGAAACGCTTCATTGTGGGTAGCTGATTACAGTACATCTGTGTTTGACGGGACAACCTTACACGTGTGTGTGTATTGTACAAATTGACTTCTTACTATCGAATAAAATTCAGTTGTAAGTTCAGCGCCTTCCATGTGCGTCTCGTCTGGTCCTCTTGTGTGTTTTTTAGCGCTGGTTTTTAATGCAATAGATCACCATCAACTCGCCCAATCCTCAGTTCTTCTGCAAAGGTGTGCATGCAACCTTCCAAACCCACACAGATGTTTGTTTTTGCAGCCATACTCATTTTTGTTATGAAATTAAACTTCAGGGTCTATGTTTACGAACCGGTGAGGACAGTGGTGGTCCTCGGTCCGGCGCACCCATATCCCACATGCGGACGCTACAAAAACAGGCACTTCAGACCTCTTTCAAATTTTCAGAACCATTTTCTTGACGCTGCAACATGATGGCTTTATAACTTGGTAGGGTGGCTTCACCATAGAGCAGTGGTGTCGCGTGAAGAAGGCACACGCCAAGCCGAAGTTCAGTTTCTATTTTCAAAACAAAACAGTTGTCAAGGAAGTTGACGAAAATACAATAACATGCCTGACTAAGCGCAAACTTCCTATAACGCCGCACATCACAGAATGGACGGCGAGAGATGCCACACAATATTCATACAGGTTTATTAGTATCCACCCATATCCACCCCAGCTCCCACCCCAGCTCCCACACCTTTTTCTAGCTATGCTCAGACCTGCTACTACATTTCGCTATATTTCGATGCATTTCGCATAGCGCAATCAAGAGGGTTATGCCTCAAAGAGACAACTTTAAATCTTGGCCGTGCACCCTATTAATCACACTGCCGATGCCAGCGTGCATCCAAGAATCAACTTACTATGCATGCATCGGCATGGAACAAAATATATAGAAATAAATTAACCCACCTTAGTACTATGCTGCTGTATTGCGCGTGCTTCACATAATCCTTGGATCGGGCCTGTTGTTCTTAGATGAGAACTACTCTCGGCGCCCTGAGCGACCGTGCTGCCTGTGGGCTGGGATCCTTTCTTGTGGCCTCTCGTGGTGAACGAGCAACCTGCGAAACGGCATCCTCAGTCGTGCAACTCTCACTGAGCACCGTTCCAATGCACCGTTTCCTCCTCGCGAAAAAAAAGGAGCGCGCCACAGACCTTATGAATGGAACTGCACTTGCAATTTGTGTCTGCCGAGCTAGCGAAGTAAAAAGACCGTGCACAAGGTGAAGCCAACCTAGCGGCACGCATTGACCCTTGTAATATACGTTGTGGGGCTAGTTGGTTCATACTCAGACTTCTTTTATGCGCACAAAAAGACGACACAAAAAGACAAGGTAGACAGGACGGAGCGCAAATTTCAACTGTTTTATTCCAGAAAAAGTACATGACATTTATACCAAAAAGAATGGATAGTTATCAGAGCCACGTGCCGGCCAGAACCCGGGAAAAACACACAGAAGGCACCGGTGACTCACCTCATATGTAATTTATCTAAAAACGCAAAATCTTTATCATATATTGTCACAGATGGTGCACTGACACATGAACTACCGCTTTTTCTTATATGGTAGGCTTCAGCCAATTCTCGCGCAAGCGTGTCAGTACTCCTGCACAAGATGATGGTGCCTTGGAGCGTTGCATCACACAGTTTTTTGCCTTCTGTTTTATGTCGTTATCTTTTCCACACTCACTGGTGTGCGCCGGCAGGTGCGAACCGGTACCGTTCTTCAAAGACAAACTGTGTTCCCTTAGCCGCTCATTAACACATCGGCCCGACTGCCCAATGTACACCTTCCCACACTTCAGCGGAATTCTGTACACTACCCCTTTTTCACAATTCACAAACTTATTAACATGTTTGATTTTGCAATCTGAGTTGCGGCTACCATCTTGCGAAACTAGACGACACAGTGAAGAAAGTTTCCTGGGGGCCGAGAAAACCACGGGTACCTTAAACTTGTTAGCCACGCGCTTGAGGTTATGAGCCACTTTATGCTGATATGGGATGACCACAGGTTTCACTTTCTTTTTTGCAACTGCAACCATTGTCTGGTTCCTACTCCTTTCTTGTTTAATCTTGAGAAGAGCTTCAGCAACTGAACTCACTACTATCTGGGGAAAGCCTGCCTGTTTTAGCTTCGCGACCAGATCGTGAAAGCTTTCCTGCGCCATGTGACAACAGGACTTTCTTACAGATGACTCAAGGCACATCAAAGCGATAGCACGTTTAACAGTTTTCGATTGCTTGCAATCAAAAGGCAACAATTTCTTCTGTGCACGCGGTTGGTACTTCCAGCAAAAGCCTGCGTCCTTAAGGGTTATTTTCAAGTCTAAAAATTGCAAACAGCTGTCATTGGCGAGTTCACAAGTAAAATTCAATCCTTTGGATAGTCGTCTAAAATTAGTAAGAATGTTCTCCACGACTTGTGGATAGGTCAAAGGTGATTGTTTCTTCGAAACAATAAAAAAGTCGTCTACAAATCTAGAAATCTTTAGCGTGCTACCGTTTTCAAGCGCCTCGGCCAATGATCTGTCCACACCTGCGAGAAAAATGTTGCAAAGCACCGGGGCCACGCACGATCCGATACAGATCCCATTTCTTTGTACATAATTATACCCTTTAAAATAAACAATGGTGGAACTGAGGTAAAACTGTACTTTTTCTGGAATAAAACAGTTGAAAGTTTGTGCTCCGTCCTGTCTACCTTGTCTTTTTGTGTCGTCTTTCTGTGCGCATAAAAGAAGTCTGAGTATGAACCAACTAGCCCCACAACGTATATTACTGGATTACCTTTCTTCTACAGTGGGCCCTTTTGTGAGTGTTTCGCCGCATCCTTTCCAAGATTCGAGCCTTGTTGCTCACATTTCCTTGACTACGTGCCGTGCGAGGTTGCTCGGATTCTGCATAAGGAAGGGATTGGTGCCTCCTGACAACTCGGTTTTGTTTGGCCGTGTTAAACCGTCCCTCGGCCATGTGAAGAGAGTGTGCTGGGTCTTGAGGTCTGAGCTATGGAGACAGGTTCGCCTGTTCAAGAATTGGCTTCGTTTGCTGTGCTTTTCCCGAGACACCGAGCATATCGCCGCCAGGAAGCTACAATCTATGATGAAGCTGGCCGCCCAGTCGACAGTTTTTGTGGACGCAATCTCTCGCAGTGATAACCAAAGGAAGAAAAAAAGAGAAAGAAAGTAAAGAAGACAGTTCTGCTCTCCAGGTTCTTGACGACATCCACATTTTGGAGGACGTCGCTAGCGTCCTCAGGAAAGGTCCAAAGTACAGCTTTGAGCCGGAAGTTAAAGGTCATGAGCTCTTGGCCCTGACGAGAAGAATTTCCAACAAGGCCAACCCGGAGGATAAGGAAAGGTGTCTTCTGGAGGTAGTCGACTCTCTCATCAGGACCGTGCCTTCTAGGGGGCCCCGCATCAAGACGCCAACAAGAAAAATTGTGCGCTTCTTTAAGGACAACGACCTGCAACTCGTTCAGGCGGATAAAGAAGGGGGCTTTGTCGCTATGCCGTCGGGAGCGTACGAAAAGAAAGGCTCGGAGGCTATACGCAAGAATTTTGAAAAAAACAGAAAAAAAACCAGCAAAGGTAAAAAGCCGAGCCATTGCGTTATGCGAAACCCTTGGTCTACAGAAGTTAGCCAGTAGTATTCAGAACACCAAATGTAATAGCTTGCCGGTTTTTTTTCACTGAAAAAAACCACAAAGAAAGTGTTCCGTTTAGGTGCATCGTCAGCGAAAGGGGTGCCTGGCAGAACCTACTAAGCCGGTTCCTGCTAAAGGAACTTAACAGACTTGTAGTAGACGACCCGTTTGCCATTAAGAATAGTCTTGAGGTTGTTGAATTTTTGCATGAAACAAACTCTGCAGGAAACATGTTTTCTGTAGATGTTGTTGACCTGTTTTATTCTATTCCACAGAGCGAAATGTTGGCTGCTGTCAGGTTGTGCATAGAAATGAACGGAGCGGTGCCTTTTCAAAACAGCGCTGGTATGTCGGTTGACAACTTCCTTGTATTCCTGGAGTTTTACCTCAGTTCCACCACTGTTTATTTTAAAGGGTATAATTATGTACAAAGAAATGGGATCTGTATCGGATCGTGCGTGGCCCCGGTGCTTTGCAACATTTTTCTCGCAGGTGTGGACAGATCATTGGCCGAGGCGCTTGAAAACGGTAGCACGCTAAAGATTTCTAGATTTGTAGACGACTTTTTTATTGTTTCGAAGAAACAATCACCTTTGACCTATCCACAAGTCGTGGAGAACATTCTTACTAATTTTAGACGACTATCCAAAGGATTGAATTTTACTTGTGAACTCGCCAATGACAGCTGTTTGCAATTTTTAGACTTGAAAATAACCCTTAAGGACGCAGGCTTTTGCTGGAAGTACCAACCGCGTGCACAGAAGAAATTGTTGCCTTTTGATTGCAAGCAATCGAAAACTGTTAAACGTGCTATCGCTTTGATGTGCCTTGAGTCATCTGTAAGAAAGTCCTGTTGTCACATGGCGCAGGAAAGCTTTCACGATCTGGTCGCGAAGCTAAAACAGGCAGGCTTTCCCCAGATAGTAGTGAGTTCAGTTGCTGAAGCTCTTCTCAAGATTAAACAAGAAAGGAGTAGGAACCAGACAATGGTTGCAGTTGCAAAAAAGAAAGTGAAACCTGTGGTCATCCCATATCAGCATAAAGTGGCTCATAACCTCAAGCGCGTGGCTAACAAGTTTAAGGTACCCGTGGTTTTCTCGGCCCCAAGGAAACTTTCTTCACTGTGTCGTCTAGTTTCGCAAGATGGTAGCCGCAACTCAGATTGCAAAATCAAACATGTTAATAAGTTTGTGAATTGTGAAAAAGGGGTAGTGCACAGAATTCCGCTGAAGTGTGGGAAGGTGTACATTGGGCAGTCGGGCCGATGTGTTAATGAGCGGCTAAGGGAACACAATTTGTCTTTGAAGAACGGTGCCGGTTCGCACCTGCCGGTGCACACCAGTGAGTGTGGAAAAGATAACGATATAAAACAGAAGGCAAAAAAAACTGTGTGATGCAACGCTCCAAGGCACCATCATCTTGTGCAGGAGTACTGACACGCTTGCGCGAGAATTGGCTGAAGCCTACCATATAAGAAAAAGCGGTAGTTCATGCGTCAGTGCACCATCTGTGACAATATATGATAAAGATTTTGCTTTTTTAGATAAATTACATATGAGGTGAGTCACCGGTGCCTTCTGTATGTTTTTCCCGGGTTCTGGCCGGCACGTGGCTCTGATAACTATCCATTCTTTTTGGTATAAATGTCATGTACTTTTTCTGGAATAAAACAGTTGAAAGTTTGCGCTCCGTCCTGTCTACCTTGTCTTTTTGTGTCGTCTTTCTGTGCGCAAAAAAGAAGTCTGAGCATTAACCCTTGACAGAGAGGCGCCATTTGCAAGCAGGCGCCCATGCTGGAGTCCCACCGTTGTCATGACAAGTGCTGTACTTCAATATCTTTTCTTGGGAATTATTTTTTTCTCGTAATAAACATAACTTGTAAAAATAATCCGCAATATTCGTTAAGTTTTCTTGACAAACGCGACAAAGCGCCGAACATGACGTACTGGCGCTCACAGCCAATCCTGCGTCTTTCTTCTGTGTCTACAAGCAAACGGAATAGCGCGTCCCCGGCACGGTCCACAGCTGCGAGGCTAGAGCATTCTATTGTCGACTTTGGCTTGAGCAACGTTAGTTCCATTAACGTTGGGCTTGAGCACTCGTCTGGCTAGCTATCCGTAATGAAATCGGCTTTGCTCCATACTGGCGCCTTTCGTTTTGGCGCGCTTTTCGCTGTATTTGCAGCTCGAGTGCAGCTTTGTGTTCCCTCCTTTTCGTGTTTCTTTCACTGCGTTGTTCACTCCTTATTTGCTACACCGCGTTGTTACTGTGATCCAGCATGTGCGCTTGCCGGAGTGCCCGCTTTGCTTTGTTGTTTCTGCTAATATGAGCAATGTTTGAAAGAAAGCGCTCAGTGACGATGCGTTCGTCGCGTTTTTAGCGCTCGTTGAGAGCTGCCAACCAGTAGAGGTGTCCCAACTTCAAGATGCATTTAGACAAGCTCATTATTGGCAACAAGGTGTACATTTATGACGGTGTCTCCGAGTCCGTGCAAGAATTAAAAGCATAGCAGTCACCGCGAACACACCGGCGCCCGGTCCTGGAGTTGTATACACAAGTCCAAGCTCCCATCAGTGCGTCCGCGTATCTATTGAACAATGCCTGTAGTGCTCGCTGGCGTTCGTAGTTTCATCCCAAAGAAGGAAACTGTGGAAGCTCTTTTAAAAGCTATCAGAGTGATATTGCGGTATTCACCGAAGCATGGCTTACTCCGGACAGTAGTAATGACTAACTGCTTGAAGGTATGTCATCTTTCACCATTCATAGGCTCGATAGGACTGGTCGTAGGGGCGGTGGGTTTCTCGTGCTGATAAAATCAGGTTCACCTTCCTTCACTTGTTGATATTGGCTGCCACAGTGAAATCCTCTGTGTAAATATTTCGCCTCCTGGAAGCTCAAATATACTGATTGCCTCTTACCGCTCACCGAATTTTGATGCCTCTTTCACCAACGATCTGCACTAGGTCTTTCTTGAATTTAAGTTTCGCTTTCCTAACGCCAATTATATACTTTGTGGCGATTTTAGCTTTCCTGATATTGAATGAATCAGCTTATCTGCATCCTCCTGCCTGTCCAAAGAATTTTTTTCCTCGCTTTTACTTTTAACTTTTCCTAAAGAGACAGCAGGCCAACTCGCAATAACAACACATTGGATCTAGTCTTGTCCACCACTCCAAATTTGGCACAGTCAGTGCAATGTGTCAGTGGTGTGAGCGGTCACAAAATGCTGTTATTCGACTTATCCTTCCCCACCCCTGTCCGACAACCATCTATCAAATACATGCGCGACTACAAATGGGCAGGCATTTCTGGTATCAACAACCAGTTAGAAATATTTTCTCATTCTTTTCGCGAATCTGCCACTAAAATTTGTGAACAAAAACTGCTTGTTATACAAGCACAAACATTTATATCTGGTTCACAAGTACGTCCCTCTCGCTTCTATTGATAGCAATACAGGAAAACCCTGGTATTCGAACGCTTTGAGAATGCTATCCCGAAAGAAAAGAACGCTTTTTCCTTGCAGCCAGGACATCACATTCTAAGCTCAAATGGGAAAAATACTTGCCTGAGGCAGTACAAAAAACTTTTAAGACGCTCAGAGAAAAAGTTTCACCAGCAAGACCTACTCTGCGTCCTCCGTACCAACCCCTGAAGTTTTGCAATATCCTTACTACTCACGAAGTAAAAGCCACAATTCCTTATTTAATCATGACAGCTTCCCTGTACCAACCGATCAGCGTTCTGATGCTATGAATTCATAGTTCTCTTCTATTTTCACATGTGAACCTGCCCTCAGCAGGCCTACCCTGCCTCCTTTAAACTTCGTCCAGAAGCCCTCCATTCATATCAGTTCCAAAGGAGTCGTAAAACGTATTGACAACCTTAACTCTCAAGTCGCCCCGGCCCCGACAATAACCCTGCAAAGGTACTTCAGTCTACTAAAATTATTTGCAGCAATATTTTAAAGATCATATTGCCACACTGCTGACATTCTGCCGGCGCCAGCTGGTGGCCGAACCTGTCTCCCAGCGCGTGGCCGAACGTCTTCTTCTGTCTCGAATGAGTGCGGCGGTTCGGCAAGCCTCGCCCTAGTAAACGGCTGTGCTTCCCGCTTCTTGCTACGTTTATCGGTGACATTTGGTGGAGCCGTGCTGGGTATCATCCCATGTACGCTGACCCCGTCGAAATCCTTGACGCTTCTCCCCGAGGTGCGGACGCCACACCTGTCCACAAAGCCAGCCGTCACCTACGAGGCCTGCAACCCGAGTTCGAGCCATTGACAAGGCCTGTGCGAACTATGACTTCCACCATTGGTAGCCAGACAGGTCATTACTCTGGCAGTGCCCCGGCGTTCGTCCTTCTCGCACTTCGGTCGCCACCATCCTTCCACGGCGACCGGTTCGGGAATGTTGAAGATTGGTTGGCCAGTTTTACCGGGTTGCTGCATTCAACCAATGGGAAGACGAGCGGAAGCTGATGAATGTATATTTCGCACTGCAAGACTCGGCGAAAACGTGGTTCAAGAACCACGAGGCATCCCTTTCCAACTGGGCAGCTTGTCGCCTTGAGCTGCTCGCTACATTCAGCTCGAACGAGCGAAAGGAAAATGCTGAAATTGCCCTTCGCTCCAGGCCACAGCAGTCCAACGAGAGCGTGGCCATGTTTATTGAGGACATGACTCGCCTCTTCAATCGGGCCGACCCGGCCATGTGCGAAGCTACAAAGGTGCGGCACCTAATGCGTGGGGTAAAGGAGCAGCTGTCTGCTGGCCTCATGCGCGACCCTCCGAGAACCGTCGTCGCCTTCGCTAAGGAAGCAACGAGCATGGAACGTTCATTGCAGTAACGGAGTGCGCAATACGGCCGTCAGGCAAATGTAGCGGCCGCTCACTACTGCACGCCCTTACCAGGTCCTGGGCATGAGGCGCTGCGAGAGCTTGTCCGGAACTTTGTTCGCGAAGAACTGTGACAGCTCCACTTGGATGCTCCATCGGCAAGCACACTTTCTACAGGCGATGTCCTCCGTGATGAAATTCGGCGGGCGGTGCAGCCACCACCAGCACCACTATCGGAGCCGCACGTGATGTCCTGCAGCCTATCAATCCCCCGCGCCTCCCACTTCAACAGGTCGGCATGGACTTACTCGGTCCATTTCCGGAGTCTTCCATGGGTAACCGATATATTGCTGTTGCCACTGACTATCTCAGCCGCTACTGTGATACAAAGGCCCTTCCACGTGGCACCGCCGCCGAAGTTGCACAATTTTTCATTCACAACATTGTGCTTCGTCACAGAGCCCCACAGTCGTATTAACTGACAAGGGCACCGCGTTTATGTAGGCACTTACGAGCGAGGTACTTCGACTCAGTGGCACCAGCCATCGCGAGACTACAGCTTATCATCCGCAAACAAATGGACTCACTGGGAGGCATAACAAGACAATTGCCGATATGCTTGCTATGTATGTCGACGATAACCATGCGAACTGGGACCGGATACTGCCTTACATCACGTTCGCATACAACACCGCGCTCCACGAAACGACACGCTTCACTCCGTTCCATTTGGTGCACGGTCGCGAAGCCTTGACCATGCTGGACGCCATGCTTCTTCCGGATCCTACTCCCTCTTCGGTCGTGGACGCTGGACAATTTGTTCGTGACGCCGAAGCCGTTCGCCAGGATGCTCGACAGCGAACCCGGTGCTAACAACAACGCGACGCCGAGTGCTACAACCTCCGCCGCAGGGAGGGGACTTATACACCCGGTGACCAAGTCTGGGTATGGAGCCCGATCCGTTTGCGATTGCGCTCTGAGAAGCTTCTTCGCCGTTGCTTTGGTGCATACCAGGTGTTACGCCGCCTCAGCGCGGTGACCTCCGAGGTGCTCCCTCAAGGAACTGTCCGGTCGTCTCGACAACCGACGTCCGAAGCAGTGCACGTGGCGCGAATGAAGCCATATTACTCACGTTAGCTCCTTTCCGCGAAGACACTTGTGCTGCTACCTTCCGCCTTACGTTTTTTCCCCTCGCGTGCGGCATCGAGTCGATGCCTCTTAAAAGGGAGGGGGGGCAATGCCACACTGCTGACATTCTGCCGGCGCCACCTGGTGGCCGAACCTGTCTCCCAGCGCGTGGCCGAACGTCTTCTTCTGTATCGAATGAGTGCGGCGGTTCGGCAAGCCTCGCCCTGGTAAACGGCTGTGCTTCCCGCTTCTTGCTACGTTTGCCGGTGACAATATTCATCCAGTCCTTAGCTAGCAATTCGATCCCGGACTACTGGAAACTAAGCAGAGTAGCTTGTGTTCAAATCGGGAATCCGCTCCGATCCATATCAATCATCGCCCTATTTCGTTAACAGCCTGTAAGATAACACGTCGTTTACTCCAATGTTGCAAACCACCTCGAAAATAACTTTTTTTGCAAGTCAGCATGGTTTCGGCACTGGCCTTTCATGCGTGACGCAACTTTGTTAATTCACTTCTGACCTTAACTCTAACCTTGACTCGTCTTTCCAAACCGAAATAATTTTTCTGTAGTTTTCGAAAGCATTCGATGATGTCCCCCCCCCCCCCCAAAGACTAATGTTTAAATTGTCTGCGTATTCTTTAAATGCCTGTGTATTGGTCCACTAATCTTATCCTGGATTAACTGTTTCCCCACAAACTGCTTCCAATGCACAGTCTCCGGAGAGTATCATTCCGCCACTGGCGAAGTAACGTCGGGCCGTTGCTTTTGCTAATCTTCGTAAATGACCTCTCCTCGGGCACAGCATCATCCATTGGTCTGTTCGCCGTTAACTGCATGTTGTACCGTTACATTTCTTTTCACGATGACCAGCTAACCCTTCAGAACAACTTGCGCAAATTGAAAATTGGTGCTCAGATTGGATGATGGAACTGAACGTAACTAAATTCAAATTTGTGCACGTCTCAGGTAAAGGTTCCAACGTTTGCTATGCATATTCACTAAACTCAGCTATCATATCACAACTTGAGTCTAGGCGACCTGATCGTCAGTAAACTAGCATAGAATGAGCATGTCACAAAACTAGCTGCTGACACTTCAACGCCGGGCTTCATTAGAAGGTCACTTTCACTATCACCGCCATCAATTGGTAAACTTGCGTTCGAAACTTTCATTCGCCCGAAGCTCGAATACGCATTGGCAATTTGGTCTCCTAATCAGGCGCACCTCATTAACGAAATTGAATCCATCAAGAATCGCGCTTTCTGTTTTATATCTTCAAACTATGACACTCGCTACAGCATCAACAGTATTAATTTAAGTCATCTCTCGGTATCAGCCCACTAGCCCTTAGATGCAAATTTCCTGCCTCTGTCTGTTTCATAAACTTTACCACAACTGCCCCAATCTCCGTGATTCTTTACTAGTGTCACCAGTGCACAGGTACATCACCTCGTCTGTTCAACTTTATCAGCATCCGGCGCTTACATGGATCTACTAACGCATTTAACAAATATTTTTTTACCACGAGAAATTGGGGCATGGAAAGAGTTTCCTGAACATGTTGTAATCGAACGTGTTCCTGTTAGATTTAAACAATGCCTGATGTGTCATCTGAAGTCATAAATTGTTGCTTCCTCTTCGTTTTCATTGCTGCGCCTGTTTCATTCGAAGTGTGATTTTGTACTTGAGCCTTTTGAGTTTTGTGCTTCTGTTTTGGCCATCAATTTTTGTGTTTTTTATACGTAACCTCCCCCCTCTTTATTTAATACCCCAGCCGAGTTAAGGGTATATTAAATAATGATGATGATGATCTGTTTACACTTGTGTTCCCGGAACAGTAAGCGCTTTAAGGGAGCTAGTGGAAGCCTTTCATATTTATGGGGCTTACACCGCGTGCATTAGTGAGCTATCTATCGCGCTGCAGGATAATGGGATTGTGCCATAGGTGAGCATTTCAGGAGCATAGCCACGTATGACGTCATCATTGTAGCCTGTATATACTGTTAAATCTCGATATAACGAAATATTCTAGTTTTCTTCGCATTCATAGAACGCCATGTATATTAAGCTTCAGTATAACCAAGTAGATTATACTGCACTTTCAATGTGACGGAATTTCATTGCTGGCTGAAAACGAACCTGCCGAAAAATTATCGCAGGCGCTCGTGGTTGAGCGGAGCCTGTGCTGAAACGCGCATCATCAGAGCGTGTACGCAAAATGAGACCTGCCCGGATTTCCCATACAGAGTGCATAGGCATACGCACTGCTGGCCACGGCATCTGGGGTAGCAGGAGCAAGGCTGGCACGAGAATCTCCGCAACCTCGGAAGTCTGACAGGTCAGCCTGTGGCCGTCACTGTCTCACCCAAAATTGAATAAAGAAAAATGACTGGCTAATTGGCGCTTTTGATTCACTGGCTGAAACATGGTAACTAGAGCTAGAAAATGCAAGGGACAAGACAAAAATAAAAATGAGACACGCTGCACATCAACTCCATCAACAAGTTGATGGCTAGCATGTGCCCCATCAGTATATTTTCGTTGCCTTTGTGTTTTTTAACGTTAGTTACGCTGTTTCAGCCCAAAATTGGCACTGAATGCAAAAACACGCTGCCGCTGCTCAATGGGAGCGCACTACGTTTATCGCGTTTACAGATGCCCAAAGCTTGGGAAAAAGGACTGGAACGGTTAGTGCTTGGCACACCCTTCAGCTGTAATGCCAGTTGTGTTCTTCACACCTGCAAACCTCGCTGCTCACTCAGACGATGTGCGTATGTGCAAAAAGACACACACGCGCTTACGGAGGAAAACACAAGGAGAAGGATGAGCCTGATTTTATTTCAATTGTTGGTGATTCAAGGACACTCTGCTCGCTCTTGGCGACATGGAGAAAAAAAGGAGAGTAAGGAGTGGTGAGGGTAGACGTGAGGGTAGATTAGCCTGATTTTATTTCAATTGTTGGTGATTTAAAGACACTCTTCTCGCTCTTGGCGACATGGAGAAAAAAAGGAGAGTAAGGAGTGGTGGGGGTAGACGTGGGGATAATTGAGCCTGATTTTATTTCAATTGTTGATGATTCAAAGACACATCTCGCTCTTGGCGACATGGAGAAAAAAAGGAGAGTAAGGAGTGGTCGGGGTAGACGTGGGGATAGATGAGCCTGATTTTATTTCAATTGTTGGTGATTCAAGGACACTCTTCTCGCTCTTGGTGACATGGAGAAAAAAAGGAGAGTAAGGAGTGGTGAGGGTAGACGTGAGGGTAGATTAGCCTGATTTTATTTCAATTGTTGGTGATTTAAAGACACTCTTCTCGCTCTTGGCGACATGGAGAAAAAAAGGAGAGTAAGGAGTGGTGGGGGTAGACGTGGGGATAATTGAGCCTGATTTTATTTCAATTGTTGATGATTCAAAGACACATCTCGCTCTTGGCGACATGGAGAAAAAAAGGAGAGTAAGGAGTGGTCGGGGTAGACGTGGGGATAGATGAGCCTGATTTTATTTCAATTGTTGGTGATTCAAGGACACTCTTCTCGCTCTTGGTGACATGGAGAAAAAAAGGAGAGTAAGGAGTGGTGAGGGTAGACGTGAGGGTAGATTAGCCTGATTTTATTTCAATTGTTGGTGATTTAAAGACACTCTTCTCGCTCTTGGCGACATGGAGAAAAAAAGGAGAGTAAGGAGTGGTCGGGGTAGACGTGGGGATAGATGAGCCTGATTTTATTTCAATTGTTGGTGATTCAAGGACACTCTTCTCGCTCTTGGCGAAATGGAGAGAAAAAGGAGAGTAAGGAGTGGTGGGGGTAGACGTGGGGATAGATGAGCCTGATTTTATTTCAATTGTTGGTGATTCAAGGACACTCTTCTCGCTCTTGGCGACATGGAGAAAAAAAGGAGAGTAAGGAGTGGTCGGGGTAGACGTGGGGATAGATGAGCCTGATTTTATTTCAATTGTTGGTGATTCAAGGACACTCTTCTCGCTCTTGGTGACATGGAGAAAAAAAGGAGAGTAAGGAGTGGTGAGGGTAGACGTGAGGGTAGATTAGCCTGATTTTATTTCAATTGTTGGTGATTTAAAGACACTCTTCTCGCTCTTGGCGACATGGAGAAAAAAAGGAGAGTAAGGAGTGGTGGGGGTAGACGTGGGGATAATTGAGCCTGATTTTATTTCAATTGTTGATGATTCAAAGACACATCTCGCTCTTGGCGACATGGAGAAAAAAAGGAGAGTAAGGAGTGGTCGGGGTAGACGTGGGGATAGATGAGCCTGATTTTATTTCAATTGTTGGTGATTTAAAGACACTCTTCTCGCTCTTGGCGACATGGAGAAAAAAAGGAGAGTAAGGAGTGGTCGGGGTAGACGTGGGGATAGATGAGCCTGATTTTATTTCAATTGTTGGTGATTCAAGGACACTCTTCTCGCTCTTGGTGACATGGAGAAAAAAAGGAGAGTAAGGAGTGGTGAGGGTAGACGTGAGGGTAGATTAGCCTGATTTTATTTCAATTGTTGGTGATTTAAAGACACTCTTCTCGCTCTTGGCGACATGGAGAAAAAAAGGAGAGTAAGGAGTGGTGGGGGTAGACGTGGGGATAATTGAGCCTGATTTTATTTCAATTGTTGATGATTCAAAGACACATCTCGCTCTTGGCGACATGGAGAAAAAAAGGAGAGTAAGGAGTGGTCGGGGTAGACGTGGGGATAGATGAGCCTGATTTTATTTCAATTGTTGGTGATTCAAGGACACTCTTCTCGCTCTTGGTGACATGGAGAAAAAAAGGAGAGTAAGGAGTGGTGAGGGTAGACGTGAGGGTAGATTAGCCTGATTTTATTTCAATTGTTGGTGATTTAAAGACACTCTTCTCGCTCTTGGCGACATGGAGAAAAAAAGGAGAGTAAGGAGTGGTGGGGGTAGACGTGGGGATAATTGAGCCTGATTTTATTTCAATTGTTGATGATTCAAAGACACATCTCGCTCTTGGCGACATGGAGAAAAAAAGGAGAGTAAGGAGTGGTCGGGGTAGACGTGGGGATAGATGAGCCTGATTTTATTTCAATTGTTGGTGATTCAAGGACACTCTTCTCGCTCTTGGTGACATGGAGAAAAAAAGGAGAGTAAGGAGTGGTGAGGGTAGACGTGGGGGTAGATTAGCCTGTTTTTATTTCAATTGTTGGTGATTTAAAGACACTCTTCTTGCTCTTCGCGACATGGAGAAAAAAGGAGAGTAAGGAGTGGTGGGGGTAGACGTGGGGATAGATGAGCCTGATTTTATTTCAATTGTTGATGATTCAAAGACACTCTTCTCGCTCTTGGCGAAATGGAGAGAAAAAGGAGAGTAAGGAGTGGTGGGGGTAGACGTGGGGATAGATGAGCCTGATTTTATTTCAATTGTTTGTGATTCAAGGACACTCTTCTCGCTCTTGGCGAAATGGAGAGAAAAAGGAGAGTAAGGAGTGGTGGGGGTAGACGTGGGGATAGATGAGCCTGATTTTATTTCAATTGTTGATGATTCAAAGACACTCTTCTCGCTCTTGGCGAAATGGAGAGAAAAAGGAGAGTAAGGAGTGGTGGGGGTAGACGTGGGGATAGATGAGCCTGATTTTATTTCAATTGTTTGTGATTCAAGGACACTCTTCTCGCTCTTGGCGAAATGGAGAGAAAAAGGAGAGTAAGGAGTGGTGGGGGTAGACGTGGGGATAGATGAGCCTGATTTTATTTCAATTGTTGATGATTCAAAGACACTCTTCTCGCTCTTGGCGAAATGGAGAGAAAAAGGAGAGTAAGGAGTGGTGGGGGTAGACGTGGGGATAGATGAGCCTGATTTTATTTCAATTGTTTGTGATTCAAGGACACTCTTCTCGCTCTTGGCGAAATGGAGAGAAAAAGGAGAGTAAGGAGTGGTGGGGGTAGACGTGGGGATAGATGAGCCTGATTTTATTTCAATTGTTGATGATTCAAAGACACTCTTCTCGCTCTTGGCGAAATGGAGAGAAAAAGGAGAGTAAGGAGTGGTGGGGGTAGACGTGGGGATAGATGAGCCTGATTTTATTTCAATTGTTGGTGATTTAAAGACACTCTTCTCGCTCTTGGCGACATGGAGAAAAAAAGGAGAGTAAGGAGTGGTGGGGGTAGACGTGGGGATATTTGAGCCTGATTTTATTTCAATTGTTGGTGATTTAAAGACACTCTTCTCGCTCTTGGCGACATGGAGAAAAAAAGGAGAGTAAGGAGTGGTGGGGGTAGACGTGGGGATAATTGAGCCTGATTTTATTTCAATTGTTGATGATTCAAAGACACATCTCGCTCTTGGCGACATGGAGAAAAAAAGGAGAGTAAGGAGTGGTCGGGGTAGACGTAGGGATAGATGAGCCTGATTTTATTTCAATTGTTGATGATTCAAAGACACTCTTCTCGCTCTTGGCGAAATGGAGAGAAAAAGGAGAGTAAGGAGTGGTGGGGGTAGACGTGGGGATAGATGAGCCTGATTTTATTTCAATTGTTTGTGATTCAAGGACACTCTTCTCGCTCTTGGCGAAATGGAGAGAAAAAGGAGAGTAAGGAGTGGTGGGGGTAGACGTGGGGATAGATGAGCCTGATTTTATTTCAATTGTTTGTGATTCAAGGACACTCTTCTCGCTCTTGGCGACATGGAGAAAAAAAATAGAGTAAAGAGTGGTGGTGGTAGACGTGGGGGTAGATGAGCCTGATTTTATTTCAATTGTTGGTGATTAAAAGACACTCTTCTCGCTCTTGGCGACATGGAGAAAAAAAGGAGAGTAAGGAGTGGTGGGAATAGACGTGGGGGTAGATGAGCCTGATTTTATTTCAATTGTTGGTGATTTAAAGACACTCTTCTCGCTCTTGGCGACATGGAGAAAAAAAGAGAGTAAGGTGTGGTAAGGGTGGACGTGGGGGTAGATTAGCTTGATTTTATTTCAATTGTTGGTGATTTAAAGACACTCTTCTCGCTCTTGGCGACATGGAGAAAAAAAGGAGAGTAAGGAGTGGTGGGGGTAGACGTGGGGATAGATGAGCCTGATTTTATTTCAATTGTTGGTGATTTAAAGACACTCTTCTCGCTCTTGGCGACATGGAGAAAAAAAGGAGAGTAAGGTGTGGTGGGGGTAGACGTGGGGATAGATGAGCCTGATTTTATTTCAATTGTTGATGATTCAGACACATCTTCTCGGTCTTGGCGAAATGGAGAGAAAAAGGAGAGTAAGGAGTGGTGGGGGTAGACGTGGGGATAGATGAGCCTGATTTTATTTCAATTGTTGATGATTCAAAGACACTCTTCTCGCTCTTGGCGACATGGAGAAAAAAAAGAGAGTAAGGAGTGCTGGGGGTAGACGTGGGGATAGATGAGCCTGATTTTATTTCAATTGTTGATGATTCAAGGACACATCTTCTCGCTCTTGGCGACATTGAGAAAAAAAGGAGAGTAAGGAGTGGTGGCGGTAGACGTGGAGATAGATGAGCTTGATTTTATTTCAATTGTTGCTGATTCAAAGACACATCTTCTCGCTCTTGGCGACATTGAGAAAAAAAAGAGAGTAAAGAGTGGTGGGGGTAGACGTGGGGATAAATGAGCCTGATTTTATTTCAATTGTTGATGATTCAAAGACACATCTTCTCGCTCTTGGCGACATGGAGAAAAAAAGGAGAGTAAGGAGTGGTGGGGGTAGACGTGGGGATAGATGAGCCTGATTTTATTTTAATTGTTGGCGATTCAAGGACACTCTTCTCGCTCTTGGCGACATGGAGAAAAAAAAAGTAAAGAGTGCTGGTGGTAGACGTGGGAATAGATGAGCCTGATTTTATTTCAATTGTTGGTGATTTAAAGACACTCTTCTCGCTCTTGGCGACATGGAGAAAAAAGGAGAGTAAGGAGTGGTGGGGGTGGACGTGGGGATAAATGAGCCTGAGTTTATTTCAATTGTTGATGATTCAAAGACACATCTTCTCGCTCTTGGCGACATGGAGAAAAAAAGGAGAGTAAGGAGTGGTGGGGGTAGACGTGGGGATAGATGAGCCTGATTTTATTTCAATTGTTGGTGATTCAAGGACACTCTTCTCGCTCTTGGTGGCATGGAGAAAAAAAGGAGAGTAAGGAGTGGTGAGGGTAGACGTGGGGGTAGATTAGCCTGATTTTATTTCAATTGTTGGTGATTTAAAGACACTTTTCTCGCTCTTGGCGACATGGAGAAAAAAAGGAGAGTAAGGAGTGGGGGGGGGGGGTAGACGTGGGGATAGATGAGCCTGATTTTATTTCAATTGTTGCTGATTCAAAGACACATCTCGCTCTTGGCGACATGGAGAAAAAAAGGAGAGTAAGGAGTGGTGGGGGTAGACGTGGGGATAGATGAGCCTGATTTTATTTCAATTGTTGATGATTCAAAGACACATCTTGTCGGTATTGGCGACATGGAGAAAAAAAGGAGAGTAAGGAGTGGTGGGGGTAGACGTGGGGATAGATGAGCCTGATTTTATTTCAATTGTTGATGATTCAAAGACACTCTTCTCACTCTTGGCGAAATGGAGAGAAAAAGGAGAGTAAGGAGTGGTGGGGGTAGACGTGGGGATAGATGAGCCTGATTTTATTTCAATTGTTGGTGATTTAAAGACACTCTTCTCGCTCTTGGCGACATGGAGAAAAAAAGGAGAGTAAGGAGTGGTGGGGGTAGACGTGGAGATAGATGAGCCTGATTTTATTTCAATTGTTGCTGATTCAAAGACACATCTTCTCGCTCTTGGCGACATTGAGAAAAAAAAGAGAGTAAGGAGTGGTGGGGGTAGACGTGGGGATAAATGAGCCTGATTTTATTTCAATTGTTGATGATTCAGACACATCTTCTCGCTCTTGGCGACATGGAGAAAAAAAGGAGAGTAAGGAGTGGTGGGGGTAGACGTGGGGATAGATGAGCCTGATTTTATTTCAATTGTTGTTGATTCAAGGACACTCTTCTCGCTCTTGGCGACATGGAGAAAAAAAGGAGAGTAAGGAGTGGTGGGGGTAGACGTGGGGATAGATAAGCCTGATTTTATTTCAATTGTTGGTGATTCAAGGACACTCTTCTCGCTCTTGGTGGCATGGAGAAAAAAAGGAGAGTAAGGAGTGGTGAGGGTAGACGTGGGGGTAGATTAGCCTGATTTTATTTCAATTGTTGGTGATTTAAAGACACTCTTCTCGCTGTTGGCGACATGGAGAAAAAAAGGAGAGTAAGGAGTGGTGGGGGTAGATGTGGGGATAGATGAACCTGATTTTATTTCAATTGTTGCTGATTCAAAGACACATCTTCTCGCTCTTGGCGACATGGAGAAAAAAAAGGAGAGTAAGGAGTGGTGGGGGTAGACGTGGGGATAGATGAGCCTGATTTTATTTCAATTGTTGATGATTCAAAGAGACATCTTCTCGGTGTTGGCGACATGGAGAAAAAAAGGAGAGTAAGGAGGGGTGGGGGTAGACGTGGGGATAGATGAGCCTGATTTTATTTCAATTGCTGATGATTCAAAGACACTCTTCTCGCTCTTGGCGAAATAGAGAGAAAAAGTAGAGTAAGGAGTGGTGGGGTAGACGTGGGGATAGATGAGCCTGATTTTATTTCAATTGTTTGTGATTCAAGGACACTCTTCTCGCTCTTGGCGACATGGAGAAAAAAAATAGAGTAAAGAGTGGTGGTGGTAGACGTGGGGATAGATGAGCCTGATTTTATTTCAATTGTTGATGATTCAAAGACACATCTTCTCGGTCTTGGCGACATGGAGAAAAAAAGGAGAGTAAGGAGTGGTGGGGGTAGACGTGGGGATAGATGAGCCTGATTTTATTTCAATTGTTGCTGATTCAAAGACACATCTTTTCGCTCTTGGCGACATGGAGAAAAAAAGGAGAGTAAGGAGTGGTGAGGGTAGACGTGGGGGTAGATTAGCCTGATTTTATTTCAATTGTTGGTGATTTAAAGACACTCTTCTCGCTCTTGGCGACATGGAGAAAAAAAAGGAGAGTAAGGAGTGGTGGGGGTAGACATGGGGATAGATGAGCCTGATTTTATTTCAATTGTTGATGATTCAAAGACACATCTTCTCGCTCTTGGCGACATGGAGAAAAAAAAGAGAGTATAGAGTGGTGGGGGTAGACGTGGGGATAGATGAGCCTGATTTTATTTCAATTGTTGATGATTCAAAGACACATCTTCTCGGTCTTGGCGACATGGAGAAAAAAAGGAGAGTAAGGAGTGGTGGGGGTAGACGTGGGGATAGATGAGCCTGATTTTATTTCAATTGTTGCTGATTCAAAGACACATCTTTTCGCTCTTGGCGACATGGAGAAAAAAAGGAGAGTAAGGAGTGGTGAGGGTAGACGTGGGGGTAGATTAGCCTGATTTTATTTCAATTGTTGGTGATTTAAAGACACTCTTCTCGCTCTTGGCGACATGGAGAAAAAAAAGGAGAGTAAGGAGTGGTGGGGGTAGACATGGGGATAGATGAGCCTGATTTTATTTCAATTGTTGATGATTCAAAGACACTCTTCTCGCTCTTGGCGAAATGGAGAGAAAAAGGAGAGTAAGGAGTGGTGGGGGTAGACGTGGGGATAGATGAGCCTGATTTTATTTCAATTGTTGATGATTCAAAGACACTCTTCTCGCTCTTGGCGAAATGGAGAGAAAAAGGAGAGTAAGGAGTGGTGGGGGTAGACGTGGGGATAGATGAGCCTGATTTTATTTCAATTGTTTGTGATTCAAGGACACTCTTCTCGCTCTTGGCGACATGGAGAAAAAAAATAGAGTAAAGAGTGGTGGTGGTAGACGTGGGGGTAGATGAGCCTGATATTATTTCAATTGTTGGTGATTAAAAGACACTCTTCTCGCTCTTGGCGACATGGAGAAAAAAAGGAGGGTAAGGAGTGGTGGGAATAGACGTGGGGGTAGATGAGCCTGATTTTATTTCAATTGTTGGTGATTTAAAGACACTCTTCTCGCTCTTGGCGACATGGAGAAAAAAAGAGAGTAAGGTGTGGTGGGGGTAGACGTAGGGATAGATGAGCCTGATTTTATTTCAATTGTTGGTGATTCAAGGACACTCTTCTCGCTCTTGGTGGCATGGAGAAAAAAAGGAGAGTAAGGAGTGGTGAGGGTAGACGTGGGGGTAGATTAGCCTGATTTTATTTCAATTGTTGATGATTCAAAGACACTCTTCTCGCTCTTGGCGAAATGGAGAGAAAAAGGAGAGTAAGGAATGGTGGGGGTAGACGTGGGGATAGATGAGCCTGATTTTATTTCAATTGTTGATGATTCAAAGACACTCTTCTCGCTCTTGGCGACATGGAGAAAAAAAAAGAGAGTAAGGAGTGCTGGGGGTAGACGTGGGGATAGATGAGCCTGATTTTATTTCAATTGTTGCTGATTCAAAGACACATCTCGCTCTTGGCGACATGGAGAAAAAAAGGAGAGTAAGGAGTGGTGGGGGTAGACGTGGGGATAGATGAGCCTGATTTTATTTCAATTGTTGATGATTCAAAGACACATCTTCTCGGTCTTGGCGACATGGAGAAAAAAAGGAGAGTAAGGAGTGGTGGGGGTAGACGTGGGGATAGATGAGCCTGATTTTATTTCAATTGTTGATGATTCAAAGACACTCTTCTCACTCTTGGCGAAATGGAGAGAAAAAGGAGAGTAAGGAGTGGTGGGGGTAGACGTGGGGATAGATGAGCCTGATTTTATTTCAATTGTTGGTGATTTAAAGACACTCTTCTCGCTCTTGGCGACATGGAGAAAAAAAGGAGAGTAAGGAGTGGTGGGGGTAGACGTGGAGATAGATGAGCCTGATTTTATTTCAATTGTTGCTGATTCAAAGACACATCTTCTCGCTCTTGGCGACATTGAGAAAAAAAAGAGAGTAAGGAGTGGTGGGGGTAGACGTGGGGATAAATGAGCCTGATTTTATTTCAATTGTTGATGATTCAGACACATCTTCTCGCTCTTGGCGACATGGAGAAAAAAAGGAGAGTAAGGAGTGGTGGGGGTAGACGTGGGGATAGATGAGCCTGATTTTATTTCAATTGTTGTTGATTCAAGGACACTCTTCTCGCTCTTGGCGACATGGAGAAAAAAAGGAGAGTAAGGTGTGGTGGGGGTAGACGTAGGGAAAGATGAGCCTGATTTTATTTCAATTGTTGATGATTCAAAGACACTCTTCTCGCTCTTGGCGAAATGGAGAGAAAAAGGAGAGTAAGGAGTGGTGGGGGTAGACGTGGGGACAGATGAGCCTGATTTTATTTCAATTGTTGATGATTCAAAGACACTCTTCTCGCTCTTGGCGACATGGAGAAAAAAAGGAGAGTAAGGAGTGGTGGGGGTAGACGTGGGGATAGATGAGCCTGATTTTATTTCAATTCTTGGTGATTCAAGGACACTCTTCTCGCTCTTGGTGGCATGGAGAAAAAAAGGAGAGTAAGGAGTGGTGAGGGTAGACGTGGGGGTAGATTAGCCTGATTTTATTTCAATTGTTGGTGATTCAAGGACACTCTTCTCGCTCTTGGCGACATGGAGAAAAAAAGGAGAGTAAGGTGTGGTGGGGGTAGACGTGGGGGTAGATTAGCCTGATTTTATTTCAATTGTTGTTGATTCAAAGACACTCTTCTCGCTCTTGGCGAAATGGAGAGAAAAAGGAGAGTAAGGAGTGGTGGGGGTAGACGTGGGGATAGATGAGCCTGATTTTATTTCAATTGTTGATGATTCAAAGACACTCTTCTCGCTCTTGGCGACATGGAGAAAAAAAGGAGAGTAAGGAGTGGTGGGGGTAGACGTGGGGATAGATGAGCCTGATTTTATTTCAATTCTTGGTGATTCAAGGACACTCTTCTCGCTCTTGGTGGCATGGAGAAAAAAAGGAGAGTAAGGAGTGGTGAGGGTAGACGTGGGGGTAGATTAGCCTGATTTTATTTCAATTGTTGGTGATTCAAGGACACTCTTCTCGCTCTTGGCGACATGGAGAAAAAAAGGAGAGTAAGGTGTGGTGGGGGTAGACGTAGGGAAAGATGAGCCTGATTTTATTTCAATTGTTGATGATTCAAAGACACTCTTCTCGCTCTTGGCGAAATGGAGAGAAAAAGGAGAGTAAGGAGTGGTGGGGGTAGACGTGGGGATAGATGAGCCTGATTTTATTTCAATTGTTGATGATTCAAAGACACTCTTCTCGCTCTTGGCGACATGGAGAAAAAAAGGAGAGTAAGGAGTGGTGGGGGTAGACGTGGGGATAGATGAGCCTGATTTTATTTCAATTCTTGGTGATTCAAGGACACTCTTCTCGCTCTTGGTGGCATGGAGAAAAAAAGGAGAGTAAGGAGTGGTGAGGGTAGACGTGGGGGTAGATTAGCCTGATTTTATTTCAATTGTTGGTGATTCAAGGACACTCTTCTCGCTCTTGGCGACATGGAGAAAAAAAGGAGAGTAAGGTGTGGTGAGGGTAGACGTGGGGGTAGATTAGCCTGATTTTATTTCAATTCTTGGTGATTCAAGGACACTCTTCTCGCTCTTGGTGGCATGGAGAAAAAAAGGAGAGTAAGGAGTGGTGAGGGTAGACGTGGGGGTAGATTAGCCTGATTTTATTTCAATTGTTGTTGATTCAAGGACACTCTTCTCGCTCTTGGCGACATGGAGAAAAAAAGGAGAGTAAGGTGTGGTGGGGGTAGACGTAGGGAAAGATGAGCCTGATTTTATTTCAATTGTTGATGATTCAAAGACACTCTTCTCGCTCTTGGCGAAATGGAGAGAAAAAGGAGAGTAAGGAGTGGTGGGGGTAGACGTGGGGATAGATGAGCCTGATTTTATTTCAATTGTTGATGATTCAAAGACACTCTTCTCGCTCTTGGCGACATGGAGAAAAAAAAAGAGAGTAAGGAGTGCTGGGGGTAGACGTGGGGATAGATGAGCCTGATTTTATTTCAATTGTTGCTGATTCAAAGACACATCTCGCTCTTGGCGACATGGAGAAAAAAAGGAGAGTAAGGAGTGGTGGGGGTAGACGTGGGGATAGATGAGCCTGATTTTATTTCAATTGTTGATGATTCAAAGACACATCTTCTCGCTCTTGGCGACATGGAGAAAAAAAAGAGAGTAAGGAGTGCTGGGGGTAGACGTGGGGATAGATGAGCCTGATTTTATTTCAATTGTTGATGATTCAAAGACACTCTTCTCGCTCTTGGCGACATGGAGAAAAAAAGGAGAGTAAGGAGTGGTGGGGGTAGACGTGGGGATAGATGAGCCTGATTTTATTTCAATTCTTGGTGATTCAAGGACACTCTTCTCGCTCTTGGTGGCATGGAGAAAAAAAGGAGAGTAAGGAGTGGTGAGGGTAGACGTGGGGGTAGATTAGCCTGATTTTATTTCAATTGTTGATGATTCAAAGACACTCTTCTCGCTCTTGGCGAAATGGAGAGAAAAAGGAGAGTAAGGAGTGGTGGGGGTAGACGTGGGGATAGATGAGCCTGATTTTATTTCAATTGTTGATGATTCAAAGACACTCTTCTCGCTCTTGGCGACATGGAGAAAAAAAAAGAGAGTAAGGAGTGCTGGGGGTAGACGTGGGGATAGATGAGCCTGATTTTATTTCAATTGTTGCTGATTCAAAGACACATCTCGCTCTTGGCGACATGGAGAAAAAAAGGAGAGTAAGGAGTGGTGGGGGTAGACGTGGGGATAGATGAGCCTGATTTTATTTCAATTGTTGATGATTCAAAGACACATCTTCTCGGTCTTGGCGACATGGAGAAAAAAAGGAGAGTAAGGAGTGGTGGGGGTAGACGTGGGGATAGATGAGCCTGATTTTATTTCAATTGTTGATGATTCAAAGACACTCTTCTCACTCTTGGCGAAATGGAGAGAAAAAGGAGAGTAAGGAGTGGTGGGGGTAGACGTGGGGATAGATGAGCCTGATTTTATTTCAATTGTTGGTGATTTAAAGACACTCTTCTCGCTCTTGGCGACATGGAGAAAAAAAGGAGAGTAAGGAGTGGTGGGGGTAGACGTGGAGATAGATGAGCCTGATTTTATTTCAATTGTTGCTGATTCAAAGACACATCTTCTCGCTCTTGGCGACATTGAGAAAAAAAAGAGAGTAAGGAGTGGTGGGGGTAGACGTGGGGATAAATGAGCCTGATTTTATTTCAATTGTTGATGATTCAGACACATCTTCTCGCTCTTGGCGACATGGAGAAAAAAAGGAGAGTAAGGAGTGGTGGGGGTAGACGTGGGGATAGATGAGCCTGATTTTATTTCAATTGTTGTTGATTCAAGGACACTCTTCTCGCTCTTGGCGACATGGAGAAAAAAAGGAGAGTAAGGAGTGGTGGGGGTAGACGTGGGGATAGATGAGCCTGATTTTATTTCAATTGTTGGTGATTTAAAGACACTCTTCTCGCTGTTGGCGACATGGAGAAAAAAAGGAGAGTATGGAGTGGTGGGGGTAGACGTGGGGATAGATGAGCCTGATTTTATTTCAATTGTTGCTGATTCAAAGACACATCTTCTCGCTCTTGGCGACATGGAGAAAAAAAGGAGAGTAAGGAGTGGTGGGGGTAGACGTGGGGATAGATGAGCCTGATTTTATTTCAATTGTTGATGATTCAAAGAGACATCTTCTCGGTGTTGGCGACATGGAGAAAAAAAGGAGAGGTAGGAGTGGTGGGGGTAGACGGGGGGATAGATGAGCCTGATTTTATTTCAATTGTTGATGATTCAAAGACACTCTTCTCGCTCTTGGCGAAATGGAGAGAAAAAGTAGAGTAAGGAGTTGTGGGGTAGACGTGGGGATAGATGAGCCTGATTTTATTTCAATTGTTTGTGATTCAAGGACACTCTTCTCGCTCTTGGCGACATGGAGAAAAAAAATAGAGTAAAGAGTGGTGGTGGTAGACGTGGGGGTAGATGAGCCTGATTTTATTTCAATTGTTGGTGATTAAAAGACACATCTTCTCGCTCTTGGCGACATGGAGAAAAAAAGAGAGTAAAGAGTGGTGGGGGTAGACGTGGGGATAGATGAGCCTGATTTTATTTCAATTGTTGATGATTCAAAGACACATCTTCTCGGTCTTGGCGACATAGAGAAAAAAAGGACAGTAAGGAGTGGTGGGGGTAGACGTGGGGATAGATGAGCCTGATTTTATTTCAATTGTTGATGATTCAAAGACACATCTTCTCGGTCTTGGCGACATGGAGAAAAAAAGGAGAGTAAGGAGTGGTGGGGGTAGACGTGGGGATAGATGAGCCTGATTTTATTTCAATTGTTGCTGATTCAAAGACACATCTTCTCGCTCTTGGCGACATGGGGAAAAAAAGGAGAGTAAGGAGTGGTGAGGGTAGACGTGGGGGTAGATTAGCCTGATTTTATTTCAATTGTTGGTGATTTAAAGACACTCTTCTCGCTCTTGGCGACATGGAGAAAAAAAAGGAGAGTAAGGAGTGGTGGGGGTAGACGTGGGGATAGATGAGCCTGATTTTATTTCAATTGTTGATGATTCAAAGACACTCTTCTCGCTCTTGGCGAAATGGAGAGAAAATGAGAGTAAGGAGTGGTGGGGGTAGACGTGGGGATAGATGAGCCTGATTTTATTTCAATTGTTGATGATTCAAAGACACTCTTCTCGCTCTTGGCGAAATGGAGAGAAAAAGGAGAGTAAGGAGTGGTGGGGGTAGACGTGGGGATAGATGAGCCTGATTTTATTTCAATTGTTTGTGATTCAAGGACACTCTTCTCGCTCTTGGCGACATGGAGAAAAAAAAATAGAGTAAAGAGTGGTGGTGGTAGACGTGGGGGTAGATGAGCCTGATTTTATTTCAATTGTTGGTGATTAAAAGACACTCTTCTCGCTCTTGGCGACATGGAGAAAAAAAGGAGAGTAAGGAGTGGTGGGAATAGACGTGGGGGTAGATGAGCCTGATTTTATTTCAATTGTTGGTGATTTAAAGACACTCTTCTCGCTCTTGGCGACATGGAGAAAAAAAAGAGAGTAAGGTGTGGTAAGGGTGGACGTGGGGGTAGATTAGCTTGATTTTATTTCAATTGTTGGTGATTTAAAGACACTCTTCTCGCTCTTGGCGACATGGAGAAAAAAAGGAGAGTAAGGAGTGGTGGGGGTAGACGTGGGGATAGATGAGCCTGATTTTATTTCAATTGTTGGTGATTTAAAGACACTCTTCTCGCTCTTGGCGACATGGAGAAAAAAAGGAGAGTAAGGTGTGGTGGGGGTAGACGTAGGGATAGATGAGCCTGATTTTATTTCAATTGTTGATGATTCAAAGACACTCTTCTCGCTCTTGGCGAAATGGAGAGAAAAAGGAGAGTAAGGAGTGGTGGGGGTAGACGTGGGGATAGATGAGCCTGATTTTATTTCAATTGTTGATGATTCAAAGACACTCTTCTCGCTCTTGGCGACATGGAGAAAAAAAAGAGAGTAAGGAGTGCTGGGGGTAGACGTGGGGATAGATGAGCCTGATTTTATTTCAATTGTTGATGATTCAAGGACACATCTTCTCGCTCTTGGCGACATTGAGAAAAAAAGGAGAGTAAGGAGTGGTGGGGGTAGACGTGGAGATAGATGAGCTTGATTTTATTTCAATTGTTGCTGATTCAAAGACACATCTTCTCGCTCTTGGCGACATTGAGAAAAAAAGAGAGTAAAGAGTGGTGGGGGTAGACGTGGGGATAAATGAGCCTGATTTTATTTCAATTGTTGATGATTCAAAGACACATCTTCTCGCTCTTGGCGACATGGAGAAAAAAAGGAGAGTAAGGAGTGGTGGGGGTAGACGTGGGGATAGATGAGCGTGATTTTATTTTAATTGTTGGCGATTCAAGGACACTCTTCTCGCTCTTGGCGACATGGAGAAAAAAAAAGTAAAGAGTGCTGGTGGTAGACGTGGGAATAGATGAGCCTGATTTTATTTCAATTGTTGGTGATTTAAAGACACTCTTCTCGCTCTTGGCGACATGGAGAAAAAAGGAGAGTAAGGAGCGGTGGGGGTAGACGTGGAGATAGATGAGCCTGATTTTTTTTCAATTGTTGCTGATTCAAAGACACATCTTCTCGCTCTTGGCGACATTGAGAAAAAAAGGAGAGTAAGGAGTGGTGGGGGTAGACGTGGGGATAGATGAGCCTGATTTTATTTCAATTGTTGGTGATTCAAGGACACTCTTCTCGCTCTTGGTGGCATGGAGAAAAAAAGGAGAGTAAGGAGTGGTGAGGGTAGACGTGGGGGTAGATTAGCCTGATTTTATTTCTATTGTTGGTGATTTAAAGACACTCTTCTCGCTCTTGGCGACATGGAGAAAAAAAGGAGAGTAAGGAGTGGGGGGGGGGTAGACGTGGGGATAGATGAGCCTGATTTTATTTCAATTGTTGCTGATTCAAAGACACATCTCGCTCTTGGCGACATGGAGAAAAAAAGGAGAGTAAGGAGTGGTGGGGGTAGACGTGGGGATAGATGAGCCTGATTTTATTTCAATTGTTGATGATTCAAAGACACATCTTCTCGGTCTTGGCGACATGGAGAAAAAAAGGAGAGTAAGGAGTGGTGGGGGTAGACGTGGGGATAGATGAGCCTGATTTTATTTCAATTGTTGATGATTCAAAGACACTCTTCTCACTCTTGGCGAAATGGAGAGAAAAAGGAGAGTAAGGAGTGGTGGGGGTAGACGTGGGGATAGATGAGCCTGATTTTATTTCAATTGTTGGTGATTTAAAGACACTCTTCTCGCTCTTGGCGACATGGAGAAAAAAAGGAGAGTAAGGAGTGGTGGGGGTAGACGTGGAGATAGATGAGCCTGATTTTATTTCAATTGTTGCTGATTCAAAGACAAATCTTCTCGCTCTTGGCGACATTGAGAAAAAAAAAGAGAGTAAGGAGTGGTGGGGGTAGACGTGGGGATAAATGAGCCTGATTTTATTTCAATTGTTGATGATTCAGACACATCTTCTCGCTCTTGGCGACATGGAGAAAAAAAGGAGAGTAAGGAGTGGTGGGGGTAGACGTGGGGATAGATGAGCCTGATTTTATTTCAATTGTTGTTGATTCAAGGACACTCTTCTCGCTCTTGGTGGCATGGAGAAAAAAAGGAGAGTAAGGAGTGGTGAGGGTAGACGTGGGGGTAGATTAGCCTGATTTTATTTCAATTGTTGGTGATTTAAAGACACTCTTCTCGCTGTTGGCGACATGGAGAAAAAAAGGAGAGTAAGGAGTGGTGGGGGTAGACGTGGGGATAGATGAGCCTGATTTTATTTCAATTGTTGCTGATTCAAAGACACATCTTCTCGCTCTTGGCGACATGGAGAAAAAAAGGAGAGTAAGGAGTGGTGGGGGTAGACTTGGGGATAGATGAGCCTGATTTTATTTCAATTGTTGATGATTCAAAGAGACATCTTCTCGGTGTTGGCGACATGGAGAAAAAAAGGAGAGTAAGGAGGGGTGGGGGTAGACGTGGGGATAGATGAGCCTGATTTTATTTCAATTGTTGATGATTCAAAGACACTCTTCTCGCTCTTGGCGAAATGGAGAGAAAAAGTAGAGTAAGGAGTGGTGGGGTAGACGTGGGGATAGATGAGCCTGATTTTATTTCAATTGTTTGTGATTCAAGGACACTCTTCTCGCTCTTGGCGACATGGAGAAAAAAAATAGAGTAAAGAGTGGTGGTGGTAGACGTGGGGGTAGATGAGCCTGATTTTATTTCAATTGTTGGTGATTAAAAGACACATCTTCTCGCTCTTGGCGACATGGAGAAAAAAAAGAGAGTAAAGAGTGGTGGGGGTAGACGTGGGGATAGATGAGCCTGATTTTATTTCAATTGTTGATGATCAAAGACACATCTTCTCGGTCTTGGCGACATGGAGAAAAAAAGGAGAGTAAGGAGTGGTGGGGGTAGACGTGGGGATAGATGAGCCTGATTTTATTTCAATTGTTGATGATTCAAAGACACATCTTCTCGGTCTTGGCGACATGGAGAAAAAAAGGAGAGTAAGGAGTGGTGGGGGTAGACGTGGGGATAGATGAGCCTGATTTTGTTTCAATTGTTGCTGATTCAAAGACACATCTTCTCGCTCTTGGCGACATGGAGAAAAAAAGGAGAGTAAGGAGTGGTGAGGGTAGACGTGGGGGTAGATGAGCCTGATTTTATTTCAATTGTTGGTGATTTAAAGACACTCTTCTCGCTCTTGGCGGCATGGAGAAAAAAAAGGAGAGTAAGGAGTGGTGGGGGTAGACGTGGGGATAGATGAGCCTGATTTTATTTCAATTGTTGATGATTCAAAGACACTCTTCTCGCTCTTGGCGAAATGGAGAGAAAAAGGAGAGTAAAGAGTGGTGGGGGTAGACGTGGGGATAGATGAGCCTGATTTTATTTCAATTGTTTGTGATTCAAGGACACTCTTCTCGCTCTTGGCGACATGGAGAAAAAAAATAGAGTAAAGAGTGGTGGTGGTAGACGTGGGGGTAGATGAGCCTGATTTTATTTCAATTGTTGGTGATTAAAAGACACTCTTCTCGCTCTTGGCGACATGGAGAAAAAAAGGAGAGTAAGGAGTGGTGGGAATAGACGTGGGGATAGATGAGCCTGATTTTATTTCAATTGTTGGTGATTTAAAGACACTCTTCTCGCTCTTGGCGACATGGAGAAAAAAGGAGAGTAAGGAGTGGTGGGGGTAGACGTGGAGATAGATGAGCCTGATTTTTTTTCAATTGTTGCTGATTCAAAGACACATCTTCTCGCTCTTGGCGACATTGAGAAAAAAAGGAGAGTAAGGAGTGGTGGGGGTGGACGTGGGGATAAATGAGCCTGATTTTATTTCAATTGTTGATGATTCAAAGACACATCTTCTCGCTCTTGGCGACATGGAGAAAAAAAGGAGAGTAAGGAGTGGTGGGGGTAGACGTGGGGATAGATGAGCCTGATTTTATTTCAATTGTTGGTGATTCAAGGACACTCTTCTCGCTCTTGGTGGCATGGAGAAAGAAAGGAGAGTAAGGAGTGGTGAGGGTAGACGTGGGGGTAGATTAGCCTGATTTTATTTCTATTGTTGGTGATTTAAAGACACTCTTCTCGCTCTTGGCGACATGGAGAAAAAAAGGAGAGTAAGGAGTGGGGGGGGGTAGACGTGGGGATAGATGAGCCTGATTTTATTTCAATTGTTGCTGATTCAAAGACACATCTCGCTCTTGGCGACATGAAGAAAAAAAGGAGAGTAAGGAGTGGTGGGGGTAGACGTGGGGATAGATGAGCCTGATTTTATTTCAATTGTTGATGATTCAAAGACACATCTTCTCGGTCTTGGCGACATGGAGAAAAAAAGGAGAGTAAGGAGTGGTGGGGGTAGACGTGGGGATAGATGAGCCTGATTTTATTTCAATATTTGATGATTCAAAGACACTCTTCTCACTCTTGGCGAAATGGAGAGAAAAAGGAGAGTAAGGAGTGGTGGGGGTAGACGTGGGGATAGATGAGCCTGATTTTATTTCAATTGTTGGTGATTTAAAGACACTCTTCTCGCTCTTGGCGACATGGAGAAAAAAAGGAGAGTAAGGAGTGGTGGGGGTAGACGTGGAGATAGATGAGCCTGATTTTATTTCAATTGTTGCTGATTCAAAGACACATCTTCTCGCTCTTGGCGACATTGAGAAAAAAAAGAGAGTAAGGAGTGGTGGGGGTAGACGTGGGGATAAATGAGCCTGATTTTATTTCAATTGTTGGTGATTTAAAGACACTCTTCTCGCTCTTGGCGACATGGAGAAAAAAAGGAGAGTAAGGAGTGGTGGGGGTAGACGTGGAGATAGATGAGCCTGATTTTATTTCAATTGTTGCTGATTCAAAGACACATCTTCTCGCTCTTGGCGACATTGAGAAAAAAAGGAGAGTAAGGAGTGGTGGGGGTAGACGTGGGGATAAATGAGCCTGATTTTATTTCAATTGTTGGTGATTTAAAGACACTCTTCTCGCTCTTGGCGACATTGAGAAAAAAAGGAGAGTAAGGAGTGGTGGGGGTAGACGTGGGGATAGATGAGCCTGATTTTATTTCAATTGTTGGTGATTTAAAGACAATCTTCTCGCTCTTGGCGACATGGAGAAAAAAAGGAGAGTAAGGAGTGGGGGGGGTAGACGTGGAGATAGATGAGCCTGATTTTATTTCAATTGTTGCTGATTCAAAGACACATCTTCTCGCTCTTGGCGACATTGAGAAAAAAAGGAGAGTAAGGAGTGGTGGGGGTAGACGTGGGGATAAATGAGCCTGATTTTATTTCAATTGTTGATGATTCAGACACATCTTCTCGCTCTTGGCGACATGGAGAAAAAAAGGAGAGTAAGGAGTGGTGGGGGTAGACGTGGGGATAGATGAGCCTGATTTTATTTCAATTGTTGTTGATTCAAGGACACTCTTCTCGCTCTTGGTGGCATGGAGAAAAAAAGGAGAGTAAGGAGTGGTGAGGGTAGACGTGGGGGTAGATTAGCCTGATTTTATTTCAATTGTTGGTGATTTAAAGACACTCTTCTCGCTGTTGGCGACATGGAGAAAAAAAGGAGAGTAAGGAGTGGTGGGGGTAGACGTTGGGATAGATGAGCCTGATTTTATTTCAATTGTTGCTGATTCAAAGACACATCTTCTCGCTCTTGGCGACATGGAGAAAAAAAGGAGAGTAAGGAGTGGTGGGGGTAGACTTGGGGATAGATGAGCCTGATTTTATTTCAATTGTTGATGATTCAAAGAGACATCTTCTCGGTGTTGGCGACATGGAGAAAAAAAGGAGAGTAAGGAGGGGTGGGGGTAGACGTGGGGATAGATGAGCCTGATTTTATTTCAATTGTTGATGATTCAAAGACACTCTTCTCGCTCTTGGCGAAATGGAGAGAAAAAGTAGAGTAAGGAGTGGTGGGGTAGACGTGGGGATAGATGAGCCTGATTTTATTTCAATTGTTTGTGATTCAAGGACACTCTTCTCGCTCTTGGCGACATGGAGAAAAAAAATAGAGTAAAGAGTGGTGGTGGTAGACGTGGGGGTAGATGAGCCTGATTTTATTTCAATTGTTGGTGATTAAAAGACACATCTTCTCGCTCTTGGCGACATGGAGAAAAAAAAGAGAGTAAAGAGTGGTGGGGGTAGACGTGGGGATAGATGAGCCTGATTTTATTTCAATTGTTGATGATTCAAAGACACATCTTCTCGGTCTTGGCGACATGGAGAAAAAAAGGAGAGTAAGGAGTGGTGGGGGTAGACGTGGGGATAGATGAGCCTGATTTTATTTCAATTGTTGATGATTCAAAGACACATCTTCTCGGTCTTGGCGACATGGAGAAAAAAAGGAGAGTAAGGAGTGGTGGGGGTAGACGTGGGGATAGATGAGCCTGATTTTGTTTCAATTGTTGCTGATTCAAAGACACATCTTCTCGCTCTTGGCGACATGGAGAAAAAAAGGAGAGTAAGGAGTGGTGAGGGTAGACGTGGGGGTAGATGAGCCTGATTTTATTTCAATTGTTGGTGATTTAAAGACACTCTTCTCGCTCTTGGCGGCATGGAGAAAAAAAAGGAGAGTAAGGAGTGGTGGGGGTAGACGTGGGGATAGATGAGCCTGATTTTATTTCAATTGTTGATGATTCAAAGACACTCTTCTCGCTCTTGGCGAAATGGAGAGAAAAAGGAGAGTAAAGAGTGGTGGGGGTAGACGTGGGGATAGATGAGCCTGATTTTATTTCAATTGTTTGTGATTCAAGGACACTCTTCTCGCTCTTGGCGACATGGAGAAAAAAAAAGAGTAAAGAGTGGTGGTGGTAGACGTGGGGGTAGATGAGCCTGATTTTATTTCAATTGTTGGTGATTAAAAGACACTCTTCTCGCTCTTGGCGACATGGAGAAAAAAAGGAGAGTAAGGAGTGGTGGGAATAGACGTGGGGATAGATGAGCCTGATTTTATTTCAATTGTTGGTGATTTAAAGACACTCTTCTCGCTCTTGGCGACATGGAGAAAAAAAAGAGAGTAAGGTGTGGTAAGGGTGGACGTGGGGGTAGATTAGCTTGATTTTATTTCAATTGTTGGTGATTTAAAGACACTCTTCTCGCGCTTGGCGACATAGAGAAAAAAAGGAGAGTAAGGAGTGGTGGGGGTAGACGTGGGGATAGATGAGCCTGATTTTATTTCAATTGTTGGTGATTTAAAGACACTCTTCTCGCTCTTGGCGACATGGAGAAAAAAAGGAGAGTAAGGTGTGGTGGGGGTAGACGTAGGGATAGATGAGCCTGATTTTATTTCAATTGTTGATGATTCAAAGACACTCTTCTCGCTCTTGGCGAAATGGAGAGAAAAAGGAGAGTAAGGAGTGGTGGGGGTAGACGTGGGGATAGATGAGCCTGATTTTATTTCAATTGTTGATGATTCAAAGACACTCTTCTCGCTCTTGGCGACATGGAGAAAAAAAAGAGAGTAAGGAGTGCTGGGGGTAGACGTGGGGATAGATGAGCCAGATTTTATTTCAATTGTTGATGATTCAAAGACACTCTTCTCGCTCTTGGCGACATGGAGAAAAAAAGGAGAGTAAGGAGTGCTGGGGGTAGACGTGGGGATAGATGAGCCTGATTTTATTTCAATTGTTGATGATTCAAAGACACTCTTCTCGCTCTTGGCGACATGGAGAAAAAAAGGAGAGGAAGGAGTGGTAAGGGTAGACGGGGGGTAGATTAGCCGGATTTTATTTCAATTGTTGGTGATTTAAAGACACTCTTCTCGCTCTTGGCGACATGGAGAAAAAAAGGAGAGTAAGGAGTGGTGGGGGTAGACTTGGGGATAGATGAGCCTGATTTTATTTCAATTGTTGATGATTCAAAGACACATCTTCTCGGTCTTGGCGACATGGAGAAAAAAAGGAGAGTAAGGAGTGGTGGGAATAGACGTGGGGGTAGATGAGCCTGATTTTATTTCAATTGTTGGTGATTTAAAGACACTCTTCTCGCTCTTGGCGACATGGAGAAAAAAAGAGAGTAAGGTGTGGTGGGGGTAGACGTAGGGATAGATGAGCCTGATTTTATTTCAATTGTTGGTGATTCAAGGACACTCTTCTCGCTCTTGGTGGCATGGAGAAAAAAAGGAGAGTAAGGAGTGGTGGGGGTAGACGTGGGGATAAATGAGCCTGATTTTATTTCAATTGTTGATGATTCAAAGACACATCTTCTCGGTCTTGGCGACATGGAGGAAAAAAGGAGAGTAAGGAGTGGTGGGGGTAGACGTGGGGATAGATGAGCCTGATTTTGTTTCAATTGTTGCTGATTCAAAGACACATCTTCTCGCTCTTGGCGACATGGAGAAAAAAAGGAGAGTAAGGAGTGGTGAGGGTAGACGTGGGGGTAGATGAGCCTGATTTTATTTCAATTGTTGGTGATTTAAAGACACTCTTCTCGCTCTTGGCGGCATGGAGAAAAAAAAGGAGAGTAAGGAGTGGTGGGGGTAGACGTGGGGATAGATGAGCCTGATTTTATTTCAATTGTTGATGATTCAAAGACACTCTTCTCGCTCTTGGCGAAATGGAGAGAAAAAGGAGAGTAAAGAGTGGTGGGGGTAGACGTGGGGATAGATGAGCCTGATTTTATTTCAATTGTTTGTGATTCAAGGACACTCTTCTCGCTCTTGGCGACATGGAGAAAAAAAAATAGAGTAAAGAGTGGTGGTGGTAGACGTGGGGGTAGATGAGCCTGATTTTATTTCAATTGTTGGTGATTAAAAGACACTCTTCTCGCTCTTGGCGACATGGAGAAAAAAAGGAGAGTAAGGAGTGGTGGGAATAGACGTGGGGATAGATGAGCCTGATTTTATTTCAATTGTTGGTGATTTAAAGACACTCTTCTCGCTCTTGGCGACATGGAGAAAAAAGGAGAGTAAGGAGTGGTGGGGGTAGACGTGGAGATAGATGAGCCTGATTTTTTTTCAATTGTTGCTGATTCAAAGACACATCTTCTCGCTCTTGGCGACATTGAGAAAAAAAGGAGAGTAAGGAGTGGTGGGGGTGGACGTGGGGATAAATGAGCCTGATTTTATTTCAATTGTTGATGATTCAAAGACACATCTTCTCGCTCTTGGCGACATGGAGAAAAAAAGGAGAGTAAGGAGTGGTGGGGGTAGACGTGGGGATAGATGAGCCTGATTTTATTTCAATTGTTGGTGATTCAAGGACACTCTTCTCGCTCTTGGTGGCATGGAGAAAGAAAGGAGAGTAAGGAGTGGTGAGGGTAGACGTGGGGGTAGATTAGCCTGATTTTATTTCTATTGTTGGTGATTTAAAGACACTCTTCTCGCTCTTGGCGACATGGAGAAAAAAAGGAGAGTAAGGAGTGGGGGGGGGTAGACGTGGGGATAGATGAGCCTGATTTTATTTCAATTGTTGCTGATTCAAAGACACATCTCGCTCTTGGCGACATGAAGAAAAAAAGGAGAGTAAGGAGTGGTGGGGGTAGACGTGGGGATAGATGAGCCTGATTTTATTTCAATTGTTGATGATTCAAAGACACATCTTCTCGGTCTTGGCGACATGGAGAAAAAAAGGAGAGTAAGGAGTGGTGGGGGTAGACGTGGGGATAGATGAGCCTGATTTTATTTCAATTGTTGATGATTCAAAGACACTCTTCTCACTCTTGGCGAAATGGAGAGAAAAAGGAGAGTAAGGAGTGGTGGGGGTAGACGTGGGGATAGATGAGCCTGATTTTATTTCAATTGTTGGTGATTTAAAGACACTCTTCTCGCTCTTGGCGACATGGAGAAAAAAAGGAGAGTAAGGAGTGGTGGGGGTAGACGTGGAGATAGATGAGCCTGATTTTATTTCAATTGTTGCTGATTCAAAGACACATCTTCTCGTTCTTGGCGACATTGAGAAAAAAAAGAGAGTAAGGAGTGGTGGGGGTAGACGTGGGGATAAATGAGCCTGATTTTATTTCAATTGTTGGTGATTTAAAGACACTCTTCTCGCTCTTGGCGACATGGAGAAAAAAAGGAGAGTAAGGAGTGGTGGGGGTAGACGTGGAGATAGATGAGCCTGATTTTATTTCAATTGTTGCTGATTCAAAGACACATCTTCTCGCTCTTGGCGACATTGAGAAAAAAAGGAGAGTAAGGAGTGGTGGGGGTAGACGTGGGGATAAATGAGCCTGATTTTATTTCAATTGTTGGTGATTTAAAGACACTCTTCTCGCTCTTGGCGACATTGAGAAAAAAAGGAGAGTAAGGAGTGGTGGGGGTAGACGTGGGGATAGATGAGCCTGATTTTATTTCAATTGTTGGTGATTTAAAGACAATCTTCTCGCTCTTGGCGACATGGAGAAAAAAAGGAGAGTAAGGAGTGGTGGGGGTAGACGTGGAGATAGATGAGCCTGATTTTATTTCAATTGTTGCTGATTCAAAGACACATCTTCTCGCTCTTGGCGACATTGAGAAAAAAAGGAGAGTAAGGAGTGGTGGGGGTAGACGTGGGGATAAATGAGCCTGATTTTATTTCAATTGTTGATGATTCAGACACATCTTCTCGCTCTTGGCGACATGGAGAAAAAAAGGAGAGTAAGGAGTGGTGGGGGTAGACGTGGGGATAGATGAGCCTGATTTTATTTCAATTGTTGTTGATTCAAGGACACTCTTCTCGCTCTTGGTGGCATGGAGAAAAAAAGGAGAGTAAGGAGTGGTGAGGGTAGACGTGGGGGTAGATTAGCCTGATTTTATTTCAATTGTTGGTGATTTAAAGACACTCTTCTCGCTGTTGGCGACATGGAGAAAAAAAGGAGAGTAAGGAGTGGTGGGGGTAGACGTTGGGATAGATGAGCCTGATTTTATTTCAATTGTTGCTGATTCAAAGACACATCTTCTCGCTCTTGGCGACATGGAGAAAAAAAGGAGAGTAAGGAGTGGTGGGGGTAGACTTGGGGATAGATGAGCCTGATTTTATTTCAATTGTTGATGATTCAAAGAGACATCTTCTCGGTGTTGGCGACATGGAGAAAAAAAGGAGAGTAAGGAGGGGTGGGGGTAGACGTGGGGATAGATGAGCCTGATTTTATTTCAATTGTTGATGATTCAAAGACACTCTTCTCGCTCTTGGCGAAATGGAGAGAAAAAGTAGAGTAAGGAGTGGTGGGGTAGACGTGGGGATAGATGAGCCTGATTTTATTTCAATTGTTTGTGATTCAAGGACACTCTTCTCGCTCTTGGCGACATGGAGAAAAAAAATAGAGTAAAGAGTGGTGGTGGTAGACGTGGGGGTAGATGAGCCTGATTTTATTTCAATTGTTGGTGATTAAAAGACACATCTTCTCGCTCTTGGCGACATGGAGAAAAAAAAGAGAGTAAAGAGTGGTGGGGGTAGACGTGGGGATAGATGAGCCTGATTTTATTTCAATTGTTGATGATTCAAAGACACATCTTCTCGGTCTTGGCGACATGGAGAAAAAAAGGAGAGTAAGGAGTGGTGGGGGTAGACGTGGGGATAGATGAGCCTGATTTTATTTCAATTGTTGATGATTCAAAGACACATCTTCTCGGTCTTGGCGACATGGAGAAAAAAAGGAGAGTAAGGAGTGGTGGGGGTAGACGTGGGGATAGATGAGCCTGATTTTGTTTCAATTGTTGCTGATTCAAAGACACATCTTCTCGCTCTTGGCGACATGGAGAAAAAAAGGAGAGTAAGGAGTGGTGAGGGTAGACGTGGGGGTAGATGAGCCTGATTTTATTTCAATTGTTGGTGATTTAAAGACACTCTTCTCGCTCTTGGCGGCATGGAGAAAAAAAAGGAGAGTAAGGAGTGGTGGGGGTAGACGTGGGGATAGATGAGCCTGATTTTATTTCAATTGTTGATGATTCAAAGACACTCTTCTCGCTCTTGGCGAAATGGAGAGAAAAAGGAGAGTAAAGAGTGGTGGGGGTAGACGTGGGGATAGATGAGCCTGATTTTATTTCAATTGTTTGTGATTCAAGGACACTCTTCTCGCTCTTGGCGACATGGAGAAAAAAAAAAGAGTAAAGAGTGGTGGTGGTAGACGTGGGGGTAGATGAGCCTGATTTTATTTCAATTGTTGGTGATTAAAAGACACTCTTCTCGCTCTTGGCGACATGGAGAAAAAAAGGAGAGTAAGGAGTGGTGGGAATAGACGTGGGGATAGATGAGCCTGATTTTATTTCAATTGTTGGTGATTTAAAGACACTCTTCTCGCTCTTGGCGACATGGAGAAAAAAAAGAGAGTAAGGTGTGGTAAGGGTGGACGTGGGGGTAGATTAGCTTGATTTTATTTCAATTGTTGGTGATTTAAAGACACTCTTCTCGCGCTTGGCGACATAGAGAAAAAAAGGAGAGTAAGGAGTGGTGGGGGTAGACGTGGGGATAGATGAGCCTGATTTTATTTCAATTGTTGGTGATTTAAAGACACTCTTCTCGCTCTTGGCGACATGGAGAAAAAAAGGAGAGTAAGGTGTGGTGGGGGTAGACGTAGGGATAGATGAGCCTGATTTTATTTCAATTGTTGATGATTCAAAGACACTCTTCTCGCTCTTGGCGAAATGGAGAGAAAAAGGAGAGTAAGGAGTGGTGGGGGTAGACGTGGGGATAGATGAGCCTGATTTTATTTCAATTGTTGATGATTCAAAGACACTCTTCTCGCTCTTGGCGACATGGAGAAAAAAAAGAGAGTAAGGAGTGCTGGGGGTAGACGTGGGGATAGATGAGCCTGATTTTATTTCAATTGTTGATGATTCAAAGACACTCTTCTCGCTCTTGGCGACATGGAGAAAAAAAGGAGAGTAAGGAGTGCTGGGGGTAGACGTGGGGATAGATGAGCCTGATTTTATTTCAATTGTTGATGATTCAAAGACACTCTTCTCGCTCTTGGCGACATGGAGAAAAAAAGGAGAGGAAGGAGTGGTAAGGGTAGACGGGGGGTAGATTAGCCGGATTTTATTTCAATTGTTGGTGATTTAAAGACACTCTTCTCGCTCTTGGCGACATGGAGAAAAAAAGGAGAGTAAGGAGTGGTGGTGGTAGACTTGGGGATAGATGAGCCTGATTTTATTTCAATTGTTGATGATTCAAAGACACATCTTCTCGGTCTTGGCGACATGGAGAAAAAAAGGAGAGTAAGGAGTGGTGGGGGTAGACGTGGGGATAGATGAGCCTGATTTTATTTCAATTGTTGCTGATTCAAAGACACATCTTTTCGCTCTTGGCGACATGGAGAAAAAAAGGAGAGTAAGGAGTGGTGAGGGTAGACGTGGGGGTAGATTAGCCTGATTTTATTTCAATTGTTGGTGATTTAAAGACACTCTTCTCGCTCTTGGCGACATGGAGAAAAAAAAGGAGAGTAAGGAGTGGTGGGGGTAGACATGGGGATAGATGAGCCTGATTTTATTTCAATTGTTGATGATTCAAAGACACATCTTCTCGCTCTTGGCGACATGGAGAAAAAAAAGAGAGTATAGAGTGGTGGGGGTAGACGTGGGGATAGATGAGCCTGATTTTATTTCAATTGTTGATGATTCAAAGACACATCTTCTCGGTCTTGGCGACATGGAGAAAAAAAGGAGAGTAAGGAGTGGTGGGGGTAGACGTGGGGATAGATGAGCCTGATTTTATTTCAATTGTTGCTGATTCAAAGACACATCTTTTCGCTCTTGGCGACATGGAGAAAAAAAGGAGAGTAAGGAGTGGTGAGGGTAGACGTGGGGGTAGATTAGCCTGATTTTATTTCAATTGTTGGTGATTTAAAGACACTCTTCTCGCTCTTGGCGACATGGAGAAAAAAAAGAGAGTATAGAGTGGTGGGGGTAGACGTGGGGATAGATGAGCCTGATTTTATTTCAATTGTTGATGATTCAAAGACACTCTTCTCGCTCTTGGCGAAATGGAGAGAAAAAGGAGAGTAAGGAGTGGTGAGGGTAGACGTGGGGGTAGATTAGCCTGATTTTATTTCAATTGTTGGTGATTTAAAGACACTCTTCTCGCTCTTGGCGAAATGGAGAGAAAAAGGAGAGTAAGGAGTGGTGGGGGTAGACGTGAGGATAGATGAGCCTGATTTTATTTCAATTGTTTGTGATTCAAGGACACTCTTCTCGCTCTTGGCGACATGGAGAAAAAAAATAGAGTAAAGAGTGGTGGTGGTAGACGTGGGGGTAGATGAGCCTGATATTATTTCAATTGTTGGTGATTAAAAGACACTCTTCTCGCTCTTGGCGACATGGAGAAAAAAAGGAGAGTAAGGAGTGGTGGGAATAGACGTGGGGGTAGATGAGCCTGATTTTATTTCAATTGTTGGTGATTTAAAGACACTCTTCTCGCTCTTGGCGACATGGAGAAAAAAAGAGAGTAAGGTGTGGTGGGGGTAGACGTAGGGATAGATGAGCCTGATTTTATTTCAATTGTTGGTGATTCAAGGACACTCTTCTCGCTCTTGGTGGCATGGAGAAAAAAAGGAGAGTAAGGAGTGGTGAGGGTAGACGTGGGGGTAGATTAGCCTGATTTTATTTCAATTGTTGATGATTCAAAGACACTCTTCTCGCTCTTGGCGAAATGGAGAGAAAAAGGAGAGTAAGGAGTGGTGGGGGTAGACGTGGGGATAGATGAGCCTGATTTTATTTCAATTGTTGATGATTCAAAGACACTCTTCTCGCTCTTGGCGACATGGAGAAAAAAAAAGAGAGTAAGGAGTGCTGGGGGTAGACGTGGGGATAGATGAGCCTGATTTTATTTCAATTGTTGCTGATTCAAAGACACATCTCGCTCTTGGCGACATGGAGAAAAAAAGGAGAGTAAGGAGTGGTGGGGGTAGACGTGGGGATAGATGAGCCTGATTTTATTTCAATTGTTGATGATTCAAAGACACATCTTCTCGGTCTTGGCGACATGGAGAAAAAAAGGAGAGTAAGGAGTGGTGGGGGTAGACGTGGGGATAGATGAGCCTGATTTTATTTCAATTGTTGATGATTCAAAGACACTCTTCTCACTCTTGGCGAAATGGAGAGAAAAAGGAGAGTAAGGAGTGGTGGGGGTAGACGTGAGGATAGATGAGCCTGATTTTATTTCAATTGTTGGTGATTTAAAGACACTCTTCTCGCTCTTGGCGACATGGAGAAAAAAAGGAGAGTAAGGAGTGGTGGGGGTAGACGTGGAGATAGATGAGCCTGATTTTATTTCAATTGTTGCTGATTCAAAGACACATCTTCTCGCTCTTGGCGACATTGAGAAAAAAAAGAGAGTAAGGAGTGGTGGGGGTAGACGTGGGGATAAATGAGCCTGATTTTATTTCAATTGTTGATGATTCAGACACATCTTCTCGCTCTTGGCGACATGGAGAAAAAAAGGAGAGTAAGGAGTGGTGGGGGTAGACGTGGGGATAGATGAGCCTGATTTTATTTCAATTGTTGTTGATTCAAGGACACTCTTCTCGCTCTTGGCGACATGGAGAAAAAAAGGAGAGTAAGGTGTGGTGGGGGTAGACGTAGGGAAAGATGAGCCTGATTTTATTTCAATTGTTGATGATTCAAAGACACTCTTCTCGCTCTTGGCGAAATGGAGAGAAAAAGGAGAGTAAGGAGTGGTGGGGGTAGACGTGGGGATAGATGAGCCTGATTTTATTTCAATTGTTGATGATTCAAAGACACTCTTCTCGCTCTTGGCGACATGGAGAAAAAAAGGAGAGTAAGGAGTGGTGGGGGTAGACGTGGGGATAGATGAGCCTGATTTTATTTCAATTGTTGATGATTCAAAGACACATCTTCTCGGTCTTGGCGACATGGAGAAAAAAAGGAGAGTAAGGAGTGGTGGGGGTAGACGTGGGGATAGATGAGCCTGATTTTATTTCAATTGTTGGTGATTTAAAGACACTCTTCTCGCTCTTGGCGGCATGGAGAAAAAAAAGGAGAGTAAGGAGTGGTGGGGGTAGACGTGGGGATAGATGAGCCTGATTTTATTTCAATTGTTGATGATTCAAAGACACTCTTCTCGCTCTTGGCGAAATGGAGAGAAAAAGGAGAGTAAAGAGTGGTGGGGGTAGACGTGGGGATAGATGAGCCTGATTTTATTTCAATTGTTTGTGATTCAAGGACACTCTTCTCGCTCTTGGCGACATGGAGAAAAAAAAAAGAGTAAAGAGTGGTGGTGGTAGACGTGGGGGTAGATGAGCCTGATTTTATTTCAATTGTTGGTGATTAAAAGACACTCTTCTCGCTCTTGGCGACATGGAGAAAAAAAGGAGAGTAAGGAGTGGTGGGAATAGACGTGGGGATAGATGAGCCTGATTTTATTTCAATTGTTGGTGATTTAAAGACACTCTTCTCGCTCTTGGCGACATGGAGAAAAAAAAGAGAGTAAGGTGTGGTAAGGGTGGACGTGGGGGTAGATTAGCTTGATTTTATTTCAATTGTTGGTGATTTAAAGACACTCTTCTCGCGCTTGGCGACATAGAGAAAAAAAGGAGAGTAAGGAGTGGTGGGGGTAGACGTGGGGATAGATGAGCCTGATTTTATTTCAATTGTTGGTGATTTAAAGACACTCTTCTCGCTCTTGGCGACATGGAGAAAAAAAGGAGAGTAAGGTGTGGTGGGGGTAGACGTAGGGATAGATGAGCCTGATTTTATTTCAATTGTTGATGATTCAAAGACACTCTTCTCGCTCTTGGCGAAATGGAGAGAAAAAGGAGAGTAAGGAGTGGTGGGGGTAGACGTGGGGATAGATGAGCCTGATTTTATTTCAATTGTTGATGATTCAAAGACACTCTTCTCGCTCTTGGCGACATGGAGAAAAAAAAGAGAGTAAGGAGTGCTGGGGGTAGACGTGGGGATAGATGAGCCTGATTTTATTTCAATTGTTGATGATTCAAAGACACTCTTCTCGCTCTTGGCGACATGGAGAAAAAAAGGAGAGTAAGGAGTGCTGGGGGTAGACGTGGGGATAGATGAGCCTGATTTTATTTCAATTGTTGATGATTCAAAGACACTCTTCTCGCTCTTGGCGACATGGAGAAAAAAAGGAGAGGAAGGAGTGGTAAGGGTAGACGGGGGGTAGATTAGCCGGATTTTATTTCAATTGTTGGTGATTTAAAGACACTCTTCTCGCTCTTGGCGACATGGAGAAAAAAAGGAGAGTAAGGAGTGGTGGTGGTAGACTTGGGGATAGATGAGCCTGATTTTATTTCAATTGTTGATGATTCAAAGACACATCTTCTCGGTCTTGGCGACATGGAGAAAAAAAGGAGAGTAAGGAGTGGTGGGGGTAGACGTGGGGATAGATGAGCCTGATTTTATTTCAATTGTTGCTGATTCAAAGACACATCTTTTCGCTCTTGGCGACATGGAGAAAAAAAGGAGAGTAAGGAGTGGTGAGGGTAGACGTGGGGGTAGATTAGCCTGATTTTATTTCAATTGTTGGTGATTTAAAGACACTCTTCTCGCTCTTGGCGACATGGAGAAAAAAAAGGAGAGTAAGGAGTGGTGGGGGTAGACATGGGGATAGATGAGCCTGATTTTATTTCAATTGTTGATGATTCAAAGACACATCTTCTCGCTCTTGGCGACATGGAGAAAAAAAAGAGAGTATAGAGTGGTGGGGGTAGACGTGGGGATAGATGAGCCTGATTTTATTTCAATTGTTGATGATTCAAAGACACATCTTCTCGGTCTTGGCGACATGGAGAAAAAAAGGAGAGTAAGGAGTGGTGGGGGTAGACGTGGGGATAGATGAGCCTGATTTTATTTCAATTGTTGCTGATTCAAAGACACATCTTTTCGCTCTTGGCGACATGGAGAAAAAAAGGAGAGTAAGGAGTGGTGAGGGTAGACGTGGGGGTAGATTAGCCTGATTTTATTTCAATTGTTGGTGATTTAAAGACACTCTTCTCGCTCTTGGCGACATGGAGAAAAAAAAGAGAGTATAGAGTGGTGGGGGTAGACGTGGGGATAGATGAGCCTGATTTTATTTCAATTGTTGATGATTCAAAGACACTCTTCTCGCTCTTGGCGAAATGGAGAGAAAAAGGAGAGTAAGGAGTGGTGAGGGTAGACGTGGGGGTAGATTAGCCTGATTTTATTTCAATTGTTGGTGATTTAAAGACACTCTTCTCGCTCTTGGCGAAATGGAGAGAAAAAGGAGAGTAAGGAGTGGTGGGGGTAGACGTGAGGATAGATGAGCCTGATTTTATTTCAATTGTTTGTGATTCAAGGACACTCTTCTCGCTCTTGGCGACATGGAGAAAAAAAATAGAGTAAAGAGTGGTGGTGGTAGACGTGGGGGTAGATGAGCCTGATATTATTTCAATTGTTGGTGATTAAAAGACACTCTTCTCGCTCTTGGCGACATGGAGAAAAAAAGGAGAGTAAGGAGTGGTGGGAATAGACGTGGGGGTAGATGAGCCTGATTTTATTTCAATTGTTGGTGATTTAAAGACACTCTTCTCGCTCTTGGCGACATGGAGAAAAAAAGAGAGTAAGGTGTGGTGGGGGTAGACGTAGGGATAGATGAGCCTGATTTTATTTCAATTGTTGGTGATTCAAGGACACTCTTCTCGCTCTTGGTGGCATGGAGAAAAAAAGGAGAGTAAGGAGTGGTGAGGGTAGACGTGGGGGTAGATTAGCCTGATTTTATTTCAATTGTTGATGATTCAAAGACACTCTTCTCGCTCTTGGCGAAATGGAGAGAAAAAGGAGAGTAAGGAGTGGTGGGGGTAGACGTGGGGATAGATGAGCCTGATTTTATTTCAATTGTTGATGATTCAAAGACACTCTTCTCGCTCTTGGCGACATGGAGAAAAAAAAAGAGAGTAAGGAGTGCTGGGGGTAGACGTGGGGATAGATGAGCCTGATTTTATTTCAATTGTTGCTGATTCAAAGACACATCTCGCTCTTGGCGACATGGAGAAAAAAAGGAGAGTAAGGAGTGGTGGGGGTAGACGTGGGGATAGATGAGCCTGATTTTATTTCAATTGTTGATGATTCAAAGACACATCTTCTCGGTCTTGGCGACATGGAGAAAAAAAGGAGAGTAAGGAGTGGTGGGGGTAGACGTGGGGATAGATGAGCCTGATTTTATTTCAATTGTTGATGATTCAAAGACACTCTTCTCACTCTTGGCGAAATGGAGAGAAAAAGGAGAGTAAGGAGTGGTGGGGGTAGACGTGAGGATAGATGAGCCTGATTTTATTTCAATTGTTGGTGATTTAAAGACACTCTTCTCGCTCTTGGCGACATGGAGAAAAAAAGGAGAGTAAGGAGTGGTGGGGGTAGACGTGGAGATAGATGAGCCTGATTTTATTTCAATTGTTGCTGATTCAAAGACACATCTTCTCGCTCTTGGCGACATTGAGAAAAAAAAGAGAGTAAGGAGTGGTGGGGGTAGACGTGGGGATAAATGAGCCTGATTTTATTTCAATTGTTGATGATTCAGACACATCTTCTCGCTCTTGGCGACATGGAGAAAAAAAGGAGAGTAAGGAGTGGTGGGGGTAGACGTGGGGATAGATGAGCCTGATTTTATTTCAATTGTTGTTGATTCAAGGACACTCTTCTCGCTCTTGGCGACATGGAGAAAAAAAGGAGAGTAAGGTGTGGTGGGGGTAGACGTAGGGAAAGATGAGCCTGATTTTATTTCAATTGTTGATGATTCAAAGACACTCTTCTCGCTCTTGGCGAAATGGAGAGAAAAAGGAGAGTAAGGAGTGGTGGGGGTAGACGTGGGGATAGATGAGCCTGATTTTATTTCAATTGTTGATGATTCAAAGACACTCTTCTCGCTCTTGGCGACATGGAGAAAAAAAGGAGAGTAAGGAGTGGTGGGGGTAGACGTGGGGATAGATGAGCCTGATTTTATTTCAATTCTTGGTGATTCAAGGACACTCTTCTCGCTCTTGGTGGCATGGAGAAAAAAAGGAGAGTAAGGAGTGGTGAGGGTAGACGTGGGGGTAGATTAGCCTGATTTTATTTCAATTGTTGATGATTCAAAGACACTCTTCTCGCTCTTGGCGAAATGGAGAGAAAAAGGAGAGTAAGGAGTGGTGGGGGTAGACGTGGGGATAGATGAGCCTGATTTTATTTCAATTGTTGATGATTCAAAGAGACATCTTCTCGGTGTTGGCGACATGGAGAAAAAAAGGAGAGTAAGGAGGGGTGGGGGTAGACGTGGGGATAGATGAGCCTGATTTTATTTCAATTGTTGATGATTCAAAGACACTCTTCTCGCTCTTGGCGAAATGGAGAGAAAAAGTAGAGTAAGGAGTGGTGGGGTAGACGTGGGGATAGATGAGCCTGATTTTATTTCAATTGTTTGTGATTCAAGGACACTCTTCTCGCTCTTGGCGACATGGAGAAAAAAAATAGAGTAAAGAGTGGTGGTGGTAGACGTGGGGGTAGATGAGCCTGATTTTATTTCAATTGTTGGTGATTTAAAGACACTCTTCTCGCTGTTGGCGACATGGAGAAAAAAAGGAGAGTAAGGAGTGGTGGGGGTAGACGTTGGGATAGATGAGCCTGATTTTATTTCAATTGTTGCTGATTCAAAGACACATCTTCTCGCTCTTGGCGACATGGAGAAAAAAAGGAGAGTAAGGAGTGGTGGGGGTAGACTTGGGGATAGATGAGCCTGATTTTATTTCAATTGTTGATGATTCAAAGAGACATCTTCTCGGTGTTGGCGACATGGAGAAAAAAAGGAGAGTAAGGAGGGGTGGGGGTAGACGTGGGGATAGATGAGCCTGATTTTATTTCAATTGTTGATGATTCAAAGACACTCTTCTCGCTCTTGGCGAAATGGAGAGAAAAAGTAGAGTAAGGAGTGGTGGGGTAGACGTGGGGATAGATGAGCCTGATTTTATTTCAATTGTTTGTGATTCAAGGACACTCTTCTCGCTCTTGGCGACATGGAGAAAAAAAATAGAGTAAAGAGTGGTGGTGGTAGACGTGGGGGTAGATGAGCCTGATTTTATTTCAATTGTTGGTGATTAAAAGACACATCTTCTCGCTCTTGGCGACATGGAGAAAAAAAAGAGAGTAAAGAGTGGTGGGGGTAGACGTGGGGATAGATGAGCCTGATTTTATTTCAATTGTTGATGATTCAAAGACACATCTTCTCGGTCTTGGCGACATGGAGAAAAAAAGGAGAGTAAGGAGTGGTGGGGGTAGACGTGGGGATAGATGAGCCTGATTTTATTTCAATTGTTGATGATTCAAAGACACATCTTCTCGGTCTTGGCGACATGGAGAAAAAAAGGAGAGTAAGGAGTGGTGGGGGTAGACGTGGGGATAGATGAGCCTGATTTTGTTTCAATTGTTGCTGATTCAAAGACACATCTTCTCGCTCTTGGCGACATGGAGAAAAAAAGGAGAGTAAGGAGTGGTGAGGGTAGACGTGGGGGTAGATGAGCCTGATTTTATTTCAATTGTTGGTGATTTAAAGACACTCTTCTCGCTCTTGGCGGCATGGAGAAAAAAAAGGAGAGTAAGGAGTGGTGGGGGTAGACGTGGGGATAGATGAGCCTGATTTTATTTCAATTGTTGATGATTCAAAGACACTCTTCTCGCTCTTGGCGAAATGGAGAGAAAAAGGAGAGTAAAGAGTGGTGGGGGTAGACGTGGGGATAGATGAGCCTGATTTTATTTCAATTGTTTGTGATTCAAGGACACTCTTCTCGCTCTTGGCGACATGGAGAAAAAAAAAAGAGTAAAGAGTGGTGGTGGTAGACGTGGGGGTAGATGAGCCTGATTTTATTTCAATTGTTGGTGATTAAAAGACACTCTTCTCGCTCTTGGCGACATGGAGAAAAAAAGGAGAGTAAGGAGTGGTGGGAATAGACGTGGGGATAGATGAGCCTGATTTTATTTCAATTGTTGGTGATTTAAAGACACTCTTCTCGCTCTTGGCGACATGGAGAAAAAAAAGAGAGTAAGGTGTGGTAAGGGTGGACGTGGGGGTAGATTAGCTTGATTTTATTTCAATTGTTGGTGATTTAAAGACACTCTTCTCGCGCTTGGCGACATAGAGAAAAAAAGGAGAGTAAGGAGTGGTGGGGGTAGACGTGGGGATAGATGAGCCTGATTTTATTTCAATTGTTGGTGATTTAAAGACACTCTTCTCGCTCTTGGCGACATGGAGAAAAAAAGGAGAGTAAGGTGTGGTGGGGGTAGACGTAGGGATAGATGAGCCTGATTTTATTTCAATTGTTGATGATTCAAAGACACTCTTCTCGCTCTTGGCGAAATGGAGAGAAAAAGGAGAGTAAGGAGTGGTGGGGGTAGACGTGGGGATAGATGAGCCTGATTTTATTTCAATTGTTGATGATTCAAAGACACTCTTCTCGCTCTTGGCGACATGGAGAAAAAAAAGAGAGTAAGGAGTGCTGGGGGTAGACGTGGGGATAGATGAGCCTGATTTTATTTCAATTGTTGATGATTCAAAGACACTCTTCTCGCTCTTGGCGACATGGAGAAAAAAAGGAGAGTAAGGAGTGCTGGGGGTAGACGTGGGGATAGATGAGCCTGATTTTATTTCAATTGTTGATGATTCAAAGACACTCTTCTCGCTCTTGGCGACATGGAGAAAAAAAGGAGAGGAAGGAGTGGTAAGGGTAGACGGGGGGTAGATTAGCCGGATTTTATTTCAATTGTTGGTGATTTAAAGACACTCTTCTCGCTCTTGGCGACATGGAGAAAAAAAGGAGAGTAAGGAGTGGTGGTGGTAGACTTGGGGATAGATGAGCCTGATTTTATTTCAATTGTTGATGATTCAAAGACACATCTTCTCGGTCTTGGCGACATGGAGAAAAAAAGGAGAGTAAGGAGTGGTGGGGGTAGACGTGGGGATAGATGAGCCTGATTTTATTTCAATTGTTGCTGATTCAAAGACACATCTTTTCGCTCTTGGCGACATGGAGAAAAAAAGGAGAGTAAGGAGTGGTGAGGGTAGACGTGGGGGTAGATTAGCCTGATTTTATTTCAATTGTTGGTGATTTAAAGACACTCTTCTCGCTCTTGGCGACATGGAGAAAAAAAAGGAGAGTAAGGAGTGGTGGGGGTAGACATGGGGATAGATGAGCCTGATTTTATTTCAATTGTTGATGATTCAAAGACACATCTTCTCGCTCTTGGCGACATGGAGAAAAAAAAGAGAGTATAGAGTGGTGGGGGTAGACGTGGGGATAGATGAGCCTGATTTTATTTCAATTGTTGATGATTCAAAGACACATCTTCTCGGTCTTGGCGACATGGAGAAAAAAAGGAGAGTAAGGAGTGGTGGGGGTAGACGTGGGGATAGATGAGCCTGATTTTATTTCAATTGTTGCTGATTCAAAGACACATCTTTTCGCTCTTGGCGACATGGAGAAAAAAAGGAGAGTAAGGAGTGGTGAGGGTAGACGTGGGGGTAGATTAGCCTGATTTTATTTCAATTGTTGGTGATTTAAAGACACTCTTCTCGCTCTTGGCGACATGGAGAAAAAAAAGAGAGTATAGAGTGGTGGGGGTAGACGTGGGGATAGATGAGCCTGATTTTATTTCAATTGTTGATGATTCAAAGACACTCTTCTCGCTCTTGGCGAAATGGAGAGAAAAAGGAGAGTAAGGAGTGGTGAGGGTAGACGTGGGGGTAGATTAGCCTGATTTTATTTCAATTGTTGGTGATTTAAAGACACTCTTCTCGCTCTTGGCGAAATGGAGAGAAAAAGGAGAGTAAGGAGTGGTGGGGGTAGACGTGAGGATAGATGAGCCTGATTTTATTTCAATTGTTTGTGATTCAAGGACACTCTTCTCGCTCTTGGCGACATGGAGAAAAAAAATAGAGTAAAGAGTGGTGGTGGTAGACGTGGGGGTAGATGAGCCTGATATTATTTCAATTGTTGGTGATTAAAAGACACTCTTCTCGCTCTTGGCGACATGGAGAAAAAAAGGAGAGTAAGGAGTGGTGGGAATAGACGTGGGGGTAGATGAGCCTGATTTTATTTCAATTGTTGGTGATTTAAAGACACTCTTCTCGCTCTTGGCGACATGGAGAAAAAAAGAGAGTAAGGTGTGGTGGGGGTAGACATAGGGATAGATGAGCCTGATTTTATTTCAATTGTTGGTGATTCAAGGACACTCTTCTCGCTCTTGGTGGCATGGAGAAAAAAAGGAGAGTAAGGAGTGGTGAGGGTAGACGTGGGGGTAGATTAGCCTGATTTTATTTCAATTGTTGATGATTCAAAGACACTCTTCTCGCTCTTGGCGAAATGGAGAGAAAAAGGAGAGTAAGGAGTGGTGGGGGTAGACGTGGGGATAGATGAGCCTGATTTTATTTCAATTGTTGATGATTCAAAGACACTCTTCTCGCTCTTGGCGACATGGAGAAAAAAAAAGAGAGTAAGGAGTGCTGGGGGTAGACGTGGGGATAGATGAGCCTGATTTTATTTCAATTGTTGCTGATTCAAAGACACATCTCGCTCTTGGCGACATGGAGAAAAAAAGGAGAGTAAGGAGTGGTGGGGGTAGACGTGGGGATAGATGAGCCTGATTTTATTTCAATTGTTGATGATTCAAAGACACATCTTCTCGGTCTTGGCGACATGGAGAAAAAAAGGAGAGTAAGGAGTGGTGGGGGTAGACGTGGGGATAGATGAGCCTGATTTTATTTCAATTGTTGATGATTCAAAGACACTCTTCTCACTCTTGGCGAAATGGAGAGAAAAAGGAGAGTAAGGAGTGGTGGGGGTAGACGTGAGGATAGATGAGCCTGATTTTATTTCAATTGTTGGTGATTTAAAGACACTCTTCTCGCTCTTGGCGACATGGAGAAAAAAAGGAGAGTAAGGAGTGGTGGGGGTAGACGTGGAGATAGATGAGCCTGATTTTATTTCAATTGTTGCTGATTCAAAGACACATCTTCTCGCTCTTGGCGACATTGAGAAAAAAAAGAGAGTAAGGAGTGGTGGGGGTAGACGTGGGGATAAATGAGCCTGATTTTATTTCAATTGTTGATGATTCAGACACATCTTCTCGCTCTTGGCGACATGGAGAAAAAAAGGAGAGTAAGGAGTGGTGGGGGTAGACGTGGGGATAGATGAGCCTGATTTTATTTCAATTGTTGTTGATTCAAGGACACTCTTCTCGCTCTTGGCGACATGGAGAAAAAGAGGAGAGTAAGGTGTGGTGGGGGTAGACGTAGGGAAAGATGAGCCTGATTTTATTTCAATTGTTGATGATTCAAAGACACTCTTCTCGCTCTTGGCGAAATGGAGAGAAAAAGGAGAGTAAGGAGTGGTGGGGGTAGACGTGGGGATAGATGAGCCTGATTTTATTTCAATTGTTGATGATTCAAAGACACTCTTCTCGCTCTTGGCGACATGGAGAAAAAAAGGAGAGTAAGGAGTGGTGGGGGTAGACGTGGGGATAGATGAGCCTGATTTTATTTCAATTCTTGGTGATTCAAGGACACTCTTCTCGCTCTTGGTGGCATGGAGAAAAAAAGGAGAGTAAGGAGTGGTGAGGGTAGACGTGGGGGTAGATTAGCCTGATTTTATTTCAATTGTTGATGATTCAAAGACACTCTTCTCGCTCTTGGCGAAATGGAGAGAAAAAGGAGAGTAAGGAGTGGTGGGGGTAGACGTGGGGATAGATGAGCCTGATTTTATTTCAATTGTTGATGATTCAAAGACACTCTTCTCGCTCTTGGCGACATGGAGAAAAAAAAAGAGAGTAAGGAGTGCTGGGGGTAGACGTGGGGATAGATGAGCCTGATTTTATTTCAATTGTTGCTGATTCAAAGACACATCTCGCTCTTGGCGACATGGAGAAAAAAAGGAGAGTAAGGAGTGGTGGGGGTAGACGTGGGGATAGATGAGCCTGCTTTTATTTCAATTGTTGATGATTCAAAGACACATCTTCTCGCTCTTGGCGACATGGAGAAAAAAAAGAGAGTAAGGAGTGCTGGGGGTAGACGTGGGGATAGATGAGCCTGATTTTATTTCAATTGTTGATGATTCAAAGACACTCTTCTCGCTCTTGGCGACATGGAGAAAAAAAGGAGAGTAAGGAGTGGTGGGGGTAGACGTGGGGATAGATGAGCCTGATTTTATTTCAATTCTTGGTGATTCAAGGACACTCTTCTCGCTCTTGGTGGCATGGAGAAAAAAAGGAGAGTAAGGAGTGGTGAGGGTAGACGTGGGGGTAGATTAGCCTGATTTTATTTCAATTGTTGATGATTCAAAGACACTCTTCTCGCTCTTGGCGAAATGGAGAGAAAAAGGAGAGTAAGGAGTGGTGGGGGTAGACGTGGGGATAGATGAGCCTGATTTTATTTCAATTGTTGATGATTCAAAGACACTCTTCTCGCTCTTGGCGACATGGAGAAAAAAAAAGAGAGTAAGGAGTGCTGGGGGTAGACGTGGGGATAGATGAGCCTGATTTTATTTCAATTGTTGCTGATTCAAAGACACATCTCGCTCTTGGCGACATGGAGAAAAAAAGGAGAGTAAGGAGTGGTGGAGGTAGACGTGGGGATAGATGAGCCTGCTTTTATTTCAATTGTTGATGATTCAAAGACACATCTTCTCGCTCTTGGCGACATGGAGAAAAAAAAGAGAGTAAGGAGTGCTGGGGGTAGACGTGGGGATAGATGAGCCTGATTTTATTTCAATTGTTTGTGATTCAAGGACACTCTTCTCGCTCTTGGCGACATGGAGAAAAAAAAAAGAGTAAAGAGTGGTGGTGGTAGACGTGGGGGTAGATGAGCCTGATTTTATTTCAATTGTTGGTGATTAAAAGACACTCTTCTCGCTCTTGGCGACATGGAGAAAAAAAGGAGAGTAAGGAGTGGTGGGAATAGACGTGGGGGTAGATTAGCCTGATTTTATTTCAATTGTTGATGATTCAAAGACACTCTTCTCGCTCTTGGCGAAATGGAGAGAAAAAGGAGAGTAAGGAGTGGTGGGGGTAGACGTGGGGATAGATGAGCCTGATTTTATTTCAATTGTTGATGATTCAAAGACACTCTTCTCGCTCTTGGCGACATGGAGAAAAAAAAAGAGAGTAAGGAGTGCTGGGGGTAGACGTGGGGATAGATGAGCCTGATTTTATTTCAATTGTTGCTGATTCAAAGACACATCTCGCTCTTGGCGACATGGAGAAAAAAAGGAGAGTAAGGAGTGGTGGGGGTAGACGTGGGGATAGATGAGCCTGATTTTATTTCAATTGTTGATGATTCAAAGACACATCTTCTCGGTCTTGGCGACATGGAGAAAAAAAGGAGAGTAAGGAGTGGTGGGGGTAGACGTGGGGATAGATGAGCCTGATTTTATTTCAATTGTTGATGATTCAAAGACACTCTTCTCACTCTTGGCGAAATGGAGAGAAAAAGGAGAGTAAGGAGTGGTGGGGGTAGACGTGGGGATAGATGAGCCTGATTTTATTTCAATTGTTGGTGATTTAAAGACACTCTTCTCGCTCTTGGCGACATGGAGAAAAAAAGGAGAGTAAGGAGTGCTGGGGGTAGACGTGGGGATAGATGAGCCTGATTTTATTTCAATTGTTGATGATTCAAAGACACTCTTCTCGCTCTTGGCGACATGGAGAAAAAAAGGAGAGGAAGGAGTGGTAAGGGTAGACGGGGGGTAGATTAGCCGGATTTTATTTCAATTGTTGGTGATTTAAAGACACTCTTCTCGCTCTTGGCGACATGGAGAAAAAAAGGAGAGTAAGGAGTGGTGGTGGTAGACTTGGGGATAGATGAGCCTGATTTTATTTCAATTGTTGATGATTCAAAGACACATCTTCTCGGTCTTGGCGACATGGAGAAAAAAAGGAGAGTAAGGAGTGGTGGGGGTAGACGTGGGGATAGATGAGCCTGATTTTATTTCAATTGTTGCTGATTCAAAGACACATCTTTTCGCTCTTGGCGACATGGAGAAAAAAAGGAGAGTAAGGAGTGGTGAGGGTAGACGTGGGGGTAGATTAGCCTGATTTTATTTCAATTGTTGGTGATTTAAAGACACTCTTCTCGCTCTTGGCGACATGGAGAAAAAAAAGGAGAGTAAGGAGTGGTGGGGGTAGACATGGGGATAGATGAGCCTGATTTTATTTCAATTGTTGATGATTCAAAGACACATCTTCTCGGTCTTGGCGACATAGAGAAAAAAAGGACAGTAAGGAGTGGTGGGGGTAGACGTGGGGATAGATGAGCCTGATTTTATTTCAATTGTTGCTGATTCAAAGACACATCTTCTCGCTCTTGGCGACATGGGGAAAAAAAGGAGAGTAAGGAGTGGTGAGGGTAGACGTGGGGGTAGATTAGCCTGATTTTATTTCAATTGTTGGTGATTTAAAGACACTCTTCTCGCTCTTGGCGACATGGAGAAAAAAAGGAGAGTAAGGAGTGGTGGGAATAGACGTGGGGGTAGATGAGCCTGATTTTATTTCAATTGTTGGTGATTTAAAGACACTCTTCTCGCTCTTGGCGACATGGAGAAAAAAAAGAGAGTAAGGTGTGGTAAGGGTGGACGTGGGGGTAGATTAGCTTGATTTTATTTCAATTGTTGGTGATTTAAAGACACTCTTCTCGCTCTTGGCGACATGGAGAAAAAAAGGAGAGTAAGGAGTGGTGGGGGTAGACGTGGGGATAGATGAGCCTGATTTTATTTCAATTGTTGGTGATTTAAAGACACTCTTCTCGCTCTTGGCGACATGGAAAAAAAAGGAGAGTAAGGTGTGGTGGGGGTAGACGTAGGGATAGATGAGCCTGATTTTATTTCAATTGTTGATGATTCAAAGACACTCTTCTCGCTCTTGGCGAAATGGAGAGAAAAAGGAGAGTAAGGAGTGGTGGGGGTAGACGTGGGGATAGATGAGCCTGATTTTATTTCAATTGTTGATGATTCAAAGACACTCTTCTCGCTCTTGGCGACATGGAGAAAAAAAAGAGAGTAAGGAGTGCTGGGGGTAGACGTGGGGATAGATGAGCCTGATTTTATTTCAATTGTTGATGATTCAAGGACACATCTTCTCGCTCTTGGCGACATTGAGAAAAAAAGGAGAGTAAGGAGTGGTGGGGGTAGACGTGGAGATAGATGAGCTTGATTTTATTTCAATTGTTGCTGATTCAAAGACACATCTTCTCGCTCTTGGCGACATTGAGAAAAAAAGAGAGTAAAGAGTGGTGGGGGTAGACGTGGGGATAAATGAGCCTGATTTTATTTCAATTGTTGATGATTCAAAGACACATCTTCTCGCTCTTGGCGACATGGAGAAAAAAAGGAGAGTAAGGAGTGGTGGGGGTAGACGTGGGGATAGATGAGCGTGATTTTATTTTAATTGTTGGCGATTCAAGGACACTCTTCTCGCTCTTGGCGACATGGAGAAAAAAAAAGTAAAGAGTGCTGGTGGTAGACGTGGGAATAGATGAGCCTGATTTTATTTCAATTGTTGGTGATTTAAAGACACTCTTCTCGCTCTTGGCGACATGGAGAAAAAAGGAGAGTAAGGAGTGGTGGGGGTAGACGTGGAGATAGATGAGCCTGATTTTTTTTCAATTGTTGCTGATTCAAAGACACATCTTCTCGCTCTTGGCGACATTGAGAAAAAAAGGAGAGTAAGGAGTGGTGGGGGTAGACGTGGGGATAGATGAGCCTGATTTTATTTCAATTGTTGGTGATTCAAGGACACTCTTCTCGCTCTTGGTGGCATGGAGAAAAAAAGGAGAGTAAGGAGTGGTGAGGGTAGACGTGGGGGTAGATTAGCCTGATTTTATTTCTATTGTTGGTGATTTAAAGACACTCTTCTCGCTCTTGGCGACATGGAGAAAAAAAGGAGAGTAAGGAGTGGGGGGGGGGGTAGACGTGGGGATAGATGAGCCTGATTTTATTTCAATTGTTGCTGATTCAAAGACACATCTCGCTCTTGGCGACATGGAGAAAAAAAGGAGAGTAAGGAGTGGTGGGGGTAGACGTGGGGATAGATGAGCCTGATTTTATTTCAATTGTTGATGATTCAAAGACACATCTTCTCGGTCTTGGCGACATGGAGAAAAAAAGGAGAGTAAGGAGTGGTGGGGGTAGACGTGGGGATAGATGAGCCTGATTTTATTTCAATTGTTGATGATTCAAAGACACTCTTCTCACTCTTGGCGAAATGGAGAGAAAAAGGAGAGTAAGGAGTGGTGGGGGTAGACGTGGGGATAGATGAGCCTGATTTTATTTCAATTGTTGGTGATTTAAAGACACTCTTCTCGCTCTTGGCGACATGGAGAAAAAAAGGAGAGTAAGGAGTGGTGGGGGTAGACGTGGAGATAGATGAGCCTGATTTTATTTCAATTGTTGCTGATTCAAAGACAAATCTTCTCGCTCTTGGCGACATTGAGAAAAAAAAAGAGAGTAAGGAGTGGTGGGGGTAGACGTGGGGATAAATGAGCCTGATTTTATTTCAATTGTTGATGATTCAGACACATCTTCTCGCTCTTGGCGACATGGAGAAAAAAAGGAGAGTAAGGAGTGGTGGGGGTAGACGTGGGGATAGATGAGCCTGATTTTATTTCAATTGTTGTTGATTCAAGGACACTCTTCTCGCTCTTGGTGGCATGGAGAAAAAAAGGAGAGTAAGGAGTGGTGAGGGTAGACGTGGGGGTAGATTAGCCTGATTTTATTTCAATTGTTGGTGATTTAAAGACACTCTTCTCGCTGTTGGCGACATGGAGAAAAAAAGGAGAGTAAGGAGTGGTGGGGGTAGACGTGGGGATAGATGAGCCTGATTTTATTTCAATTGTTGCTGATTCAAAGACACATCTTCTCGCTCTTGGCGACATGGAGAAAAAAAGGAGAGTAAGGAGTGGTGGGGGTAGACTTGGGGATAGATGAGCCTGATTTTATTTCAATTGTTGATGATTCAAAGAGACATCTTCTCGGTGTTGGCGACATGGAGAAAAAAAGGAGAGTAAGGAGGGGTGGGGGTAGACGTGGGGATAGATGAGCCTGATTTTATTTCAATTGTTGATGATTCAAAGACACTCTTCTCGCTCTTGGCGAAATGGAGAGAAAAAGTAGAGTAAGGAGTGGTGGGGTAGACGTGGGGATAGATGAGCCTGGTTTTATTTCAATTGTTTGTGATTCAAGGACACTCTTCTCGCTCTTGGCGACATGGAGAAAAAAAATAGAGTAAAGAGTGGTGGTGGTAGACGTGGGGGTAGATGAGCCTGATTTTATTTCAATTGTTGGTGATTAAAAGACACATCTTCTCGCTCTTGGCGACATGGAGAAAAAAAAGAGAGTAAAGAGTGGTGGGGGTAGACGTGGGGATAGATGAGCCTGATTTTATTTCAATTGTTGATGATCAAAGACACATCTTCTCGGTCTTGGCGACATGGAGAAAAAAAGGAGAGTAAGGAGTGGTGGGGGTAGACGTGGGGATAGATGAGCCTGATTTTATTTCAATTGTTGATGATTCAAAGACTCATCTTCTCGGTCTTGGCGACATGGAGAAAAAAAGGAGAGTAAGGAGTGGTGGGGGTAGACGTGGGGATAGATGAGCCTGATTTTGTTTCAATTGTTGCTGATTCAAAGACACATCTTCTCGCTCTTGGCGACATGGAGAAAAAAAGGAGAGTAAGGAGTGGTGAGGGTAGACGTGGGGGTAGATGAGCCTGATTTTATTTCAATTGTTGGTGATTTAAAGACACTCTTCTCGCTCTTGGCGGCATGGAGAAAAAAAAGGAGAGTAAGGAGTGGTGGGGGTAGACGTGGGGATAGATGAGCCTGATTTTATTTCAATTGTTGATGATTCAAAGACACTCTTCTCGCTCTTGGCGAAATGGAGAGAAAAAGGAGAGTAAAGAGTGGTGGGGGTAGACGTGGGGATAGATGAGCCTGATTTTATTTCAATTGTTTGTGATTCAAGGACACTCTTCTCGCTCTTGGCGACATGGAGAAAAAAAATAGAGTAAAGAGTGGTGGTGGTAGACGTGGGGGTAGATGAGCCTGATTTTATTTCAATTGTTGGTGATTAAAAGACACTCTTCTCGCTCTTGGCGACATGGAGAAAAAAAGGAGAGTAAGGAGTGGTGGGAATAGACGTGGGGATAGATGAGCCTGATTTTATTTCAATTGTTGGTGATTTAAAGACACTCTTCTCGCTCTTGGCGACATGGAGAAAAAAGGAGAGTAAGGAGTGGTGGGGGTAGACGTGGAGATAGATGAGCCTGATTTTTTTTCAATTGTTGCTGATTCAAAGACACATCTTCTCGCTCTTGGCGACATTGAGAAAAAAAGGAGAGTAAGGAGTGGTGGGGGTGGACGTGGGGATAAATGAGCCTGATTTTTTTTCAATTGTTGCTGATTCAAAGACACATCTTCTCGCTCTTGGCGACATGGAGAAAAAAAGGAGAGTAAGGAGTGGTGGGGGTAGACGTGGGGATAGATGAGCCTGATTTTATTTCAATTGTTGGTGATTCAAGGACACTCTTCTCGCTCTTGGTGGCATGGAGAAAGAAAGGAGAGTAAGGAGTGGTGAGGGTAGACGTGGGGGTAGATTAGCCTGATTTTATTTCTATTGTTGGTGATTTAAAGACACTCTTCTCGCTCTTGGCGACATGGAGAAAAAAAGGAGAGTAAGGAGTGGGGGGGGGGGTAGACGTGGGGATAGATGAGCCTGATTTTATTTCAATTGTTGCTGATTCAAAGACACATCTCGCTCTTGGCGACATGAAGAAAAAAAGGAGAGTAAGGAGTGGTGGGGGTAGACGTGGGGATAGATGAGCCTGATTTTATTTCAATTGTTGATGATTCAAAGACACATCTTCTCGGTCTTGGCGACATGGAGAAAAAAAGGAGAGTAAGGAGTGGTGGGGGTAGACGTGGGGATAGATGAGCCTGATTTTATTTCAATTGTTGATGATTCAAAGACACTCTTCTCACTCTTGGCGAAATGGAGAGAAAAAGGAGAGTAAGGAGTGGTGGGGGTAGACGTGGGGATAGATGAGCCTGATTTTATTTCAATTGTTGGTGATTTAAAGACACTCTTCTCGCTCTTGGCGACATGGAGAAAAAAAGGAGAGTAAGGAGTGGTGGGGGTAGACGTGGAGATAGATGAGCCTGATTTTATTTCAATTGTTGCTGATTCAAAGACACATCTTCTCGCTCTTGGCGACATTGAGAAAAAAAAGAGAGTAAGGAGTGGTGGGGGTAGACGTGGGGATAAATGAGCCTGATTTTATTTCAATTGTTGATGATTCAGACACATCTTCTCGCTCTTGGCGACATGGAGAAAAAAAGGAGAGTAAGGAGTGGTGGGGGTAGACGTGGGGATAGATGAGCCTGATTTTATTTCAATTGTTGTTGATTCAAGGACACTCTTCTCGCTCTTGGTGGCATGGAGAAAAAAAGGAGAGTAAGGAGTGGTGAGGGTAGACGTGGGGGTAGATTAGCCTGATTTTATTTCAATTGTTGGTGATTTAAAGACACTCTTCTCGCTGTTGGCGACATGGAGAAAAAAAGGAGAGTAAGGAGTGGTGGGGGTAGACGTTGGGATAGATGAGCCTGATTTTATTTCAATTGTTGCTGATTCAAAGACACATCTCGCTCTTGGCGACATGGAGAAAAAAAGGAGAGTAAGGAGTGGTGGGGGTAGACTTGGGGATAGATGAGCCTGATTTTATTTCAATTGTTGATGATTCAAAGAGACATCTTCTCGGTGTTGGCGACATGGAGAAAAAAAGGAGAGTAAGGAGGGGTGGGGGTAGACGTGGGGATAGATGAGCCTGATTTTATTTCAATTGTTGATGATTCAAAGACACTCTTCTCGCTCTTGGCGAAATGGAGAGAAAAAGTAGAGTAAGGAGTGGTGGGGTAGACGTGGGGATAGATGAGCCTGATTTTATTTCAATTGTTTGTGATTCAAGGACACTCTTCTCGCTCTTGGCGACATGGAGAAAAAAAATAGAGTAAAGAGTGGTGGTGGTAGACGTGGGGGTAGATGAGCCTGATTTTATTTCAATTGTTGGTGATTAAAAGACACATCTTCTCGCTCTTGGCGACATGGAGAAAAAAAAGAGAGTAAAGAGTGGTGGGGGTAGACGTGGGGATAGATGAGCCTGATTTTATTTCAATTGTTGATGATTCAAAGACACATCTTCTCGGTCTTGGCGACATGGAGAAAAAAAGGAGAGTAAGGAGTGGGGGGGGTAGACGTGGGGATAGATGAGCCTGATTTTATTTCAATTGTTGATGATTCAAAGACACATCTTCTCGGTCTTGGCGACATGGAGAAAAAAAGGAGAGTAAGGAGTGGTGGGGGTAGACGTGGGGATAGATGAGCCTGATTTTGTTTCAATTGTTGCTGATTCAAAGACACATCTTCTCGCTCTTGGCGACATGGAGAAAAAAAGGAGAGTAAGGAGTGGTGAGGGTAGACGTGGGGGTAGATGAGCCTGATTTTATTTCAATTGTTGGTGATTTAAAGACACTCTTCTCGCTCTTGGCGGCATGGAGAAAAAAAAGGAGAGTAAGGAGTGGTGGGGGTAGACGTGGGGATAGATGAGCCTGATTTTATTTCAATTGTTGATGATTCAAAGACACTCTTCTCGCTCTTGGCGAAATGGAGAGAAAAAGGAGAGTAAAGAGTGGTGGGGGTAGACGTGGGGATAGATGAGCCTGATTTTATTTCAATTGTTTGTGATTCAAGGACACTCTTCTCGCTCTTGGCGACATGGAGAAAAAAAAAGAGTAAAGAGTGGTGGTGGTAGACGTGGGGGTAGATGAGCCTGATTTTATTTCAATTGTTGGTGATTAAAAGACACTCTTCTCGCTCTTGGCGACATGGAGAAAAAAAGGAGAGTAAGGAGTGGTGGGAATAGACGTGGGGATAGATGAGCCTGATTTTATTTCAATTGTTGGTGATTTAAAGACACTCTTCTCGCTCTTGGCGACATGGAGAAAAAAAAGAGAGTAAGGTGTGGTAAGGGTGGACGTGGGGGTAGATTAGCTTGATTTTATTTCAATTGTTGGTGATTTAAACACACTCTTCTCGCGCTTGGCGACATAGAGAAAAAAAGGAGAGTAAGGAGTGGTGGGGGTAGACGTGGGGATAGATGAGCCTGATTTTATTTCAATTGTTGGTGATGTAAAGACACTCTTCTCGCTCTTGGCGACATGGAGAAAAAAAGGAGAGTAAGGTGTGGTGGGGGTAGACGTAGGGATAGATGAGCCTGATTTTATTTCAATTGTTGATGATTCAAAGACACTCTTCTCGCTCTTGGCGAAATGGAGAGAAAAAGGAGAGTAAGGAGTGGTGGGGGTAGACGTGGGGATAGATGAGCCTGATTTTATTTCAATTGTTGATGATTCAAAGACACTCTTCTCGCTCTTGGCGACATGGAGAAAAAAAAGAGAGTAAGGAGTGCTGGGGGTAGACGTGGGGATAGATGAGCCTGATTTTATTTCAATTGTTGATGATTCAAAGACACTCTTCTCGCTCTTGGCGACATGGAGAAAAAAAGGAGAGTAAGGAGTGCTGGGGGTAGACGTGGGGATAGATGAGCCTGATTTTATTTCAATTGTTGATGATTCAAAGACACTCTTCTCGCTCTTGGCGACATGGAGAAAAAAAGGAGAGGAAGGAGTGGTAAGGGTAGACGGGGGGTAGATTAGCCTGATTTTATTTCAATTGTTGGTGATTTAAAGACACTCTTCTCGCTCTTGGCGACATGGAGAAAAAAAGGAGAGTAAGGAGTGGTGGGGGTAGACGTGGGGGTAGATTAGCCTGATTTTATTTCAATTGTTGGTGATTTAAAGACACTCTTCTCGCTCTTGGCGACATGGAGATAAAAAGGAGAGTAAGGAGTGGTGGGGGTAGACGTGGGGGTAGATTAGCCTGATTTTATTTCAATTGTTGGTGATTTAAAGACACTCTTCTCGCTCTTGGCGACATGGAGAAAAAAAGGAGAGTAAGGAGTGGTGGGGGTAGACGTGGGGATAGACGAGCCTGATTTTATTTCAATTGTTGATGATTCAAAGACACATCTTGTCGATCTTGGCGACATGGAGAAAAAAAGGGGAGTAAGGAGTGGTGGGGGTAGACGTGGGGATAGATGAGCCTGATTTTATTTCAATTGTTGATGATTCAAAGACACTCTTCTCACTCTTGGCGAAATGGAGAGAAAAAGGACAGTAAGGAGTGGTGGGGGTAGACGTGGGGATAGATGAGCCTGATTTTATTTCAATTGTTGGTGATTTAAAGACACTCTTCTCGCTCTTGGCGACATGGAGAAAAAAAGGAGAGTAAGGAATGGTGGGGGTAGACGTGGAGATAGATGAGCCTGATTTTATTTCAATTGTTGCTGATTCAAAGACTCATCTTCTCGCTCTTGGCGACATTGAGAAAAAAAAGAGAGTAAGGAGTGGTGGGGCTAGACGTGGGGATAAATGAGCCTGATTTTATTTCAATTGTTGATGATTCAGACACATCTTCTCGCTCTTGGCGACATGGAGAAAAAAAGGAGAGTAAGGAGTGGTGGGGGTAGACGTGGGGATAGATGAGCCTGATTTTATTTCAATTGTTGATGATTCAAAGACACTCTTCTCGCTCTTGGCGAAATGGAGAGAAAAAGGAGAGTAAGGAGTGGTGGGGTAGACGTGGGGGTAGATTAGCCTGATTTTATTTCAATTGTTTGTGATTCAAGGACACTCTTCTCGCTCTTGGCGACATGGAGAAAAAAAATAGAGTAAAGAGTGGTGGTGGTAGACGTGGGGGTAGATGAGCCTGATTTTATTTCAATTGTTGGTGATTAAAAGACACTCTTCTCGCTCTTGGCGACATGGAGAAAAAAAGGAGAGTAAGGAGTGGTGGGGGTAGACGTGGGGGTAGATTAGCCTGATTTTATTTCAATTGTTGGTGATTTAAAGACACTCTTCTCGCTCTTGGCGACATGGAGAAAAAAAGGAGAGTAAGGAGTGGTGGGGGTAGACGTGGGGATAGATGAGCCTGATTTTATTTAAATTGTTGATGATTCAAAGACACTCTTCTCGCTCTTGGCGACATGGAGAAAAAAAGGAGAGTAAGGAGTGGTGGGGGTAGACGTGGGGATAGATGAGCCTGATTTTATTTCAATTGTTGATGATTCAAAGACACATCTTCTCGGTCTTGGCGACATGGAGAAAAAAAGGAGAGTAAGGAGTGGTGGGGGTAGACGTGGGGATAGATGAGCCTGATTTTGTTTCAATTGTTGCTGATTCAAAGACACATCTTCTCGCTCTTGGCGACATGGAGAAAAAAAGGAGAGTAAGGAGTGGTGAGGGTAGACGTGGGGGTAGATGAGCCTGATTTTATTTCAATTGTTGGTGATTTAAAGACACTCTTCTCGCTCTTGGCGGCATGGAGAAAAAAAAGGAGAGTAAGGAGTGGTGGGGGTAGACGTGGGGATAGATGAGCCTGATTTTATTTCAATTGTTGATGATTCAAAGACACTCTTCTCGCTCTTGGCGAAATGGAGAGAAAAAGGAGAGTAAAGAGTGGTGGGGGTAGACGTGGGGATAGATGAGCCTGATTTTATTTCAATTGTTTGTGATTCAAGGACACTCTTCTCGCTCTTGGCGACATGGAGAAAAAAAAAGAGTAAAGAGTGGTGGTGGTAGACGTGGGGGTAGATGAGCCTGATTTTATTTCAATTGTTGGTGATTAAAAGACACTCTTCTCGCTCTTGGCGACATGGAGAAAAAAAGGAGAGTAAGGAGTGGTGGGAATAGACGTGGGGATAGATGAGCCTGATTTTATTTCAATTGTTGGTGATTTAAAGACACTCTTCTCGCTCTTGGCGACATGGAGAAAAAAAAGAGAGTAAGGTGTGGTAAGGGTGGACGTGGGGGTAGATTAGCTTGATTTTATTTCAATTGTTGGTGATTTAAAGACACTCTTCTCGCGCTTGGCGACATAGAGAAAAAAAGGAGAGTAAGGAGTGGTGGGGGTAGACGTGGGGATAGATGAGCCTGATTTTATTTCAATTGTTGGTGATTTAAAGACACTCTTCTCGCTCTTGGCGACATGGAGAAAAAAAAGGAGAGTAAGGTGTGGTGGGGGTAGACGTAGGGATAGATGAGCCTGATTTTATTTCAATTGTTGATGATTCAAAGACACTCTTCTCGCTCTTGGCGAAATGGAGAGAAAAAGGAGAGTAAGGAGTGGTGGGGGTAGACGTGGGGATAGATGAGCCTGATTTTATTTCAATTGTTGATGATTCAAAGACACTCTTCTCGCTCTTGGCGACATGGAGAAAAAAAAGAGAGTAAGGAGTGCTGGGGGTAGACGTGGGGATAGATGAGCCTGATTTTATTTCAATTGTTGATGATTCAAAGACACTCTTCTCGCTCTTGGCGACATGGAGAAAAAAAGGAGAGTAAGGAGTGCTGGGGGTAGACGTGGGGATAGATGAGCCTGATTTTATTTCAATTGTTGATGATTCAAAGACACTCTTCTCGCTCTTGGCGACATGGAGAAAAAAAGGAGAGGAAGGAGTGGTAAGGGTAGACGGGGGGTAGATTAGCCTGATTTTATTTCAATTGTTGGTGATTTAAAGACACTCTTCTCGCTCTTGGCGACATGGAGAAAAAAAGGAGAGTAAGGAGTGGTGGGGGTAGACGTGGGGGTAGATTAGCCTGATTTTATTTCAATTGTTGGTGATTCAAAGACACTCTTCTCGCTCTTGGCGACATGGAGAAAAAAAAGAGAGTAAGGAGTGCTGGGGGTAGACGTGGGGATAGATGAGCCTGATTTTATTTCAATTGTTGATGATTCAAAGACACTCTTCTCGCTCTTGGCGACATGGAGAAAAAAAGGAGAGTAAGGAGTGCTGGGGGTAGACGTGGGGATAGATGAGCCTGATTTTATTTCAATTGTTGATGATTCAAAGACACTCTTCTCGCTCTTGGCGACATGGAGAAAAAAAGGAGAGGAAGGAGTGGTAAGGGTAGACGGGGGGTAGATTAGCCTGATTTTATTTCAATTGTTGGTGATTTAAAGACACTCTTCTCGCTCTTGGCGACATGGAGAAAAAAAGGAGAGTAAGGAGTGGTGGGGGTAGACGTGGGGGTAGATTAGCCTGATTTTATTTCAATTGTTGGTGATTTAAAGACACTCTTCTCGCTCTTGGCGACATGGAGATAAAAAGGAGAGTAAGGAGTGGTGGGGGTAGACGTGGGGGTAGATTAGCCTGATTTTATTTCAATTGTTGGTGATTTAAAGACACTCTTCTCGCTCTTGGCGACATGGAGAAAAAAAAGAGAGTAAGGAGTGGTGGGGGTAGACGTGGGGATAGACGAGCCTGATTTTATTTCAATTGTTGATGATTCAAAGACACATCTTGTCGATCTTGGCGACATGGAGAAAAAAAGGGGAGTAAGGAGTGGTGGGGGTAGACGTGGGGATAGATGAGCCTGATTTTATTTCAATTGTTGATGATTCAAAGACACTCTTCTCACTCTTGGCGAAATGGAGAGAAAAAGGACAGTAAGGAGTGGTGGGGGTAGACGTGGGGATAGATGAGCCTGATTTTATTTCAATTGTTGGTGATTTAAAGACACTCTTCTCGCTCTTGGCGACATGGAGAAAAAAAGGAGAGTAAGGAATGGTGGGGGTAGACGTGGAGATAGATGAGCCTGATTTTATTTCAATTGTTGCTGATTCAAAGACTCATCTTCTCGCTCTTGGCGACATTGAGAAAAAAAAGAGAGTAAGGAGTGGTGGGGCTAGACGTGGGGATAAATGAGCCTGATTTTATTTCAATTGTTGATGATTCAGACACATCTTCTCGCTCTTGGCGACATGGAGAAAAAAAGGAGAGTAAGGAGTGGTGGGGGTAGACGTGGGGATAGATGAGCCTGATTTTATTTCAATTGTTGATGATTCAAAGACACTCTTCTCGCTCTTGGCGAAATGGAGAGAAAAAGGAGAGTAAGGAGTGGTGGGGTAGACGTGGGGGTAGATTAGCCTGATTTTATTTCAATTCTTTGTGATTCAAGGACACTCTTCTCGCTCTTGGCGACATGGAGAAAAAAAATAGAGTAAAGAGTGGTGGTGGTAGACGTGGGGGTAGATGAGCCTGATTTTATTTCAATTGTTGGTGATTAAAAGACACTCTTCTCGCTCTTGGCGACATGGAGAAAAAAAGGAGAGTAAGGAGTGGTGGGGGTAGACGTGGGGGTAGATTAGCCTGATTTTATTTCAATTGTTGGTGATTTAAAGACACTCTTCTCACTCTTGGCGACATGGAGAAAAAAAGGAGAGTAAGGAGTGGTGGGGGTAGACGTGGGGATAGATGAGCCTGATTTTATTTAAATTGTTGATGATTCAAAGACACTCTTCTCGCTCTTGGCGACATGGAGAAAAAAAGGAGAGTAAGGAGTGGTGGGGGTAGACGTGGGGATAGATGAGCCTGATTTTATTTCAATTGTTGATGATTCAAAGACACATCTTCTCGGTCTTGGTGACATGGAGAAAAAAAAGAGAGTAAAGAGTGGTGGGGGTAGACGTGGGGATAGATGAGCCTGATTTTATTTCAATTGTTGATGATTCAAAGACACATCTTCTCGGTCTTGGCGACATGGAGAAAAAAAGGAGAGTAAGGAGTGGTGGGGGTAGACGTGGGGATAGATGAGCCTGATTTTATTTCAATTGTTGATGATTCAAAGACACATCTTCTCGGTCTTGGCGACATGGAGAAAAAAAGGAGAGTAAGGAGTGGTGGGGGTAGACGTGGGGATAGATGAGCCTGATTTTATTTCAATTGTTGATAATTCAAAGACACATCTTCTCACTCTTGGCGACATGGAGAAAAAAAGGAGAGTAAGGAGTGGTGGGGGTAGACGTGGGGATAGATGAGCCTGATTTTATTTCAATTGTTGGTGATTCAAGGACACTCTTCTCGCTCTTGGTGACATGAAGAAAAAAAGGAGAGTAAGGAGTGGTGAGGGTAGACGTGGGGGTAGATTAGCCTGATTTTATTTCAATTGTTGGTGATTTAAAGACACTGTTCTTGCTCTTGGCGACATGGAGAAAAAAAGGAGAGTAAGGAGTGGTGGGGGTAGACGTGGGGATAGATGAGCCTGATTTTATTTCAATTGTTGCTGATTCAAAGACACATCTTCTCGCTCTTGGCGACATGGAGAAAAAAAGGAGAGTAAGGAGTGGTGGGGGTAGACGTGGGGGTAGATTAGCCTGATTTTATTTCAATTGTTGGTGATTGAAAGACACTCTTCTCGCTCTTGGCGACATGGAGAAAAAAAAGGAGAGTAAGGAGTGGTGGAGGTAGACGTGGGGATAGATGAGCCTGATTTTATTTCAATTGTTGATGATTCAAAGACACTCTTCTCGCTCTTGGCGAAATGGAGAGAAAAAGGAGAGTAAGGAGTGGTGGGGGTAGACGTGGGGATAGATGAGCCTGATTTTATTTCAATTGTTGATGATTCAAAGACACTCTTCTCGCTCTTGGCGAAATAGAGAGAAAAAGGAGAGTAAGGAGTGGTGGGGGTAGACGTGGGGATAGATGAGCCTGATTTTATTTCAATTGTTTGTGATTCAAGGACACTCTTCTCGCTCTTGGCGACATGGAGAAAAAAAGGAGAGTAAGGTGTGGTGGGGGTAGACGTGGGGATAGATGAGCCTGATTTTATTTCAATTGTTGATGATTCAAAGACACATCTTCTCGCTCTTGGCGACATGGAGAAAAAAAGGAGAGTAAGGAGTGGTGGGGGTGGACGTGGGGGTAGATTAGCTTGATTTTATTTCAATTGTTTGTGATTTAAAGACACTCTTCTCGCTCTTGGCGACATGGAGAAAAAAAGGAGAGTAAGGAGTGGTGGGGTTAGACGTGGGGATAGATGAGCCTGATTTTATTTCAATTGTTGGTGATTGAAAGACACTCTTCTCGCTCTTGGCGACATGGAGAAAAAAAAGAGAGTAAGGAGTGCTGGGGGTAGACGTGGGGATAGATGAGCCTGATTTTATTTCAATTGTTGATGATTCAAAGACACTCTTCTCGCTCTTGGCGACATGGAGAAAAAAAGGAGAGGAACGAGTGGTAAGGGTAGACGTGGGGGTAGATTAGCCTGATTTTATTTCAATTGTTGGTGATTTAAAGACACTCTTCTCGCTCTTGGCGACATGGAGAAAAAAAGGAGAGTAAGGAGTGGTGGGGGTAGACGTGGGGGTAGATTAGCCTGATTTTATTTCAATTGTTGGTGATTTAAAGACACTCTTCTCGCTCTTGGCGACATGGAGATAAAAAGGAGAGTAAGGAGTGGTGGGGGTAGACGTGGGGGTAGATTAGCCTGATTTTATTTCAATTGTTGGTGATTTAAAGACACTCTTCTCGCTCTTGGCGAAATGGAGAGAAAAAGGAGAGTAAGGAGTGGTGGGGGTAGACGTGGGGATAGATGAGCCTGATTTTATTTCAATTGTTGATGATTCAAAGACACATCTTCTCGCTCTTGGCGACATGGAGAAAAAAAGGAGAGTAAGGAGTGGTGGGGGTAGACGTGGGGATAGATGAGCCTGATTTTATTTCAATTGTTGGTGATTCAAGGACACTCTTCTCGCTCTTGGTGACATGAAGAAAAAAAGGAGAGCAAGGAGTGGTGAGGGTAGACGTGGGGGTAGATTAGCCTGATTTTATTTCAATTGTTGGTGATTTAAAGACACTGTTCTTGCTCTTGGCGACATGGAGAAAAAAAGGAGAGTAAGGAGTGGTGGGGGTAGACGTGGGGATAGATGAGCCTGATTTTATTTCAATTGTTGCTGATTCAAAGACACATCTTCTCGCTCTTGGCGACATGGAGAAAAAAGGAGAGTAAGGAGTGGTGGGGGTAGACGTGGGGGTAGATTAGCCTGATTTTATTTCAATTGTTGGTGATTGAAAGACACTCTTCTCGCTCTTGGCGACATGGAAAAAAAAAGGAGAGGAAGGAGTGGTAAGGGTAGACGTGGGGGTAGATTAGCCTGATTTTATTTCAATTGTTGGTGATTTGAAGACACTCTTCTCGCTCTTGGCGACATGGAGAAAAAAAGGAGAGTAAGGAGTGGTGGGGGTAGACGTGGGGGTAGATTAGCCTGATTTTATTTCAATTGTTGATGATTCAAAGACACTCTTCTCGCTCTTGGCGAAATGGAGAGAAAAAGGATAGTAAGGAGTGGTGGGGGTAGACGTGGGGATAGATGAGCCTGATTTTATTTCAATTGTTGATGATTCAAAGACACTCTTCTCGCTCTTGGCGACATGGAGAAAAAAAAGAGAGTAAGGAGTGCTGGGGGTAGACGTGGGGATAGATGAGCCTGATTTTATTTCAATTGTTGATGATTCAAAGACACTCTTCTCGCTCTTGGCGACATGGAAAAAAAAAGGAGAGGAAGGAGTGGTAAGGGTAGACGTGGGGGTAGATTAGCCTGATTTTATTTCAATTGTTGGTGATTTAAAGACACTCTTCTCGCTCTTGGCGACATGGAGAAAAAAAGGAGAGTAAGGAGTGGTGGGGGTAGACGTGGGGGTAGATTAGCCTGATTTTATTTCAATTGTTGGTGATTTAAAGACACTCTTCTCGCTCTTGGCGACATGGAGATAAAAGGAGAGTAAGGAGTGGTGGGGGTAGACGTGGGGGTAGATTAGCCTGATTTTATTTCAATTGTTGGTGATTTAAAGACACTCTTCTCGCTCTTGGCGACATGGAGAAAAAAAAGGAGAGTAAGGAGTGGTGGGGGTAGACGTGGGGATAGATGAGCCTGATTTTATTTCAATTGTTGATGATTCAAAGACACTCTTCTCGCTCTTGGCGACATGGAGAAAAAAAAGAGAGTAAGGAGTGCTGGGGGTAGACGTGGGGATAGATGAGCCTGATTTTATTTCAATTGTTGATGATTCAAAGACACTCTTCTCGCTCTTGGCGACATGGAAAAAAAAGGAGAGGAAGGAGTGGTAAGGGTAGACGTGGGGGTAGATTAGCCTGATTTTATTTCAATTGTTGGTGATTTAAAGACACTCTTCTCGCTCTTGGCGACATGGAGAAAAAAAGGAGAGTAAGGAGTGGTGGGGGTAGACGTGGGGGTAGATTAGCCTGATTTTATTTCAATTGTTGGTGATTTAAAGACACTCTTCTCGCTCTTGGCGACATGGAGATAAAAAGGAGAGTAAGGAGTGGTGGGGGTAGACGTGGGGGTAGATTAGCCTGATTTTATTTCAATTGTTGGTGATTTAAAGACACTCTTCTCGCTCTTGGCGACATGGAGAAAAAAAGGAGAGTAAGGAGTGGTGGGGGTAGACGTGGGGATAGACGAGCCTGATTTTATTTCAATTGTTGGTGATTGAAAGACACTCTTCTCGCTCTTGGCGACATGGAGAAAAAAAGGAGAGTAAGGAGTGGTGGAGGTAGACGTGGGGATAGATGAGCCTGATTTTATTTCAATTGTTGGTGATTTAAAGACACTCTTCTCGCTCTTGGCGACATGGAGAAAAAAAGGAGAGTAAGGAGTGGTGGGGGTAGACGTGGGGATAGACGAGCCTGATTTTATTTCAATTGTTGATGATTCAAAGACACATCTTGTCGATCTTGGCGACATGGAGAAAAAAAGGGGAGTAAGGAGTGGTGGGGGTAGACGTGGGGATAGATGAGCCTGATTTTATTTCAATTGTTGATGATTCAAAGACACTCTTCTCACTCTTGGCGAAATGGAGAGAAAAAGGACAGTAAGGAGTGGTGGGGGTAGACGTGGGGATAGATGAGCCTGATTTTATTTCAATTGTTGGTGATTTAAAGACACTCTTCTCGCTCTTGGCGACATGGAGAAAAAAAGGAGAGTAAGGAATGGTGGGGGTAGACGTGGAGATAGATGAGCCTGATTTTATTTCAATTGTTGCTGATTCAAAGACTCATCTTCTCGCTCTTGGCGACATTGAGAAAAAAAAGAGAGTAAGGAGTGGTGGGGCTAGACGTGGGGATAAATGAGCCTGATTTTATTTCAATTGTTGATGATTCAGACACATCTTCTCGCTCTTGGCGACATGGAGAAAAAAAGGAGAGTAAGGAGTGGTGGGGGTAGACGTGGGGATAGATGAGCCTGATTTTATTTCAATTGTTGATGATTCAAAGACACTCTTCTCGCTCTTGGCGAAATGGAGAGAAAAAGGAGAGTAAGGAGTGGTGGGGTAGACGTGGGGGTAGATTAGCCTGATTTTATTTCAATTGTTTGTGATTCAAGGACACTCTTCTCGCTCTTGGCGACATGGAGAAAAAAAATAGAGTAAAGAGTGGTGGTGGTAGACGTGGGGGTAGATGAGCCTGATTTTATTTCAATTGTTGGTGATTAAAAGACACTCTTCTCGCTCTTGGCGACATGGAGAAAAAAAGGAGAGTAAGGAGTGGTGGGGGTAGACGTGGGGGTAGATTGGCCTGATTTTATTTCAATTGTTGGTGATTTAAAGACACTCTTCTCGCTCTTGGCGACATGGAGAAAAAAAGGAGAGTAAGGAGTGGTGGGGGTAGACGTGGGGATAGATGAGCCTGATTTTATTTAAATTGTTGATGATTCAAAGACACTCTTCTCGCTCTTGGCGACATGGAGAAAAAAAGGAGAGTAAGGAGTGGTGGGGGTAGACGTGGGGATAGATGAGCCTGATTTTATTTCAATTGTTGATGATTCAAAGACACATCTTCTCGGTCTTGGTGACATGGAGAAAAAAAAGAGAGTAAAGAGTGGTGGGGGTAGACGTGGGGATAGATGAGCCTGATTTTATTTCAATTGTTGATGATTCAAAGACACATCTTCTCGGTCTTGGCGACATGGAGAAAAAAAGGAGAGTAAGGAGTGGTGGGGGTAGACGTGGGGATAGATGAGCCTGATTTTATTTCAATTGTTGATGATTCAAAGACACATCTTCTCGGTCTTGGCGACATGGAGAAAAAAAGGAGAGTAAGGAGTGGTGGGGGTAGACGTGGGGATAGATGAGCCTGATTTTATTTCAATTGTTGATAATTCAAAGACACATCTTCTCACTCTTGGCGACATGGAGAAAAAAAGGAGAGTAAGGAGTGGTGGGGGTAGACGTGGGGATAGATGAGCCTGATTTTATTTCAATTGTTGGTGATTCAAGGACACTCTTCTCGCTCTTGGTGACATGAAGAAAAAAAGGAGAGTAAGGAGTGGTGAGGGTAGACGTGGGGGTAGATTAGCCTGATTTTATTTCAATTGTTGGTGATTTAAAGACACTGTTCTTGCTCTTGGCGACATGGAGAAAAAAAGGAGAGTAAGGAGTGGTGGGGGTAGACGTGGGGATAGATGAGCCTGATTTTATTTCAATTGTTGCTGATTCAAAGACACATCTTCTCGCTCTTGGCGACATGGAGAAAAAAAGGAGAGTAAGGAGTGGTGGGGGTAGACGTGGGGGTAGATTAGCCTGATTTTATTTCAATTGTTGGTGATTGAAAGACACTCTTCTCGCTCTTGGCGACATGGAGAAAAAAAAGGAGAGTAAGGAGTGGTGGAGGTAGACGTGGGGATAGATGAGCCTGATTTTATTTCAATTGTTGATGATTCAAAGACACTCTTCTCGCTCTTGGCGAAATGGAGAGAAAAAGGAGAGTAAGGAGTGGTGGGGGTAGACGTGGGGATAGATGAGCCTGATTTTATTTCAATTGTTGATGATTCAAAGACACTCTTCTCGCTCTTGGCGAAATAGAGAGAAAAAGGAGAGTAAGGAGTGGTGGGGGTAGACGTGGGGATAGATGAGCCTGATTTTATTTCAATTGTTTGTGATTCAAGGACACTCTTCTCGCTCTTGGCGACATGGAGAAAAAAAGGAGAGTAAGGTGTGGTGGGGGTAGACGTGGGGATAGATGAGCCTGATTTTATTTCAATTGTTGATGATTCAAAGACACATCTTCTCGCTCTTGGCGACATGGAGAAAAAAAGGAGAGTAAGGAGTGGTGGGGGTGGACGTGGGGGAGATTAGCTTGATTTTATTTCAATTGTTTGTGATTTAAAGACACTCTTCTCGCTCTTGGCGACATGGAGAAAAAAAGGAGAGTAAGGAGTGGTGGGGGTAGACGTGGGGATAGATGAGCCTGATTTTATTTCAATTGTTGGTGATTGAAAGACACTCTTCTCGCTCTTGGCGACATGGAGAAAAAAAAGAGAGTAAGGAGTGCTGGGGGTAGACGTGGGGATAGATGAGCCTGATTTTATTTCAATTGTTGATGATTCAAAGACACTCTTCTCGCTCTTGGCGACATGGAGAAAAAAAGGAGAGGAACGAGTGGTAAGGGTAGACGTGGGGGTAGATTAGCCTGATTTTATTTCAATTGTTGGTGATTTAAAGACACTCTTCTCGCTCTTGGCGACATGGAGAAAAAAAGGAGAGTAAGGAGTGGTGGGGGTAGACGTGGGGGTAGATTAGCCTGATTTTATTTCAATTGTTGGTGATTTAAAGACACTCTTCTCGCTCTTGGCGACATGGAGATAAAAAGGAGAGTAAGGAGTGGTGGGGGTAGACGTGGGGGTAGATTAGCCTGATTTTATTTCAATTGTTGGTGATTTAAAGACACTCTTCTCGCTCTTGGCGAAATGGAGAGAAAAAGGAGAGTAAGGAGTGGTGGGGGTAGACGTGGGGATAGATGAGCCTGATTTTATTTCAATTGTTGATGATTCAAAGACACATCTTCTCGCTCTTGGCGACATGGAGAAAAAAAGGAGAGTAAGGAGTGGTGGGGGTAGACGTGGGGATAGATGAGCCTGATTTTATTTCAATTGTTGGTGATTCAAGGACACTCTTCTCGCTCTTGGTGACATGAAGAAAAAAAGGAGAGCAAGGAGTGGTGAGGGTAGACGTGGGGGTAGATTAGCCTGATTTTATTTCAATTGTTGGTGATTTAAAGACACTGTTCTTGCTCTTGGCGACATGGAGAAAAAAAGGAGAGTAAGGAGTGGTGGGGGTAGACGTGGGGATAGATGAGCCTGATTTTATTTCAATTGTTGCTGATTCAAAGACACATCTTCTCGCTCTTGGCGACATGGAGAAAAAAGGAGAGCAAGGAGTGGTGGGGGTAGACGTGGGGGTAGATTAGCCTGATTTTATTTCAATTGTTGGTGATTGAAAGACACTCTTCTCGCTCTTGGCGACATGGAAAAAAAAAGGAGAGGAAGGAGTGGTAAGGGTAGACGTGGGGGTAGATTAGCCTGATTTTATTTCAATTGTTGGTGATTTAAAGACACTCTTCTCGCTCTTGGCGACATGGAGAAAAAAAGGAGAGTAAGGAGTGGTGGGGGTAGACGTGGGGGTAGATTAGCCTGATTTTATTTCAATTGTTGATGATTCAAAGACACTCTTCTCGCTCTTGGCGAAATGGAGAGAAAAAGGATAGTAAGGAGTGGTGGGGGTAGACGTGGGGATAGATGAGCCTGATTTTATTTCAATTGTTGATGATTCAAAGACACTCTTCTCGCTCTTGGCGACATGGAGAAAAAAAAGAGAGTAAGGAGTGCTGGGGGTAGACGTGGGGATAGATGAGCCTGATTTTATTTCAATTGTTGATGATTCAAAGACACTCTTCTCGCTCTTGGCGACATGGAAAAAAAAAGGAGAGGAAGGAGTGGTAAGGGTAGACGTGGGGGTAGATTAGCCTGATTTTATTTCAATTGTTGGTGATTTAAAGACACTCTTCTCGCTCTTGGCGACATGGAGAAAAAAAGGAGAGTAAGGAGTGGTGGGGGTAGACGTGGGGGTAGATTAGCCTGATTTTATTTCAATTGTTGGTGATTTAAAGACACTCTTCTCGCTCTTGGCGACATGGAGATAAAAAGGAGAGTAAGGAGTGGTGGGGGTAGACGTGGGGGTAGATTAGCCTGATTTTATTTCAATTGTTGGTGATTTAAAGACACTCTTCTCGCTCTTGGCGACATGGAGAAAAAAAAGGAGAGTAAGGAGTGGTGGGGGTAGACGTGGGGATAGATGAGCCTGATTTTATTTCAATTGTTGATGATTCAAAGACACTCTTCTCGCTCTTGGCGATATGGAGAAAAAAAAGAGAGTAAGGAGTGCTGGGGGTAGACGTGGGGATAGATGAGCCTGATTTTATTTCAATTGTTGATGATTCAAAGACACTCTTCTCGCTCTTGGCGACATGGAAAAAAAAGGAGAGGAAGGAGTGGTAAGGGTAGACGTGGGGGTAGATTAGCCTGATTTTATTTCAATTGTTGGTGATTTAAAGACACTCTTCTCGCTCTTGGCGACATGGAGAAAAAAAGGAGAGTAAGGAGTGGTGGGGGTAGACGTGGGGGTAGATTAGCCTGATTTTATTTCAATTGTTGGTGATTTAAAGACACTCTTCTCGCTCTTGGCGACATGGAGATAAAAAGGAGAGTAAGGAGTGGTGGGGGTAGACGTGGGGGTAGATTAGCCTGATTTTATTTCAATTGTTGGTGATTTAAAGACACTCTTCTCGCTCTTGGCGACATGGAGAAAAAAAAGGAGAGTAAGGAGTGGTGGGGGTAGACGTGGGGATAGACGAGCCTGATTTTATTTCAATTGTTGGTGATTGAAAGACACTCTTCTCGCTCTTGGCGACATGGAGAAAAAAAGGAGAGTAAGGAGTGGTGGAGGTAGACGTGGGGATAGATGAGCCTGATTTTATTTCAATTGTTGATGATTCAAAGACACTCTTCTCGCTCTTGGCGAAATGGAGAGAAAAAGGAGAGTAAGGAGTGGTGGGGGTAGACGTGGGGATAGATGAGCCTGATTTTATTTCAATTGTTGATGATTCAAAGACACTCTTCTCGCTCTTGGCGAAATAGAGAGAAAAAGGAGAGTAAGGAGTGGTGGGGGTAGACGTGGGGATAGATGAGCCTGATTTTATTTCAATTGTTTGTGATTCAAGGACACTCTTCTCGCTCTTGGCGACATGGAGAAAAAAAGGAGAGTAAGGTGTGGTGGGGGTAGACGTAGGGATAGATGAGCCTGATTTTATTTCAATTGTTGATGATTCAAAGACACTCTTCTCGCTCTTGGCGAAATGGAGAGAAAAAGG